>NC_065548.1:23404239-24023142 GCF_022605725.1 Anthonomus grandis grandis | reverse complement strand
ACATTTGTATAATTCTGTTCTGGAGGGTAATAATATTGTTGTGGATAATATTGAGAATGTATTGAATCATCAATATTATTTTCAGTTTCCGTATTATATAATTTTTCAAAAACAAATTTTGGAGGATTATAATTATTGGACGTATTTGGGGTATTTGTTAATGGTTTAAATTTTGAGGATTCTACTCCAGGTATAGGGGTCGCTGGTGGCAAATGTTTTATTTGGTTTGGCCTAAATACATTTGTTGGTGGTTTAGTTTTGCCAAATACTTGTGAGTTTGTGAAAAACTTTTGTGGTGGTCTATTAGGGTTTGGCCTAATAGGCACTGGTTGAGAGGGAAAAGTTGGTCGAAAATGATCTCTAAATGGTTGAGAATAAAAATTATTATGGCATTGTCTATGTTGATTTGTGTTATTTTGATAATGTTGATAAGGTACGTTATGCCTTATGTTTTTTTGATTTTTTGGCATATTTAACAAATGTTTTGCGTTATTTTCTTGCAAGTAATGAATATTATGCTCTCGAGTGACAAACTGTAGAGCTTGCATAAGATTTTCGGGTCTCATGCATCTAATTGTAGTACCTAGTGGTTCTTTTAAACCTGATAAGAAAGTTTTTAAAGCAAGGTCGTTATAAAGAGATCTTTTTAAAATTTTTGCAACATCTGTGGTTTCATGTAAGTCTACATATGAACACAACAAATTCAAAATATATAAAATACGATCGTAATATTGACTTGGCTTTTCGTGATTTAATTGTTTCATCATAACCAAATCCCTGTTTAAACAAACTTCGTCCCTTTGATCCGCAAAATTTCTTCTTAGGGTTTCTTTTAACTCATCCCATGTACTAACATTTTGGATATTTATGTCTAACTTAGCTTGCCTTGTTAACTTACTTATTAAAGAATTTAAAATATATACATTTTGAAAATTAGCAGCAGTTATTCTATCATAAAAACTATTAATAAGTGATTGGCATGTTGTTAAATAACGACTTAAATCATTTGGATTTGCGTCAAAAACCGGAATGCAATTTAGGTATTCTGGTTTAAATTGTGCCATTTCTAAATTATTTGTAATTATAGAATTGAAATTATTATTAGAATTACTACTACTTGATTCTAAATTAGATGCTTCCGTAATTTGGGAAACAGAGTCAGCTGAGGGTTTTATTCTTAATTTGTTAAAAACATCAATTATGTCTTCGACGTCAGACATAAAGAAAATGCAAATATTTAAATATCAATGCATTAAAAATTCAATCAATAGCACTTACATTAGTAGAAGTCTAATCTTCGGCATAACTCTAAGGGTGAGGCTCTGGTTAGGCAATGTAGTCCCTTCCAATTCCTTATCCTTGCGAAGACAGGCAATGTTCGTCCTATCCCCAGATGTTTAGTCGAACAATATGTAATACACAGTTCTACGATAGATTGGGATCTTTTGATTTTCGAAAAAATCCACTCTGCGTTTCACAAAAAAGTCAACTTTACAACAATGTTCTTTCCGGTTAATTCGTTAAAACGAAAAAATCGATCGGCGATTCGATTTATTTCCAGAAATCCGACCCGACTACGCCAATTAACTCACTAACTCGAAGATTTTCCTTTTTAAAAAATTTATTTTACAAATAATAATACATTAGAGCTTAAACTACTTGTAAAGTATTCAACTGACTGCCTAAACAATGGGTGAGCAAAGAATATATAAACATGCAATATGATATGCTGAGCTAAGGGCTTTCCATAGAGGTAACTCGTATTTTACAAAAACCGCACATGTCCAAAATCAACGAAATTGAGCTAGTGGCACCATCTAGTTTAAAAATATGATGTTTTTAAAATTCTAAAACAAGATTCTACAAAAACGGCACAAGTACTAAGATAGAGCTAATTGAAAATTCGATAATTCTGCAAAAAATATACATGTCCATTGTTTTTCCACCAAATACAGCATTAGTCCGTGCGACAGGATAGGACATGTGTGCTTTTTGTCGTAAAATCTCGCTGAAGCGCTCGAATTATTAGTCAGTTTATTATTGTTTTGTCTATAAACCAGACGTGTTCTTGTGATTTTTGACTGGAGGTTAGAATCTGCGTTTTCTTGCTCAAAAATTATACTTAAAAAAATGCAAGATCGTGAAGAAGTGTTAACTAATTGGCCCACAAAAAAGCCAAAGAAAATAAAGAAGGAGACAGTGATCAAAGAGTTAAAAGTTCGTGGTGAAGAGCACATAAATCACAAGGGCAAACGTGTTTTAGCGCGTAAAACTGGCGAAGCATGGAGGTATGTTAGAGGGTATATTTTTTAAGTGTCGGTTTTCCAATAAAAAAAATATTTTTTTATAGTTGCAAAAATTCCTGTTTTTCCAAAGTTGCTGAAGAAAAAAGAATTGCTATTCTTACCCAGTTTAATATTATGACTGACAAAAATAATCAATGACTGACAAAGATTCTCATTTAACTGGTCTCATATCAATGAACCATATTATTAGAAGACGTCCCCGATCTGAAATAAATAAAAAAACTCACGGTGCTAGTTTTACTTCCAAATAAGGGTGGATGAATCTGAAATAAAAGTGTGTAAGAAAGCTTTTCTCAGACTATATAGGAATTAAGATGCTCGTTTAAGGCGAACTCGAGATTCTCTTATGACTACTGGAGCTTCTCCCAATGACAAAAGAGGAATACATGGAAATAGGCCAACAAAAACTCTAGATCACATTACAGGACTTCCATATAAAGTCATATAAAATCCATATAAAGTCATTTTCCGCTAGAGGCTCGCATTATTCACGTCGTAAAAATCGAAACTGTTCCTATTTACCAGAATCTCTTACGGTAAGGGATATGCATAGAATGTTCCTACAAAGTTATAATATAATTATACCATATAAAAATTACTGGAAAGTATT
The DNA here is from genome assembly GCF_022605725.1 of Anthonomus grandis grandis. Lineage (NCBI taxonomy): Eukaryota > Metazoa > Arthropoda > Insecta > Coleoptera > Curculionidae > Anthonomus > Anthonomus grandis. Next base: position 24,020,226 of record NC_065548.1, on the reverse strand, counting down.
TAAGACATATTTTAACATTAAATTTGGATTTACAAGAACTGACACTTGTTCAGAATGTGACAAACTTGCTCAGCAACTAAACCGTACAGATCTTAGCATAGAAGAATGAAATAGATTAGAATTAGAAAAGGAGATACACCTTCGTAAAGCTAAAGCTTTTTTTGACCTAAAACGAAAATTTAAAATCAAAGCAAAAGCTGGAAAAGTAATGTGTATTAGTTTTGATTTTATGCAAAATTTGCCCCTTCCTCACATACCATCTAACCCTGTTTTTTATAGCCGTCAACTTTGGTATAATGTTTTTGGTATACATGACCTTGGAACTGATAATGTTTGGATGTACACTTATCTTGAAAATGAAGCCAAAAAGGGTGCCAATGAAGTCACTTCTATGTTACTGCATTTCCTTAAAAACCACATCCATAACCGCAGTTTGGTTATATTTAGTGACGGTTGCCCAGGGCAAAATAAAAATTACGTAATGGCTCATTTTTTGTACACCTTGGTCAATATTCTAAAAATAGTTGATTCAGTAGAATACATATTTCCAATGAGGGCTCATTCCTTTATGCACAACGATTCGGATTTTACCCTGATAGAGAAAAAGAAAAGACGCCTGGAGAGAGCCGAGAGACGAGAGGATTGGGAAAATATCATTTTAAATGCCAGAATGAAACCTAACCAATTTAATTTTATAAAAATGAAGCAATACGATTTTTTTGATATAAAAACTGCGACCTGCAACTTTTTCCTAAAAACTCCAAAGCCAGCTATCAACATTAAAAATATTACGATTATGAAAATAACTAATCAAACATCTTTAACTAACCAAACATACTTTTTTTAAAGGATTCATTCAGTGGCCCATTCAGAAGCAGTATTGTGGCCAAAGCAAATTTATCATGCAACATCCAACTGGAAAGGCTTTACAAGGAACCTCTTCCGTTTGATTCAAATAAAGCTGAGAATTTAAGATCACTGTTACCGTTACTACGTCTTGTAGCTAATAAAAACTACTATGAATGTATTCTGGATAATACTTACCCTGATAACATGGACATTAATGAAGAAGATGATAATAGTAGTGGATGTGAAGATTAATTTACTACAAACTATTAAACTAATCCTTGTTTAGAATTTATTTTATGTTTAAATTTGTTAAATAAAACGTATGTTTTTTCTTATTTAACTTTTTTTTCTTGCACAAACAACTTATGTCCAACAGTTTTTTCAAATTTCTGACAAATATATTAGAATTATTTTTGTTATTTAAATTTGTTTTAAAACAAAATATTTTTCATTTCCTAAAAAATTTGGATTTTGGACATATGTGTTTTTTGTAAAACACGCCTCAATTACAAAAATCATTATTAAATTGAGGAGTAATTTAATTCGAAACAAGAGTGTAATATTTAACCATCTATTTCATCTAAAGATACCACTATTAGTTTTAACAATATATGAATTTTTTTTTGTGTAAATTTTTTATACATTTTAAGATTCAATAACAAGTAATTCTAAAATATATTTTACGTAATGATGCCCAATATACTTTCTCTTATATAAGATAAATTATTTCTTTATATTTTTTCTCCCATTAAAAAAATGGGCTTGTATAAATAGTTTTATTAAGAAATTTTGGTAAAATTGTGAAATTAAAATGCATTTTTCGGTTAAACAATAACTCTGTGGGAGAGAAGCCACTTTCGAGATGGGTGGATCTATAAGTTAAGAAAGATATAACCAAACCATCACCTTTTTTTATAAGTATTTTAGCAACTTTAACGGCAGCATGAATAAATCCATTAGACTGCGGATATTTAGGAGTACTTATTATATGGACAAAGTAAAAACTTTCAACAAAATTTAAGAATTCGGTTTGGAATTGCGGTTCATTATCTGAAGGTACTATTTTTGGTATAACCATATCTAGCAAATAACTCTTTTAAGTTTTTAATTAATGACCGTAATTCAAATTTCGAAATATCAACAAAAATTATCAGTTACGATAAGGTACCACAATCCATTATATTTAATCATGTTACGTGCATTTTTTTGCTATGCGCGATCTGAAAAATCCTCTTTAAAGAAAGTTTCTTTTATGTTAAATCTAAACTCAATGCAGCATGAATAATTGCAAAATAAAATTTCTATTTTAGTGGATAGTCCTGGCCACCTAATACTTAGCTTTAGCTCTACTCTTCATTATACCTTGGTGCCCTGAAAAATAAAACCTAAAGTTTTCGATTAAAGAGACTGAGGAATTATTAAAAGTGAATCACTCAATAAATAGCCATCATAATGTAAAATGCTATGTCTATATTGGATATAACTAGATAGTTATGGTTCTATTTTATTTTTTGGGGGCTAACCTAAGTGAATATATTCTTTGAGTAATATCTTCTAATAGATAAGATTTAATTTTAAAGTTTCAAAGGCTAGCTCATCATCTTTAGGAAATTTTGAGTTTTATTTTCGAATTTGTGGAATAGAGCGTCCACAATTACAAATTGTTTGTCTAAAGCTTAATAAATTTCGTAATCATATCTTAATACACTCGGTCTAAGCCTCTGAAGACGCGGATTCAATTCATTGATATTTTTGGTTTGTAAAACTTAAACTACCGGCTATTTTAAACCATAGACATACTCGGAAAATTTATCACATGACCAGGTTAAAGCTAACGCTGTGCACTCGATTTCAGCGTAATGCTGTTCTATTATAGATATCAATTGGGCCAATTGTTTGATTAAGCACACAATTTAATGTATAAGTGGACTGTATTTATCTTAGTATGATAATATTTCAACAAAAACAAATTCAAAACCGTCTAAAAATACTAATACGCCGCTGTTGGGCCAAAAAATAGTGGAGAAAGCGAACCCTGTGTTCTCTCTCATCGTTGATCAATATCTCTCAAATTAAATAATATCGCGTTATTTTCTCCCGCTTTGTCACCGAACTAGCCAATCACAACGTCCGAATGCTTACTCCCGCTGCATTTGATGCCGGGGCCAAATTCTCTGAACTGAAGAAAAATACTTCTATTCTCAGTAAAGTGTTTGATGAGTTCCGCCTGTTTAAAAATAATCTTTTAAATTAAAAATTATATTCTTTGTTGTGAAATTTTCCACAACATCAACCTAGATGCATAAACAGCTTTTTTGTTACGTTCTTTATCTTCTTGAATAAGATATGATCATATACCAAAAAGAGGAAGTTATCAGCAGAATTATGATCTTCTGGCCAGTTAAAATATTCAAGACAAAGATTTTCTTGTAATAATTTATTAATTCTCTCAAATGCTTGTATTTGACATGATTTAAACAAAAACAAATATTCTTCTTAAATAAAGAAATAATAGATTTTTTAAAACATCCGATCTAGAATGAATCGACATCAAAAATTAACTATACTTAAAACAACGCAAAAGTTAATTTTGATCAGAAGGCTCAGAAAATTTAACAATCGCACTTATACGCTCAGGTCTACATAAGTTCCCTTACGAGTGAGCTATGTGACCTATTATGATGTGACCTAAAAATTCTAAGGACTGTACACCGAAAAGACATTTTGGTTGATTTAAGGTTATACTTTCTTTATAAATTCATTGTTGTTGCATCGACAATACAATTTATTACTTGAGTTTAAGCTTCAAAGTTATAAATAGCAAGTTCGATCTAATTATAAGAATATTACCTTGAATTAAATTATACACAAAGGAAAGAACGAAAGGCTTTGTTAAAACTCCAATCTTTACAGGATAAAAAACAGAATATAAAAGAAAACCTGAAGGTTGTTTTTCGTTGAATTAAATTTCCCTAGGAATAGAAAGTCGATAGTGCTGCTCACTATCGATCTAATTTTAAGCCCCAATTTTGTTCCGATTTTTCATTAAATTTCAACTTTAATTTTTTAAATTTTAATTATCTTGCTAGATGAACTATGAAAAATGTTTAGAAAAATGCTGTAAAACTTATTTCAACCTAAAAAAGAAATATTTTTAGAATAAGGAAATACCAAATAAAAATTTTACTTTTAAAAATAATCGTAAAGATAGATATACGAATTAAAAAAAAATCCAATCATCAAGCAGCTATTCGCGTCCACTGCTGGACATAGACCTCCCGCATTTCTTGCCACCATATTCTATTTTGTGCAGCCTTCATCCAGTTTCTTTAGACCACCTGGTAGAAGGGCGGCCTCTGCTGTGATATAATATTAATAATAATACATGGCTTTATTTATCTATCTATAAAAAAATCTTATATAAAGCTGAAAAAGACAAATGGGTGGCGGTATCCAACTAAAGCTGCTCATACAACCCCTAAAAATAAATTTACAAAACTATTTAGTACAAAGATGCAAACTTAAAAATATGTAATTAGAAAAAAAAACAGGTATATCAGAATTTATGATAAGTAAACAACAATATATCTATTTTATAACTATGTTGTAAAAAAATAATATTAGATAGTAAATATTTCGTAGTCACTTCTCGGAAGCTCACTAAAGACGAATTTTAATTTATATTAGTGAGTTACATAATTGTGCAGCTGAGTAGCTAAAACTTTGCGTAAAGAATTCATTACTACGCCTTGGTACACATATGTAGAAGTCGACCACGGCGAGTGTGAGCCGACCCATCAGCATAGAAATAAGAGAGAATGCTAAGTTTTTGGTAAAGGTATATCGATAATTTTGTAACATAATTTTAAATACTAAACACGCCAAATATTAGTGATACCTTTCCCTCATAGTGAGCCAACAAGATTTTCTTCAATGTTAACGCCCCATATGTCGTCATATTTTCGAACATCATAGCAAAACCTTAGATAGACATTTTGTATCTTTTGTAGGCGCAGTTCGTCATGCTGAGGTAAACAATGCTTAAAAATTACATAACAATAATTTAGGTGGGATAACGCTAATGAGCCAGATAATCTTAATCTTGTCTAAACATCAAAAGCCTCTCTATGCGTATAAAAAAATCTTATAGTAGGAGAGCCAGCGACACTCCACCCTACGTCATCGGGAATTGTGATATGAATAATAACAGTGCATAGCTTGTACACGGGCGAGTATGGAACACCCTTGTCGACCGGGAAAATCCTGTGCCAATTAGTGTAATTATCTCTCTATATATCAAGAATAATTATGTGTGCCATGGAAATTCGTATGCCAAATGCGATGTTGACCGGTTTTTATCGGTCGACTTCAGCCCTATACCACAGTATAAAGAACAAGACAGTAGGTTCACTCTCTTGCGGCTGTTTGAAGTAGGGACTTCTAAACAGTGCCGACTTTTTTTACGCGGTCGTAAATCATTATTTAGTTTCGACGGCAATCCTTTACGATACGGGGGGTGTTTGAAACATTTTTAATAAGGAATATTTTCGTACATCGCGGCGGGCAGCGTCTAATATATGGAATTTTTTGAAATTAAAGGCACTTTGTATTATTGTGAAAAAAAAATGAAATTGAAAGAATATTATTAAGTATCTCTTTTAAACAAATAACTGTAAGAAAAACACTTGGTAGATAGCTTTAAAATTAACTTTATTAGAATGTACACAATTAAATCTTAGCTTTACGTTCCTTTCATGCTCTTTTCTTAACTGACCAAGAAACTACCTACCTAATATTACATACACTTAATTAATAATAACTTCGTTAATATACCCATTTTTTAAATATTTAATAAAATTTACATAATAATGTGATAACAACACTCAGCATATGGAACTCGGTAACAGTGAAATATAAAAAGGCAGTTAAATAAAAAAAACTTTTAATTAAATGCCTAATTATTTGCTTTTTAAATAGGGGATGAAAGAACAAACCACTAAAATTCAAATAAAACAAAAATAGGTGAGAAACCTAGAATTCATATAAATATGCAAAATAAATATAGTTTTACATTGAAGATTATAGTACACATCAATATTTTGAAACTTAAACCCTTAAAAACCACCCTTAATGACAAAAAAAATGCAGTTTTAAGTATGGTTAGACGGTATAAGTGGCTAAAATTTATATCATTCAAATGATTGCAATGCAACTAATAATAAATCGGATAGCTTTCACTATTAAAAACCACCACTAATAACAGAATATTACCAAAAATTTTGCATTTTTTTAGATTAAAATCACGATTCAAAAAAAATATGTACTCTAAATCGCTGACACTTTTTGAACATATTATTGGTACCTACATATAGTCCATTGTAGAAGGCTACGCTTTAATTTTTGAAATAAATACATAATTTTTTATGATACATTTTTTTAATACTGCAATTATTTTTATTTTATTCCTAACTTTTTTAATTTTTATGCTAATGACTTAAAATCAAGTTTATTTTTAAAGTTTTTGATAGTACATACTTGAAAAAAAGTGCTAGATATTTGTCAAAAAAACGTTTTTTTTTTTAAATTATTTCACGTTATTATTTTACGTCATTATATTTTGTTATCTAAAAAAAGGGGTTATGTTCACACAGTTGTATCTTAGCGCCTATAGCACCTAGATAAATCAAACAAAAGCCAATCTTTTGTTTTTAAACCAACTTTTGTTTATTAGATTTTTTTGTAGGATCTCAATTTTCCGAGATATTTAAGAAATACTGAAGAAAAGCGTGTATTTTTTTCTGTAAGCTAATCCATTTTTATTTAAAAAAAAAATGTATATCCCCTTTTACTCCTGCAGCCATCTACGCAACATATCGCCGGCATTTTTAAAGTACAAAATTTCCGCACAACGCTATTATAGTTCTAATATTGAAGACGCCCCTGTATAACGCAGTCGCCACCGGGCAGCAAAAAAGAGTAGCATCAGAAAGCGAGTGAGAAAGGCAACATTTTGGGCGGCGCTTAGAGTGATCCTTCTATTCTAGTTTATGTTCGGTGCCTATACCAAGATCATTGTAATTCAATCAGCTCATTGAATTCACACTTTTACGATTAATTGTAAAGTATTTCTGCCATTTAAATTGTATTTACATGGAAGCATGGAATGTTTCCACTTTTAAATGACTGATTTTTGTCAATATGTTATATATCGCCCATTATCATAAACTTTTCGGAAATATAAACTTGTACTTAAAAGCGAAATTTGCATAATTTGCAATAGAAATTCCAAAAATTCATCATTTTTAGCTAATTTCTATATACAGCAATATTTTAGAAATGCAAGTAACTGACGTATTCTTTGAATATGTTGCAGAGGGAGTGCTTTGTGCAATTGAAACTTAGGATTTGTCAAAAAGTTATTTTATCAACACACATAAAAATGAGGACATATTCTTACTCTACGAGTACAAGCGTGATACATTTATTACTGAAAAAATTTACACAATATAACAATGTAGCGTTCTGTAATTAATACAATTTACACATTACGAAACAAACAAGCTAATAGCTACCGGGACATGTACTTATGAATACTCATCATCAGAATCGTCACTTTCTTCGTTACAAACGGCCTCATTGTCAAAGTCAATGTCATCATTATCATTTTCTTCTTCTCTCTCTGTGGTAGCGACCAAAATATCTGCCACAGATAATGGTGTAAGTTCACCTTCGAACCAACGTGGACGCAACTTATCATTATTCGCTTCCCACCCATTTTCCGTTTGATTGAAGAGAGAACATTTCAGTTGAGTTGCGTTGTGCCACATTGTCGCAACGTATGTCGTTCTTAAAATTTTTTGATATAAAGGTTTATAACAGGGTGGAATGAGGCTCGAATCAAAACCTTTCATTTCTTTTAAGCATTTCTCGCTGTCGCATTTCGATGCATACATCTTATTAAACATTTCAAATCTTGCTTTATCAACGCTATTCACTTGTTTAATATTATACATAAGGCAGGTAAACTCTTCAATCTTCGTCATAGCGTTTTTGTTTTTTACAACGTCGGGATGGTGTAGCAAGCCAAACGCCTCTGAAAACGCGATAACTTTTAGCAGCAATTGGAAAGGTTGCACTTTTCCTTTCCGGAAAAATGCTAAGGTGTAATCGCAGCCTGCAAATGCATGAAATGCTGGAAGATCTTTGTATACTTTCACATCTAACATCTCTGCTAGTTGTGTACAGTTGACGCAATCACTATTCTTATTCGACACACTTGACATGAAATTAGTTTTGTTGGTCAGTTTGTGCGTGTTCCCTAGTAGAATGATTAAAATGTATGTGTCTGTTGCCTTGATCATTACAGTAAAATCTGATTCCAGTTGAGCGATGTGATAAATTATTCTAGTATCTGCTTCTTCGTGAAAACATGTGAACGATTTTTTTGGTAATAAATCACGGCATTGCCAGCAGCATGAAATGAAAAACAACGCTCCTCTACGGATAAAAATACTTCCTTTCCATTAAAATAAGGGGCCAATGTTTGCGTTTTCAAATTTTTCGACAGCAAATCAACGAAAGCTTCTTTTATTTTTCAAACTTTTCGTGAAATCGACTGGTCTGGTTTGCTCGGGCCCTGTTATGGAGTACAATTCCACGAATGAAATAAATTTATTAATTCAAAAGTAATTTTATTTATTGAAAACACTTTTTCAGTAAAGAAGAATACGGCAATTTAGAAAAATTATTAATTTAATTTAATACATTTCTTGGAAGGTAATGTTGACAAATTTTAGTTTTTAATTTTGTCACTGCATTTCATCGAAAAATAATTTTCTTTGCTGAAACTCGTACAATTCCACGAATGAAATGAATTTATTCATTTAAGAGTAATTTTATTCATTGACAAAACTTTTTCAAAAAAGTAGAGTTACTGAAGAATACTGCAGTTAAATAAAAAAAAAATATTCAATTTATTCAATTTTTTTGGAAGGTAATGTTAATGAATTTTTTTTTCAATTTTCTCAATGACTTTCATCGAAAAATAATTTTCTCTGCTAAAACTCGTACAATTCCATGAATGAAATCAATTTATTTATTTAAAAGTACTTTTATTCATTAAAAACACTTTTTCAATAAAGTAGATTTATTGAAGAACACAGCAATTTAATAAACAACATGTATTGAATTTACTTAATTTTTTGGTAAAATAATGTTCAGGAACTACATTTTTCAATTTTCTCAATAAATTTTATCAAATATTAATTTTATTTGCTGAAACTCATGAAATTTTGCGAACGAAATTGTAATTTATTGACTTTTAGTATCTTGACTATAAAGTACTTTCACTCATTAAAATAAATTTTCCCATTAACTTGATGTCCTGCAGAAAGTTTATTGAACTTCATTCAATTCACCGTCCTTTAAAAATCCTACGAAAATTTTTCAGGATTTCAAGCTTTGATATGCATCGCGAGTGATATTTGATTAATGCACATGCGCAATTGAATCCGTTCGCGATTTAGAACTCTAACTTCAATGAATTATAAGAATATGTGACTTCAATTTTCAATAAATTGATCACTCATGCGTTATTAACGTCATTAAAAAAAAAAACTACAAAATTTCCACGGCACACATAATTATTCTTGATGTGCACATTCTAAGCTTCAATTAAAAAAAAAAATTCAAAATTCTTGATGATGTAAGCGCAATAGTTGCAAGCAACCCCTTTGCGCTCGGTCAACAGACGTTTGGCACAAGGGAGGGGGCGGCACACATATATTTCCTTAAAGTGCCACCTGTCCCCTTCAAGGTCATGCACTTATTTATTTCATTCCTAAATACGTTACGAATCAAGATTTTCGTATTTTTTATTAATTAATTACACTAATTGGTACAGAATTTGCCTGGTCGACAAGGGTGTTCCATACTCACCCGTGTCCAAGGTATGCACTGTTATTATTCATAACAGAATTTTCGATGACGTAGTGTCGAGTGTCGCTGGCCCATAAACTATTAGTTTTCCAAAAATTTTCTAGATAAGCGATGATACATCATTAAAAAATCTTGAGTCTCAATTGACAAACAAACCCAAATTTGTACAAGTAACTATTGGATTTAATGGAACACTGCTAAGCTTTAATAAAAAGCGGTGATAATTTAAAATAATATCTTTTGATTTACCAAATATAATAAACTGAGTTTTGCTTTCATTAACAACTAGGCCATGTACTTGGGAAATATCATATTTTAGTTTTTAGTTGAAAAAGAAAAAAGGACGCATTTGAATATTTTTGTGAACTGTTACGATGGTAAAGACTTGTGTCGTTTGTACCACACCATGGAAAAAAGGCGATTTAAGCCGATCTTCTCCAAAGGAAATACCGATACTGTCATAACATCATATCAAGGGAGAACCGTCATAATAAATGTAAAATAATAAAAACTTTAATAAAAATCTATATTAATGATAAAATACTTAATTTTTGTAAAAATGCTATTTTATAGATAGGTATCGTTACTCTAATGAAGTACGTTAAAAAAACGCTTAAAGAGTTCATAAACGGTAATATTTAAAATGTTAATGGTACTGTTTATAATTTAAAGCATAATCTAGTATTAATAAATATTTAGCAGGTGAATATTTTTTGACGACGTCACTGCTAAAGATTTCTTATGTCGGTGGAATCAACAATGTGATCAAGCGATTGTTGCCTCTTTCCAAAATATACGTAATCTGTATTCATTTTATTTTGAACATTGACTTCTTTATAGAGTATCTTATCATATGTTATTAAAGAAAATCATTTATATTTGATTAAAGAGGAATAGTAGTTTTGTTTTGTTACTGTCAAAATAATTGCCAATTTTTTTAAATATAAAGTTTTTTTTTGCCATTTCTACATAGGCATTTGGCATAATTGCATCAGAAATATGGCAAGCAAACAAACTGCCTATAGGCAGGCTAGTTCTAGCCTTTCAACGTTCTAAGTATCTAAATAAGTTAATGTACTTACTGCATTAATCAGTTAACAATAGTGTAATACATATCACCGATTTAAAAATAAAAAAAAACAATGTTTTCTTTTTAAATATTTATACTTTGATTTTCCTGAAAAATAACTACTTAAAATTATATACATAATACACAATGATCTATTAACAGACATTATATAAATGACAATTAATCTAAAAATATTTTGTTAGCACTGAACTATGCCAACCCAAACCGATTAGAAAAGATTCTAAAGATTAGGTTAATATTATCCCCTTCTTTACTAATAGAAACATAGATTCAATAGAAGATAATAATATATTATTAATAAATGGTTATTATTTGCAAAAATATGACATTAATTACTTACAACTGAAATACAAAACTATATGTGCAAATAAAATGCCAACAAATTCAGATTTCTGCAGAGTAGATTCTAGTCTTAACTTTGTGACACAAAAAAAAGAACATTTATAAAGATATAGTTCGGCTAGTAGACAATTAAGGTAATGTTTTTGGATAATACTTAAAACTAATGACAAGTACTTTTCTTTTATTCAGGTACTTAACCTACAAGTTGAATGAACACATAATCTACATTAATAAAAATAATTTAAAAAGAAGCATGCCAGAGAGCAAATAAGTAGCATTTTTTGCGTAAAGAGCAAAAAAAATACCTACATAAAATATAGCTACACCTAAAGTATAGTCTATAAAAATTTATAATATTCTTTGTAAAAAAATCTAAATTTTACTACTAAATGAAATCATATTTACTTACATACTTCTTTCTGTTTTCTAAAAAAAAATTTAACAGATTTTTAAAACTAATTAAAAATCTATAACAAAATATTTTCTAAAAAAAAATATATCTCTCTGCATAGTACAAAGTATATAAAAATACAAAGTATATATTTATTGGTCTCTCTTTCATAATACTAATAACATAACTTGGAGATATAATAGAAGATATAATATAATAGAAGTTTTCCTCCTCCCTAGATAATCTACACAAACTTATCTAAATTTGTTAATATGAATTCTCCAACACAGTTACCATGTAGGCCAAATTCACCTAAGCTTCTTCATTAATAATCGACCTAAGCTTCTTTTTGTGGGTGGAAATTGTAGTAGAGGGTTCCTGAAGAAATTGCGTCTGAAGTTTGGAGCTAACTACAAAGTCCAATGTTTCCTGAAGCCAGGAAGTACAAACAATTAACTAATTTATTCTGCATCATCTATGGTTAAGGAATTTACAGAAAATAATATATTGATTTTAATGTTAAATGGTATTTGCTTATCATTCGATATTTAACAAAAATGTATACATTTACATAGCAATAGTTTAGTAATGACAAGCCCTTACATGGATCCAGACCATAATGTAATTTATAATAGCAATAAGGCTCTCTATAGAATATTTCACGCAACTAATATTAATCTAAATAGAATTTTAGAGTCTAATCATGCCAGCAACTTTGGATCAGATTTGGCATCATTACTGTATACCCATATTTTAAAACATTTCAAAAGTAGCATTTCATCAAAAAATGTGTCCACAATTAAACCAAGTAATCAATCTAGACTTCTAGATACTGACTGTGATGGGGATTCTTTTTTATAGATAAATTTACAGAAGATGAAGCTCACTCACATTGAAAATAAGCATGCGAAAAGTTTCGGTAGTTTTATTTTAAATATACAGTCTCTAAGAAATAAAATGGACGAGCTTCATCTTTTACTTGATTCATGTGATTTTCCTGATATTGTATTACTAACTGAGCACTGGTTAAAGCCTAACGAATGTTTCTTAATATCTGATTATATTCTTATATCAATTTTTTTGGCGGCAACAGTCCATACATGGAGGAACAGCTATTTTAGTTAAACAAACAATTGAAGCTTTTTTCTGTAAAATTAATAAGTAAGATAGCTTTCTGTTGGAGAAGGTTTTTGAATTCTCCCTTTGTTTTTGCAAGCGATTTAATTTATATGTTCTTTGTGTTTATAGACCACCCACAGGAGATATTGGTATGTTCCTGGACAAACTTGATTCTCTATAATCCCAATTGTCTCTACACTCCATAGTTATATTGGCTGATGAATTTAATATTAACTTCACTGATGTAAGCTTGCTATCATATCATACATCCCTTTTAAGTATATGGGAATCTTATGACTTAAAGATGCATGTTCTTCACCCACACGTATAACATCCTCATCTGCAACTACTATTGATTATTTGTGTACAAATTTAAATGATGTGTCATGTAGAGTACTCTTATCTGGTATTTCTGACCATAAAGCCATTCTCGCTAGGATTCCATGCAACACTGTATTTCCTTCATATCATTATGTAGGAAGAATTTTCAGCAGAGCAAATTTCAATGCTTTTTCTTCTACTGCAGCTTTGGTTAATTAAAATGCAGTTGAAATGGCTCCTGACCCGTTTACTTTGTTCATGTGCTATGTGACAAAATCAATCAGTGTTTTCCTAAAACAAAGCCTAAAATGAAAAATAGAAAACCATGGGTCACAGCAGGCCTCAGAACTTCAGCTAAAAACCTCCGTTTTTTGGGTAAGTTGTGCAAGTATACAAGTAATGAAAACATTATTCTTTAACATCAGAAATATCGTAGTCTATACAGAAAGACGATAAAAGCAACAAAGGTTAAATATTATAGTGACCGCTTGAATGTGTCCTCAAATAGGCAGAGAGAATGTTGGTCAATTATAAATGACTTTAGGCATTCTCACAAGAAAGTTTCAGAACCAGAAGTAAGACCAAATATTTTAAATGATTATTACTGTAATATTCCGCATTTATTGTTCAAGGATGTGAATACTAATATTGATCCTTTGCATTATATTCAACAAGTGTCAGTTCAAAATTCTTTTTTCTTTTATCCTGTTAGCCTTAGTGACGTTAAAGGCATAATGGCATCTTTCCAGCATGTTTGAAAGAGGCAGTGGTTATCCCTCTTTATAAGGGTGGAGATTTGAGTGAGCCTTGTAATTTCCGTCCAATTTCTATATTATCTACCCTCTCCAAGATAGTTAAAAACTTGCAAAAATCAGAATTTTGCAACATAATTGCATTTTATCTGCAAATCAGTTTGGATTTTAAACGGGAAAAGGGACTCATGACGCTGTTTTCGGTTTTTTGGAGAGTGTCTATGTGTCCTTAAATTCTGGAGAGTCCGCGGCGGCAGTGTTTTGCGATTTATCCAAGGCAATTGATTGTGTAGATCATGGAATACTGCTGTTTAAGCTGAATAATTATGGCTTTAGAGGTGTGGCATTGTAATGGCTGGAATCCTATCTGTCCAATCGTACCCAAAGAGTTACAGTATCTGGATGTTTATCCGATTCCAGATCCCTTAAAAGTGGAGTACCTTAGGGTTCAGTGTTAGGACCACTATTATTTTTGCTCTATGTAAATGATTTGGGTTCATTAAAACTGCAGGGCAAAGTGGTTCAGTTTGCTGATGATACCACCATTTTATGGATTATAGAGATTCTGATAATGTTAGAGCCCAGGTTTTTAAGGATCTTAAGATTTCATTGGAGTGGTGTGCTGCAAACAGGCTTGTATTTAATGTGGGCAAAACCCTTATTATGGGATTTAAGTGTGACGTTCAGGGCCTTATGTTTCACTCATACCTCCCCCTTGCAATACAAAGAAAGCTGTAAGTTCCCTGGTATTACCATTGATGGTCGCCTTCGCTTCGAAGATCATATCCTAAATCTTGCTTTAAAATTATCCTCTGGATGCTTTGCAGTAAGATGTAAGATGCTTTGCAATGGCGGGGCATGAGCTGGGAGGGGTAGTTGCACGTTCAGTGTACTTCGTTACGTTCTCTTATTGAGTCCCATCTTCGCTATGGCTTGCCTTTTTGGGGTTTAAGCAACAAGGGATTATTAAACATAATTTTTGTGATTCAAAAAAAGGCAGTTAGATACCTATGTTCCGCTGGGTTAAGAGATTCTTGTAAACCTCTCTTTATATCTCAAAAAATCCTAACTCTTTTTTCTCTTTTTATCTTAGAAACAGCTACTCGTATTCATAAATGTCCTAAACCTCCCTCTAACACTGGTCATATGACTCGCCAGGGTAACGATTTTCCCTTACGAATCCCTACATCCTCCCTCACCAAGAACTCACTTATATACCTTAGCAAAAAAATGTACAACCATGTTCCTCTATATATCAGACAAATTTTAGAAGTTAAGAAATTCAAAAAGAAATTTAAATCACTTTTATTATCCAGGGCATATTATAGCCTTGACGATTTTTTTATTAATACCTTTTGACCTATGCTCTGACATCATTTTAGTGTTTTAGTTTTGTTTCCTATTAAATATCTTAATTTACTTCCTCTAAATTCTGTTTTATTGACAGCTTTACTTATTTTTTAATCAAATTTATCAAAAAGATGCTTTTTTTATTTTTTTCAATCTGTTTTGTTATAACTAATTTTGGTAATGTTTGTAAATGTTATGGTAAAATGTATTAGATGTTATGTTTGTTTAAAATTTGAAATTTAAAGTGAATTTAGAATTTTTTAGTTGTTAGGATGCTTGTACACAAGATTTTGTTTTGTCTTACGTAATATAGCACATTTTCTTTCTTTCTTTCTTTCTTAATATAAAAAAAAAGGACAAATGCCTGAAGAAAATTAACTTAAAAAAAAAACAAGTTGTAATAGAAACATTCAGTTTGATTTGTTTTGGCTGGTTACGCCAGGAAATTAGAAATATTACTCAGATGTCATTGACCACGTTCAGAAAGAATTTTTAAATCGCCTTGGTTACTGTCAGGTTGTTAGCGGTACTCAATTCGAACATTTAATTTATTTATAGGTATTTCTTTAATTTTTCATTTTATCATTATTTCTCGTTCAAAATTGCTTATGTAGCCACTATTTATTTGTACCATATCCTTTGTAAAAAAATGCGTTTTTTCTGATTCTGCATTAAAAAATGGTGGTTTCCATTTAAAAAACATATCGATTGCGTCATATTGTTTTTTTGAGCTACCCTGTATATTTAATTTTTACGTACAAAAACCCTTAACCAAATAATAAAATCGACGGGTTCGGGCATTTTTTTCAGAAGCGGTCCATTTCATTTTTATTGAATTTCTCCGCTACTTTACGGATGCACTGTATAAATACTGTTTCTCTTATTGGATCAGAATATTTTTTTCTTTCATTACCAGTTTTTTTAAATATCTGCCACAAAAATTTAAATAGTGCTATTAATAGAATTTGCGGCTTCTGGGACGTCGACACAGAATAAACGATCTCATATCGAGATCGTTTATTCTGTGACGTCGAGGATGTTCATAAGACCTTGAAAAATACCAACTGTATTTACCGTTCAAAATATTGTCTGCATATTGACTATATTTAAAACGAGTTATTAAGTATTAAAAATTACGCTGAACATATTTCAGTTTACCAAATTAGAAAAAAATATATAACATCAACGAAAATAACTTAATAGGATAAATGTGATTGAACGTATTCGAAGGATAGGCTAACAAATAGAGGTCATTTTATATTGGAAAAAAAGTTATCTGTCTAAAAATAAATTGGTTTTGTCCTAGTCCCCTAGACCATTTTTATGATCTTTATATCCTTCTTCGACATATAATTGCTCAAAAACATGAAATAAAAAAAATACATATCTAATTATCGCAACAAAAAAGGACTTAAACTTGTGCCTAAAAAATTAAATGGGAAAATGTGAGCAACATTTTGCTCAAGATTTGAAATAGCTAAATACAGAAATTGGCAAGACCTTTCACGGCTCAAGTTGTATCTATGTGATTAATGGCTCAACTGGGCTTAACTTCCACGGCGGCGGCAAAAATCCTCTTACAAAAAGGGTTTTGTGCTTTTCCTTTGGGGATTTAGGGACCGAAATTCTTTATTTTTATTGGCTGACAGCCACCTAAACGATCTAGCTGCCGTGGTGCACAAACGATTCTTCGAGTTTACGGCTATGCCTTCACGTGTATGCTTTAAACTTATGACATTTTATAGGTATTGTCTTATTTTGTTACTTATTTTTAATAAAAAAACAGATGGAATAGTTTAGTTAAAAGCTTCATAAAATTTATCAGTTAAGAAGCACGTTATGAGTTATTTATTAAAAAATATGGCGTTATTTGACCAATGTATGTCAATTTTATTAAATGTAGTTATTCATTTCCGTTTTTACTTTCGCGAAGCTCAGCTATAGTTTGTTGTCTAGGTAATTAATTATTTTCTGATTTTAGGTAATTCAGGCACAAACTTCATCAATTGAGGCATGGATTTGTTAAAAGGTTAATCCTTTCATTTTAGATATTCATTATTTTAGGAAGAGATATTAAAAATGGTGATTTTAGAATTTTCTCTAGTTGTCTTATAGTTTTATTCATGTTTCATTAATTGAGGCAATCGAACCATATATGTTAGATATTGATTTTTAAGACTTTTCAATTTTAATTTTAAAAAGCATATATTTTAATTTAAATCTTTGCTTGTAAAATAAATTAAAGAAATTACAATTAAATTTAGAAATTACAAAGTCTTATTTTAGAGCAGACTGGTATTGACAGTATAACAACAAACAAAAAATGGTTTAAGAATTTAACAAAGTACACCTTTCCAAAAAATGTAGAAGTAACTTTAGCTTTGGGCAATAAATTTAATCTACCTTATGATAATCATAACTTTCCTCTTGAGCAGATTATTATCGATATAGAGTATGCTATTGGCCTTACAAATAATGATGAGTTAAAAATACAAAAAAAAACCAATCTATTAACATAATTACTAATTTTATAAACTCATCTATTCTGCATAAATTAAATAAATCTGAAAAAACCCTCCTAAAATACAGTAACGAGACGAAAGAATTCTTAAAAAAACATAATAATATTTTAATAACTAGGGCTGATAAAGGCAATGTCACCGTGGCGTTAGATAAGGAAGAATATCTACAAAAATCAAACCTTCTTCTCTCAAATACAGATACCTATCAAATTTTAAACAAAGACCCTACTACTTCTATTCAGAACAAACTTAATAAACTATTAGAAAACTTGTGTAAATCAAACTTCTTTTCAAAAGATCAAATTAAAAAACTAAAATGCAATAACGGAGTGCATCCAAAAATGTATTTTTTAACAAAAATACACAAAGAAAATACTCCTCTAAGACCAATTGTAAGTTTTATAGGTTCCCCAATATAATACAATCTCAGTAAATATTTAGCAAATTTACTTAGCTTAGCACTTGAAAAAGATCAATTCTACACAAAACACTCCTTTGAAGTAGTCACGCAATTGCGAAATTTTAAAATTCCAAATGACTTTATACTAATAACATTAGATGTAATATCTTTATTTACCAACATACCAACTGATTTAATTAAAAATATAGTCCAAAATAAATGGCACCTTATCAGAAATCACTGTAACATCCCTTTAGAAGAATTTTTAAGTCTTTTAGAGTTTGTATTTGAAAATAGTTATTTCACTTTCAATAATATATATTACAAACAAATCTATGGTCTTGGAATGGGTAACTGTCTATCACATATATGTTCTGATCTAGTTATGTCAGAATTACAAAAATATTGCATGGGGAAAATAAAATTTAGGTTACCATTTTTTAAAAGATTCGTTGACGACATTGCCACGTGTATTCCAAAAAGTGAAATAGAAAACATAAAAAGTACATTTAACAGCTTCCACCCTAAATTACAGTTCACTATAGAGTGTGAAACAAATAATAAACTTCCATTTCTAGACATTCTAATAATCAGAACAGAAGATAATACACTCATCACTGATTGGTATCACAAACCCACTTTCTCTGAGAGATTTCTTAACTACGAATCAAATCACTCATTTAAACAAAAATTAAACATAATTAGCAACCTTATTATCAAATCCCGCGCAATAGCCTTATCTCATTCCAGTTTTCATCAAAAAAATGTTAACAAAATTAAAGATATTTTACTAAAAAGCAATTTTCCTCATAAACTATGAAACGAAATCCTTAACAACAACCCTACACCTATTAAAGTCAAAGAAAACCAAAACCATAAATTTGCAAAAATTCCTTATGTCAAAGGTTTGTCTGAAAGGCTGACAGGAGTTGTTTCTGATGATGAAGTCAAAATAGCATTCAAAAATGAAAATACCGTCAACAAATACTTCTCAAAACTCAAAGATAAAACACCAAATGAGTTACAAAGTGGCGTGGTTTATAAAATACCCTGTTCTGATTGTCAAGGTCTGTATATGGGTCAAACGGGCAGGTACTTAAAAACCAGAATTAGCGAACACGAAAGAAGCGTAAAACCAACGAACTACGCAGCATCTGGGAAGACTATGTATTATATGTATGAGGAAGACAGTGTATTAAAAAATTAAATTTCTGGTTTTGAACGTATAGGTACATACATCTTCCTTATCTACTAATCCTTAACTTATCAACATAACATTGAATCATAAAAATTAAATATATAAACGCTCGGAAGAATAAAAACATTTGTTTCTTGGCTTATTGTTGATTCTAGTGTGCCCACAATAACACCTACAATTTAACCCAAGAAAGACAAGAAAATTACAATTTATCCCATGTTAAAAATAATTCTACGCTCCTTTTATAAATGTGTTTGTATTGTTTTTTTTTTATAAATTTTTTTTTTTTTACGGATTGTATCTGAATGTAATTTTAACTGTGTCGTGGTTTTTGTTTTATGTTGTTTTAATTTTTGTATACGTAAAGAACATTTATTTTAATAGTGTTTTTTATGTACTTGAAATGATTGAAGTCATTTGAAATTGAATCCATTTCAGTGTCCTGAGGATGACTTAATATAAGTCGAAACGTCGACATTTAGGTAAACAAATTTCTGTTTTATTTTTGACCCCACCCAACAACCCTCCGCAATATCTTCATTTTAGTTTTTAGGAATATTAGTTTTATTTGTTTACAATTTATTACTACTTACATCTTTTAAAAATATCATTTTTTGGGGGTAGTTGCATATTTGCCCTTCACCTCTAAAAGTAGGTAAACATTGAATTTTCCTATTTGGTTTAGATAGTCATACCTTGTCTTTATGTTAGAGGATAGTGACGTAAGAAGATCATTACTTTAGTAACGACCAATATCTCAGACTGAGATTGCTATATGAGTCTTAAAGTGTTTTTTATAGTATACCCACCTCCTTCATGTTCTTTAAATTTATAAAAAACGAAGAACAAGATTACGAATTTTTTGCTTTGCTTGGAGATTAGATCTAATATAGATAGGAGCCTATAAACAAATAGTTAAAGAGTTGCATGAAAAAAGTGACTGCTAAGACAGATTTCATTATTAGTGATAGACTTATCATCAGAAAACCAAATGCTATCATTTTAAAATATTTCTTTATATTAAAACAAACATAAAAATTCTTAAATTCCTTTACCTGAAAATTACCCACAACTTACTTTTTCTCTATTTATAAATCTTTTATTTATCAATTTGTAAATCTGACAGGCACTTTACGCTATTATTAATAAATTCCGTGTCAAAAAGTTTCCATGTAACCACTTGATTAAAAATGCAGCAATATGTTACAGTTTACCAGGCTGTTGCATGACAACATTAAAAATTAATAATAATTTGTCAAACGTAAGCCAGTAATCACGGCATTGTGCTGTTAGAAAATCAACTACTAGAGATTTTTAGATAAAAAAGTGTTTTTATACGGCTTGTGGTAAGGTTAGAAATAGTTAGTGAGAATTTTTTAAAAAATGAAAGTATTTAAATTAAGAAGTAGAAAAATTACCGTTTGGCAGTCGATTAAAGGCAATCTTAGAACCAGCCTTAATATTTTTTCTATAAGTGGTGTAAATTATACTACATATGACCCTAAGAGAAGCTTGCTTGAACGGTAAACAGTTTTGCTTGACAGGAATGTATTTACATCAGTTTCCATTATTTTTTAAGGCTTTTTTGGGCAGCTATTATTCTAGCTATGGCAAGTTTAGCTACATGGCAAGGGTTAAAGGTCTATACTCATTACTTGGAGAGACCCGTAATTGTCACAATGGATAACGCATATTTTGAATGGGAATTATTTTTTCCTACCGCCACTCTTTGCTTCCAAGATTTGAAATCCAAGTCAGTTTTACGTGGATTATTTCAAACCTACGACACGTAATATGTTTTTATAGCTTATTAATTTTATTTTTGCTGTAAGAAAATTTTTTTTAGGAAATATAATTATAGTGATAATAGCATTGATGAATTTTTAAGTTATATTAATGACTTAGCTTTTAAAAACTATCTTAACTATGAAGATTATGAACCGTATGCAAATGGTATAAAAAAGGAGTATTTACAACCAGAAGATTATATGCAGGTAAGGACATGTAAGCGATTTTGGTCTTGTAAGTTTGTTTATGAAAAATACCTCTGAGGATTTTATAACAAGGTTCTGTTATTGTAATTGAAATTTCAATAAAATTAAAAATATCATGTCATCCAATAAATTGAGAAGTCAAAAATATTTGACTTCTGAATTTATTGTAATGACAAAAATGTTTATAATATGAATTTCTGAAAACTATTGACTATTTATAACTAAAATACACAAGAAAACTAGAATTTTCACAACAGACAAGAAAATTAAAATTTTAGGCACAAGAAGCTTAACTAATTTTTAGAAATAACTCACCCAAATAACTTCTCCAATACTAATAATTTTCTGACTAAGAAAATAATTTTAACCATAATTCACAACCAA
Source organism: Anthonomus grandis grandis (assembly GCF_022605725.1). Classification (NCBI taxonomy): domain Eukaryota; kingdom Metazoa; phylum Arthropoda; class Insecta; order Coleoptera; family Curculionidae; genus Anthonomus; species Anthonomus grandis. The sequence continues at coordinate 23,998,577 of NC_065548.1, read as the reverse complement.
TATTAATATCTGAGGTTTTTACTCTCAGCTTAATAAAAATAATAAATTTTATTATAAAAAATAATAAAAAACCCCTTAATGTTCTAAGCCCCTAAGAATCTAAAGAAACTAAAGTTACAGATTCATGACTGTTACCAATGTGTAATGTTCTTAAAAATTTTTGTAAATATAGAAAACGGAATAAGAATCTGGCTGATTTAGTCATAAATTCTCATTCTCACGGATTTAGTCATACTAAATTCAAAGCTTAATATACAGGTATTAGGTTATTCATTTTCATAAACATAAATAATTAATGCTGAGCTGAGATAACCTCAAAATACAGATTAGCATAAGAATTAGTTACTTAGTTTGTTGAGTATTACGTTACTATTAAAATAAATTCAAATTTGGAAAATATGGTTTCATATCCTTAATTATTGAAAAAAATAATAAAACAGACTTATTCCATGTATTAAGAAAAAAAAATAATTTTTACAGTGCGTCCCAAAAGTTATGTCTAAATAAAAAATAAGTTTTTTGCAAAAACAGATTTGTAAGATACCTTTATATTTAATTGAATATTATAGATTTTATTATAGTTACAATAAATAACATTTTAAATTTAGTATGTTAGCGGTATTCTTTTAAGTTATATTTAATTATAACATGATTATTATTTATGACTTTATTTACAAGAGGGTTTCAAGTAGGATAAACTGCAGGTGTAAGCACTTAACGTGAGGAAGGCGAATGAATGTGTGTTTGTTTTAAAAAAAATGTTAAGGTAAAGATTTTGAAGAAGGTTGATTTTTATGAGAAGGGAAATGATATAAAGTTTTTTTAGTTTTAGTCTGGCTTTCGAAGCTAATAAATGTTAAGAATATAGACCGAGTTTTTTCCGAGATTCAAAAATGAAATAAAAAAAGATGCTTACATTTAAAGAAATAAAGCTGATGGTCGAAATTTATTTTTGAGCAACCCTGTATATTTGTAGGTTTTGGATGCAGCAGTTTACACACTTAAATTTGAGAAGCCTAAGCCAGGAAGATCTGTAAATTACCCTGTGATATTTCCTCTTAATACAACCAGACCAGTTATAAGGGTATTTACGGAATGGGGACCATGTATGGTTGCAAATGCTAATATCAGCATTTTTTATTCGCCGCAGTATGTATTAATATCTTCAGGTTATCATAATTTTAGTTTATTTCCAATTTATACATTTTCATCCGTTAATTAAAGGATTTTTTTTCTTTTATTTCCTACTTCACTCTTTTTTCATTTCTATTAGAGCCTTTATATGTCAAAATTTCAGGGAAAATGTAGAGTTTAAAAGGTGTTTGTTCTTGGTAATATTGTAATGTATACAGTGACTTAATTTTAAACAAAATAAAGACTTGCTATGTTATCGATATTTACTATTTATTAAGCTAGTATTATTATTAATGATTATAGATACCAAAAAAAAGCTCTACATAAAGAAAGATCTTAATTTAAAAAAAATTAGTGCGCCCTGAATGCCCCAACTTATGCGTTCGTAAATAAGTCTAACTTCAATTGCAGTTACATAAAATAAATGAACTAACAATTAATTGTGATTAAGAAAAGTGTACTTTTCAATAGCCGCAACACTACAAAAATGTCACTGAGATCACTGACTTAGAATTAATGTGTCCCACGCTCTATGCAGTGGATAAAATTTATTGGTTTGTTCTAGGTCTTGAGAAGTAAAAGTTTATGGGTATCTGATTAATGTGCCAGGTAAATTAAAATTAAGATGTTCTAATGTCTTAGGCAAATCAATCGATTTATTTACCAATTTATAAAAAAATTGAAAATTAGCAAATGTCCGCCTTTTCTCTAGTATAAGAAATGAAAATATTTTCAACAGTTTGTATGGAAAAACCAGTTTTCGGATAAACTTCGTCGCCCTAAAACCTTAGAAATTTCATAAATCTTCTTTGAGATTAAAAATATGAAAGTTTTAAACTAAGAATACCTCTGAGAATCTGAGAGTTGCCTATTATGAAACCCAACATTCTGTAGCTACGTTTGACAATATCTGCTATATGTAATTGAAACGAAAGAAAACTGTCAAAAATTACTGCCAAGTCTTTAAAAATTTTTGATATGCCTACATTAACATTATTAATAGTAATTTATATGCGTACATTTAACATTATTAGTATTAAGTATGTCTAGGTCATTTTGAAGAAGAATGGGATCCACAATATTATCAATTTTATAATAGAGTTTTGTATCATCCACATATAATAGACTTTTTAGGACAAGTTTATCAAATATTTTATTGATAAATGAAATAAAGAAAACCGAGTCCCAAGTTACCACTCTGAATGGTGTATAGCCGTTGTGTTTCTTAACAACCCCCCTCACTAATCCATTAGATGCCAAAAACCTTTCTCGCGTCATCTTCTCTTGACTAAGGTACAATCTCTTCCACTTCCTTTTCCACCTTCTTTGCATGAAGCAAATAATCTTTCCACTGGCCAAACGGAACAGCGTCTTACATTTTTTAAACATTTTCCGGGTTTGTATATACAGCTCTTCCAAATTCGAGATAGGCCATTTAATAATTTCAAACGAAATCATTAGAGTTGGCATTCCTCGATGCATTCGCCGAAGGCAACAGGGTTTCCGCCGGAGAGATGGCTATTCATAATTACTAATATTATTATAATTTTTTTTTCTTATGACACATAAGTGAGTATGAATCTTCATTCGCCGGGTCGCAGCGACCCAGATTCTAAAGGTGTTTACTTACTTTATAGACAGAATACTACGTAACCGTCGTTGCCAAGATAACGGCTTTTTGCATTAAGCAAATAAGGTTTTTGGATACATTTAATTTTACTAAATGTGATGCACAATTTTTTGTCATGTCCCACAGTTGTTTATTTTCATGTGCTAGATCTTGATATTTACTTATTTTCTCTCGGTAGGTTCGCGCAATATTATCATATACTGGCAATATTAGCATATACTGGAGTCAAAGAATATTTCCAGTTATAGATTTAAGTACAAGACATGGTTTCAATTTTCTGACTGATACCAGTGATAGAAGGTTTAATATTTTCAATAGGAAGTTGTAACAAGTTGCAAAGTCTTTCTGAAATAAAATTGGATTGGCTTCCACTGTCTAGGAGTACTCTACACAAGTGTGACTTATCTGTGTCAAAAACTTTGATGATATCAGTGGATAATAATACAGTGTTTAAATTCAGTTTTTCATTTACCACTAAACTACAAGGTGACTATATAAGAGGAGTGTGCATCACATGTGTAGACAAAGAGGTTGTGGCTACGTCTTTCAAGTCAGTCTCAGTGCTGATAGAATGAGAAAAGGTAGATGTGTTATTATTATTGGTTTGTACAGTCCCAGAATCAGTTCTGTTGAAATGTAGAAGGGTATGATGGAATTTTCCACATTTTCTGCATCCAGACGACCTACAGTTTTTGGTTGCGTGGCCTATAGAAAGGCAGTCAATACATAACTTCATTTGTTAAGCATTATTTAATTTTTCAATAGCAGAAATTTGTAAAAAGTGAGGACATGTGTAGACGAGATGTTCTTTTTGACAAAACGGGCATTTTTTATTACTGTTAGTGGCGACAAAGGACTGAGAAGTATTTTTGTGAAAGTTGGAGTGTGATTGGCGGGGCTTTTCGATTTTGTTTGAAGTGTTTCTTAAAGAGCTATTTTCGAAAGACTCTAAAATTTGGCATCTGTCTTTTAAAAATCTATAAGTTCTTTGTAAGGTTTAAAAGTTTTGGAATCCCAAGCTCTTCTAGTCACATTGTCTAATTTAACTTTCTCAATATGACAGATTATGGCATTCCAATGATATGTGGGCATCTTTAAAACCATCAAGGCGCCCATGTGCTTATGTAAGCCATCAAGTATGACTCTAAGGCCACGTCCAGATTCACGTGATAAAGATGGCAAATTAAAAATAGCCGTTACATGGTTGCTGACTAAAATCTTTTTGTTTTCGAATCACTCATTTAAGATGTTCCAGGCCATATCATAATTGGCGTCACTGATTTCAAGTGATGAGATAGTTTCAGCTACCACACCCTTTAGAGAGAGGCACAAGTAATGAAATTTTTTGGCTGGTGTTAGTTTAAAATTGCTATGTATTAAGGAATTGAAAGTGTCTCTAAAGAACAACAATTTGTCATATGAACCGTCAAACGTTGGAAGGTTTATTGGAGACAGTCTAATGTTGGCTTAATTATCATTATTAGAATTAGAGGCTAAATTAGTTTCCACCTTTGGCATTAAAACCTGCGGCTGCATCTGGTCAATTAAACATTTTCTTGCTTCAGATGTTATGCGGTAACATTTATTTTCAAAATTGCTTAGACTCACTGTCATGTTCATCTAAATCAACATCGGTCTCCGTAGCGGCAATCTTTAACTGAGCAGCGTTAAAATCTTCTAACAATTGTATCAATTGTTGTCAATCAGCCTTTTGCGCATGCATTTCGAGTTCCACTAAATCAGTTTGAGAAAAATTTCTGTTTGACTTAATAGCTTGAAAACAGTTTTCAAACCGTGTAAGAGCAGCTTTAGGAGCCTTTCTTTTATTTTTAGCGTCAGCCATCTCGAATAGCTAAGAATACAAATACAAGTAGTTTCAAAGAAATTGTTCAAAGTAGGGGCAAAGTAATAAAACAATGCAATTAAATAGGTTTCTCAGAACACTTAATTAAAATGCATGTAAAGTTATCAAACCTACGTAAGTAGCACCAAAGGTCTGTAAAATATCTACTTGCCATCAACAAGAGTGTAATTCAATGCGCAAAATACTAATAAAGTAGGTATATTAAATGTCAAAATTTAATAAAATGTAAATAGTAGAAAATCACCATCAAAAGAAGTGTAAAACACCAAAGAAATGAGTGTAAATAGGTATAGTATACCAGCAAAATGTGTAATATATTGCAACGTAAACAAATGTCAATTAAAGGTATTAATTTTGTCACTAAAGTAGCATCAAATATCACAAAATCGTTTATAGCAGTTTAAGTTTATTAAAAAAATTAATAAATAAATCAGAGGCCTGTAAAATTAAAGGAAAGAAAGTGAGAAAGTGAGAAAGAAACGCACTAACCTGTAGTGAAATAAGCAAAACCAATCGGTGTTCCCTGAGAAGACGATCTTGTTGTTCCCGTCCTCAAAAAGACAAAATATCCAAACTTGTGTCGATTGGGTCGGCGGTTGGCGTTTTTTCTAGTTGAGGCCACAAATAAATGCGGTAAAAGCCTCGTACCGATTAAAGTCCCGTACGAATGTTAAAATGCAGTAAAATTCTGTTCAGGAGCCAAATCGACGAAGGACCATAATATTTAGTGTGTGGCGTTCAGATTATTTGTATTTCACGTTAATTAAAAACAACATTTATTTGCCAAACACAGTAATAAGTACAAAGTATTAAATTAAATAGTATGACGCCATTCCGCTTCTAGTTCTCGCTTCTACACCTCGCGCGGCGCTATCCTCGCGCATGGTGACGTCGTGATGTGGAAGGGATGCGGTATTGCCAACCGTTTACAAAAATAACCGTCAACCAGACAGTGTGGTAGTGTTCTATCTGTTAAAATTGTTGTACCCCAATAGATTTCGACTTCGATTAGATTTCGACTCAATACCTGTATGCTTCAGCACTGTCAAGTTGTTATTATTATTATTATTATTATTATTATTATTATTATTATTATTATTATTAATAATAATTTTGTTGTTGTTCTTTTAATTATTGGTTTTACCAAATTCTTAAATATGTCTTTACTCTTTTAAGCTAGGACCTTTTTTTCCAAAAATCTAAAATAAAATTTAAATATTACGTGAAACCTATTTATATTTTAAGATATTTTAACTCAACTAAGGCGTACACTGATTATCAACCTGTGAAATATTCTGCAAATACCATGGCCACCATAGGAGTAAAGGCAAGTTCATCAAAACCGCTATATGTGAGTACCTATTTGCTAATAACAATTATTATTTCCAACATAGTGAAATTAAACATTTTTTTTTTTAAGATTTATATTCATTCACCTAACGAAGTACCTGATATTTTGGATAAAAAGAGTGTTGTGATCAGTCAGTCTTACAAGAAGACTAAGTATGAAGCAGAAGCTGTTTTTACAACTGATGATGTTTTACCTCTAACTATAAAGGTACTTAATATTTAAATTATTTGAAATTAATTATTTACGAAATAACTTTTAGCAAAAAAACTGTAGGTTACCGTATGAACCAAATGTGGAACCTTTAAGACACAGCCCCGTTTATAGTAATAATTTATGCAAGTACGAGTGTAGGATTATTTTGGCCCTAAAATATTGTAATTGCACGCCTTACTATTACAGAAGATTACGTAAGTGATGCAAACAGTAAATTTTAATTAAAACATATATATTATAATTTAGCATATGAGCCAATTTGTAACTTTACTGGACTTTATTGCCTCTCAAAATACAAAGGTACTATAAGTTAAAGTTACCTACATTTTAAAATGAAATCCTCAAAATCTGCCTATAGACGAATTTATCCACATGACAAATGTTCCCAAAGAATGTCCAAATTGCGTCCAAAATTGTGACATAACCATCTATCGAGAGACGAACATCGAAAGCGAAGCTGAATTTATTCAAAAAATCTTCTCAATGACTCTGACATTTCCGCAAAAGAGATTTTTACGAACTTTGATTTTTAATAAAATCGACTTGACAGGTAAAACTAAATAATTTCCTACTCGAGTTTACAAGATTATTTTTTTTAGTGCAAATAGGTGGTATATTTGGTCTGTTTCTGGGAAGCAGCTTACTAAGTTTGGTAGAGATAATATATGTGCTGACTATAAGGCAATTCTTTGGAATTAAAAATCGAAATACTGAAGTCACTTAAATTATTCGCCAGGGTTGCACCAGAGAAAAACAAACCACCGAGAAGCGACAAAACCCGCATTTACCGTTGATTTTCTGGGGTCCAATTTTGGTGCCCTTGAGCGGGCTTAAATGACTGGCGCTACATATAAAGTAACGGAGAAAAATCGTTTTGGCAATTTAATAGTTCCGTACACGGAGAGAAATACGACAATTAATAGATTAAAAATTTTATTGGGAATTTAAAATGAAAACTATTACTTTCATTTTTTGAGGAAATAATATTGGCTCATTGTATAATGAAACACAAAAATACATTGGCAATAATTAAATTAAACCTAGGTACATTTATACATTCCGCAAAATTTTTAGTTTTCAAACATTTTTATCTTTATTTGTTTTTAAGACCCTATTATTATATTTAATGGTGTAAAATATTTTCAACCTTATAAAACATTTTAAGATAAAGGTTTTTGGAAAATGTGCACAAGGGTATTCATAATTAATAGTTTGCATTATGTTAAATAAATTGTTAGTTATTCCCTGGTTTATGCACATTTTCTCAAAATTACAATTGAATATTTCCTTTAATTTAAATATATATTATGAAATAAACCCTTCTGGAGGAAATTGTAAGCCACCAAAATTACATATACTGGAATTATAAGCCTTAAAATGAAGAAATAATCTATTTATATCCATTTCATCACACATTTTGCCGACATTGGTGCAGGTATCACAGTTAATATGAACTTCAAGTGCTCTTTTCATATTATAGCCACAAACATACCGAAAGGCATTTTCTGTGGGAATATGGTCGGTCTTATAACCAGAGACAAACAAACCACCTGAACCACCAAAAAAAACCACCACATGGTGGTTTGTTTTTCTCTGATATTACCGGACTAACCGACGGCTGGCAGGGGACCGGCAATAAGACAGGTATACCAAATAAGCTCGCACATGCGTAAGAAAAATCGGTCCCGGCTTTGTCCCTTCTCGGTGGTTTGTTTTTCTCTGGTTGCACTCATTGGACTACGTATCGGTTTCCCTCCAATAAATATTATTTTAAAGCAATAGTTTGAACATTTATTCATCCAACTACAATCATATGTAATAACAAATTGAATATTTAAGTAGAAAAGTAAAAATGCATAAAAACAAAAACTCATCTTTTAAAAATAAAATATTTTTTAAAACTATGCAGAACTTTTTGATTAATTTGGAAATTGTACTATAATCAAAAAGTTATATTTAAATTAAGTGAAAACACAGTTAAGGTATACATGATTTACATTTAAAGTTATTCTATATAAAATACAATTTTTGTATTATTTGTTGAATAACATTCTATTGAATCTGTTTGAATTATATTAAGAGCCTGTAATTGTCATTTATTGTAATGAGAAAATATATAGAGAAGAAATATAAACTCTCTTACATCATTTAACATATATAAATTCTTTGAATAAAATTATTTTACATTTCTTCTTTTAATTGCTTTAAAGATGTAAACTTTTATTATTTTTTTTATGATTATTTAACTGTTCAAAATATAAATTGTCTAGAATATATAATTATACTGCGGCAAAATAATTTTACTAAAAATTAATAGTTTCATAAATTTCAATAGGAAACTTAATAAAATTATAAAATAGATTACAATGAAATTTCCACAAAAAAAATCGCTTCTACATTTAAAAACTAAAATTTATATTTAGATTTTAACTCTAGAATAAAAGGTCATTCTCTATAATAAATAACAAAAGTTAAGGCGATTTATTGAAAAATATCTTTTCAAGATTCTTTTAAACACAGAAGAACTCTTTCATGTAGAGTGTACTTATTAAGTAAACATTTTATGATTTTAGTATTATTAACCCTATATGTTCCAGGAAAACTGGCCGATTGTACATGTACATACAGGGTGTCGCATTTCGGGTACTTTTGGGGGGTATCTCCGATATTTTTAACGTTAGCATGATGCGGTTTCCGCGACAGTGTGCTACTTTTTCGTGAAAATAATGATGCCGTTAACAAAAATTCTAAAGCCCTCTTAGTTTTTAAGATATAGGCCATTTTTGAAAATTCGACATTTTGGGACCCCCCTTGTATTTCGGTTATTCTTTAACTTATCGAATATGTAAGAAAACAGTTTTATAGATTTTTTTTCGTAGAATGAGGTGACGTAGATTATTTTTTTTATATTTACTGTTTTTGAGTTATAAGCCAAATTTATGTTTTTTTAATGTAACACCCTGTATATATATGCACTAATAAATTTCTCTTCTTTTTACCTTTTCAAAAATATATAATGGTATGCACTTTTTTTTTAAAAACATACATATAAATGACAATTTTCTAAAATTAAGGACATACATTTATTAGTAGGCCATGAATAACAATAACAAAGATAAAACTTATATATAAATACAAATAGTGTATCTATAATACTTATAGATAAACAAATCACTAATAAGGAATTGGATTCATTGCAAATACATTAGATGCAATCAAAACATACCTATTGAGACAAAAGCATATTATTAAAAAAATACACTACAACAGTATAGCTCCAATTTTTACAACATAAGCTTGTTTTGTAGCATAAAGCAACAAAACATACAAAACAAAAAACTCAACTGTATTTAACAAAAAGAAAAAAAAATGAAAGGTAATATTCAAAATGATGACTATTCTATCGAATGCAAAATTGACACATTTTTGTGATTCTTTCAATGGCATTAAATAGAACCATTGGCTTCTTCGCAGATTTTGAAAGGCTAAATTAATTGCCTCTCGAAGTTCGGCAATTCCATCATAACGTGTTTTATACACTTCATTTTGTAGATACCCCCAGAAAAAAAATCCAAAATTGAAAGATCTAGAGATCGTGGGGGCCATCTTACAGGTCCGTTAGTACCTATTCATCTTTGCGGAAAATTATTTTCAAGAAATTCCCTTACTAGCCTTGAATTATAACTAGGAGCACCATCTTGTTGTAAGTAAACTGCATTATTTTGTGCTAGCGGAATATTTTCTAGCAGTTCAAAAATAACTTCCTCAAGGATTTCTAGGTATCTACGTACTGTAAGTCCCTGTTATGCCCTTTCGAACAATAAATGCTGATTTTCTGTTTTCCAATTCCTGATATTGTGACGATTCAAAATGACCGCACTTGAAAAAAAAACATTCATTTGACCAACTAACAAGTCTGCCGAACAAATCATTAGCTTCGATTCGTTGTAGATACCACCGGTAAAACAGTGCTCGGCGCTCAGCATCGCCAGGATGCAACTGTTGCACAATACTAAATTTATATGGATGATACTTTTTTTTTAGGATCCTTAGAGCATTAGTTTTTGATACACCAATATCTTTTTCAATTTTTCTGCATGAGGACGAAGGTGTTGCTTCAATATATCCCAAAACATCTAGTTCTTTTCTTTCCCTATTCTCCTTGTTATAGGTTTTCGGACGCGGGCGAACAAAGGTTCCGTGTTCAACTAAATTTGCTTTTAAGCGAGCAAATATCTCAATAAAGGGTTGTCGCCTCTCTGGATATCTAACAAACACAAACTTATAATCGTAATTTAAATTTTCGTACCCATTATCGCTCACTTACCTTTGAAAATATGACGCCAAAGCTTCTTCAGAATTTTCGTTACTTTGTATAAAACATACCAACATATCATATTTTTCGTAATTTTCATACGCTGCCATTTTTCAAAGAATTTATTAAATAAAAAAAACAAATACTTACAATACAAATATTTGACTTCAGAAACCGTAAAATACAAATATTTGACAATTAGTTGACTTTTGTTTTGTTATCAACAAGAGTCATGGCCTACTAATAAATGTATGTCCTTAATTTTAGAAAATTGTCATTTATTTGTATGTTTCTTAAAAAAAAGTGCATACCATTATATATTTTTGAAAAGGTAAAAAGAAGACAAATTTATTAGTGCATATATATACAGGGTGTTCCATTAAAAAAAACATAAGTTTAGCTTATAACTCAAAAACAGTAAATATTTTAAAAAAATTATTTACGCCACTGCATTCTACGAAAAAAAAATCTATTAAACTGTTTTTTCACATATTCGATAAGCTATAGAATAACCGAAATACAAGGGGGGTCCTAAAATGTCGATTTTTCGAAAATGGCCTATATCTTAAAAACTAAGTAGGCTTTGGAATTTTTGTTAACGGCATCGTTATTTTCACGAAAAACTAGCAACTGTCGCAGAAACCGCATCATGCTAAGGTTAAAAATAACGGAGATAGGTACCCCGCAAAAGTACCCAAAATGGGACACCCTGTACACTAATTCATGTAGATATTTACAGAAATATATTTAGGAAATTATCACACTGTTACTTAAACAAAACAACTTTTATCCAATAAATACAATGCATTTTAATTTTTCTCGTTTGTCTAACCTTGCAAAATATAATAATAATAAATGCCTTTATTTCAAAAATAATATATATACAAATTCACATCAAGGTTCGGCAAGACCTAGCCCAGGGCTACTCTTTCTAACCATACTAACAAAAGAAATAGCAAAAACAATTCTTTTAAAATAATAAACGCCCATTATTACCTATTTAAAAATAAGAAATTAATGAATATGAAAATGTTGACAAAAGAATATCTAAAAATTATTAAAACCTATATCAAAATATACATATATACATCAAAAATCAGAAGCAACAAAAGCTTTTTAAAGTGAAATTTCATCTTAAATTAAAAATAGGTAAATTATTACTAAAGTTGAATTTGACCGCTTTTCTAAACGATACAACCGGTGGTTTAGATTTGAGGTTATTAGGCAAGGTATTATATATTTTAACTGCGTTATAATATAAGGAACTTTGAAAATTGGCAGTTGTATGTTTTGGTAGTATAAAGTTGTGAGAGTGACGTAATGATTGACCATGTATATATACTATTACTACTATCTAATTTTTCATATGAATATCTGGACAGTTAGGCGGGAATAACTTTATATACCAGAGTAGGAATATATTTAATTTAAATCGTTCGAGATGTCAGATTTAATGAAGTAACGCGGTCAAATTTTCTTTTTTTCGTAACAAAACTTAAGGCAAGCATTTTGTAGTTTCTGTAATCTTTATGTGTCCATTTCAATCAAAATAGTATATTTTTGTAATTTAGAAAGGATGAGACTAAAGAGACCATAAGTTTTGATTTCATAGTGGTTATACAAAAGCTCATCCATTCGTCTCGAAGAGACCAACATACTAAATTGACGAAACCAAAGAAAACACAAAGTCGCGATCTCACAACATATAATAACAGGCTACACGTATTTTGCTGTAGCTAGAGCATCATCAGGCCTTTAAAAGTCATACACACTATACATAAAAAACGTATAGCCTCTTTGCTTTCGTTAATTTTAATAGTGATTGATACAATGTTCTTATGCATGTACAAAATTCTTAATTTATAATATCCTTTTTGTAAAATATTGCTGACATGATTTTCAAAATGAAGTTGGTTTTCTAGAATTATACCTTAATATTTTCGTTTCGTTAACAGTCATATTAAACTTTACAACAGAGAGTTAGGCACGCCGAAAAGTTAGTTTAGATTTGGTACCATTGAGAGCTTATTTATAAAAGCGTGACACCTGAACAATTGTATCTAGGTCAGCATTAAGGTCCCTTATGGCATAATTCAGCTCACAAAAGATAAAGGAGTAGAGAACATCGTCTGCATTCTGATGAGACTTTCATGTATTTAAAATTTCTTCAAAATCGCAAGTATAAATGGAAAATAAAAGTGGGCCAAAAGTACTACTTTACGGAGTTTTTGACTAACATTCATATGATCAGAAAAAGTTTATTTCAAGCATACTTTTCGCATGTTACCTATTAAATAGTCTCTCAGTAATCCTATGGCTGACTGATATAAGTCAAAATATGGTAATTTGCTGAGAAGAAGGGAATCCAGAAAAATATTATCACATACATGAAATAATTGTAAAACCCAAACTCAGACTGGGTACTTGGAATTGTGGAATTCAGCATAAAAAAATCCTTTATCAATGCGTGGGTTTGTGGCCATATTTTAGGGAACGTAGGCAAAGTGCCAATAGGTCGAAAATGAGACAGTTTATTTGAATTATTATTTTTCAGTATGGGTGTCAAATCGGTTTTTTTTTCATTCAAATGGAATTTCGATGACAAAAGAGCTTTATTTATTATAAAGGTTATTTAGGGCGTAAGATAGAGATTTAGGAAAAAAATCATTTTAACTCCAATACCGTCTGATCCCGTTGAGGAATATTTTAGGGTAAATATCACTTTTTCAACTTTCTGTTCACCAGTTTCTTTAAATGTAAATAAATCTATATTTGTTTGCATTATGTTTGTATATTAATTTTTTAATTCACTATTTGGATTACCTTTGGAAATACTATTAATAAGGAACGAATTAAAATGTTCCGCGTTTGTAAGTCTCTCAAAATGATGCTGGATCTACTTTCGATTTATGATTTAGATAAGCTTTCCTTTCACTTAACAAGTGGTTAATATTCATTAAGTGATGCTTCAGTTTTAGTAAACTTAGAAGTTTTGAGCGTAAACAATAAATAAATCAGTAACATGCCTTTAAAAAACATTACCATTTCATTAATATAAGTAGCATGAAATAAATTTTGCTAGTTAATTTTAAACATGTTATTAAGAAAACCTGTAAAAATAAAATTGAAATAGTCCCTGTAAATACGAAATGATATACACTACCGCTCAAAAGTATTTGCCCACTATGTATTATTTTTAATATTTTAAATTAGATACAAAAAATCTTATCTTTATACCTATATTTAGATTGTATCTCTTTTGTAAATTGCATACATGCTTAAAGCCGGCGCCACACGATGTGTTGAATACCTTCCAACGTTGGACGCACAGCGATTTATCGCATCGTGTAGCCGTGCGCTGGTGACAAATATGTGTCCAACGTTGGTCACACGCAAGGTTCGGGCCGAAGTCGGTAAGTTTGTCCCGTTTCAAAGGCTGCTTCCAACGTTTGGCACACGACTTGCCATACGGCCACACGAGATGTTGAGTTATCGACTGATTTTCGCACCAGGCTAGTGTTGTGCAGTTTTCAAGAAGTATTATTATTTGTTTGATTGTTTTATTTGAGCGAAAAAAATAAAAAGGTAAGTAGTGTAGGTTTATAATAATTGCAGTGAACTAGTATTTATTTAAATTTACCTTTTTGCTTTTAAAATGAACAATTAGAGTTTATATACATAATACATATAGATTTTTGTATGTATAAGTATATATATTTAAATAATATGAAAAATAAAAAAGTAGGTAAGAAAAACAATAATTTTGAGTACTTAGTATGTCATACAGTGCATCCCAAAAGTAGTGTCTAAATTCATTTAAAATTCAGGGGTGTGTTCGAAAAAAAAAACGCTCAGACATGTCAATTGAGATTGTAAGTTGCGCATTTTTTCCAATAAAAAAAAATTATATAGGGTATGTCATGTAGGCGGGGCTAATACCAAATTTCTTATTTTAAATAGGACACCCTATATATTTTTTACGATTTAAAATCCCTATTAAATTCTGAGAAATTTGATATATTAGCACATTTTTTTTCTTTGATACTTTTGTAGATATTGACAAGTTAAAACTTGCCATTTCGGTACTTTGGCTGTAAAATCCAAACGGTTTAAATTAGAACCAAATGGTTTTTGACAGGATTTAAAAGTTACATCCTCGGACTAAATATTTGGTAATTAGGCCAGGTGAACTAATTTAAAAAAGGAAAAGATTTAATGGGTATATTCCGCAAAATTGTAGCCAGGGAGATGCCTGTTTTAATTTTTATAGTATTAATTATTAATAAATTTAATAATATAAAAGTTAATTTAAAATATCCTGTTAATTCCATTTCTTTTAATTTAAAGAGTAATCAATTTACATAAAAAACCTTACAGGGCAAACATCCACCACCTCCTAGTACGCCTTTTTTGTTTTTTCTGTTGCAAAAATGTTGCATGACATAAAACTACCGTGGAAGCAGCAACGACTGCAGTTGTTACGTCTTCGTTATCAATTTTAAAAATTTTAATGTAAAAAAGTGAAGTGAAACAGCACTGCACTGACGGCGATACACTAACCTTTGATACAATGTTGGTTCCAATCTTGAAAAGGACGTTACCTATCGTGTAGCAGACACATTTGCCAAATGCTTTAAGTGCAAAAAATTGTATCGACCGTTGGATTTTTGGTTGAAACACTGAATATTTAAAAATAGTCTTGCAAATAACAAACAATGTAGTAAAAATATGAACTTCTTCTAAAAAACTAATCTGTTTACAGCTCGTTTCCGATGAAATTTGAAACATTTAAAGGTGTTAGTCTTCAAGAATTGATTTTGTGTAACATTGGTAAATAATTTCGCTTGCTTATTGACGATTGTCACCGTTTCATTGCTGATTTTTCAAAATTCTTTAAAATGGCTAAAACAAAAGAGTTATCGGTAAAAACAAAAGGTATTATTATTGGACTTCATAAGGCTGGAAAGACTAACCGTCAAATTTTGACGGATTTGGGAATTCCAAGGCGGACTGTCGATTATAATGTTAGGAAATTGACCAAAGAAGGGACTATTAGCAACAAACCTCGATCGGGAAGACCAAAGGCAACAAGTTTAAAGGAGGATTTAAATATTATAATTACAAGCAAAGGCAATAGACGCCTTACCGCCTCTGAAATCACAGCAAAAGTCAACAAGGAGCGTATAAAAGCGGTCAGTGTTTCGACAGTAAAACGGCGACTTTATAACGCTGGTCTTAAAGGACGTTTAACTGTATCAAAGCCGCTACTGAAGGATGTTAATAAGAAGAAAAGACTTGAGTGGGCCCAGTCACATAAAGAATAGACCATTGATGACTGGAAGAAAGTTCTCTGGAGTGACGAGTCGAAATTCGAGGTTTTTGGAATGAAGAGGCGAGTTTTTGTTCGCCGTTATGCCAATGAAAGGGTCGCTGAGAACTGTACGGTGGCCTCACAGTTAAGTTAAACACTGTACAGTTAAACACGGTGGTGGTTCGGCGATGGTGTGGGTTTGTTTCAAATGATCTGCAGTGGGCGATCTAATTAGAATAGAGGGAATTCTTCGAAAGGAGGGTTACAAAACAATTTTAAGTGACAATGTACTTCCTTCTGGTACTTAAATAATTGGGGAATACTTCATCTTTCAACATGACAATGACCCCAAGCACACGTCGAAATTGTGCGACCAATATTTAGGTCAATTATAAAGGCAACATCTTCTGAAAGTTATGGTATAGCCCCCACAATCACCGGACCTCAATCCTATCGATTTACTCTGGGATGAAGTGGATAGACAAGTGCGAAAATCATGCCCCACATGAAAAGAAGACTTGTGGAGAATCATCCAAGAAGAGTGGCACAAGATACCTCAGACAACTTTGGACAAATTAATTAGAAGACGACCGAAGCTCTGTGAAGCTGTTATTGAAAATCGAGGCGGACATGTAGATGAATCCAAAATTTGATTTTCTTAAATTTAATTATTGAAAAATTTCTTGTTTATATTTATTTTGTTATAAATAAACCGTTTCATAAGAATAACTGATGGGTTTATTATTTTTAGTTATAACTTTAGAACAGCCATATGTGGGCAAATACTTTTGAGCGGTAGTGTAGATACACGAGCTTTTTCCAACATCAATTTAGCGAAAGTTAATAGTAATAACCTGAACATCGGTGGTCAACTCTAAAATTGAAGTAATGAGAACGTTTTATAAGTTACCCCAGCTGCCGAATAAGTTATATTTATTTAAAATGTTATTAACATATTAACAGAAGAGTAACCAGGACTACTGGGATCCAGTAAGTCCAAATTCAGATCACCACCAAACATCACAACATCAGAAACCGCTAAAAAATTGACAATGGTATCTTCTAAGTCGTCTAAACAAGAACCCTAAACACGACAGATGGTGTACGGTATAGAGGCCCGAAAGATACCACTTTCCCACTAATTGCGATGCGGATCCAGTTATTTTAAAGTGCTATAAATTATAAATAAAAAAGCAACCGCGTGCATCCCTGTCACTCCGAATAATAATATTATAAATTCAAGTATTGATAGAGTCATTTTGTATTGAGCTATTTAACCAAGATTCCTATAGCTCAATAATATAGTATTTCTTAGAGGCTAAAAATTCAGCAGTACTATCAAACTGTAAACGTAATAATCGTATATTAAAGTGTGAAACAGTAACTTTCTTTTTAGATGCTACAGATAAAATAAGTTGTGTATTACCATTAAAACTCATTCTGCCAACTGATAAACAAAGAAAAATTTAGTGTGCTATATTTTTCTATAATACAATAAGAGGAAATGTAAATGCATTTTTGCTTAAAAAAAATGTTTAGAAGATAATCCTAAATAGTATAAATTCCTTAAAAGATCGCAGCCGAACATAAATAAATACGAAAATATTAGGTGTATAGAACAATTTAACAATAACGTTATTTTAGTTATATAAGAATAATAATTAATGGATATTTTCTTGGAAGCTGCAGAATTCCAGATCAAAATATTTTACCAATAGTAGACAATTGTTAGGTTAAATCTCCGAATATTGACACAGAATTATTTTTTAGCTTTTTCTTTCGTATACAAATTTCGATTCTTTTTATATTACTAAAAAAGCTAACTATAATTAATGCGGGGTTACTTTCGGAAATACGAAAAACCTAGTTAAAGTCCTTAGTTTTTATAAAATGCCTAAATTATCTTGTAAAAAGTTTTCCTAGTTTACACCTAAATCCTTCATTATGCTTTTCCTTGTATCCACAAATGCGCAGCGAATTACGCTTTGAAAGCAGTTTAAAATCGTAATCGTAAAATCAAGCTTTAATTGCATCGGCTTCTTTTTTATTATTCAATACGTTTTTCTCAAGTTTATGCACGGCGTCGAATAGCTTGTTTAGTTTGGACTCGATGACTTCCATTTTGGAATTCAGCTTCTCTTTAATTTTTTTCATAAAACTCGCACTAACTTTTACTATTAGCTTAGTCTTCTTTCTGTACGGTTAGTGCTACCATGACGGGTCGAATTACTCCCTGCCATTATGCAAGTAATCTCTAGTAGTTCTTATCTCTAATATTACACTTTTAAATTTACTCAGGATATATCATATGCATTAAGGCACAAATTGCGGTTAGCTCCACAAATTATTGATGAAAATATACCAATTATATAGTCAGAATAAAGGCACAAATCTCATGATGTGCTACTATTTATCTGCAAGCGACATACATTTAAACCCAGTAGCTTCATTAATATTAATATCTTATATATATATTGCTCTTATTAAAAGCTTCCAAAATAACGGAAAGTTTGCTATCCAAGGAACATTTTAGCAAGATTTCCTCAATATTATTTTTTTTCAATTTTCTCAAATTCAAAAACTTAAACATTAAAAGAATTCTAATGATAAATTACATAAATAATATAAAGGGTCATATCCCCTATACTGCTCTTGATTGACTACTCAACTTGATTGCAGTGTAATAACGCCAATGGCAGTTTTCTTATTTGGGTTACTTGGGAAAAAGTGAAAAAAACATTTAAATTAATAAAAAGTTTTTTTTAACCTAGAATTTTAATTATTCTAAACTAATTAATATATACAACCAATACCAAACCAGCCTACCCTGTATAAATATAGTTTATATTCAGTTCCCTGATTGGTAACACAAATAGTCAAAGGGTATATTTTACGTAACAATCAAATCGTAATGGCACAGTCCATATACCTAATTGTCAATTTGGTTTAATATTGCGAATTTTCCGAGCTCTCGCTACGCGTTATTTGCATCGGTCAGTGTTTGTTGGACGTTATAATTGCCTGCTTTAAGTAAATATATTGTTCCGCTTAACAAAGAATTATCAGAAAGCACCACTAAATTGATTTAAAAAAAGATACTTAAATAAATATGCTTTAAGTAATTAAAATGCTCTCATACTAAAAAATGTCGGAATAGTAAATACACAAGTAGGTCGCCTATCAAAGAAATATAACGAACTATTTAAATACAAATAAACTAGTATTTTATATTTATATTTTACGAAATACATGCACCTGTTGCAATTTAAATGTGATTTTATATCCTTAAACTCGTTAGTCCTGATGATTAGAATATATTCTTACTTTGAAAGAGTAAAAAAGTCGCGCAAAATATAGCTTAAAGGCTGTAAGGCGCAATTTATGTATCTATTTATTGATTTTCACCTTACAAATTATTAATGCATTTAATGCATTAATATGGACATTTAGTAATTTGGAAAAGATGAACTATAGAAAAAGTTTTTTACACATTTCTTTACATTATAATATAATAATAATAATAATAATAATTTTTATTTATGTATAAGTGTAAACATATACAAGGAAAGGGCAAGAGTGCATTTGAATATAATTTGTTTAGCTAATATATACACTTATATTTAAGGAAAAGTAGAAATACACTCCTTCAATAAAATAAAAAAAGATCCTAAAGCTCACAATCACAATTTGATTATTGGCGGAATTAGGTATTTAATCAAGAACATTGGGCAAGGACGAGACATAGTTTTTAATATAATTAAAGAAAGCTGAGATAGATTTGTAAGGCAGATGGTAGACTAATAAAGACTTTAGCAAGGTCATATGTAAAAGATCTCTCAAATGTTGCGGATTGATGTCTGAACTCGTTCTATTTTCTTACAATACTCTGCAGTTAAACACGGTCTATAAACAGCATCACAATGATTAAAAACAGATAAAACCATTAAATCGCAAAAACTTTTTTAGTTTTTTATTTAAGGAAATGTCTGGAGTTATATAAGGCACGTAAATTACCCAGACATTTTTGAATAACAATAGAAACATGTTTTACAATCCTTAATTCGTTATCTAAATTAAGCCACAAATTTTAGCATTTTGTTTTCATAGAAAGAATCTCATCGCTAAGATAACTCTTTTTTTTAGTTAGATGTTTTACATCAATAGGCCTGCCAAAAAACATCACAAAGGATTTACTTGGGTTTAGGTAAATGTCTTTTTTAAAATTATACATATAAACAATTCAACTGACGAGGCATTCTCTTTGCATTTCGGTTTAAATACGCTAATATATATGTATACTGAGATATAAAGCCATATTTGTAGCATTTAGCTTCCAAATTAAACATAATCATATTCAATTTTGCTTTCTTTATACAGTGCTTTCATTTTAAAACGATCAACCCTTAATAACTTTCTTAAAAAAAAAAAAAACTATTCAACGGTACCAAAAAAAATGAAACCAGTAAATGTGTAAGCAAATAATTAGCGAAAATGTCTAGAAATAATGAATCTTTTATTTACGCCAACCTTTGGTATTTTAAATGAATACTTTTAGTGTGGCACCTACATCATTTTAAAATTCTTACATTTTTTATAATAGATCATCAAAAAAATACAAGTAATTTAGAAGTTAAAATGTGTGGTAACAAACAGTACATTTAGTTCAAGCAAATTATTTATTTTTTAAGTAAAGAATGTGTGCCGTTATTTCCGAGAAAAAAGAGTGTCTTCAAATTTTTTGCAAAAATCTTTGCAGTCTTATAACTTTGTATGTGTATTTATTTCACTTATATTTTTTGCGAAACCTACCTATAAACAAAAGGTACAAAAAAACATTGCAATACCTTACATTTTAAGGCGTTTAAAAAGCAGGCGATTTATTATTGTTAAAACTGTCAGTTTGACGCGTGCAATTTTTCAATTTTAGTTAAAACAGTGAGTTAATAAAATGGTGTATACGCTAGCCGAAAGAATAGAAATAATTTTCCTTTATGGAGCTCAAGATCGGTGTGCTCGCAGAACCGCGAGAGCATTTAATGAAAGGTATCAAGATAAAAACGTGAGCCATAAATACGTATTAGAATTGACACGAAAATTTGAAGAGACCGGATCCATTTGCAATAAGAAAAAATATGAAAATAGAGTTGTCGATGAAGCATGCCAAGTTGAAGTACTAGGACAATTTGCTATGGATCCAACTTTGTCTATACCAAATGCCGCAAAACTAACAAATATTTCCACTGGTTCCGTACGTAAAGTTTAAAAAAAAAAGTTCTTTCCTTATAAAATTCATATTCTTCATAAACTCGGAGAAGATGATTTTGATAGGAGAATTCAATTTTGTGAAGTGATGTACCAGTGAATTGACGACGATCCCCATTTATTGAAGAACATTTGCTTCAGTGACGAATCGACCTTTTTTTTAAATGGCCTGGTGAACAGACATAACTGTAGATACTGGGATAATGAAAATCCGCATGTTTTTCGGGAAGGCCATACCCAATATCCCCAAAAAAAATAATGTTTGGGCAGGAATTTATGGGAATAAAATAATCATCAGGCCATTTTTTTTGGAAGAAAATTTGACTGGAGAAATGTATTTAAACCTTTTAGAAAATGCAACATCCAACATCCAATCTATGGAAAATCAAGTAGATCAACATGGTGCTATATTATTGAATGAAAATAATATACATTTTCAGCAGGATGGAGCTCCCGCGCACTACACTTTGGTAGTTCGAGATTGGCTTGATGAAAATTTTCGAGAAAAGTGGATTGGCAGACGTGGTGCAATCGAATGGCCTGCGCGGTCTCCGGACCTAACCCCACTAGACTTTTTTCTTTGGGGCTACTTAAAAAGCAAAGTTTATAAAACCCCACCTGAGAGTATTGAGAATTTAAAAAATAAAATATTTCAAGAATGCAGAGAAATTAGCGGCAGACCCTTGCCAATGTTCGTAAGGAGTTTGAAAATAGGCTTTGTTATTGCCTTGCTAATAACGGCGCGCATTTTGAACATTTAATAAAATAAATTTGTTAAACTAATTAAATTTGTTTTTCTACCCTACCGATTTACACTTTAATTGCTTCTTGGTCAATCAATTTTATTTTTTTTACAACCATTGATAGCATAATAAATGCCCTTTAAAATAATGTATCACACCATGGGGTAGCCATTTGACATACCAAAGTTTGGCGTAAATAAAATATTCATTATTTCTAGACATTTCGCTAATAATTTGCTTACATATTTATCGATTTCATTTTTTTTGGTACCGTTGAATAGAGAATTTTACGCTCCTTACTATGATGTATCACACGAACGAGGTTCCTACTTGACATATTAAAGTGAGGTTAGCTAGAGGTGAGGAAGTGATTGACAGAACTTCTGTAAATGCATAATTAAACGTCCCCTGTATATCTAATTTGACGTGTTATTTTTTTTTTTATTTTTTTTTTTTTAAGAAAGTTATTAAGGGTGGATTGTTTTGAAATAAAAGCACTGTATACAAAGTATAAAATATATAATATACAGAATAATTAAAATGTCTTACAATATATACCTATTCCAAGTATTGTTATAGGGTCAATCAATGAATGACCTTCTTTAAATATATACAGTGCGGCTGTTAACTATTCTCTCCTCCTTAATAAAATTTTATATAGCAATATATACTAGACGAAATATTGGACTTGGTATTATCTTTATTTAAGTAAATTCCTATGTAGTAAAGTAATTTTAATAATAATATGAATTTTTTTATTTAATAAAATTTACCCATATTTAGTTTATTTTTTCATAATCACTCTTCTATTTTTAATTACAAAGCAACAAAGATAGTTGCTTTATAAGGTATACATGAATTATTAAGAACGCATATTTTTTAAATATATTTGCTTATTTATGTTTTTCAAACTATTCATTAACGAAAACTCATAGAAGTCAAAACGTCAACAAAATAAAAATAAATATTTTACTGTTTACCTAAATCTAACATCTCATTAATGCAAACATAATCTAATCATAAAAAATATCGAAATATTTACTAGCTATTACTATGCAATATTTATAACCTATAAACAATAATTTAAAGTTATAAGGGTAATAATATAACAATAAAAATGCAATCAAAAATTTTGGGTGGACCATGTTTTTACAATAAACAAAAAACTTAACTTCGGGTTTTTTATTAATAAACTGTACCTACAAAGTGTACAGTAGATATTGTGCAAAATGGAATAAACAATATTAGTTATTGAAAAAAAATTAAAGGTATTCTAGACCAGTGGGTTACATACAAACGAACTACAGCCGGAACGCTCTGATAGCGATGTTAACAAAGGCAGCACAGTTAGTTAAAGTCAATTTATTTACTAGGTTCTGCCAATGCTATTGATTGAATTTTTTTAAAAACAAACTGAAGAGTCGAAAGATCTAATCGTTTACACGAAGTGATTGCACAAGTCAAATACAAAAAAAAAACAAAAAAACCTTAAAGTAACAATTAAATAACTATGTTTTTAAATTAACTATTAAATTTCTCATTAAATATTTGTCATTCATGGTCAGCGCGAAACGTTAATCACAACTATTGTGCTAATAATTTACTTTTTTCTAACATCTTCTGTACATTTTGTAAAAATAGTTTTATAATAAAAAACATTTTTTTTTCATTTTTTTATGGGAATTTTTTGCCATCGAAATGCAATTAAATCATCCCTACACCATTTTTTTTTCACCAGCATTTCTTCCCGTTTATTAGGTGTGAATAAAAACAATCGAAAATAGTAAACTAATTTTTAATTTTAAAATTTACACACTTCACTACGAAAAAATAACTACTAGAGATATTTATTTAAATTTGGCGCCATTATTCTAAGCCTCTCTTCATTGAACTCACGATTGGTAACTTTTAGTAATGCGGCTCCTTATATACTCGGCAGAACGCTGTTTTGAAAGGTTCCCACTAATCTTCGACACGTCGTCCAGTGTACTATTTTCATTCCGAATTTTTGCCATTCCGAAATAATAGAGAATCAACTAGTTTCTCGATGTTTACAATATTGTTACAAACAGTAGTATGATAGATTTACTGAACGAACAAGGTTCAATCAGATATTTATATTATTTACATTAAAACTACTTACAGGCAAATTTCATAATTCTTAACACAATCATGAAACCTTATTTATGTTATTAAAGAAATATAATACTATTACTGTTTATATGTATAAATTATTATTAAAATCTTAAAATTTAGGTAAGACCAGGTATGTACATTAAGGTAAATAAGTATTTTTTTTAATTTGTGCTCAATAAATGTGAAAGGAAAACTAAAATTCATATTAAAGAAAAGTACAAATTGTAATCTAAACTTCAAAATAATTAAATAAAAGTCTAAAAATGCTTATTTAGAACAATGTAGTTAAATACAATTAGTTAATTTTCACTACGAAAAAAAGGTAATTATTCTGAAAGACCAAGCCAATAAAAGACTAAACCCAAAAAAATTACCCAACCAATTATTACCGACTAAAATAAGACCTAGGTGATAATAATTGAAAATACCTAGACCACTTAGGATATTTGACAATTCACTGTTCTTAAATTTATAAATTAATAATAAAATAAAAATTTTAAATTTAAAAAAATATACATATTTTATTTAAGGACAATAGTTTTTCATCTAGTTTAACTAATAAAAAAATCTAAAAATAAAAATACTTTAAATATAAAAATAATTCCAGATTGAGACAAATTTAGGTTTGTCATATCTGCATCTTAGATGTGACACTGCACATCAGATTTGCCTTCTTCCCCTTTACAGTTGCGGTCAACTATTTTCCGCTTTAAGAGTTGTACTTAATATGACTCCACAATAGGCGACATTCCATTGCTTCCTCCTTGTAGAGGCAGTAGCTTTCTCCCTGGAGGAGCAACCATTTGCTTTTGCAGCGGCATCAAAGATGTAGTACCATTAAATTGAGGGGGTTTTAGGTGCGTTAGACCAACAAATTTCGTATTGGCACCAACTTTGCCCTTTGGTTCACTGCTGAAGGTCTACAAATCACCTTATTGATAGTGTTGACGTCCAATGCTGCAATTTTGTTTTTAAGTTCCTGGATTCTGTCCTCCATTAATGAAATAATCTTCTTCTTCGGTAAAGAGGGTTTTTTTATAATTTTTTATTTCAATTCTCTCTTGTTCTCCACAAGCTTTTCATCTAACCTGGCACAATTCTCTTTTAGTGTTTTCCCACGCGCAAGTTTTTAATGGGTAAGTGTGGCAGTTTTTTTCTAAATTTCGCAACATTTTCCAGCATTTTTTTAAAATCTTTTTCCATCTTTGCAAAATTTTTATTAATTTATCTTCCAGGTCCGTAGAATTTTGCCATAGAAAATCATATCTCGAATCTTGCAACATTTGGTCAATATCGCTTGCACTAGCAAAAACAAAGTTGTCCTTCCTATAATGCATTACAAAGCCGCTCCCGCCTGCAATAAAAATCGTCGTATCGAAATCCCTTTTCTCTATTTCCGTTCTTAGACCAGCAACATTTCTATACACTTTCATCCGATTTATTTCAATTCACTATTATTTACTTTTCACCAATGTCCAGTTGACCGACGTCCAATTCACACCCCTCACCTAACACTATTATAACGCTTTACCCATTCGTTAGGAGTAGATTAAAACAAATAGAAAATAGTCAACTAATTTATTTACACTTTTCACTTGGGAAACACGATCATTCACGACGGCTCCTTCTTGATATACTCGGCGCAGAACGCTGCTCCAGAAGATTCTCTCTAACCTTCGAGTCGTGCGGTGTGCCATATATGTAAGGAAATCAGCTGATTTAAAGTATTCTGAATTTATGTATTCTAAAATCCACTATTTTCGATGACCTAAATCTTTTCCCTAATATATTTCTATTTAAAGGAACTTCCATATACTAAATACGTATTATATAATTGACGTTCACAATATTAAGGTTAGGTTTCCTCATGGGCTTACAGTGCCGCAGCACCAGAGTGCCGTGTTTTAGTGCTCGTTTAGTTATAATTTTGTAAGATGTTATAATTCTCTTCCAGTGGAGCTTTTTAATTTAAATGGTAATCAATTATACAAAAAGGTTTTAAAGGTGAATTTTTTAAATTTACAAAGAAATGGTGTTTCTTTTTCTTATTAATATTCTTAGCGAAGCTGTTATGTGTTTATTATTTTTCTGATTTTTATTTATATATTTATTAAAAAAAAGTTCCTTACTTATAAGCTAATTAAATACTTTATAAGTTATTTAAATATTTTATAAGTTGTTTTTTAAGATTTTTTGCGTAGGTATAGCAATATTGTACCACTATAATGTTTATTTTTACCTTTCTATAATGCTTTTCCTTTTATTTTGCTTCTGTAGTTACATATGTACTATTGCAATACAAGTAGTATATTCCTATTAATTGCTATTACAAGTAGTATATACATATAGATACTAGGCTATTCTGAGGTGGTTTAATTTAAAAAGCAGAAAAATTGATTTAAATAGCACCAGCGTCATCGAAGCAAGAAAGTGAAATGTGGACCCTTCGAGGCTTTCAACATAAAAAAATAAATACTAAACTCCCCTATATTATTAAAGTTAATAATTATGTATATATTAAAGAAATGTGAAATGTGTGAATATTTAAATAAAATTTTGTTCTTTTAATAAGCCTCAAAAAAATATCCCAGTAAGTTCGTTCCAAACTAACCATAATCAGTTATATGATTTTATTTTACTTATTTAATTCTTAAAAATAGAAGTATATTTTTGAATAAATCTTAGTTACGATTCTAAAATATAAAAATACTTTATAAATACCGAATATTTAAAGCAATGGTTTTTAATGAATTTAAGTGATTAAGAATCTGAAAAAAATTTCCGAACATAGAAATAGTCACAGATTCGAGATAAATTAATTCGTTACATCTGCGAAATAGTCTCTTATGCTTTCACTTTGAACTATACACTTCATAACTCTCTTAAAGAAAAAAATACGTTTATTAAATATGAAGAGAAGACTTTAATTTTTTATTGAATAAGCTTTTGTCAATCTCCTCTTTCCCACTAGCTAACCTCCCTTTGATAGGCTAAATGGGAACCTCCATCGTATGACATATCATTGTAAGCAGCATAAAATTGTCTGTTCAACCATATCAATAAAAATCGGTTCATGAACAAGCTAATAGGCTACACTATAGTGTAATCACAGATTTAACTAGCTAACGCTTGCATTAGCTAGTTAAATCTGTGGTGTAATATATCATTTTAAAGGGCAATTGCACCCAACGATCTACCGATCTTCAGCTCTATAGAAAAGAAAATATTTCTAATCTTTCGCCTACACAGCATTTCATATTTATGATTCTGAATCATGACAATAATTAAATAGTTTATAAATGCCTTAAAAATGTTCAAACGAATGTGGTTCGTTTTCGATTTTAAATATTAAAACTTATTAAAAAAACAGAACACTTTAAACTAAAACGAAAAACACAACTTTTAACGATATTGAAATAACAATAATTTAAATCGATGTTCAACAGAAAAAAAATTCAAAGCAGTCACGGTTTAAATATTTTTTTCTAATTTCATAGTTTCATCAGCCTCAAGAATACCAGCTTTGGTTTACCAGTGGTTTTCTCGAAAACGATTAATTCTATCGAAACAACGCAAGAGAAAAAAAATTATATTTTTTCATGACTACCTAGACAGTGTTGCTAGATTTTAAAATTTCTTATCAAAAACATAAGATAGGGGTCATCAAAAAGATAAGCCCCCCTAAATCCACCCCTAAAATTGATTTTACAACATTTTTGGGACGAAAAATGTTAAGAGTACCCAAAAAAACGGAGATTTTTTCAGAAGATTTGATACATAACTGTAGTCATTGTTCCAAGTAATCGATTTTCTTTAAGCAATTTGCGTAGGCTGTAGCTCTGAGGTGCATTTTAGGACACCAGTTTATTGAAAAAAAAAGGTCTTATTTTGACTCTAACTATATGCTCTAAAAATATTTGCACCGAATTTTGTAACACCCTGTATACAAGAAATATTGAATCTTAAATAAGTCTTAAAAAATAATCTATTATACTTAGTTTTGGCCATCTATGGGGCCATCGTATAGGCTCACCTTTCAGGAAATTATTAAATTAGAATATTTTCCACTCTTATTTCATAATATAATAAGTATCATATCTTGAGAAATATCTTTTTTGAGTTCGTGCCAAAAGCAATAAGTAGGCCGACAATTACGACTTAAGGTACGAAATTAAATTTAGGAGACTTATATATTGTTTTATTAGGAGACTTATATGTGGCTTTATTTTATTGGGTATTACGTCACTTATAGCAAAAATCAATTTAAAAATTACTATCTCACAGGCTCAAAAAATTAAAAAGAAGAAGAAAATAGACATATTCACGTATTTAAAAGAAATATGAACTCAAATCTGTAATGATACCGTTCGATATACTTAATTAAATTTAAGTTCAATGGCTTTTAAATACAATAATTTACTTGAGGTATAATAGATTTTTTATATACCTAGGAGCTGAGGTTAAATCTATTATTCTCTGAGCTCGTTTCTTCTTTTCATTATCCTACCTAACTTTATGAATATTAAAATTAAAAAACGATAAGAACAACGAGAAGACCTACTTTTTTAAAATGTACCTAATTTGAACCAACGTTTCGGTAGTTATATCTACTACCGTTATCAAGATAATTAAAGTAAAATTAAAAACAATTAAATATATAAACAAAATATACTTATCTTGCAAATCTTCAGCTATATTATACCATCAAAACTCCTTCCTAACTCGAATATACTTTAAATACTTTTTTATATGATTTTTTTATATGGTTTCACAGTTTAATAATAGTTTGTAAATTAGTTTGTCAATTTTTAAATCAAGTCAAATTTCTACATTAATTTTTGCTATAAGTGACGTAATGCCCAATAAAATAAGAAACTCATTACATAATTAGTGACTCTAACAATTGTTTTCAACATAAAATGGCTAGCATGCATTTCTTGGTGCATCGTTTGGTCTCATTTCCGCTAAGCAATTTAATAAAGAAAAAGCAACAATTAAAACAATTGCTAGGGTCAATGGTTAGGACGATAAGATTATTGATAGTAGTTAGATTAATCTTAAAAACTCTACCACATTTCAAAAAGATAAAAATCAGCAAATTTTTGCAGTACCATACGATCCTATCTTGACGAGAGGCTTTGATAGGGCTTTGAAAGTGTATAGGTCTAAGAATGGTCTATCAAGTTACGAAATCTTTTGTGAAACCCAAATGATAAAATTAAGACCAATGTAAAGTCTGGGATCTATAAGATTAATTGCAACGATTGTGATAAAATGTACATACGACAAACCAGAAGATCAATTAATGTCAGGTTTAAAGAACATGTAGCTTATGTGAAATATGAAAGAGTTGAAAAGTCAAGTGTGGCTAAACATGTTTTAGATACTGGTCACTTTGTAGGGATAGATAACTTAAAGTTACTTAAACCAGTTAATAACAATGAAAATTAGATGCATACGAAAGTTTAGCAATATTCAAAAATCAAAAAAACCTTATTAACAGGGATAAAGGTCCAATCCCTTATAGTCAATTATATAGTTTAGTCAGTGTTTGCTTTTTCCGCTTTATTAGTTACATCATTTGATATAAGGAGATTTGTAAGTAGTTTTAGTTTAGTTTTAATCTTCTACCGAAGATACTAACATCGTTAGCGAAACGTGTCGAGAGTAAAAAAACTCTTTATTTGGTTAGTGGGAAAACTGTCTCGTAATTTAAACATCACACCGAAGGTTTCAATCATAGGACTAAGAACAAAAAGGTTCACGTGTAAATTAAAAAAATTTACCATAATAAAATATTTTCTATTGCAATAAAAGCCAATACATATGAAATTGCCTTCGATTTCCCTGTTATCGCAACGTTGTCCTATTTGGATAAACATATTTATTAAAAGTAGTCAGGTAAAAATGATACTCGTAAAAATGTTTGTATACGTATTTGTATTTATTTTGCATAATTATAGCACATGTATAGTTTATTTGATTTAGTTCCAAAAAGCTTTTAAGTAAATATTATGAAAAACATAATAAAGTGTGTAACATAAGGTACAAAATGACAGGAAGATGTTGATGAAACTGGACAATCTTTTTGCATAGCCTCAGAAGATTCACCTTAAAATGGTACATAAATGTTAAAATGAGAAGATTTAAAAACAATTTCAATTACCTTCAACAATTATCAATTTTATACTATCTTTTCTGATAGATGGTTGTAAACAGGTGTATGTCCCTCCATCCTGCCACGTGATATATTGGAAGCTGAGAATACTGTTTATGATATTGCGATCCTTATTATAGGTCGTTTGTATTGAGATTCTAGATTCTTTTAGCTGGAAATGCAAAATAAATAAATAAATATTTTTAACATTGAAATAACAAAATTTGAAAATATTGGTGTATATCAAGGTAAAATACGATAAGTTGGGAATTACTCTAGGTTTTCTTTTAGATTGACAAGAGTACCACATTCTTGGGTTTTCTCCATTAATAATAATAATAATAATAATAATAATAATAATAATAATAATAATAATAATAATAATAATAATAATAATAATAATAATAATAATAATAATAATAATAATAATAATAATAATAATAATAATACTAATAATAATAATAATAATAATAATAATAATAAGGGTAAGACAAGTTTTGAGAACCAATCTCAACAGCAAAAATATGTTTAAGGCACTTAACTCCTACGCATGTTCAGCTCTTAGTTATTCTTTTGGGGTAATTAATTGGAGTAGGACAGACATAGAAAGGCTACAAAGAAAAGTGAGGACCCTACTTACTAAAACGCACAACCACCACCCTCGAAGTGCCACTGAAAGAACAATGCTTCCCCGCCACCTTGGAGGAAGAGGACTAATAGATCTGGGTAAACAACTTGAAAAACAAATCACTAACTTAAGATCCTATTTTTACAGGCAAGGAGAAAATTCCACGCTGCATCGCGCAATAAATCAAATAGACGATTCCACTCCTCTACAACTTAAGAGCGAGGAAGCGTGCAGCTACCATCATACGGACCAGGAAAAACTCCGCATCTGGATGGAGAAGCCCCTTCATGGGCCGCATCCTAATGAGATCAGCCAAAATCATGTCGACACTGCTTCGTCGAACTATTGGTTGGTATCAGGCAAGATGTTTCCAGAAACCGAGGGCTTTCTACTCGCCATCCAAGATCAGGTTATACCAACAAGAAATTATCTCAAGCACATCGTCAGAGATCCGTCCGTACAAAACGACAAATGCCGGTATGGATGCCAAACATCAGAGACAATCCAGCACATAATAGGAGGATGTCAGGCCTTTGCAGCGACAGAATACAAAGAACGGCACGACTCAGTTGGGAAAATTTTACATCAAGAGTTGGCAATGAAGTTGGAACTTATTACAACACAGAAGGTTCCGTATTATAAATATACTCCAGAACCCGTAGTGGAAAATGACCGATATAAGTTATATTGGGACCGCAGTGTACTTACCGATCAACATGTAAGGCATAATAGACCAGATCTTATTTTAATAGATAAAATTTCCAGGAAAACAACTCTAATTGACGTAGCCATACCGAACAACAATAATCTGCAAGAGAAACACACTGAGAAAATCGCCAAATACAGAGATCTAGAAATTCAAATCGGAAGGCAATGGAGAATGGATAATGTTCAGACCATCCCAATTGTTATATCGACAACGGGTGTAATACCGAAAAGCCTACTGGAATACCTTAAACAACTAGGAACAGGCGAACATCTATATAAGCACATGCAAAAGGCAGTACTACTGGCAACTGCTCGCAGCACCCGGAAATTTCTAGGGGATAACTCTACATTTCAGGTCACTTAAGGACACCGAAAAGGCCCCCACAGACCACAGAGCTTAATCCTTTTGATATCGCAGGTATCTGGGATGGGTGGGTGATCCCCCCCCCCCCCTTAGAGGGAGTGCGAGCCTTAACTGGCTGTAAATAATAATAATAATAATAATAATAATAATAAGAGGTCCAGAGGGGTAGTAAAACGACTCTTATAGCCTCTCCTACCCAATTCCTGGAAACTTTCCCGGAGCCTGAGCTAGGGTAACCAACCCCGTGGATGGCAAAGAGTGAGGCTGACGTGATAGAGAGAACACCGTGTTTCAGGCTAACCCCCTCCTACACGTGAATTATAGTTCTAAGAACACAGCCTCGGACGAGCGCCGTAACGGTCGAGGACGGCGCGGGAACCCTAGGCTCGACCAACCCATTGACGACCCCGCTACGAACAATGACCTACCTGCACTCGTGAGCACTCAAGAACATGTCGCTCAACCTGCTAACCGTGTTTTGGTGACAAATCAGCCATTAACCACCAAAGCAGGAAAATCCCGGCAGCGTATGCAGTTGACTGACCAACTGAACACAGATCTCATGCGCTACTACTACAAAATAACCAAAGGAGAAACGATTTCTGTAGAAATAAGACCGTTACTACAACGTGCTTTTGCCGCAATACACCCAAATCTCGCACACTTATCTAAGCAAAGGCTAATCGATCAAAAGCGAGTAATAATCAATAATGGACGCCTATCAAGGGAGCTGCTGGAAGCACTTAAGAACGAGGCCTCCCATCCTATTGAGCCTCGAGAAGATCATAATATTCAAGCAGCAATACCAGCAGGAGCCGCGCAACCAGATCCAGATACTCCACCATCACCGGATCGAATAGTACAAAACCAAGACTCCGGTGATAATACTCAGTTGAAGAGCTATTTCATTGGGGCTTTGATAGAATTTTCTTAGATACGGCAATCCTTCCACAATGTCTGGAAAAACATAACACCTTTAATGAGCTGCATACTGCTCTGTATGCAGCAGCTGTAACCGCTATCAGAATAATTAAATCGTACTTCCGAAACCACTCAAACTACACAACAGAACATGTCCGACCTTGGGAAAGGCGATTAAACAACAAAATAACCAAACTTAGAAGAGATATTGGCCAACTCACTGCCTACATTCAAGGTTAAAAAAACAGTAAGTTAACCAAGCAAATCGAGAGTGTTATGCGACAAAACAAAACCCATGCCACATATAACCCTCCCAATCATAATATAGCAGAAGTTTTAGACACTCTTAAACAAAAACTAAGCGTTGCTGCACAATGACTTCGAAGATATAAAGAATGTAACCTTAGGAAAACATCTAATAGGCTGTTTCAGAACAACGAGAAACAGTTTTATCGGAGGCTAAGAAATGTCATCGATAACGACAGTGGTAAACCACCATCTAAACGATAAGTCAGGGAGTTTTGGGAGTTAATCTGGTCCGTACCTACAACTCATAATGTCGAAGCACCCTGGATACAAAAAGAGATTGACAGAATAGAAGAACTAAGGCCAATGGATAAGCCGATAATATCTCTTGAGCTGTTCAGGCAGATAGTCGAGAATTCCTTCAACTGGAAAGCAGCTGGTAACGACCGAATTCATAACTGTTGGTACAAACGGTTTAAATGCACTCATACACATTTAGCTCCTCATTTCAACAGATTTTTGCAGGAACCAACCACAATACCAACTTACATTGCCTGCTTGCCTACAATCTATAAACTGCTTAAAGCATGCATTGCAAAAATAATTTATAAGCACTGCGAAGACCACGGAATTATCGCTCTAGAACAAAAGGGCTGCATTAAGAGGTCTCAAGGATGTAAAGAACAGTTACTTATAGACACTGTAATTATGGAACAAGCAATACAGAAGCAGAAAAACTTATACACCGCCTTTATAGATTATCGTAAGGCTTTCGATACCGTTTCACACACTTGGCTGCTTAAGGTCCTCGAGATTTATAAAGTCGCTCCACCGCTTATCAATTTATTAAAACATATGATGGGTTTCTGGACCACACAGTTGAATCTTAACTGCAGAAATGAAACATTAGCGATTGAGCCTATTAAAATACAACAAGGCCTTTTCCAGGAAGATTCCCTGAGCCCCCACTGGTCTTGTCTGACTCTGAATCCCCTCTCCCATATGCTTAATCAAAGTCAACATGGATTTACCGTTAAAGATAACAGGGAAAACCTATATAATATTACACATCTAATCTATATGGATGATATCAAAGTCAATACTGGGATATCAACTCATGTCAACTCATTGCTGCGAACAACTGAAATATTTTCCCACGACAATAAAATGAGCTTTGGTATCGATAAATGCAAAACTCAAACAGTTATTATTAACACAACACCAATAACTTTGAATTACAAGATGGTAGTCTCATTCGGGGTATGGAAGAAGGAGAAACCTTATAAGTACTTGGGCGTACATCAGTCAGCTTATACAGAGCACAAGAAAATGAAGCAGAACCTCCAAAAGGAATATATCAATCGTCTTAAGCAAATTTTAAAAACTAAACTGAATGGTAAGAACATGATTGAAGCGGTTAATATCTACGCTATCCCTGTCTTAACGTATTCTTTTGGAGTCATTAGGTGGACAAAGACTGATATAGAGGAGATTGAGAGGAAGACCAGAAAAACCCTCACAACGTTTCGAGCACACCACCCTCAGTCAGCCATCGAAAAACTTACTCTTCCCAGATCCAAGGATGGCAGAGGACTAACTGATATTTCTTTTCTTTTCGAAAAACAAGTAGCAGATCTTCAGAAATACTTCCTTACTATGAGGGAAACCTCTTCTCTTCATAGAGCAGTGGTGCTAGCGGATAACGCATACACACTCTTGAATCTCCGTGCAGGTATAGCAGAACACATTACTGTAACAAGATCAGAGCACACAGCCATTAAAGTTAACACATGGAAGCAAAAGGCAATACAGGGAGAGCATCCTCACGAACTTAATGCCGAACATGTCGATTATGAAACGTCAAACTACTGGTTGACTCGTGGAGATCTATTTCCTAAAACTGAAGGCTTTATGATGGCTATACAAGACCAAGTGATTGCTACAAGAAATTACCTTAAGTACATTACTAATGATGAGAAAGTAATCGACGATCGACGAAGAAAATTCCTGCGCGTACCGGAAACAATTCAACATATAACATCAGGATGCACATCTATATCAGCTACCGAATATCTGCACCGATATAACTGTGTGGCAAAAATTATTCATCAAGAACTGGCAAAACTTTATCATCTAATTGGCGAAACTTGCCCCTATTACCAGTACAAACCGGAAACTGTACTTAAAAACAACGACTTTTTCCTCTACTGGGACACAACTGTTTTGACCGATAGGACGCTGACTTCAAACAGACCAGATATAATCTTAATAAATAATGCCCAAAGGAAAACCTTTCTAATTAACATAGCAGTGCCAAATACCAATAATGTCCTAGAAACGACACCCACTAAACTTGCTAAATACGCAGAACTGACTCACAAGATAAAACAACAATGGAAGCAAGATAATGTATATATACTCCCTCTAGTTATTTCATCCACTGGAATTGTCCCTTTAACACTGTCCAAATACCTTAACACATTGGGTCTTTCCTCCTGGACAATTGTCACTATACAGAAATCTGTTATACTGAATACATGCAACATTGTTCGAAAGTTCCTAAATCTACCGTAGCAAAATTCATCTTGCCTTCAGGCCGATGAAATTGACAACACCGTTATCAGCGAGCTAAAACAGAAAAATAATAATAATAATAACGGTATATTCTGAAAATTATCGAAGTTTTCTGAAAGGTTGTCGTTTATACATTTCTCATTAGTTGGGTACGTTAGGTAAAGAAACATATCCATTATAATTTTCTGCTTCAGTCTCCGATTAACTTTGTAATTTTCTTAATGAATTTGATAGTTTACTCGTTTCATAGGAGTTTTCAAAAAAGCAAAACTGCAGCATTATTATCTTCTTCATCAGGTGGAGATAATTGTTCATTCATTTAATTTTCCTAATGTTCGTAGGTAATAAATTCAGTATTCTGGAGGATCATGTAATTCTCTTAATGGTTTTTAATCTTTATAAGTGTTAACTAGTATTTAATTTTCTTAGTAACTAGCAATATTAGATTTTATGTTCTTGGTATTCCGCCCTCAAGGTTTTGAAAATAGTGCTGTAAGTAATTATTTATTTATATTAATATTTCTTATCACTAATGCTGTTTCTTAAATATTTTGGAAAAAAACTTTTTGAATTAATATATTCTAAAGGATCTTAAAATTCTCCTAAAAGTCTTTTATCTGCACAAGTGTTAGACTAGTTGTTCATAAATGTAGGGCAACATCAGCATAATCATTTTTTTCTTCAGTTAGAAGTAATCTTCCTGGAATCAAATTTTTTTATCGCCTAGAGATATTACTAGATTCTATATTTTGGAGAACCTTCTAAGTCTTCAGAAGTTAAAAGGTTTTTCATAATAAAGGAGTTTGGTCTTTACGTTAGTATTGGTCCTTGCTGAACACGTTAGGCAAGGAGCATTAGTACCATAGTCTTCTTCATTAGTGTGATCCAATTATTTAAGTATTTAATTTTTGTATGGCTTACGAATAAGAATCACGAAATGCTCAACTTTAAAAAACCCTATATAAATGTTTAATTTCAGCTATAGAGTACTTCTTATTGATAAAATTCTACAGCATAGATTTGTAAGCCTGAGATTTTTAGCTGTTTTCTGGCTTTACACGGATTATGACAAAAACCTTGATAATATCAATAAAATATTAAATAAATAAATAAAAAAGGAAATAAAATATTAGCTTATCTGGAATAAACTCACTGATGAGGTATTTAGATAACAAATGTGTATATGTATTAATGATAATTTTGGCTTATCATTTGGTTCGGCCCAGTTATTGTCAGCAAAATTTAAAGACTTAGCGTGTTAGTACTAGTAACATTACTATACTCCTTTTAAAGTATTCAAATATTTTAATAAGCCTGCAGACAGCTGCCTACAATAGTCTGCGAGAAGTAAGATGCAATTTTTAATGTTAGAAATAGAAGCACATTATAAAAACCAAGATTTTCAAAAGGTGAAGGCAGATGTTTTAAGAAGTTCAATTTTATCTTCATTAAAAATAATAAATCACAAAAAAGTTTTACCACTAACCAAAGTTCTTTATTTTAGTCTCGACATGTGTTTCGCTAACGATGTTAGTTAGCATCTTGGAGAAAAGATAAAAACTAAACTTTGGTTAAGGGTAAAACTATTTTGCGATTTAAGTGTCACACAAAGGTTTTAACCATAGGACTATTAAAAATGATGAGTTTTACCCGCATAAAAAGCTGATATAAATAGTTACCTGTACAAATATTTGTGTATCTTCGTGTAACCACCAAACATCTAAGTTTAGATGTTTTCTCAGTCTGTGTGATATTTCACAGCTGATAAAGAATGGTGAACCGTGACGGATAAAAGTTTCATTTGCTGCTTTAATACTGGCATATCCTAACCATTTAGATTGATCGTCTGGACCTAAACCTAAGAAAAAGCTTTTCTTATTCAATAGAAATTATTTTTGTATATTTTTTGATACAGTGTAAAATTTAAGAAAATGACTCCTTATTTCATATGCTAACTCATAAAAGTTGACTTTATAGCATCTTTGGTCTTTTATTGTCAGTTTTAAGTTTCCTCTATCGATTACACTTGATTGGGTAAACAAACACGAAAATGCGCCTTTAAGTATGCCATAAAAGTATAGAATTTCAGCAGTCGTATAATTTGATGTGGGTATTTTCTTCTAAAAGGGGGAATTAAAGAAGTGCTTAGTAAATACTGTAGTTTGGCGACCTCCAGTAAACTGAAATAAGGATTTAAATGTATGAGTCATAATTAGTAGATTAATTAGTAAAATTAGAAGCCATAAAAACATGTCATTGGCATAGCAATAAAAGTTTATACAGGGTGTTCCGTTGATCATGTTACAAACTTTTAGGGCAGATAGAAAACGTCAAAAGAAAAACAAAAGTTTTTATAAACATGGGTCCGGAAAAGCTTCCTTAGGGAGCTAGAGCTCTTTGAAAATAACCTTTAAAAACTAGTTTTTTTTTAATAGCTCCGAAACTACTTTAGCTACCGCAACCAATTTTGGGAGGTAAATTATTGTTAGTACGTTTATTCTTTTGAACCTACTAAATAAAAAAAATATTTACCAGGGGCTTCAGAATCAGGGGGGTATTTGGTAAATTTAGGCCCATTTCTTTAAGACTTTAATTTCTGCGCGTTTGGGTATTAGATTATGATGTTCCTATGCTTTTTACATAAAAAAGGTGCTCTTAGTAAAAGTCGGTAAATATCACCGTTTTTGTGGAAATTAACTAAAACCAAACTAAGATGCAGCACCTGAATTAATTATTTTAATAATAATAATAATGCTAATTCATTGCCATTCATAATTTATCTAGCGAAAATGGTTTTATCGGGTGAAGCCCAGCGCTACATTTACCCTTAGAAGTTGATTCGATACTGATTTGTAACCATGATACTAATACTCGAGAAGATAAACCCACGCGCATGAGATGAGCCTATCTCTCTCGCACGCCTGACGTCAGTCGATGACAAATTTCCCCAGGAACAGCTTTTAATACATGAACAGAGTTTTAATACATATTACATTTTAATATGATGTTTCGTTTTTGCTTTAGATGTTCGATGGATTTAGGGTTAGGGCATGGTTTATTTGTTTTGTGTGTATTTTGTGTGACAAATATGGCAGAGTTTATTAAATTATAATAATTAAATTTTTTTTATCATGGTGTACTGTGCAGTTGTGGGTTGTTCAAGCAACAACAACAAAAAAAGTAAGGTAGTTTCGGATTGCCGATTCTTTAGATTTCCAAAGGACAAATAAGTTTGCCGACAACGGATTACAAAACCATTTTAATAACACGTTTACCCATAAGCAATTTAAAAAAATATAGATTATAGATACTTAAGAAAGTGAAATTAATTGGTTGTATGTCATCAATGGCATCATGCATTTTCTTTTGGCATTAACTGGTAACACTATTATTACCAACAACCAATGGGTACTCATATGTACTTAGCGCACACAATTTTATGAAAGTTAATTGTCACAATAGGCTGTATATCAATCCTCTATTTTTGTTTTATTTTTTTTACAACATAATAAAATATGTACATATTATATCACTGATATTTTTCTGCAGAGGCATTCGTCTAAAGTAAAAAAAAGTTAAATAAAAACTATAAATCCTTTTTTTTTTGGCTATAAAGTATTATTAATTTATTATTAATTAACAAGCCTTCAGACGTTTCATATTGTGTATATTTATTTTCAAATTAAAATACCTTAAATAATAAAAATCGTTTTTTAAACCTTATCCAAAACCAAAATAGGCATTTATATTATATAAGGCTTTACTATCCTTGCACGGATCCACGAATCCTACATACTATTAAGGAAATATTTTACATACTATTATAATAATCATAGCATATTTCATATAACAAAATATAATAATACTTAATAAGTAATGTTAAATAAAAAAGGCTTTAAAATACTGCTTTTCCAACCGACAAACAGAATTTTTGTCATCGAGTGACGTCATGCGCAAAGTCATACGAAATTGCATCGCCAAGTAGGTTTATCTTGCCAGTAATAGTATCATGATTTGTAACGGTCTAACCGCTAACGTTTTTAAGTCGTTTCGAGTGCGACCGGCTTGCGCATCTTCACGAGCTTATCGGCAGGGTTGCCGATGTTAACAAGAAGTCTCGGAATCCAAAACAATTTATGAAATGAAAGCAAATCGGTAGACCAGAGAAATTCACTACTAGGTGTAAAAACTACTAATTTTTAATTTAATGAGAGAGAACTACGACTTTGAGCCCTAAAGATGAATTAAATATAATTCGAAACGTTGGCAAGAAACAAATAGTTTTCTTTAAGAATTGACCAATACACCTACAAAATACCACTTCCAATTAAATAATATTTTTTTACTTTTGAATGCAAATTGTGTCTTTTAACAAGCAATAGGAAAACTCATCATTAAAAATCGTGGCATGACTTATTTTTCTGATTTCGACAGGAGCACTTAAAAAAATATAATAATAATATTAATTAAAATGATGGATATACGTAGGCCTATTGCCTTGGCGGCCAATCTCCCCTTTAAAAACAAAATTTGTAATTACCCTCACAATTAATTACTTCAATGTAATATTTACTTCGTTCGCTTGCTATAAATAGTAGCCAAACAATTTCGTTGGAAACCGTCTAGCTTCTAAATTGCCTTTGCTGAAATGCTTCTTTATTTTCCCAAACCTGCCAAGCAAAAAAAGCCAATTAGCTTTCCTGTAATTACATTTAGAATCAACCCAGAAAGTCGCCAATTTAATAGCCATAATTCCCGCGAGACGGTTTCCGGTGTCTTATCCTAACCTTTCCTATATCGGAAAGGTCGCAAAAATTGTGTTGGATTACTGATATATTACCAAAAAGAACAAAATAAGACGAACAAAAGAAAATGTTACGTTATATTTCTTTTTATACTTACTTGATACAATTAAATTATATGCCAAACTCATTTTTGGTTCAGTATTAACTTGGCACTCATATTGTCCTGTATCACTTGGTTTGATCCCTCGTATCCTTAATCCCCAAAAATCCTCATTTTTATCGGAGTGCACCACCTCAAATCTATAATCACTTGAAAATGTGTAATGACTGGTAGTGAGAATCTGAATATCTTTCGATCTTATCCAGGAGACCTACAAATATTTTAAATTATTTTATTTAGTTTATTACAACAAAGTGTAATTTACCACTTTTTCTGCGCCTAAATTTCTAACTGTACATGGAATGACTATAGTTTGTCCCTCGATGGCGTCTATTTCCTTGTTTGGTACATCTTCAAAAAACGCGGCTGTTTCATACGACTTTGCCATTTTTATGTGACTAACTAAAATTAAGCAAATTGTCTGTAACTAATTTCATAAGAATAGAGCTATAAAAAGTTTCCATAAAACTTAAACAATAAAACAAAACACAATAAAAGTCATTTTATTTCATGTAGTTAACAACTACAGCGTTTATTTGTAAATTCCACACTATAATAAGAAACTCCAAAAATAAGCCCCTAATAGAATCTTAAATTCTTTAGTGTTATTGGTCATTAACTTCTTAAAGTGCCTTTAAATTATATGTTTTGTGAATTTCTTTTAATTATTTTTAGAAATCTTTTAAAAGCGGTTTTTGAGTAAACAAATATAAGCATAGTTTAAGGCGTGCTTAACTTCTGATTAAATAGGTGTGAATGTATTTAGATTATTTTGTTAAATCAAGATTAGTTAAAAAATTTATTGGCTCTGTAAATGTATAGAATTTCGTATTCAATACCAAAATAATATAATCAATCACTTTTAAATGGTTATATCTCAGATATATGGAAATCATCACATCTTGTGCAAGTACAATTACCACCCAATTAGTAAACTTTGTATTTTCACCAAGCTTAACGAAAGACTATTATATAAATATCGTTTTAATATTGTTAGAAATCAGATCGTTTTGGGACAATATAGATTTTTATCCAATCGAACTGTTGAGAATAACTTGTTAATATATACTAAAATAGAACCCTAATCAAGATTTTAATAGGATGTTTGATAGGACAGATTACTTTATAATGCTAATTAAACTAAAATCTGTGTGGCCATTGCTCTATTAAAATGAGTTGCCTCATATTTAATTATTCAAAAGATTAATGCTTACTTAACAATTCCAAGACATTTAGCAATAACATCTGATGGATCAAATATCTCATCTTAGACCTTTATTCTTTGTCATCTATATTAATGATATTTCTCATGTTTTCATCTTTGTAAATTTGCTCTTTATTTAGATTATATGAAATGATAAACCAGACGATCTATGAATAATATAGTAAAAAAAGAACATTTGACAGGCCTTAAAAATTATAGTAAACTTAATAGACTTTTAATAAATCTAGGTGCAAATAATTAAATTATAATAATTTGGTTAATAAATTATACATGCATGTTAATTGATACAATTACCAAAAAAAAAATAAAATTAATTATAATTTATTCGTCAATATTCAATTATTATAAAGAGAGTACCTCGGTATAACCTTTAATAATAAATTAATATTTGATAGAACATATTACGTTCCAAGTGCTTATAAATACTAGGACTTATTAATAGACAAACTAGGTATTTAAAATGCTAATCATATTTTTTCTATCTATAATAAATTGAATTTTTCCTTAACTATAAGGGGTCCTTTTATAGATAAAGGTGGTGTAACCTATATTTGTTTAACGTTTCACTTGGGCGACTTAGACACAAATATCATTTCCATAGATCATTCCGGAATCCAGTTAAATTATTTGAAATTTGTATTTGGATTTGAAAATGCCTTGAAGTGTATATTGAAGAAGAGTTTTTCAATTCTGTTTCTGCTGTTTATTAATGATATGGCCCATCTTAACATTAGCGGCAAAATCTGTCTCTTTGCCGATGATACTAGCTTTACATGGAGCAATCCGGATGTTGCGGCACTTTATACAGCTATTGCTAAAGACCTCATCAACATTAAATCGTGGTGCGAATCAAATCTTCTCTGCTTAAACATCTCAAAAACTAAAGTCTTATCTTATAAAGGTACTATCCAACCCTTTGTACTTAGCAACACCAGCTTGGACGTTGTTGAATCTGTAAAATGTTTGGGACTTATTGTTGACAGCTCTTTGAAGTGGGAATTACATATCGATGTTTTATCTAAAAAATTAAATTCAGCTTGTTTTGCCATAAGATCAGTTTCCAGGGAATTAAATCT
The DNA here is from genome assembly GCF_022605725.1 of Anthonomus grandis grandis. NCBI lineage: Eukaryota > Metazoa > Arthropoda > Insecta > Coleoptera > Curculionidae > Anthonomus > Anthonomus grandis. The sequence goes on along the minus strand of NC_065548.1, from coordinate 23,955,814 downwards.
TTCGTGATCAAGAACAGTGTATTATGCTCTTTTTGAGTGCCATCTTCGTTACGCCCTTCCATTCTGGGGCACATGCTATATGACTCAGTTTGAGCGCATTTTTAAACTACAAAAGAGAATGGTTCGCTATTTACTAGGACTTGATAGTCGAGCTCACTGCCAAGAAATGTTTAAAAGATTTAAAATAACTCTTAACTATAACTATAACTCTTCCATCTTTATTCATTCTTGAATCTATTTGGTTGGTTCGCAAGCATATATCAGAAATTCCTAATAGACCATCTCGCAATTATCCACTGCGAAACACAGAACATGATCTTTATGTGCCAATCCTAATGTCAGAATTAATAAAAAGCTCTATTCTTTACGGAGCTAAAAAAATGGACAATCATCTGCCTTTAGAAATTAAATCATTGATATCTTTTCCTCGATTTCGCAATGCTTTGAAATCAGATTTACTGGAGAGAGCTTTATATGCAGTAGATGATTTTTTTTAATATTAATTTTTGAGTATCATGCACGCACTGGCTAATTATTAAATTTTTTACTATGTAGAATAGCAATATTTTGTATTGCTAAATTTCTATACAATTTTTTATGACTTTTTAAACATTGTATTAATGTTTTTGACTGTTTTTGTTACTTTCTTTTATTTTACTTTTTTGTTAGTATTTTTATTTACTTTCCTATTTTCTTACTTTTTACATTTAGTATAAGAAATTTGACCAGGTACATTTATGTCTTTTGTACCCAGTTTTGTATATATTTATTTAGTACTTTTGTTTTGTATTCTGGTTTCTATACTGTGTGTTTTGCTTTTTATGTATAGCTTTGTCTACAAAATTTTTTAAATTTTTTGACAATAAAGCATATTTGATTAATTGAGTCTTTTTATTTGAAGAACTACTTTTTAGTTGATTTTAGGTGCTTTGATATGTTATTTCTTAAAAGAATGTATTTATTTATCTTTTATAACATTTAAAATATACTAGTTCGATTTTTAAATAGTGGATTTATCCATTTGTGTTTTAAAAAAATAGATAAAAAAATAAAAACTACATTACTACGCTTGTTGGTATCATCAGAAGATCTTTCCTGAAGATTTATCATGGATTAGTTTTTATTAAAAAAAAAATAATTTAAATCAATAATTCAATATTTTTTTTATTATTCGAAAAAGTAATTTATTAGGTTTTAGGTGATATTAGCACTTGTATAGCTCAACTTATTATAACTTATGAAGTTTATATTACAGAAGTTCAATACTTTGGATTGGTAATTTGGCATTTGATACTATTAATGACTCTTATTTACCATCAATATTTGAATTTAATGAACGTTTCCGGGTAAATTTTTGTTGATATAAAAAATAACAAAAAATTTCTGCTCAAAACTGACATCTAATTGTGCTCATATCTTACCAAGAGTTCCTTAAGGGATTATACTTAATTTATTATTCTTTATCTTATATATCAACTAATATTATTAAAAGTTTAATATAAATTAATTTATAAAGTGCAAATCTATGCTGAAAAAACGCATTTTTCTTTTATTTAAAAGAATTAATAAGAATGAAAATCAAGAAATATGTATGTTAATTATATTTTATCAATGGTTCTTAATAAATAAAATAAAAAAGTACCTAAATATGGAAAATCTCTTCACTGCAACATCTTGTATTCTTCTTTCACAATATTTCAAGTGATCCTGCGTCACCATCTACTTATAGTATATTTAAAAAATATTCAGAGCTATGCTAATAGAAACAAGGTTTAGTAAGAATTTTCAATTGTCATAACACAAAACTATACAGGGTGTTACAATATTCGGTGTAAATATAAGGGCGTATTGTTGGAGTCAAAATAAGACTTTTTTTTCTATAAACATGTGTCCTAAAATGCACTCCCTTAGAGCTACAGCCCGCGCAAATTGCTCGAAGGAAATCGATTATTATTAACACCCTGTATTTGTATAACTCCCAAGTATAATAAACCTCTGTTATCAAATAGTGATCTTCAAATATGTTACACGCTTGTAATATAACTTGTAATTAGTCAAAATCGTCAAATACTTTCTAATGATTCCAAGCTCTTGATAGTAGAGTGTTAGTAGCAATTCATTTAAACAGCACCAACTTTGCTTATATTAGGACTTTTATTATTTCTATTGTATCGCTAACTAGTTATTAGATTTTATAAAATATTTTTAATTCTTAACTGGTTTTTTCTTCTGATTGTTCTGATGTGTTGATTTCTCCATTGGCTTAATATTCTGTTTGTTATGCCTAATCATTTCCTGGCATTCCATGAATCCCTAGATACTGCAAATCTACTTATAATATTATTTTTTATTATAATTATATTTTCTATAACCTGGTATAATTCTTCTATAACCATAACTTTCTGATAGGCTAATTTATGCTTTTAATACTAATTTATTTCATTCATTACTGTGCTATTGCTTCAATAACATTAGGAGTACCTGCATTCTTTTAGGCATCCAATTGTACATATTGTCTATATGTATAATTCAATTCTAGTAAAATATTAGACAATGCAGGTATTGTAACTTGTTTTGTGCAGCAACATATTTTTGAAAGCATGTGTCGAAAATTGAACTCTAAATTTTACATTGCACTATAATCCAATCTACCATCCCTAAAAGATTGTGGTTTTGTTCATTGCTGTCACTTTATTTAGTGGCCTATTGTATCACTTGCTGCATCACGAAATTCACTAATTGCAATAATCTCTTTATTAGTTTTATTTTGTGAACTTTTATGCTGAGTAATATTTTTCTCAGGTAATCGTGTAAGTAATATCCTATAATATGGATATATTTCCTATAATATGGATATATATATTTTTTTCTATAAACTAGCGTGGATAACTAAAAAATTATACAAACTGTGTTTCCTAATTCTTCGTAAGTATTTTTCCAGTACGCTTTGCTGGGTTTAGAGCCCCGCCACTGTTTTTCATCAATTAACTTTTGCTAATATAAAGGCGAGTTTAGACTAGAGCGCGCACGAACTGATCTACCGCGAATGCTCAAATGTAAACTGTTGTGCGCGCATGCTCAGCCTGTACGTTACCGTGCGCGAGTAGCCACGCACGCGATCCGCCGGCTGTCGAGTGTCGGTCTCGGGACGTAGCCGATCAATAGTTCTAGCCTGGACACTTATCCCCGCTTCCATTGATACCTCACAGCAGAAGCCGAAGTCATGCGAGGCGACGACCGCATCGCGATGGCAAAAATTCCGCGCTGGGGCACATATTTTGCGTTGATTCGAAATAATATTTTACTGCAGTTATTATTGTAGTTTATAGTAAGATAACGCATTTAAAATTTTAAACTACAAAACTATTTTGATACTCGCTTTGAGTTTTAAAAAGAATAAAAATTCGGTATTTAAATTAGGTGGGCAAATTAACAATTTTATTTTTAACTTACATTTTACAATCTTAATTTTATTTAGAATAATGCTTACCTCTTGCTGCATTCCTGTTTAAGCTCAGAAAAAATTAAAATGGATTTAAATTTTTTTTTTGTTTTTTTTTTATTATCTTCGGAATCATTCAAATTTTCGATTTTTTAAATAAGCAACAAAAATTTGCCGTAGGTACCTACCTAATTTTGTTTTCGGCATTAACATTTTTACGAAAAAGTAATACAGCAATGCAAAAACTTTCCCATAGCAACCAAGATAACCCACAAAAGTGTCAAGAATAAGTTTTTGAAAATTTGTTTTTTTTTTCAATAATCTTCAAAACCACATAAAATATAATATATATATTTTTTATATAGCATATTCTTTTACAAGTAAATATTGTGCAACTTTGGGGTAAATTATCCATTTTCGTATTTTGAGGGTAGACGAATTTGAAACACCGTTTATGTATATTTTCCCATAAAATAAATAATAAAAAATATTTAAAACATTTATTTTATACCTAAAAATACGTAATAATAAAAAAAAAATTATTATCTTGTAAAATGTAAAAATTATTAAGTCCACTTAGTCGTTCCACTGTACGGCGTGCGCCACCAAATCTCGGCTTCAATTTTGACGCCACGAAACCAGTGTCACGGCTAGAACTCTCGATCGGCTACGCTCGGGACCGTGCTCAAAAGGAATTAATAAACCGGCGAACGCTCAGTCTGAACGAGTTTAGCTGGGTGGTCAGTGTGCGCCTCGTGTTTTGGCAAATATGAGGAGGAATAACGATACTGCTCTTGTGTTGATTGAAGAATATAGAAAATTTGAAATACTTTGGAATGTAAAGCACCCAGAATATTATTCAAAAATTTAAAAAAATGACGTATGGGAAAGTCTTGTTCGGAATGTGAATCTGCCACAGCTTTATGTTGAAGAAGCGCAAAAAAAAATGAAAAGTTTACTGGGCTCGTTCCGACGTGAGAAATCCAAAATAACGAGCAGCGAAGAAACAGGAAAGGGTAATTTGAACACAAAAATCGTATTGCTGAATGTGTTGAATTGTTTATTTTTGTTGTCAGGTGTAAAGAATATTTACATATCGAAATGGTTCGCGTTTGACAGCATGCAATGCAACAGCATGCAACTTAATTGATAGAGATGAACCAAGGAGAGGATTAAACACAGAAAATGTAAGTAATTTAGAAACAGTTATGCATATTATAGGTATATTTATACACATTTACAAAAAGGTAAAAATCTACGTGTAGCAAATCCGGTATATTTGCCGGTGTCACTTAAGTCCCGGAATGGCTGAATATTTCGCGTATGGGTCACTTTTTGTGTAAAAGGCGCGTTTGAGAAATATTTAGTCGTTCCGGAACTTAATTGACACCCCGTATATTTGTACGAGCGCATAGGAATTTTAAAAACAACCCTGTACTTTGTAGTAGTAGTTATGCATAGGTGTCTTGCCAAGCGAGAGCCCCGGTGGTTACAAAAAGTCTGCAAACTCGTCATGGATGATCTGTGTTGTACGTGAAGATCTTCGAGGTATAACTATCATTGGCAGCATCGAACTTTGACTATTTGTGGCTATTTCTCGACGCCATTGGCCTTTTACTAATGCCCCACAATTTTCAGTGTCCAAAAAATTCTGGGGAGTGTAGGTATTGCTTAAAGTATGGCGGCGTAAAAAATTATGAAGATAGGCATCTGCCATAATCACGATCTGTGCCTTTTCCGGTTCTAACAACAAGAGCTTACGCAATACTCTAAACACTGCTGACATAATTCCAAAAACTCTAATTCAACTAAAACTAACTCAACTATTCTGCGTGCCCTGCTAAGCCGATAGTTGAAAATCCTCTTTGTTGATCCTCCAGGGTGAACTCCTGAATACGGCTTCAATATATTTTCCTCCAGAGGGAATGCTTCATCGGTAACAATAACATACGGAACTTCGGTGTGTCTTCCCGACAAAGCCTTCGGAGGTGGTAGTCCTAATGTTTTTCTCACAAGATGTTGATGCAGCTCTGTTTTCCTGAAAACTCCCCCATCCGAGATTCGTCCTTGAGTACCAGCATTAAGAAAGATTATGTTGAAAGTGGCATCTACCAATGCAAACATTACAATACTATGCGATGACTTGTAGTTATAAAATTCGCTTCCGCTCTTAATAGGGGCTTGCAGTACGACATGTTTACCGTCCATGGCTCCTAGATAGTTTGGAAAATTCCACATCTTGTAGAATTGCTCCGATACCAACATCCATTCTTCTGGCGTCTTTGGCATCTGAAACAAGATAAAAACATATTTCTAATTATTTATATTATTAGTTATTAGTTCATAATAATATAGTAATATAATTTATTATAAACTACTTAAGTAACGCTTAAATGGACTTTTGTAGGACGAAGCAGGACCAGACCAAGAGGTTTCAGAGTAAAGTCAACAAGAGCCGCTGCAGTCGCATTTGGAGGATGAGGAAAGAGACATGAGCCCGGTTCCATTTACTCAAAGCTTGCCGTCGCGGTTCACTACTGCTTCACAACCAAACTTGGTAAATATACAAAAGAAGAGAACACAGCAAACAGAGGACCCAAGAATGCAAAAAGCTTTTGAGATCGTGTAATCCAGTTCTAAACGCAACGGAAGTGAAAACAAATATTCTGGTTATTATCAGCACATTGGCCAAAAACTTGAGTGATTCCAGCAGAAACATTAGTAGAACATGAGATTAACACTGTGCTATTCAGAGCTGATATGGGTTATTACGATCGTCCTTCCACTGTAGCTGCCTTATTACCACCATATCCTGTTACCACATTATATACCACTCCACAGCATCCACATTACACTTTCACAACTTCAAGCACACCAGCTCCATATCCGCACTTTCAAAACACGCCACTTTTATCTCCTCTCACTGTCCAAACTTCTAGCGCATCTACAGCCACCTCCTATTATGATAATCCATCATCGACTGATTCGGCTATAAGCCAGTACTTGAATCAGTTTAGAGAAGAAAACTTATAGAACGAATACCTCTTATATATATATATATATATATATATATATATATATATATATATATATATATATATATATGTATTATCGAAGGTACTATGTCAATATAATAAGTATAATAAAGATTTCTAGAAATTTTACTTACCTTTATGTAATCCCGAAGTACGTCTGTAATGGCTAGGCATACTTCTGGAATAATGTTACTAATTGATGCTTTGGATACTTTAAACAGGTACTGCAGACTGCCAAAGGAATCTCCGGTCGCCAAAAAACGTAAAGTTATCGCCAGACGTTCTCGTGGTGATATAGCTTCTCTTAACTGCGTGTCCTTTTTAGCAATTTTTGGTGCTACCAACCTCAGTAAGTATTCAAAGTCAGCACTTGTCATCCATGTAAAGTTTCTAAATTCAAAGTTTCTAAAGTCTAAACGCGCCTTAAAAGACATTATGAACGTTGGCAAAGTTACACGTCGTGAGCGTGACGTAATGGAGAAGAAGGAATAGCAAGAGAACAGTCGAGATTTAGCAAGCAGACGTTTCAATACACACTTTGTTTTTATCTATATTTAATTTTGTATTAATTGGCTAATGCAAGTAAAATAAAGTCAGTGTTTTTATATATGAAGAACCACGTCTATTTTTCATTATATGCCGAGTTTCGACCAAACTTACTTACTTAGCTCGATTATACTCTTAGCAATACCAATCTATTACCGGGAGCTAAGTTTCTAATATATTACTTTTATGGGCCACTCACATCACATGTTTGACATTACTCTGGGTCAATTATTTATCCTATTAATTAAAACAGGGTTTCAGTATGAAGATCAATAGCGGCCGAAAAGCAAATCAACTATTTGCTCTTTTATTAATAGCTTAGTAAATATTATGCAAATAACCCACTTATTTTCTGAGGAAGTATTATAACTTTTCAATTAACTTGACCTTGAGCTAGAATAAATATTTAAGTAGTTTTTTCTCTTAGGCGCAAGTTACAATTCATTGCTTTTTTTATTTTTTTTTAAGTATTTTCTTTAAAATACCCTAAAATTGATTTGAATATAGCTAAGACATCTAAATTCAAAAGAAAGATGCATACATTTTTATATTATTATCTTATTTATTTTTGGCTCTTCTGATCTCAGTTTTCAGAGAAGCTTTTTGTACTATTCTTTTATACTTTTTTCTACTTTTCTTCTTGATTTTTTTACTTATTTTTATCGTGATTTCAATTTATTGGTCGTAATATTTTTCGCAAATATCTATAAAGTCATGCAGATCCTAATAAAGATCGATAGCCAGGTAGCCTTAAACCACTTGCTAGTACCAAAGTTACATCAAAACTGATATATACGATATGATACTGAAACTAAATAAGTTGGTAAGACGTAACAGTATAAAGGTTGTGTGAGATAGCTGCGTATCAAAAAATTAAAAAGTAGATAAACTTACTAAAAGAGAATCTGCTAGTCCTTTTGTTGGTACGCGCCGAGAAATACTAACCTGAATTTCTGAAAAGAAACGACATCAAATTCACTAGTCAGAAATATGACAGTTGAATATACAACGTGTTTATATAATTTTCAATAAATGAAGAAATGTCTACAGATTATCTAATCTTCACAAAAAAGAAACTGACAACAAAGGACATATAACATAAAAGGGATACTTTAGGAAAATTGGTGTCTACAACGGACTGTAATCTTTACAAAAAGGAATCAGAAACTATCTGACCAATAACCTACTCTTTTGAGACATGTAGTGTCGCAGAAAGCAATAAATATTTGGGAAAGAGAAAAGATTTAAAATAACTAAATACTATAGCAGCAATAGTCCTGTATAGGCTAATGAAGGCCAGGGAAGTATTATGCTGGATAGATAATTTATACATAATGAGATGAGCACAATACGTCTATTATAGGCTCAGCACTAGGAAATAAAAAAACTAACCTTGTTCTTTTTTCTATTTCTTTTCAGTTTAGGTCATTAGCTTGTTTTATGTTTTCTTTTGAATATTTATTTTGCAGATCGAAAATTCTTTTTAATAAGTAAATTTCTTTTATTAAAATCTTTTATTTCATGACGTAAAATTTTAAGTATTTCCCCTTTTCTCAAAAGCTGATAAATAAAAATGAAAAAATTTAATTGCTGGCGCCTTAAAGTCACTTTCTTAAACTGACTTGGTCGATTTAAATCAAAAATACAAGCGAAGCGTTCACCAGGCAACAACAAAGTTAAGATCTTAATTTTATTTTACTTGTGGTAATTAAAATGGCGCGACAGCCGTGATTGTACGGAACAACTGTTTAGTGCCTATGTCAGATTATACAAATTTTAACGTATCTTTAATAGCTATGAGTATTTGCGGATTTGTTTAGGTGCCAAAATACGGATATAAATACAAAAGTCAACATCAACTATAAAAGTTAACCCTATAAGCAAAAAAAAGGCCCCAAATATCCATTTGCCTTCCTTTTCAAAAGACTCCTCCTTTCTTAGTATACCGAAATAAAATTACATTAATTTTCGATTTTGCTTTCATGTAGAAAAGGCGGAATTTTTGTTTGGTTATTTCAGAAATATTTATACTTTAAAAATGTTGCTACAATTTTTTCATTTTTGGCTTAAAAATTGTAACCAAATAAAAATAAAAATGTATATATTATTTTTAATAAAAAAATATACTAAATCGCTAAGTATTTAAAAAGGCGATAGTATAAAAAATTTAATATATAGAAGCACGAGAAAATTCAAAAGAACACTAAAAAAGCCACTGAACGTTTTATAGCAAATGATAATAAATTAAAATTAAGTCTGGAAATAACCGAGGCGGCAAGTCTCCTAAAAATTTCGGGTGATAATAATTCATAAGCGGAAACTTCAAGAGGGTAATTCCGCATAAATTAGGTTCCGCGATCTTTAAGATATTACGCATAAATAATGGAAGTTATTAAAGAAGTTTGTATTAAACTTTCGACCCGTCGGGAGTGTCATCCGCCAGGACAGGTGTGAATAAACTGCCTTCAAGTCGTATGTTTAAAATTTGGAATTCGTGATAAACGGAGATTGAAAGAATGTTGTTTTATGATACAAAAACCATTAATATAATCGCCCTCAATATTATTTTAGAGGTATTTACATTTAATTATAATTTCGTACTGTGAGGTTCTTTTTCTTGCTAAGGCGTAATATGACGCATTAAATTTGGGTTAATAATTTGGAGAACAAATTTTTGTTGCTTTATCTACTTTTTATTTTAATTGAGCTCGAGCTTAAATAAAAAGGAATTTAAAGCTCTACCGTTAAAGTGATCTGATTACTTGATATCAGAATTTAAGTACTTCTTGCTCTTGGATGCAGGTAAGATTCTATTTTTTTTTCTCCTCTAGGTTTATTCTTTTTCAAAATAGCCTTAATGTGATTTGGATGTGGTTATACCTCTGAATCTGGAATAAAAAATATATTTCTTTATTCACTTCTATTTTATTTTATTTTTAATATATCCTTGATTCTCTGCGAATATTTTTTTGAGAAGACCTTTTTTATTCAAATCTAAAGATTTTTAAGAAAAACTTTTTGTAACAAATTTTAGTAGCCTATTGATTTTCTTATTTTTAAATTGTTAGATTTTTCATTTTCTTAGTCTTTCTGTTAGTATTATTTGTAATTTAATTGAAAATAAGAACAAGCTCTTTAAAAACTGATTAATAATTATTTAAAAATTACTTCACCACCATAATCTTATGTTTTTAATTGATTTTATCATTCATTACAGTTTTTAACTATTTATTATTTCTCATATTATTGCTCTTCAAGGATACTTTATAGGTTACTTTTTTAGGTTTCTCAAATATCTTTCACATTTGTTGCAGGTTTTTAAAGATATTTTTTTATTCTTTTGGCAATAAAGTATTTTTGTCTTCTAGCCTTCTAACTATTGTAAAATAATCCTTTATATCTTCTAAGGTTCTTGCTCGCCTTCCTAGCCCAATTATTCTAGTTAGCTATGTCATATTTAGATATTTGATGATATTTACAGAAGAGGTATCTTAAGCCAAGAGTTTTCCTTTTCATCGGCTATAGACATTTTGATATCTAGAGATACTTTTAGTTATGTCATCATTTAAACAAGTCCACGTCCCACACAAATCAAAAAATTAACTTAAAGAAAACCAAGTTAATGGTAGTTACAAAATTCTCACAAGATCTGAACCATCCTAAACTGAAGGTGGCAAACACCACAATATGCCTACATAAAAATATCTAGTGAACTTGAAATCATGGAAAAATTGGAAAGTAACCGTTTTTTCTTTTTTGGCCTTGTGCTTGGCATATTTTGCTACGTGTTCCAATATAGGAACTCATTCATAATAAAACAGGTTGCTAATATATTATTTAAAAAATTATACTATTGGTTAATATGACATTGTTTCTTATTGTATCTGATAAAAATAGTATAAAAAAAGGAATAGTGCAAAAAAGATTAATACTACAGGGTCACACGCTTCTCGTCCTGGAGCCAATGCAGGACATTTTTTAAAAGACAAAACTTAGGAGGGCTTGGAAAGGTAGGTAACCAATAGGGAAAAAACAAAGAGATCTTCAAGTAACTAAAATTATTAACTAGTGCATATACGTTTAAGCTATATTTTCCTTTTTGACAATTTAAACAATTTTAGGAAAATAGACTCATTCTATCGTTCACAATTACGTTTACCTTTACGTAAGTAAGGTATGACAAATAGGAAGCAAGCCGAGCTCTGCCAATATATATACAGAAACATCACTGCGTGAAAATTATTTTCGCATTCAAATAAAATATGGTTCAAATCATCAGTTGACTGGTTGTCAACTGATGATTTGACAACCAGACAACTGTTGAATGACTCATATAATTACATATATATGAGTCATTTATTCCTTATGTATGTAAATATTTATTAAAATTACCATGACCCTCTAGAAATCTGAAAAAGGTGTTTTCAAATAACTTTACAGATAAATCGCTATTACATATTCCTCTAATTTTAATTCCCTATCAATAACCAGCCCTAGAAACTTCGACTCATTATTTGATTTCACTGGCAAATCACCAACAAAAACCTTATCAAGAACACACTCAAAACTCATTAATTTGGTCTTCTGAGTATTAAGTGACAGTAAGTTTGATGCAAACCATTGATCTGCAGATCCGCCATTGTGGCTCCCAAAGATCCAATGTCTGAGCTGTGCCTCAAAAGGGTCGTATCATCGGCAAATAATGTAAATTTTCCCTATATATCGAGGTCAAAATTGATGTACAGGAGACACAGAATGCACATATAAATGTTGGACCTTCCAAATAAGAAGGATACCACTCTGCAGATATCCCTCTAAATTGATAATGGTGTAGCTTCCGCAATAGACGATCGTGACTGGTATAGTCAAATGCTTTTGGCAAGTCACAAAACACTGCGGCAGAAGCCTCACCACCATTAATGAGGCAGTAGATGTTATGAAGGAAGTTGTACATGGCATGGTTTATGCTGATGTCCTGTTGGAAACCAAGCTGAAATCTGTTTAGAATATTATTGTGTTTTAAAAAAGATAATTTACGTTTACTTTCCATATCGATTTGTATCGGATGGTTAACTGCTTCGAGGGATAACGATACGTCTTTAAAATTACTTCGGTTTTTATAACGAATAGTGGCTCTTTAAACAAGATGAAAATTGAGCAGCAACTCTGTGAGTTGTATCATGCATAAAGCTCTCCAACAAAAATTTGGAATTAGTTAAACTGCATCCGGAAATCTTTAGTTGACAGTAACATAATGCTAGCAACTAATGATATTGCTAGTGAATTTTTAAATAAAGTAGCACCTATTTTGGTTTACCAAGATATTCCGAGAAAACAATCGGGTATTTGCCACTATTTAAGCCAACCAATTTCATTTTCAGAATTTAACTTTTATCTTAAAAGACATAAAGATACAAGTCCTGGTCCTGGAAATTTTGCTGTTGGGGTGAGTACTTACCCCATTAGGAACTTACTCTAAGGGGCTGGGTTAAGCATAACAGTTTATCAACTTTTAGGGAAATGCTAGTGATTTTCGGATGTTTACTCTACTATTACAATGATACGTAAGAGTTGAGGTAAAGATTTCATTTTAGGCGTATGGAAAATGTAGGATTTGTTTCTGTATACCAGTTAAGATTTTTGTAGTTGCCTAAATTCTTAGAGTATATTCGCTTTTCAATACATTTCCATATTCTATCTAATTAAATTGATAAATCATTATGTTTGACTGGTCCTTCGGCCAGCACTTAGATCTCTTAGTATTACAATTTTCTATGTTGCTTTGTTGGTTTAATTTAGTGGTCGTAAAAAGTAGCTTGGCGAAACATTGTTTGCTATGAAATAACCATTATAACCAATCATCTTTAAGTTTAAATAAGATAATGTAGGTTCCATAGTAAGCCAAGTCACTTACGAACATAATATTAACTTTTCTTCTCCATAGCCATGAACTTGCAGTTTAATGCAGTACCCATAAAGTGTTAAAATGTACATCTATTGCGGTAAATTGGAGTTGGCAGTATTAACTAATGTAATGTTTAAAAAAATAAACCTAAAGAGGCTGCAATCTGCGATTCTAATAAGTATTGCGGTTTCCTGTAAGTAAACCAATTATTATCCTTTAAATCCACTTAGCTTTCCGGTTGAGGTTCCTTAGTTTTTGACTAAATTTAGGTTTATAGGTTTTCAGAAACCTCCCTTTACCTTGGTAGTTGCACCAATCAGGTTGGTTAAGTCGTAAGAGAGTCGTAAGATAGATAGCATTTGTGACTTATACCCAGGTAATACAGGACTATAATAAAGTCAATATTCAATAAAAATGTGTCTGCTAAAAATGATATGCAAATGAATGTAACGTGTAGTCAGTTTTAGTTAAATTAAAATAAAACTGATGATACGATAAAATTGCAGCTCAGTTAGCGTAATATTTTCTAGAATAAACCTTAGTAAATACCTTGTTTATTTCCTTATTTACTACAGATGAAGAAACTTAGTTTCAGCAGGATACTCTAATGTTATTTTCATCATTGCTCAGTGAAAAAGTTGTAAAATAAATAAAAACAACTAAATCCTTGGAGGTGATACTGAACGAAAAACTTAGCTAATAAAGTCGTCTAAAATTATTAATTAATAATAATCTATAATCATTAATTGTAGTCAAGAAAAACTATGAATTCTACCATGGCTTGCAAAAACCTGGCGGGTAAAAACTGAAGATGCATCTCAAAATACTGCGATAAAGGTATATCATGATGGTAAAATCAATAATTACTTCTAGAGCAGTGGGTTACAATAGCATTAAAAAAGTTGAGTTTTACAAGACGAAAATTTAAAAAGATTAATTATAGGTGTCTATATCACAGGAACTATAAACATATAACTTATAGCAGTACTAATTATCATGCCTAATGTTTTGGAGTTAATCTAAAAAATCCTTGCTTAATTTCAAAATTTGTTAATTTCTTTGCTTAGTTACTAGGCAATTTAGAACTTTTAGAACTGATTATTGAGATTATTATACATATCTGTCCCATTTTGTATCCAATTATTACATTACCTAAAAATGAAGTACCTAGCTAAACAACCCAATTATTCTATTAGAATAAATATTTTGGATGATTGTCTATGGTATCGGCTAAGAGAACAACTATTATCCTAGAGCAAACTAAAAATTGATCCTAATATATTGAACATTGCTTCAAACTTTCAACAGGACTCTATTTAATCATATTATTACCCCTCTTCATAACCTCTCAGTTGTAAACTCTTAATTTTTCTTTCCCGATAACGTCCTTAAACTGCAACCAACCTTGTATTCTTTAATAAAATCTCTTCCGAAAAAGATAGTCCATCAGTCTCACCTTATCAGAAATATTTTTGGAGGAACTAACTATTGCAATTCATACGTCATAGACAACAGCAACCTACCTATAATCATACCTAAAATCTACTTGGGTTATTCCAAGCTCTGAACCCTTGATTATCTAATCAATTTTTATATTCCCTATTCTCTCTGAGCGTGTTTAAAGAATTTTATGTTTGATTTACAAATAAATCTAGGTTAATAATAGCGAAGCAGCGGTTTTCTGTGACATATCTTACCAAAAATATAACTTAACCACCACCTGTTTTAACTTTAATTGTAATAATAGTCATCTAAAGATCAACATATATCGTGAAATTCATAACTAAAACTTAAAGGACAAGCGACTGAGATCCCTCTAAATATAAAATGACAATAGGTTCATATCTCAAACAGACCGATGTTGGCATTCAGCCAAAATATTTCTACAACCCAAATCCAAAGTAAGATGCCATAGTAAACTTGATTTAGGAAAGGTCGTCTGGCTGTCACACCTGCTACGGCTAATCACGTCATTTTAATTACAAAGACATTAACTCTAATTTACATCTTCACTCTGTGTATACAAATTTAAACGGGTCAGTTGCTTTCCGACGTGATTCAAAAAGCAACTTTAAAAATAATTCGTATAATAAATAATTTTCATTTTCGCAATTTGATTACTTATTCAAATGGTCGAGTTGCGCCTATACACCGAGGGGCTCTTTCACATGTAAATTCTATTTTATTCTACACGCTTTAGACTCATACCTAGAGCAAGTCGGACTTTTATATTCCTATTTTCTATTCTCGGGGGCATCTACTCGGAAGGCACAATGCAGCCCTTAATATTTTCTTTTATAGCTTTTCGCACCCTCTCAAAGTACCGCATAAGGGCTAGAGGATTCACTTGGCTATTGTAATAAATGTTTTTGGGGGTTATTTTCGCTCTTTGGTTTGGTTTTATTGAATTCTGGTGGGGTAAATTAGGATTTATTGTTTCGTTGATCTTGTTTGTATAAGATCAAAAATTTGCTGAATGAGTTTGATAATAATGTTTTATTTTGTAAGAGCTCTGCTTTTATGTCAGTTTGTTTTTCTATTTGTAATATTTGCTTTTTATTTGCTTTAAGCTAATAAATAGGAACAATTTATATTATTGTTTTCTTAATCCTAATCTACTCATGGATCTTAAATTCTGGGAGAGACATTTCTCATTTGTTTGTTAAATATGTATTTTACTCACTATGTTAATAATGTTTGCAAGATTTTAATTTAATAAGTATTCAGAGGTTTTTAACCAATGTTGGATAATATGATTGTGTCCTTCAAGCATTTGACATGATTATTCATCAAATTTTTGTATATACATTAAAATTGTATTATTTTCATTTAAATGATTACTCTCGTACTATATGGTATTTGCTTCTCAAGTTTCGGAGAATTAATTCAGGTAATAAATAATAGGCTGAGAGATTTTCGGGTACTTCACAGAATGTTGAGTTCATAAATTTTTCAAATTTATATTTAGTTCTTTTGTTAATAATACTCAAATATATTACTTCTTTGATGGTAGTAACATTGCTGAAGTGGGACATTTTATAAACCAATTCTTAATATATCCGTAAATTCAAGACTGTCTATAATTTAAAAGATCGACAATTTAAGTCTTAAGCCAATTAAGTAATTAGTAAAAGGAAATATAAATAAGCAAGCTGGATAAATTTTTGACCAATCTAAATGTTAAACATATTGCCCAGTGTACCATATAGATGAAAGAAAATAAACTGATACTTTCGTAGTAATATGTGCATTGGTACATTCGTACACATTCTTAGATGTATTTGTAAAGAGGCGTAGAATCTGAGGCCCATATATCAATGGACTTTTAATGGAGTAGTGTACAGAATTTACCTGTCACATATCTGAATACAAGAATGGATTATCTCATAAAAGCATCCTAATTTTATAAAATATAACCATTAGAACTAAATCTTTGCATGCTAGAAGTCAGATGGACAAGCATGGATTAGAATCATCTCTACCAATAAAAAGAAGAAGATGAAGAAAAAGAAGAAGCAAAAGAAAAGGAAGAAGAAGAAAAAGAAGATCGATGTCAAAGATTACATGGATTTATTTTTAGTTGCTGGGGTAAATCGTAAAAGACAAAAAATATCTGCGTAGGTCTGACAAAATTTAATTCAAGTTTATCCACAATATATATGGAAATGTTGTTGTTCTACTAGTAATATAGAAAAAAACCTTAAATTTCAGTTATCTAGGTCTATAGTTTCCTGAATCCTTGATGTTTCTTAATCTTTCTTCTAGATCTTTCTATTAAATAGTCGTTGACAATTTATCTAATAAACACATCACTACAACGATAGTATCAGATACTTCGATGATAATGTCACAACATTTCCTACCTTGTTGACTCTGTTGTCACCTGATTTCCAGATAAAGTCAGTCTTGGACTTACTTGAGCAAACTTTTTAAGGTATTAGCCGGGTTGCCGTATAATTTTTCGGTCCAGTATGAGCGGTCGAATTCAAAGTTTAAGAAATAAAAATAAGTAATACTTGATTATAGAATAGATTTCTTATTAAATTTTTTGGCCGTTTAGTTTAATGTTTGTATTTGATCAGTAAAATGGCTATTCAGTGTTGAATAGCTAAAAAGAGATTCCAAAAAATATCTATTTTTAAGGCGTGACAATCGAAAATCTGATCCAAGAGTAGGACTTCCACTAAAGTGCCAATATCTCGAAAACCATCGATTTTTTACTTAGGTCATTTTATGTTTTTCTGGTTGCTTATGAGTTGCTCCATCAGCCCCTTCAGTATTATCATTGACTTTTCGGACACCCTGTATATATATATATTTTATATATATATATTTCTGAAACGTATCTGAAACGTATTATGGTGTGGTTATAGTATATTTAAGTGAGTGTATTAATATTGTTAAGTGATTTTGAAAATTGTACTCATAAAAAAATTTCATAAAATATAAAAAACTAGTATCATAAATGTGTTTTTAAAATTGAACATCTTCCCAGAAGCGTGAAGAGAGGGTCTTCGTCTTAAATGTTTAGATACTTAATATTTGTAGTCAGTGGTTTAGTGTACAAATAGCACTTTCAAACGATTGTTTATTTATACAGGTTTTTCATTTAAAAACTTACCCCAACCCACCACGGATTTATCGAAAACCACTGTTTAAAAAAAAAACGCCGAAATACGTCAAAAGGTTTGTCAAGGGGGACAACTTTCTAACCTAAAATTACTTCACCATCTTTCACCCATTGCCCCCAGGGTCATCCCCTTAAAAATTTTAAATGGCAAGGGGTATCGAGTAATAGCTTGTTTAAAAGGTCTTTCAAAGTCTTTTATTTTGACGTTTGATTTTTTTAAATCGGTCGATTCGTTTTCCAGAAAATTAGAAAGATCTTTGTTTGTCTTAATTTGTTCAGATAGAAAACAACAACATGAAAATATCAGTTTTTATTTCAATAAGTCTTCACAATGTTGCCCGTTTTTGGCCAAACATTGATATAGGCGATGTTCAAATTCCTGACGGACATTTTCAAAAACATGTTGTGGGATATCATGGCAGCTATCAATGATGCGTTGACGAAGTTCATCCAACCTTTCAGAGGAGTAAACACTATGGATTTCAAATGACTCCATAGAAAAAAGTCTAACGGCGTTATATCAGGAGATCTAGCAGGCCATTCTATAGGCCTCCTTCGCCCTATCCATTTATCTGGAAACTCGTCGTCTAGCCATTGCCGAACGGGAAGAACATAGTGAAGAGAAGCACTGTCTTGCTGGAAATATATTTCAGCCTCATCAAGTATAGGGTTTCCATCATCATCGATTTGGTTTTCAATGGACTCAGTGATAAGCGGATTAATGGTAATTTCCAATATATACAGATAAATGTCTTCATTTATATTTCCGTTAATAAATAATGGCCCAATGACTTTATTTTCTAAAATGCCTGCCCATACATTAATTTTTTGAGGGTACTGGGTATGCCCTTCTACAAATGCATGAGGATTTTCATTGCTCCAATATCTACAGTTATGCTTATTAACAAATCCATTTAGATAAAATGTGCATTCATCTCTTAAGCAGATATTCTTTACATGAATAGTATTATCATTATCGCATATCGCTTCAGTTATTTTTTCACAAAACTCAACTCGCCTATCGAAATTGTCTTCTAATGAAATACCAGTGGCAGCAACAATTTTGCGTAATGAAGTATTAGGATTTATTCCAAAATGACCCAAAACTTCAACTTGAGCGGCTTCATCCAAAATTCGCCGATGATCACGTTTTTTATTTGCGACAGATCCAGTTTCAGTAAACTTAGTAACAAGGTCCAAAACATACCTATGCGAAGTTATCTTCTCCGGATGTCTAACGTTAAACGTGACGGCAGTTTGCCGAGCACATTGATTTTGGGCACCATAAATTAGAATAATTTCCACTCTTCCGGCTAGTGTGTAAACCATTTTGAAAGTAAAATCTTCAATTCAACAAATAAATGTTCACTATTCCAAGATTGTCACAAATGTAACTGACGGCAAAATAAATTCTTTATTTTCCTTAGCAACTCTAAATAACTAAGCAAGTATAATAATAAATACAGTTCGCCCAGGATATATGTGTTGATGGAAAGAATGCGGAAAAAAATTCAGGTTGTTATTTAGTTTTTTCCACGTCTAATCTGCAGAATTGCTGTTAATGTTGGTAGTTTCCGTTTTAAATTATAAACGAATTGTAGATTTGGCAAACCTTAACGGGCAACATTTTGAACACTTATTGAAATAAAAACTGATATTTTCATGTTTCTGTTTTTTTGAAAACGAATCGACCGATTTAAAAAAATCAAACGTCAAAATAAAAGACTTCGAAAGACCTTTTAAACAAGCTATTACTCGATACCCCTTTCCATTTAAAATTTTTAAGGGGAAGACCCTGAGGGGCAGAGGGTGAAAGCGGGTGAAGTAATTTTAGGTTAGAAAGTTGTCCCCCTAGACAAACCTTTTGACGTATTTCGGCGTTTTTTTTTAAACAGTGGTTTTCGATAAATCCGTGATGGGCAGTTTTCAAATCAACACCCTGTTTATATTATGCACTTTAATATCATAGCTATAATAACTATTTGGAACATAATAAGAATACCTTGGATTTCAGACATATTAAATAGAAAAGAGTCGTTATTGAATTTTAAAGGGACTATATCAAGGTTTTTTGAAAACTTACTAAGACCAGAAGTGGCAAAATGCTTCGGCAAAGCCAAAACATAAAAAAAGAAAATAGAAGATCCTATTTATTTTTACATTTTTAAATTCTACAATCTATTTTAAGTATTTTTTAATAAAAGCACTTTGTAATTTAAACTATTTTTCAGTTATAGGCGATGAAAATGTCCCATTTTGGCTTAATTAGAAAAAATATTAACATACCCAATATGGACGTCTTAGGCTTTATCAGTTATAATTTAAATGTCCTTTTAAACTTGATTTTATACTTTCAGTTTCTTCAATTCCTAATTCTTAATTTTTCACTTTTCATAACATTTTCTATTTCTAGTTAGATATGCCACATTCAATGTCATAAATGTGTTTTTTAAATTGAACATCTTCCCAGAAGCGTAAAAAGAGGGTCCCCGTCTTAAATATCTAGATAATTAATATTTGTAATCAGTGGATTAGTGTACAAATAGTGCTTTTAAACAATTGTTCATCCTAGGAATACCTTGGATTTCAGACACATTAAATAGAAAAGAGTCGTTGTTGAATTTTAAAGGGACTGTATCAAGCTTTTTTGAAAACTTACTAAGATCAGAAGTGGCAAAATGCTTCGGCAAAACCAAAACATAAAAAAAAATAAAAGATCCTATTTATTTTTACATTTTTAAATTCTACGATCTATTTTAAGCATTTTTTTAAAAAAGAACTATGTGATTTAAACTATTTTTGAGTTGATGACGATGAAAAAGTCCTATTTTGGCTTAATTAGTAAAAATATTTAGATAGTTCTTTATCACTTATAGTTTAAATGTTTTTCACTATTTTTAAAGCAATATTGGAATTTTTTTGGCAGCCCTTCTAAACTATAGGTTATACTTTCAGTTTCTTCAATTCCTAATTCTTAATTTTTCACTTTTCATAACATTTCCTATTTCTAGTTTGATATGCTATGTTCAAAATACGTTCCATGATGGCCCAAAGGTAGATATATAAAAAAAAAGGTCCGGGCTTTTGGTTGACCAAGCAATGGTCTCCATTTCTCCTGTTCATTTATTATGGCTTGTAAAAGATTCTTGTAAAAAGATTTTGCAATTTGATTTTAAAGAAACAAATTTTACTGGAGACCAGTTAGGACCCAAAATTGTATTACTTTCTATACCACACCAAATATGAACTATTCCCTTAAAATTTGGCTTAACATTTTTTGGGGTGTTCTGCATATTACGTTCATTAAATATCCCCATGGTAAGATCATAAATGTGGCCTAGTTAATCTATCCTAGTATATAATGCTGAGCGGAATATATGAGAAAAGGCATAAATTTACAAAATTTAAATGTCAGTAAACGATTCCATTCTAAGCATTTAACAGAAATGAGGAACTACTGAATATCCCGAACTGCATCCGAAAGCGACTTGGTGGAATTTCTTCTATGATAATAAATTAAAGTTCTGTCTCGATATAGTTCTCGTCTTGAGTTTAATTTTTTGTTGTAAATGATTGTAACGATTTAGTTACTTCAGACAGGTTTTGAATTCTCATAATTCTATTTGCGAATTAATTTCTATTCAGGGTGTCCCATAAGTTGGTGAACATAGAAGAAAAGCATATCCTTTGGTTGAAAGTATTACGAGTTGACCACATTTTTGTAGTCCGAAAATTAATAATAACCGAGAAACAGAAAGTTAAAGTTTTAATTTTATTTTTATTATTTCTGAATAATTTATACAAAAAGAAACATATTAGTACAAAATTTGGTAATGAAGTGTTTTTGGTGTCAAGAAATTCAAATTTAATGTTAGTTTATATGTAAATGCTAGAGGGCGCTTTCGGCAGGAGGGCGATATAACAATGGAAATATGGAACAAGAACGATAATATCAACAGCAATGGAAATTTTTTTATCTTACAACAAATGCTTAAAATGGTCTCCGTTACCTTCAATACATTTAGCTAGCCATTTATTGAAAGCAAAATGTATGTGTATTCAAGTCATGGTTTTGGTAATGTAGAATGTAGCGCTTTCTTATTATTTTTTATTTGAGTTAGTTTCGATTACTACTGCTTAGCTTTTTAAATAACTTTACTGCTATGTCTTTTCAAATAGTTTTTCCCTCAATTCATCAAAAAAAAACCTAATATTCCTATAAACAAATGCAAATTGTAAATGCCATAATTTTTTATTTCAGCCGCATTAGAAATTAAAGATTCAATTATCTCGCTCTCGCGCTCTGGATGGTCGCTCTGAACGACTCTACAAAGATATACCTTTTTTAATATTGATTAAAAAGCTAAGGTTTTTATAAAAAACTCATATACACAGAAGTACAAAAACGCTGAAAGGTTACACAGAACGAGCCGTCAGGCCCGTAGCTGTCTAGGCTGTACACAAAAAGATTTCGATTGAATTCGAGTTTCTTGCCCTTAACAACCCCCTACTACCAAATTTTGATATAGTACTTTTTGAAGTACTAAAACTAACTTATTAAAAAATGATGGAAATAAAATTCAAACTTTAATGTCCTGCATCTTCGTTATTACCGGTTTTCACAAACCTTTTCACAAAGTTTTACAAAACTCATGCTGTAGACTCACATACAGAGTAAGAAAATACTTTCTTTTTTTGTTTTATATTTACTAATAATACTTGTCAAAAATGCATGTGTTCAATAAGGCCATTATCCATCTACCTATCTAAATAAATTGTTATTATAAAGCTCGTAAGTATTTCTTTTTTATTTAATTGTATTTGTATTATGATTTTTAAATCTGCCGAGCCAAAATATATCAATTGACTTCTTCTTGAATTTCATAAAAAATACAGAGAAAGTTAATTGTTTTCTTTTTTTATTAAGTATTATAGACTCTGATAAGCATACCGCATAATTGGCTTTGTTACAAAACGATTTTAACCTAAAAAATATGCTTGACATTGAATTATCGAAGAGGTTTCTTACAAGGTTACCTCATGCGAAAACTTGAGGTAAATATTAATTAATATTGTCTGCAAACCAAATTAAAATTATTTAATATAAATCTGGTTATGTATATACAACCATAGCCTAGGTAAATTCTGCATGAAATCAACTAATTTTCTTGCCAACAATGTAAACGCCGTAAGTGATCTAAGTGGTTTAATTAAACGAAGCATCTGTTCTGACTAAAACAAACACTATTAGGGTCGGTTCTATAAGCTAATGTGTATAATAGGCTTGATAAATAGGGTGCGGCTGGTCCTATCGGCCCCTCGGACTGTCTGTTTGATATAATAAGGGAAATTCACAACGATGGTTCAGCATTCCCTAAACTGATAAGGCTAACTAAATTTATGCTTGGTATGGGTAAATATAAGAAATCGTAAAATTTAATGTTTATTTTATTCTCTAAAATACCCTTGAAAAGAACACGCGCATTTATATACATATACCGCCTTTTATCACTGTCTGACCCTATATAAATTTTCCTTTTCCTATTTATTACCTTTTGATTATGAACTTCTCAATTAGCATATTTAAATTCGATTTTCGATTATCTCAGCGGAAAACAAGCGTGAAATAGATGAGATAAATATCTGAATGTTAGACACACCCCTTAAAAAATTTAAAAGGGATAACCATACATATATTAACATGAATAATTACCCCATATAGGCGATGTTTATAGGGTTGGTACACGTTTTGACAGCTTGATTAAGCACCATTGTTAAGGCATTAACAGGGTCTTTTTTATGTAGGGAATACATTTTTGAGAAGATTTCTTAAAAATAAATTTAAACCGATCGATACTAATAATATTATTAAAGATGTGCTAAATAAAGATCCACAATAAAGATGTTAATGGGTCACAATGACATTAATCAGTGTTAAAATTACCTGGCGACAGACAAAAATAACATCATTATTAAAGAAAAATATTATGCTGCGCTTCAAAAAGCTTTTTAAAATTTCATTTAAATTTATGCTTTAAAAGATTTCAAGGCAGTCCTTTTCACTTTTGATTAAAGATGAGCTTTACATACCATAAATGATGATTGGCATTATGAGAGATTCATAATTCAAGTTTTTCAAGTGCAATATCTATAGCACGACAATATTCAGTTAGCCTTAAGAAAATCTTTACCTGTTTTTACTCATAGGCATATCATAGAAAAACTGCTCCTGAGAAACCGAACTAACCAAATAAAAGCATGATTAGGATCTCATCATATCAAATAGATACTGCGTGCTTTTGTACCTAATGGAGTATGTCTACCCGCATAAAAAAAATTATATTGTAACGATATCGTTGTCCTTAAGTATTTTTTCCAGCAAACTAGATCTAATATATAAATTAGGGGATAACGTACGTAGGGGAAAACATTTTATAAGCAATATTTACAAACTCCAAGCAGTATGGTTCTATGACCATTAACATCAACTCCCACTTATTTGTTTCTTAAAGTTTAAAAAAAAAGGATTAAGGTCTATCTACCCAGACTGTTCTACGACTTTTGATCTAGATACGGTCTGGCTGCTGTATTTTGAATAATGTATTATGTCCTATATATGATAATTTATTACAATTCTCTATGACTTGTGTTCCATTTGAGATGCGCAAACATGTCTGTTAAAAGTCAAAAATCTCCTTAAAATATAATTCATAATCATAACTACTAAAGTTAATGAATTTTAATATGCTAATATTATTTTCTACAATTGTTGAGTCTAAGAAGGATTATCATGTCTCAAATAGATTTTATGTCAAATTTTTAGTATCTCTTTTAGTTTTTACTGCCTTAAGTATTCTTTGAGGATTGCCTCATCAATACCACCTTAAAATGAAATTTTCTCAATTGCTAATATAGTGACTATACAGGATAATCATCATTTTTATTGAAAGTTTCTATTATTGTTGAGTGTAAAACGGAAAGTCATGGCTAAAAACCAATTGAGCAATGTATTCCTTATGGTTAAATGAAGAAGCTCCCAATAACCTGAAGATGTTAAACTCTAGTGTAATAAAATTAAATTACGAGACAGCTTTACCACTAACCAAAAAGATTAAAACTTCAGCTTTCAATTTTCTTTCAGTTTCTAGCGAAACACGTGTCAAGAGTAAAACTAACCTCATTTGCTTAGTGATAAAAGTGTCTCGTAATTTGAGCATCACACCAAAGGTTCCGACCATAAGACTATCTAGTGTACTATGAAAAGTTTTCTCAAGGGCATTGGAGAATACTGATTATATTGAATCGACTCAAATATTTTTTTGGTGGGATAAGTAAAAACTTTTCCATAAAACTGGATTCTGTTCAAGTTGAGTCTCCTTTCGTGAAATCAACCAAGTTGTTTAGTATTTATAAGGTGTCTACAATTAAGTTTTTTTATTATTAATCAACTTATGTTAGGAAATTCATATTACGGTACTTGCCAATTTGTACATTTGCTCAACAATTTGAGCAAAAGAAATGTAATAGCTGGACATAACCAAAAAATCATTTGGGATAACGGGCAGAATATTGACGTGCTTTGAGAGCTTTTTAACATCCTTTCAACCTAAGTTCCTGTTCAAGAAGCATCTTTTAAACTTAACAACCCTTAATATAAAATAGTTTTAAAAATCATTGTCATCAGGTATTTTTTCTATAATCTGAAAATATTATTACCGTAATCTATTATATAAATTCGGAGCTACAAAGGTAGTAGCTAATTATAGAGCTATTTGTGTACAGTTTTGCCTCCGAAGTGATCTATTGCAAAATGATCTAATAAATTGTCATCAGGTACTTTTTCCGAGTATTAGAAATGAAGCTGCCTTAAAAATCAGGGACTATATAACTAACCAAATTAGAGTTAAATAAAACATAGTTTTGTGAGAAATTAGGGTTGATCTGACTTTAACTAATTTGCTTGTTTATCACCATTTTTCCTTGTTATTTGGAGAGAAAAATTCAGGTCGACTTTAACTATACAGATTTTTCTAAACAACTTTTTTAAAACTTTTTTAGAGATAATCTGACTTTTCTTTTGATCAAGCTAAAATCATTTAGCATGAGTAGACTTTTAAAAGTGGTTTGAGAGCTTTTTGATAGGTAGAAAGAGCTGTCAAGTATGGTACAAGTACTAATGTTTATTATTAACATTAATGATCATTTAGTTGGGAGTGAGTAATTATATAATAATATAAAAAATAATAATACATTTTTTTAAATCTAATGCATCCATAATGAGAGTTAGGCTTCGTTAAGGTAGTATTTCTTGGTCTATGCCTTTCTACATTGCATAAATCTGCCTTTCATTTATCGCCTAATAATTGCGTATACAGGGTGGCCATGAAAAACGAAACAGAGCCTATTTTGGGCCCTCAGAACATTTGCGAAAAAATCCTCGGACCCGTCAATTTTTGATTCAAGGGGGAAACATTTTTTTGCTAGTTTCGCCCCCTTGAGGGCAAAGCCCTAGCGGGGGTGACAAGGGCCCCCAAAATTTTAAATGGAACGGGGGGTCCAGTGATACCTTATTTTGAAGGTATTTTTATGTGGATTATAACCCTAAAGTTTTAAATCGTTACTATTTGCCTAGTCGATACAGGGGCTAATAAAAGTTACAAAAAAATGTAAAAAAGTATAATTTTAGGGCTTAAAGATAAAATCAATCAAGTAAATGTTCAAAATGTTGGCCTTCAACTTCCATACAATAATACAGGTTTTGTTCAAACCTTTCCCGTATATTTTGCAAAATTTCTGGAGTGATTGGACGACATTCATTAATTATTCTTTGTCGCAAATGGTCTAGCGATGTTGGCTGACTCGCAAAAATTTTAGTTTTTAAATGGCCCCTCAAAAAAAAATCTAAGTCCGGGGAACGAGGAAGCCATTCAATAGCTCCTCTTCTTCCAATCCATTGTCCTGGAAACGTTTGGTCCAAATATTGACGAACCCTTGCAGCATAGTGGGGTGGCGCCCCATCTTGCTGAAATACTAGACGATTTTCCAAGTACTCGTTATTTTCTAGTATCTCCACTAATGCTGGATGAATTGTATTTTTTAATAACTCCAGATACATCTCTCCTGTTAAATTGCCAGGTAAAAAAAGGGGCCTACAATATGTTTACCAAATATTTAATTTTTCAGGATGTTGTGTATGCACCTCACGAAATATTCTGGGATTTGAATCAGCCCAATAGCGACAGTTGTAACGATTTACAGTACCGTTTAGGAAAAAGGAGCATTCGTCAGAAAAACATAAAAACATTAAATAGAAAGTGTGGATCATTGGCGGCTTGTTCAGATATAGTTTCACAAAATTGTACTCGCCTATCAAAATCGTCTTCGTTTAGTTCTTGTACGCGATGCATTTTGTACGGATGAAACTTGTTTTTTTTTTAATATCTTCTGAATGCTGCTTCTCTTAATACCAGACACGGTTGATAACTTCCCTGTGCTCAGTGTAGGATCTTGCACAATATGGCCTAAAATAGCTACTTCTGAAGCTTCATTCACCACTGGATTATCTATTTCGCGCTTTTTATTAGCCACAGACCCAGTTTCCCTAAATTTTTGAACCAATTCCAAAATGTACTTGCGATGGACCTGTCGATTAGGGTGTTGTAGTGTGTTAAAGAGCTGGGCAGTTCTATTAGCATTTTCATTGTTCGTAAAGAAAAGAGAAATTATTTTAACTCTTTCAGGAAGTGAATAAACCATTATCACACTTAGTGTTGTAACTAACTAACTTTAAAGAGCTATTTGTTTGACACACTATGATCTGACAGCAGTAATTGATAACCACTATTTAACTTCAAAATGTAGCTATAATAATAGTCTCAACAATAACCAAGAGTTCCTTTGCAGAATTGGCATAGATACCTACGGGTATTAAAAAAAAAACAACAGAAAGTACGGTTCACAATGTAGGAAAACAACATTTTTTGTATTTATTTAACTGCTAAATTTACAAGCATTTTTTTTCATAAAAAATGTCGATATGTTTTTGTAACTTTTATTAGCCTCTGTATCGACTAGGCAAATAGTAACGATTTAAAACTTAAGGGTTATAATCCACATAAAAATACCTTCAAAATAAGGTCACAAAATAATCACTCGACCCCCCGTTCCATTTAGAATTTTTTACTATAATAATATATATATATATATATATATATATATATATATATATATAGATATATATATATATATATATATATATATATATCTTTTAATTATTTTTGTTTACATTTAGAATACCATCATGTATATTTACTTGTATTTACTTACCATGTAGATTTTGTTTGCCTTACAACTTTAATTGACTCATTGACTGACCATACAGAGAACCCACGAAGCCGGCCTGATAGGTTCTTTTTTTTCATCATTTTCCCTGTTAAATTTACAGGGTTTCTGAAACCTATCAGATCTAGGGAGTTGTTCTTGTTGTTTAGAACTTTTAAATCAAGACTGTCGATATATATATATATATATATATATATATATATATATATATAACATATAATCTAATAACTATATATATATATATATAGTTAAGTATTATTACTTCGGAAGCATTACATAATAAGGCGTAACGTTGAAGTGTCCTAATTTACATAATTATAAGATAAATATAGTTACTTAAGTTTTAAAGATTAAAATGAGAAGGTGATAAGATAATAAATTCATGTTAAATCATGCAAAGAAATCAAAAGAATATGGTTAAGATCAATTAAAGAGGAAAAGAAAAAGACTAGTAAGCTTACGGGTCAAGTTCCATGGTGTTCTTCTTTCGGGGGCGAGAGCCCACGATGGGCTATTTTTCACCACATAGGGCTTAAGGCATGATGTGGGGCTAAGGGCTGCGAAATTATCTGCTTTTAGGCTTCAGGGCGAAATCCTCACCACTGCTGGGTCATGGCTGGCGGTTCAAAACTTCATATTTAAGGAGCCCTAAGAGAGATTTCTCAATGGAAACGCGGAACACCAAATAAAATGTCACCAACGGTGAAAACTACTTTAGAGAAGTTTCGAGAGGCATCAAACCACTAAAAACCATCCTGCTTCAAAAAAATATTTGGTTGAAAATGAAGAAACACTAATGAATTTTAGTTTTTAGTATTAATTTAGATAAAAATGTGCTGGCGGAGAGAGATGATACTAGATTTATTTTACACCATTAATCTCTCTCCGTCACAGCGGACAGCACGGTTCACCTTTGACAGACGCAGGAGCTGGAAAGACCCCCCAGATGCGTCGCGGAACTGCTTAAGTAGTGGACCAAAAGACGTCTGGGCGCAAGACCGGAGATTGAGGAACTTCGCTCGTTACTTTATGGGTTTAGCCGCTATGGACCCAACCAAAACCCATACATAGATCACTAATAAGCAACCCATAGAGTGCCTAGTAGAAAGTACAAATACGGCCAAATCGTAATAATTCGACACGCGGCGCCACTGGCGTCCGCTTTAGTAAGCCGGTTGACCAATTCAATTGCCGTGAAATCTTCTCCATGCACATCATATTGTAAACAATAACAAAGAATTAAAATGGTGATAATATTGATAGTGGTTCAATGAAAAATATTGGCGAATATCATTAAGAGTCGAAGGCAATTGTAATTATGGTGGGTGTCTCAGTCAGCATTCTCGTACTTATAAAGTTTTGAAAGAAAAATTTAGAACAAAGTCATTTTTAAATATTTTAACCGAATGAATAAAAGTTAGTATTCTCCAGATCCCGTCTAAAGCGTAATTAATCCTGTAACAAAGTAAGCTGTAGACTGGAGATTTTTTCCAATCAATAATAGAAATTAGGGTTCGTCAAGGTAGTATTTCTTGGCCAACAGTTTTGCAATGTATAACATATATGTGCAATGCAATAAAACATATATATATATATAATGCCTAAGCATTTCCTAATTTTATTTTTGCTTAACAATTCATTAGTATTTATCTTGAAGCTTTGCATCATATTTCTATTAAATATTCACTGGAAATATATTCCAATAAACTAACTGTCTTATTAATTTACAGAGAAAATCCTATATCTAGCATTTAAGAACTCGTGGTTTTTAAAATGGGTAACAAAGTATTCATTCCTTTAATGTCTTGCGTAGAATGGCATAAATTATTTATGTTACAACCATATATGTGGACTAAAGAAAAACTGAGAAAAGGTTTACCTCAGTTAATAAATTTTTAGAAGATTTATATTTTCTGAGACCCTATCCAATCTTATAATTTATATATGGCTGGTAAGATTAAAATAAAAAATAATTAATCAGCTTTAATACACAATTTTCAAGTCTTTTAATGATAGTAAAATGCTCAACTATTCGTAATACCTTTGAGAGATCAAAGATAATCTCTAAAGAAAGACTCTGTTTCTACAAAAAAAACATTTTGTGGAGATTGTGGCAAAATTAATCAAAAAAAATATTTAGAAAGACTCATTATTTAATTCTTCTTTTTCAATTAGCAAAAGTTGAAAAAGGAACATAGATTGGGTGTTTTTGATCGATCGATTCGTCAATCTTGAAACCCAAAACGTCTAATTATCTGATGTAATCGTTAAAAAATATTTATTTTTAGTTATCCGTTAGTTTTCTAAAATATACAGATAAAAGAGCAAAGAATGCTCGAATATTCTATTCTTTCAAGAAACCCTCTATACAACTATACGAATTTCCGAAAATATAGAGGCTGTTGATAAAAACACGAGTTTTATTATTTATATTTTTGATAAAAATGCCACCAAAACAAATTATATTTCTACTATTGGGCGTTGTTTAAACCATCGGATTACTAAATAAGTATCACAATTAAATATAACTTACCTTAATATTAAAAAATTTAAGTAATATTGCTAAATAATGAAATAGAGCTGAATAAATGCCAATGGAAAAGTATTAAATTGATTACAAAATTCAGAGAACAGATACAAAAAAATATATTTTTTTAAATTATTTAAATTCTATAAGTTCGCATTAAATACTGGAATCAGTAAACAACGATTGTGTTTAAGTTCAACATGTGCTCAGGTGCAAGGGGGTGTTTTGTTTACAAACATATTTACGACAACGATAACGATTCTCTGGTGTCAACTTCACACATACTTCCAAAAGAGGAAATTTGCTATAAATTAACACAATATAAATTATTTGTATTGGATTATGCATTAAAAATATAACGTAGAAATAGATATAACCTATTCTAACAGCAAAGTTAACATCTTTAAACCTATAAAAAATTATATCATTCTTATTCCTAATGCTTCTAAAACATATGGCATAGCAACACCGCATAAGAGAAATGTTATCTTGTCAAAGTCACACAGCTTTGTTTACACTCGGCATTTGTAAGGTTCTATGTTTTTTATTTAGTTTCTAGTTGAAAAAGAAAAAAGGTCTGATTTGAGTGTCTTTGTGAACTTTTACGTTGGTAAAAACTTGTGCCTTAGAAAAACAAGCCTTCATCACAAGCTTCAGTAATATTCTGCGTAAATGTAATTTCCTCTCAATCCAGACACCAAAAACCTGAACTCTTTACAGATTAACTGTAATTTAGGCTAGTAAATCTACTATTTGATAATCTGAAATATAATTTTTTCTATATAAGGGTGACTATTATGAAGAAATTTACATTTTATTAGCGCTAAATCTCAAAACAACGCAGGACGATGAGCGAGTTTGCCTCGCTTCAGCTGCATGATCGTAAAAGCCATAAAGCAGAGAAAACTAGAAGGAAATTTAATAAAGGAAATATTAAACAGACACTTAGAGGTAATATATTCAGGAAGAGCTTCTAAAAAGTCAAGAAGTATTATCATAAATAGCTATATTTTATACGAAGGCAAACGACAGTGCGGTGGATTGGAAATATATTCTATTATCCTTTAGATTTTTAAAACAAGTTTCATATAATTAAATGGATTGTCATGAACTTACCCTGGCTACATACAGGTGATACAAATAAAGCCAATACTGTTAAAACCTGTGAAACATCAGATCTATTTACTTTCTTCGCTTTAAATAATGTTGTCATATTTATATTTAACTTTAACAGGATTTATTGTCTGTTTTGCAGCGGCAAAGTTAAATTTTTGGCTTCTATTCACTTTTCTCTTGGGCTTTTCAAGTCTTTTATAGAAAAGCTATATTTTCTATATAAACCTGATCTTTATATAGAAAACTTAAAATTGATTTTGCATTCCTGCCGTTTATGTTTGTCTTTTATTATACGAGTAGCAGCCTTTTATAGCGACAGCACATTTCGTTTATGGCGAAATCTGAAACAGAAATATTATTTTTAGAAAATAAGTTTTGATGCAGTTATGTGAGTATTTATATAGTTTTAATTATGAATGAAACAAACTAAATCAAAAATGTAATAGGAGCTATATCAAACTTTTCAGAGTATGTATATGCATGTTTTTATATGTGTCCTTAATTTTACAAAAAAATGTATGAGAGTATGTTATATCTAGAATCATCTTAAAAATCTTTAGAATTATTAAATTTCTTTCTACTTTTTGTCTTATTTGTATGCAAGAACAGATGCAAATTTAATCAATAGAAAAGAGGTCTTCTTATAAATTAGCAGAAGAGGATAATTTGTATCTTGAAAATTCATAATAAACGGAAAATATCTTTCGAATCCTCAAATAAATATGGTAATATTTTATCTTTAAAATTTAACAACAGCATCCGAATTAACATAACAATACTAATTAAGAACAGTTTTTATCTCTTTCAAACGAAATTCGTCAAAAAGAAGAAACAGAAAAACACACAAAGAATAGAATAAAACACATTATGAACCTCTAAATAATATAAGAAAGTATTTCAATAGTAAGAACTGTATTTAGACTTTGATTTTAACTTATAACGATATAGTAAAAAAAGTTAATAGAGTGCAAGAAAAGATTTTAAAGGCTTAAATACTCGTCAAAATAAAACATAACTTTTAATTTTAGAGCTTCATCTTTATTATACTTTCAGAAAAAAAATGAAGATAAAAAGGGAAAGAACAAGAATAATTGTAGGAAATGCAGAAGACCTAGACTAGAAGTTTTAAAATTTAAGGGTTAGGTTCCCTTGTCTAAACTAAACTGAGAGAATTTTCATTGCGAAACAAACATCGATACGTAAAAAATATGGACAACAATGCGATCTACACTTCTGATGAACAGCGTCGAGGTGGCTACTTTGCGAACCCAGTCATCGTTCAATGTTGCGTGCGCGTTTTTATAACGCGCATGTAGCGCGTTAACTTATCATTGCAACTTATCTATGAGCTAAAACAAAAGGCAAATCACCACATGCTTCACGAATAAAATGTCTGATATTCACCAAATAAATTTGAAAAAATAAAAAAATAAATGGAGTTAATTCAATAACATTCACCTCGCCTATGAGTGGTCTCTTTTTATTATATAAGAAACTTGAAAAGTTCAGCCGGAAAAAATATAAGACTTATGCCAAATGGATCGGTTGTCCATTTAAAACAGAGAGTACTTGAAACGGGTTTCATTCAATAAAAGAACCCAAATGCAGATACATTTTCTGAGTCCCACGACTTAGGCTCATACTAAGGTTTAATCTTAGAGATATGCCAAACTCCGGCACCTTTGCCATATAACAGAAATTTGGTACGTTCTCTCATCAACAGCAAAATTTAATTTTTTGAGCTAAATTAATGAACAATATTGAAAATTAAAAATCAGACAAAAAATAAGAAATATTTGAATTAATTAATATATGAAACAAAATATATAGTTATCTTATCAATCATAGAAGGTTGCCCAAAACCATTGTAAAGTTAGTCAGCGCCATCTATGCACAATTTGTGAGTAAAAGAGGAAGACTTAAGTTATTAAATATTGAAGTATGCTAATGTAGTATTCACATGTTACAATCTACACTTCTAAAATCAAAGTGCTGACTAACCAGTTCACTCAATCAGAGGCAAGATTCCTTAGCCAAAACCATAAGAACGTTTGAGAGCGGTGGTATTGGATTAGAGCTAAGGTGATCAATCATCATCGTTTAAAGATCAACAATAATCAAGTAAAATCTACCGGCAATATCTGAAAACCATTTAGGGGTAAACCCATAATGTGTCTATTATAATATACGATCTTTCTGGAGAAGGCCTGGATTTTTTATCAGAGTTACTAAATAAAACAAGAATTTTCTTTTTCTTTGTCATACGAACATCAGTTTTGTAATTTTGTATTATCACTGAACAATATTAATATCTTTTTAAAAAAAATATCAGTAATAAAAATTATCTCTTACTGCCAATAGTAACAATATTAGCATACATTAATAAAATAAATAAAAAGAAAATAGCACGATGTAACTAAGTAAACTGACAACAACTAGTTCTTACGCCTTGTCCTTTATATTCCCAATACAGCTAATCATTGTAAAAATTATTAAGTCATAAGTCTAATAGGAGCTTTATCAAACTTTTGAGAGTTTGTTTATGCATATTATTATGATCCTAGTAATATGTTCCTTAAATTTTGCAAGAAAATAAAATATGTTATATCTAGAATACTCTTAGAAATGTTAAAATAATGTAACCTATATTATGGTGCTCTAATGTTAAGTTTCACATAAAATATGCAGTTTTTGGTAAGGTTAGATGGCCTTCGTGGAATTACATTGAATGAAAAGAAACCTAATTAATATTAATGGCAGGAGAGAGAATGTTGAGAAATTTAAAATTTATAAGAAAAATCGACCAAACCAACCGCATTGGCATGCATATATTGAAAAGGTGTCTTATGTCTAAAGCAGGAAGAGCAGCCAGTGATGTTATTGACGTATAATATTTAATTCCACTATTAATATTGAAAGTAAGAACAGCAAATAAAAGAATAATTAGCAATGTACCATTTTATATGGCATAGTACACACTGTTTAACTTTACTTCTAAGGATCTTGGAAATACCAAGCCTCATATTGTTTGATAAAAAAAAACATTTTATCAACGTCCCTGTTAAAGAAACTTAAGTCGTAGGTAATCTTACTCTTTTTCGGCTATTAGGAGCATGGCCTAACCATGCTTAAAAAACTTATCTATAACAATAAACTAAATAAGCTAATCTTACATATACAAGAATATTTACTATAGTTTTAAGATCAATGTTATCAGGTTGATTTCTTAGATTATTAAGAAATAACATATATTTTACTGTATGCTATATTAAAATGAATATTACTGACTCAGAAAATGATAAAATTAGAAAACATGTTATTAAAATATTAAAGATTTTAGCACAACTCATTTCAATCACATATAATGAACATTAAAAGGTATGAGAAAAAAATACTATATGCAGGTATTTATAAATAACAACAATGAGTTTTGTTAAATAAATATTTGAAAAGAACTTTAAGTGCCCTACAATCTTGCTTACGAAATAAAACTCGTACATTGTCTCAATAAAACAATAAAGTTTTGTCAATATAACTTAACAAACATATATATCTTTTGGTATTTAATACCATTTAATCAATTATAAAAGGGCCTTGATAATAAGATGATAAACTAAATAAAATGAGAGACTTGACTTACCACAAATGCTGCCGATATAAAAAAGAAGGAACTTTTAAAAAGAAAGAGGAAAAAAATGAAAAAGTTATCCATTATACTCAAATAAATATTTTAATTTATAGAACTCAATTGTATATGTCAGCTTACAATTTAATAATTTGAAGTCTGATGATGCTTTTGTTGAACGAAATATGTTACCCTTAATAATAACTTTTGGGACGGAGTATTTGTGTTTTGGTTAATTTTTTATTCCCGCACAGGGCAATGGCATATTACAAGATCATGATAGCAAGCAAAATAATACATTAATTTAGCAAATTAAGACAAACCTCTTTAGTAGATGCTGCCAGTTTTTAAGGCTGATTTTTAAATTTATAACATCATGAATATATATTTAGAAAAGTAATTAATTAAGGTTATTTAGATGTTTAAATACAATAAACTGTAATCATTTAGAAATCTAGCGTTTGCTGGGTAATAATTCCTCGAACAAAATAGTAATTCATTTAATTTTTGTTTTACTTCAGTATAGAACAAAAACTAAATAAAATAATCAAAAGTATATGAATTTGTAACTTTTAACAGTTTTGTTCTCTTCTTTACGACCAATATTTGTAGTTCTAAAAGACGGAAATTTATTACAAACGGTATAGAAAAAAGTGGACATAAAAGGCGTTAACTGTTCAACCACGTCGGCAATCGACCACTTCGCAGTCAGTAAAAAGTTTCCCAGATGGGGTATATGGTTCGTTGGTAACTTTAAAGTACTTTTTACCCCGTTTACTTCATTTTATTACCGTATCACGTACGAACGGTGGCTAATAAATTTGTTGTTGAAGGATTTATTTTGATCTATGACAGTATCCGAGTTTATATTATCGAAGTCTGAAAAGGATTATAAAACAAATGTAAATGTCTATTTGAGCTTTTCTTATGGTCAATAAAATTACCAATTTATATTTTACGTATAGAGGTATAAAGAAGTTATATTTCGGGGGTTCTAAATATAGATTCTCTTATTAATAGTATTTGAATGAATTTAGTAAAAAAATATGATATGTTTCTCTATTCAGTTAATTATGAAACTTTAAACCTCTCTCTTTAGTCACAGAGTTCATTCTTATGATTAACTCATACAATTTTTGGAAGTATGGTCTCTGCATATCTTTGGTGATTTAGGATTACTAAACTAATTAAAACTTGCCGACGTTTTAACAATAATTATTATTCTGTCGGTTTTTTCAAAACAATTCCTAAAAGTGGCAGTTATACTATTTTCTGAACGTTTCGAATGTCTATTCTTCTATTGATATTTCATCATTCTTCTATGTGATCTTAGCAGTTGTCGGAAAGGAAAAGAATTATTATTAGCCGAAGTATCATTAGAATTTTTAAAAGAAATATCCTAAAATTTCTCTGAATTGAATTGCTGCTCATAAAACTCACCGACGTTTTCTCAATTTTCTCACCGGTTTCTTCAGACAACGGTTGAAAGTAGTTTCTTTGTTCTTATAGAGTAATGCTTTCTCTAGTTTTGTTTCTAAGATTTCTCCATATTGCAAAAGTGCTATTAAACCCTATTCTATAGTAGGCAAAACTGAAAATATAACTTTTATTATCGTGGGAGCGTACGAATAAAAAAAATTAAGCCATTAACGACCTGTCTAAAGCTATTTATTCTATTTACCTAATTCTGTCTTTGTAATTAGGAAGGAACCATATTAAAATTACATCAAAAATTATACGTAATTTGACATAACATATGTAGATTTAGATGCAATAAGTATATCGCAATAAAATGACACTGGCTATGTCTATATCATGTCATTACCAATACTGACTGCGAAGTAGTCCTTATTTCATTTCTTAAATAATTTGGTTGAACGGAAAAATTCTAAATTTGATATTTATTAATATACATATATTGACATCAATAGAAAATTATTTTAAATACTTCTATGTTGCTCTAATTTTATTGGGTAAGTAAGGTGTAGTTTTGTATTTTAATGGTATAAAAAAAAACATAATGAGTGTAAATTGTTCTGTTTTGGCTATTTAGCCAATTTTCTTCGCCCAGTTTATGGAAAATTCGCTCGCTACACCGTATTGCAAAGTATTGCAAATATAAGTGGCAAAAATCAATTCGGCAAACAAACATGAATTTTGAATTCTTTGAGTATCTAAAAAGGCTGAACAGAACCCATAGATATTATCACAAAAATTAATCGATGAAACCACTAAATTCCCGTACATTTTTTTTGATATATTTACGTAAATACTTTTTGGTAAAAATATGATGTTTAGTTTAGAGTTAATATGCTCTTTATACCTCATTTTACTGTAAATAGTTACGTTTAAAGGTTGAGCAGTTTTTATTGATACTACATTAAAATTAATTTATATGTGAGGGTTTTCAAGAAAATTATACTTTCACTACAGAATAATAATGCAATAAATCTGCTGAATTAATTTTATAGATATATTAATTTAATAAAAAAAGCATACTAATGGTTACACAAGAAGCAGAGCATATTATACATATATATGTATGTATATGTATCTTTGACAAATTACACATTTAGGAGCCAAATATTTCTGCTGTGTAATTTTGATCTTTCTTGGATTAACGGATCTCTAGATAACTGCAAGTACTGATCAATTTGGTATCTTAAAATTACTGATTAAAAAAAGTCGTCCATATTGTCAAAGAGACCTTGATACAAATAAATCAAAAGACAACAACACAAAGTCTCGGTCTCAAAAAATTCTTTTATTAGTTAAAGTGGTCATACGGGTTTCACTTCTAAGATGATTATCAGGCCTAAAAAATAATGCAAACAAAATCAAATAAAATTACAAAAAGACCTTAAAGTGAAGCGAAAAATATACGTTAATAAAATTAAAACACGAGCGACTGGGACAATTATACACACATGCTGAACGGTAAAATATAAGGTATAGATAACGTCAATAAAAATTATTACCTTAATTTTCCTGAAATATTCTTTTTTAACCATTACTGCTACATCAACTGAAAATTAGAGCAATAGACTTTCTTTATGCA
The DNA here is from genome assembly GCF_022605725.1 of Anthonomus grandis grandis. Classification (NCBI taxonomy): domain Eukaryota; kingdom Metazoa; phylum Arthropoda; class Insecta; order Coleoptera; family Curculionidae; genus Anthonomus; species Anthonomus grandis. Next base: position 23,917,589 of record NC_065548.1, on the reverse strand, counting down.
GTTTGTTCCTAGTAGAGTTTTTTTTTAGAAGACAATTTTGTATACTCAAAAACTAGGTTTCAATAGATTTTCAAAATTATTTAATACGGTTCTAAAGTTATTAGGATCATTCAATAGTCATTAAAATTATTTTCTTTAATGATGATGTGGGCAGGAAAACAAAATTAAATCCTTTTTTAGTAGAAAAAAACAATGCCAGTAGTAATTTTGAGATTGAATTTGAATCTTGAGTAGAGTAGCTTTTTTATATTCTTTGATATGTATTAGCAGATTGGTTTCTGAGCATTTTATAATGTGATGTCAGCACGTTTTTAACGTGTTCTTCCTGCAATAAGTTTTCCACATGTGAATAAAAAACATAATTAAATATTATACATGAATGGCAATGGAAATGACAATAAGCCTTAACAATTTAAATAATCACTTCATCAAAGATAAACATAATAAAAAAACTGACGTAAAAAGGGAAAAAGGCTCTCGACGTCTTGTAAGGATATGCTCTTAGAATATAAGTGTTTACAGGACCTATGTATTTTTGTCCATCTGAAAATCTGTTACTAATGGTCTATTTTTATGATTGATTTATTAATTTTAAAATCGAATGATATTATTTAAACACATAATGGATCATTCGTGAGCAAAATAATTAAAATAACATATATCCATGAGGCTCGCTTTATCGTTAGAGGGTCTAACGAACGACTTAGTTGAAGCATATACTAATTTTAACCTTGTGTAAAACATCTGCTTCAAGTTTCCGTTTATTAATTACTTGTTAATTCTGATTATGATATTGATATTGGCAGCTCTCATCCTTGTCTAATCTGACCTTATCACAAAAAATCATAAAAGAGAATTTGTTCCCTCATATCATCGTCCTTCGAACCGGATTTTTTAATTTTGGATGCAAATATATTGGACGCAATTATATGTCATGGGAAGAGAACCTTATCGTGAATGTTAACCTTTAGTTTAAATCAGGCTTAATAGTCTTTCTGAAAAATTTTATGGGATAAAAATTGGTGTAGAAATGAAAACCGTAAAAAATGATTTTATCAATAAATTTTATGAAAAGCAAATATGTTACATTAAGCTAGGACTAACTACCGTAACTTCCTTTCTGTAACTTGGCTTTTAACCCACAGCTTTTATTAATCTGACTTCACTGCTTACTTCACTTCAAAGATGTATTAAGGATTGACTCCGAGGAAAATGACCCTAACACCTCTATTAAAATTCCTATCCATAATCTTCCTATTTGAATACCGGCTATTACCCGGTCAAAATAAAAATTACCTACGTATCTTTTAAAAAAGAAATTTCAAAAATCCCAAAAACCGAAAGAAAGTTATTAACCGTGTATTACTTAGATTTTTATTAACCTGTGCTATAGCTTTAACGTGAATTAGACGTTAAACCATAGACAAAACTAAACTATTCTTGCAATTGAGAATACTAGCAATAAGTCGCCAACCCTCGGTTGGCTAGTCTGAAAGACGGTCGAAATTTTGACAGGTGAAGTTACTTTAATCATAAAATTTAGCAATGTAAATCATATTATTTGAATATTGTTATATTTAATTCTGCTTTTATTTAATTCTACAAAGAAATAAGCTATAACTTCACGTTTTTAATAAAAGTAGTTTAAATAAAGTTATTTCATAAAAGCGATCTATTGCTGGGAAAAGCCAACATTAAAATTAACCTTTAGAGCGAATTACTGTAACTCCTTGAGCTAAACTTACCCCACTTACAATCGATAACTATTATTTACTCACAATACATTCTATGTTTTAAATGTGAATTTTAAATGGGAAGAGTTCAACCTGGAATTAGCTAACAAATTCCTTTAAATCAAATCAAGGAAAATGAAACATTTTTATTCTAAAAAAATTAATCCTTAGCGTAGAAAAAGTTAAACAATTATTTGCTTAAGTACACTAATAGCTCAAAAGCCCTATCATTATTATACGAAACTTTATGACTTTTTTTTTGCAGGGTAGTTTTAGTATATTTTCTCTATATCTAAATTCATGTTGAAACCCAGACAAAATTATAAAAAGCCTTAAATAAGAACTTTTTCCGGAATTTTTAAGATTCAACTCTCCAAGGAATTTTTTTTCTATATTTTTTTATGAAACGCACTAACTATTTAAAATTTTAAATGTATCTAAAAAATGGATTTTCCAAACATAAAATATTAAAGTTTATGGTCTATTAGGAATTTAGAAATTGTTTCCAATAGTGCTTCTTCCTAACAGTTTAGTATTGCGGTTTACTTTTTTTAAGAATCATTAAACACTAAGGTAATCATACCGTAAGGATTTAAAACTATCCCTCATATGTAATATAATTTAAGGTATATAAATAATTTTTATTAATATTTCTAAGCTATAGCTTATTAATAGACCATTGTGACCTCTTTTAATTTAAAAATAAACCATATTCAAGTGTTATTAGAGTAATGCTTCTCCAAGAACTTTTTAAAAACTTATTAAAGTAAAACTTGCCTATCTTTCACCCAGTTTAACTTCAACCCAATGCGGAAGAAAACAAAAACTTTCGGCGCGATTCGAAGTCACCACAATGAACCCTTATTTCTCGCAACGTTTTATATCTGCCCGCAAAAAAGATGCTCCGGAAGAAACAAAACCCGCAAAAACTCCAAAAAGTTTTAGAGTTCGTGTCGATGCCAAACGCTCGCTTCGTATCGCATAAAACACGCAAACCCACCGACCGTCTTTCAAAGTTATAATTCCTCTATTGTTTCGACTGTTTCGACCTGAAACGCTCGTTACCCGTGCATTGTATGAAGCTGATTCTTTCTCTCCTACAGATTTATACGGGCAACACGTGCTAATATAGTATGGGAGCTAATGATCTTTCTATCCGGGAGCAAACGGATGTGACAGCATAATATTTAATCTTAAATTCCAAAATCTAAGTGCAATAACTTTAATAATAATAATTAATTAACCTATTTTTTTTTATAAAAAGTCCAAAAAATAGGTTATTCAATAAAACTCTGAATTTGAGCCAACGTTTCAGCAGCCAACTCTACTGACATTTTTACGTTAAAAAAAAAAACAAAATGATAAATTACATTAATTGAATATTCAAAAAAAAACCTCTCTATTCTTCAAAAATTTATTTAAGCCTTTCCAAACTGTAGCTTGTTACCAGTAATTTGAGTTCTTTATCTAGGCTCATATTCTTGATTACACTCCAAAAGCGTGACACTGGCTCCTGCATGTATCTACTTAGCTCAAGCCTTCTTCTTCTTCTTCCTTAGCCATTGCTGATTATCCGCATTTTTTTACATCAGTCCATCTTTTCTGAGATCCACCTGCGCTTCTTTTTGTTTGTCTCGGTCTCCATCGTGTTAGTTTTGATGTCCATCTATATGTGTCACATCTTACTATATGCCCTGAATATTGCCATCTAAAATCAGCTATTCTCTTCACTATATCTGTCACCTTCGTTCTTCCTCTTATTTCTTTATCTGTTATATTATGGCTCTCTCACAAACTCTGTGTTTTTTAGCAGTTTTTTCTGTGATAGTCATGGTTTCCTATCCGTAAGATAAGATAAAGCTATCACAGGATACACTTTTCTTTTAAAGTTTATGCCTTTATTTTTAGGTATATATTATTTTAATTTCTGCTTTATAATAAGTATAATATCATCAGCAAAACAAGGAGGGTTGATGTAATTCTCGTTGATAATCATTCCAAAACATTTCATTGTAGTCTTTTAAAGATGTCCTCCAAGGCCAATATCTCTGTGTTTTAACTTTATCTGTTATTAAATCTTCATTCATGTTTACATGCAAGGTGGAGTTCTCATATGTCTTTAATAACAAGAGTTTATCGAGAGTATATTCTGGCATTAATCACTGCTGTTATGATTTCTTAACTATGTCGAATGCCTTTTGATGGTCGATAAAGGACAAATGGAGTGGGATATAAAGTTCGTTTAGTGTATAAGTGGCCCACTGTACCATATCCTTTTTTGGATCTAGCTTTGTTTGACTGGTACCCATCTAGTTATTGTATCAGTCTGTTAATTATAATTCTTGTTAGTTTAGTAAAGTTTATGTAGACTACTGTTACGTTCTTTCACGCGATCGATTTTTTTTTTCTTTTGAGGCACATTTGTTCAGAAGTATTTTTAATTTATCCTCTAGTATCCCTCCGCACAAATTCAGCATTTCTGTTGTTATGAGATCTTCCTTAGAGGCTTTGTTATTTTTCATTTGTTTTAATGAGTGTCTTATTTGGTCTGATATAATTTGTGGTATGTCTTTTGATCATAGATTGAAAATCTGTGTACATCTGTATCCTGGGAAAAGCTTTGAATTTTTTACTGGATTTTTTATTGTCTGTTTGATATAATTGATCCATTCTCGTCTTTCATTTTTAATATTTTTGCTCTTCCCTTCGACAATCGTGTTCTCACTACTTTGGTCTGTATTAAGCTGCTTATATCAATAAGTACCTTTTCTGCATCTTTTTCTTTCTACAATTTATTCTATTGTTTCTTTCTTTATCTTGCTGCTTTTTAATTCCCTCTTTTACGAGTAGATTTTTTTGTCTGAAACTTGGATATTACCTGTGATTTGGTTAGATAACTCTATGTTTAGATCTTCGTCAAAATATAATCGGTTTTATAATTCTTGTAGTATAATTCTTCAATAAAAATTACATTTTGAGAAAATGTAATTGGTTACACGGGAGCTTTCTTTAAAATGTATTAAATGGGCAATATAAGTCTTCGATGTTTAACAAGTTTATTAATATATCGCCTCTATTATTTCTGACTTCCAATCCAACATTTTGGATATGTTTCTCTTCCTCTACGCTCTTCCCAATCTTCGCGTTTAGGTCTTCCTTTACGACTGTGTAGTATGTCTGCTAAAATGTCTTCGCATAATTGTTCTACCTTAAGGTTGTCTGCGGTACTTCTTAGCATAGGTTTGAATTATTTGCACATCGCTTCTTGATTTTGACGGTAACATATTATAACTTGATCTAATACTGCACAAAATTTTGTTACCAGGTGTCTATGTGCCTTTTGTGAATCACAACTGTCTATGCAAAATTAGTATCTGAGTGCTTCTCGTACCTATGTGTTCTGGTTTTGAGGTTGTGCATTTTTCACCTTGCAATATTATCTGACAAAGACCAGGTTGTTTCGTTTCATATTTTCAATTTAATTTTCTAACTCTTGGTTGTTAGAGTTAGTCGTAGGTGTTCACATGTTCTCATTGTTATCTTCTATGTGATTATAAGTATCCATGTCCTTTTGTCTTTTATTTCCGGTTTAAATAGTGTTAAATAAGACGGGTTTGTACCTCCTCAGAATCTGTGAGGTTGCCTCATAAATTCAGATGATGGAGATGCTTTGCACTCCGCAAAGGACGTGGTAAACACAGCATCACTCACGCGTACAAGGGCGCATTTTTTTTGAAGTAAGTTTGTTCTCTACCGAGATCCTATTGAAGATCGTAGTATAGCGTGTTAAATCTAAAACAGCACTATTCATTGTAGTGACACCATCTATATTAATAGGTTTCTTTCTTCTCGTAACAAAGCTTACAGATGTGATTTTTAAGATTGCTCACAAGGGATTTAAACAGTTTTCTACTAGTCTGTATTTAACCTTATGGTAGTGGTTTGTCTTTATGTCCGCTTGAGTTTCATCTTGTCTCATGACAGCATGTTATAGACTGATTTAATCTCTTGATGTGCCTCTGTGTTTCAGCTCATAGCTTTCATTTGGCTTTTATAGAGCTTTGGCCTGTTTAAGCTTATTTATTTATTTACGGGATGTCCCCATTCTAACAAAATTACAAAATAAACTATATCCTAACCCTAAATGTATATAATTATTCTGCCATCGACAAATAAATTAATAAGATATATAATGAACTTAATCTGAGTATTACATATCAAAATTATCTATACATCAACAATATACCAATCTAAATGTAAATTAATATGTAACAGCCCAAGATAGACAAATAAGATTAAACTTCCAGAAAAATGTAAGCACAAACTAACCTTGACCAAAAAGAAATTAATATAACAATATAATTTTCCCCAATTGAGTAAAAAAATATAAAACAAGTAAAAACATACCCTTAAGAAAAATAATCAAAATAAGAAAAGTTAAAGCAATCAAATTTATTTGATACTTAACACATAATACTTAACGAGTAAGCTCACTCAGACACCTTTTAAGTTTTGAAGGTTTTAAATCCAATAAGTCAAAAACCTGATTAAATCTATTTCCTAACCCGTGTAGTCGATTAATTGGAGAAAATTTACCATAATTTGTATGGTGACATTGAACCAGAAAAAGGGACATCTCTCTAAGGACTCTGGTATTGCACAATACACAAACACCCCTAAATCTTTAATTAGCGATACTCTTCAAAGTATATTACCATTTATGTGGTAGTCAAATGGGACAAATTTTCTAGATTTAGTAAAAGCAATGATAAAACACTTATCCTTATTAAGATGTAAGCCATTTGAGACAGACCAATTGTATAGAGAATCTATGTCTAATTATATCATGAGGCAATCAGACAAGTTTAAAATATGTAAAAATAGCTTCAGGTCGTCTGCAAGTAATAAGAATTGGCAAAATTTGATAATACTAAAAATAGCATTAATAAATAAATTAAAGAGTAGAGGCCCCAAATGTGAGCCCTGAGGCATCCCTGAAGTGACCAAAATAGTGAAAAGTAATGAAAGTGAACTCTTTACATTAAGAAATTGTATCCTTTTATGTATAAAACTATTTAGCCAAGAAAGAAACCACTTATGGAAACCATAGCATCTCAATTTAAAAATGAGCAATAAGTGGATGACTGTGTCAAAGGCCTTCGAGAAGTCAGTATAGATGAAGTCGACCTGATGACCCTTCTCGAAAGCCTTGACAATGAAGTCATGATATAATACAAGGTTTGTAGAAGTAGAGTTACCCTGCCTAAACCCATGTTGCTCGTTGATGAAGAGACTCTACAATACCAAGTAAGATATTTGTTCAGAATAAGCTTAAAAAGCTTAGGGATTGCAGATAATATGACAACGGGCCTGTAATTTTTTATATCATCCCTGTCACCTTTTCTTAATACAGGAGTTATAAAGCTGTCACGCCATTTCTCGTAAAAAGTTTGTAATTTTAAAGACAAATTAAATAATGTACACCATGGTCTAGATAAACAATAAACACATCTTTTTAGGAAGTAGGTAGGAACATTATTAGAAACATAAGTCAGTTTATCCTTAAGACTAAATATAGATTCAACCTCAGGCAGGGTGAACTGGATAAAAGACATGTCGACAGAATTTCCTACTAAAAAATTAAAGTTAGTGAGATCAATCTTATCAGAGTGATATACACTAGAAAAATTAAGTAGCAAATAAGTTTGCAATATTCTCTACCTAATCTGCTGAAATACTATTTAAATGCATAGCATTTAGAATAACGTGACTTTTATTAAGGGAGTTAATATGATTCCAAAATTGTGTGGTGTCAGATTGAATTGACGTATTTAAGGTACAATGTAATACTTATAGCACTGCTCAGTATGAACTTTACATTGAGTACGTAGGTTAGCAAACAAGACATAATCTTCAACTAAGTTAGTACTTTTGAATTTAGCATGAGCAGTCTTTTTTGATAAAATAAGATTCTTTAATTCTGGGAAAACCAACGAGGAAACTTGGGGTTTATATATTTCTTGGGGTACATAGAGTGATATTGCATGTAAAATTACTTCATGAAAAATATTCATTGAATTATCGATGTCTGAATCATCAAAAATACTAGTCCAGTTCACTTAAAAAAAATAATCATTCAAAGATATAATCAGCATTTTTAAAATCAAAATAAGTTGTACTATAATTAATTCTTTCAATCCTATCACTAACCCTAATATTACAAATTGTTGCTATATGGTGAAAGTTGTTTGGAAGAAGATTGTCTAAAGCTTGTTGAATAGATATTTTATGACACTCGTCAATACTGTTAAAAATTAGATCTAAAAATACACCATGGTTGTTTGGAATAATTTTAGATTGTCTCATATTCAGATAAGAAAATGACTTGCAAACTATTTGGGCTGGATAGGTCAGTGCGCACTCAACTAACAGGCCATCTTCAATTGAGTAATGTCAAGTGGCTAAGGGTATATTGTAATATCCAAATATTAATACAGGTATATTGGGAAAATTATCCTTAATACTTTCACTGCTGAGCAATGGGTACGGTAGACTTCTTTTGAAGAATTCGGAGGAATGTAAACACAACCCGAAATATAAGATAGCTTACCATAATCCACTTGAATAAAAATGTGCTCCACATTTAAAATATCAATCTTGAGTTGTTTGGCTTTAAATTTATTGTGTACTAACATTAATAATCTGAGTAATTTTGATTTAGCCAAGTGTCAATCAAAATAATGACATTATAATCACATTGCAATATTGCACCACGAAGTTGATCAAGTTTAGTACCCATGCCACCCAGATTCTGAAAATAAATAGATATGGAGGTTTAATGTGTTCGGTTTTTTGGTAGTGACTTTTTGGTAATAGATGGAGAACCATTTATGAATTTAATAATTAAATCAGTCTCTCCTTCTTGTTCTCTGCCGCGTAGCTCAGGTAGAACAGCTTTAAATTATCCTTGCTGTAGTTATTCTTATGTTTTCATTGTATTCTATACCAAATTTGAGTGTTTAGTTACTACTTTAATTGGCCTATTCCTTTCTTCAGAAGCCTGTCCTACTCGCAAATCCTTCAAAACATCATCCCGTGCAATGCCAACATTGTTTAAGTTGGGGGTGAGTACAACATTGTCATTGTCAATTCTGTTCAGATGTTCAAAAGTTCTGTTGAAATGTTTACTGTTTTTTTAATGTTTCCACTTCATTCCTTAGGGATTTAATCTGCTCCTCCAGTTGAATAAATTTGTTTGCCAGCAGAGAAATTTTTTTGAAGGAGAGCACACAAGCATCACAAAAGAACAGAATAATGCGTTTCTGCACAATTATGGTTCTCTGATCACTTGCACAAAGACAGGAACATTTTTCATCCAAATGAAAAAGTACACCGCAGCTATCACATCTAGGAGCTTCTTCTATCTGATCATCATTAATTGGCTTTAAACACTTTTTTGCAGGGCTTAATTATTTACAATATAACCTTACAAAGTTTACTTAGAAAAATTCCAATAAAAACAAAATGTATGCGTTTGTAAATTTGTAAAACGAATAATGTGTAAAATCAATATGCTACACACACACAGTACCAACTTAGCTCTTCCACTTTAAGCAAAATAAATTTTAGTTTTTGCTATTATATTAAAAAAAATCAAAATTAATTAATAATTTGAAGTTAGATGTGGATGTTGTTTATATTGAACCTCCTTTATTCTATCTGCTTCTATGAACATCTGGATTGATCTGACAGTACATCTATTGCCGGTGTAGGGGGTTATTCTCATGGCTCCGGTAAGGTGCAATTATGCATCTATTATATCACAGCTTATATAACAATATGGATTTTAGTGTTGTCACACAGTCTCCATCATCTGCTTAGAGCAGTTTTTGCCATCACCGCAGTTGTATTGTTAATGTGTAATTATGTGACTCATTGTATAGCTAGTAGGTCATATTTCTAAATATTATAAATTTATCTAAGGCAGGCTTCTTTCAACTCTAGAACAAGTTTCATAAATCGCATCACAAAAGTTAAAATGTGACAATACGCATAAATCTATAATAATTTTTTTAATATATCTAGATATAATATGCCTATGAAAATATGTTTAAATGTTTAAATACCAATAAAAATATGTCACAGCGGCAACATCGAATTACGTAAGCCAGGGTTTTTTGCATGCGTACGTACAGGCACGACGCGACTAAGCGGGAGGAGGAAGATAGGTTAGGTTTCTGTGTATGTGTGTTGAGAGTACAACCGGAATAAATCACACCGTAATTTTTAAAGAAATTTGGTTGTTTTATTTTAAAACAGAGATACAAAAAAGTGTAATTTAAAAACATGGTCCTTCTTGTCGAATAATGAATAAAGTGGCCTGTCGATTTGTGATAACGACGCTGGTAAAAAAGTGAAAAACCGTAAAATCTCGAGTAAAAACCGGTGTTATTTTTTCGAGTTCAGACAAGTCATAGAACAGAGGCGTGTGTAATAAAAGCAAAGCCGCAGCAAGGCTAAAGCCGCCGCTAAGAAGTGTACCTGTTACCTGTTTTGGTTTGGTGTTGAAAAGCGATAATTAGCTTTACTGGATTGGTGGACTGGAGTCTGGAGTGTGCTGATATCTGACTACAATATAGTATGATGGGACGTGTACTGTGTAACTACTACAAGAGATAAATGTGAGTCCTTTCCAATTTGTTTTTCCTTTTTACTGAGTAAAAAAGTGGTTTCCTTTTCTTTTTTGTGTTGTTTGTAATTTAAAATAATGTCAGAGGAATTAAAGCAACTTATTAAACAGAGAGGGGCAATTAAGACTCGTCAAACTCTTTTTAAAAAATACCTTGAAGGGTTGCAGGGAGTTTTAAGAGGTGTTGAACTTAATAATGTAGAAAAGGAAATTATTATTGAGCTTGAAAGTAGATTAGAGAGATATTCGTCGGTATTGAGTGATTATGATGAGGTGCAGAGTCAGATTGAAGTGTCAGTCGATGAGTCAGATGAGAAAAAACAGCAAGATGATCGTGAAGAGTTCGAAAATGTGTATTTTAAATTAAATTCGCAGGCAAAAAAGCTAGTAACTGAATATTATGCGTTTTTTAAAACAAATAAGGCTCAGTCAAGTGCTTCTAGTTCTCATGCTGACTCTCAGCAAAGGCTTCAACATAATCAGGGTATACAGGGTGTTCAAGGTGTTAAATTACCTGCAATAAATTTACAAAAATTTTCTGGTGACTACAAAAATTGGTTAGAGTTTCGGGATTTGTTTGACTCAATAATTAATTCTAACAGTGGAATTTCAAATATTCAAAAGTTCCATTATCTGAGGGCATCTCTGGAGGGGGGTGCTGCACAGGTAATTAGGAGTATTGAGCTTTGTGGAGATAACTTCACCCTAGCATGGGAAACTTTGTGCAAGCGGTACGAAAATCGGTGTATTTTAGTTCAAAATCATGTAAAAGAGTTGTTTAAGCTGCCTAGTTTGATAAATGAAAGTTCTAGTAATTTAAGAACTATGGTAGATAGTGTGTCTAAACATATTACATGTCTAAAGGGTTTAAATCAACCATGTGAGTTTTGGGACACCCTTCTTATTTATATTTTGGGGGGGAAACTAGATAAGACAACATTTAGAGAGTGGGAAGAGAAAAAGGCCAAAACTAGTGATGTATTGCCAACTTTTCCAGAGTTTATGGATTTCTTAAGAGCAAGGGCTGATTTCTTAGAGAATTTGGAGTTGTGTAAAGATAAGGTGGAGAAAGTAAGTGTAGATAGAAATTACAATCACAAAAGAGTGTTTAATGCCCAAAATGTCCCTTTTTCTAGTAACTCGTGTTCTATGTGTTCCGGTGCTCATGTTTTACCTAAATGTGGTAATTTTTTAAAATTACCTACCAATGAGAGGGTAGATAAAGTAAAACAATTACATTTATGTTTTAATTGTCTTAAAATGGGTCATGCTTACACTAACTGTACATCATCTCGATGTCAAAAATGCAATTTAAAACATCACACATTGTTGCACTTTGTTCGAAAAAGTAATGCTGAACCTCATTCTGAACAAAATACTCAGGAGTCTCAGGGTGCAGCAAATTCCTTAGTGAATACTACAATAAATATGTCTAGTGAACGGTGTTATGACAAAGAGCAAGTGTTGTTACAAACGGCTCTAGTGCAGGTGAAAAACATAAATGGTGGCTACCAGGTGTGTCGAGCACTTTTGGATAGTGGCAGCCAGAGCCATTTTATATCACAGAAGTGTAGTGATAGATTGGGTTTACCTAAAATAGAGTTGTCATCTACTATAACGGGTGTTGGAAAAACAATAACCCAATTAAAGTATCGGTGTATGGTCCAGTTAGAAGGGCTTAAAACCAATTATAAAACTGAACTTTCATGTTTGGTAATCCCTATTCTAAGTGACAATTACCCATCAAATTCCTTTAGTACAGGGAATTGGCCTATTCCAAACCACATAAATTTAGCTGATACAAGTTTTAATCATTCAGGGGATATTGATATCCTTATTGGTGGAAGTGTTTATTTGAATTTGTTGTGTATAGGTCAAATCAGTCTGGGTGAGGGTTTGCCTGTCCTACAAAAAACAAGGCTGGGCTGGATTATTGGTGGTGAGTGTAACAAGAGAAATCTTAACAAGGTATTACGACCATCTAGTTTCAGTTGTCATTTTTCAGAAAGGTTTAGTATTGAGGACATGTTGCAAAGGTTCTGGGAGGTGGAGGAGGTGCAAGTTGAGAAAAAATTGTTGTCAGGTGAGGAGCAACAGTGTGAGGGTATTTTCTCTAAAACAACAAGTCGAAATGAGTCTGGGCGTTTCATAGTCCATATTCCCCTAAAGGATTTACCAGAATGTTTAGGTGATTCGAGATACCAGGCTGTGAGAAGGTTCTTTGCATTGGAAAATAAATTGGCAAAAAATCCATTATTAAGTGAAAAATATATAGCATTCATGGAAGAGTACAAGCGTCTAGGACATATGGTGGAAGTCCCTCCAGAGGAGTTAAACAAGAGTCCTTCTTTTTATTTTCCACACCATTGTGTGACCAATGATAAGGGTCCAACTACTAAATTAAGAGTAGTGTTTGACGGGTCTGCTGTTTCTGAGGGTGGTGAGTCTTTAAACAGTATCCAGTTAGTGGGACCCACTCTGCAAGATGAGTTATTTCAAATCATTTTAAGATTCAGACAACATAATGTGGTTATATATGCTGACATTATTAAAATGTATCGGCAGATACTGATTAATCCTAGTCAGTTGGACTTGCAGAGAATTGTATGGAGGTCAGATCCATCTCATGATCTTTTAACGTATAAACTTCAAACAGTAACTTATGACACATCCTCTGCCCCATACCTGGCAGTCCGATGCTTAAAACAGTTGGCAAGTGAGTCGAGTGACACATATCCAAAGGCATCCAAGGTCATTGACAAGGATTTCTATATAGATGACTGGATATCCGGATCTGAGTCTGCTGGTGGAGCTATTAACCTGTGTAATGAAGTGAGTGAGGTGTTAAGATCTGGAGGTTTTGAGTTACAAAAATGGGCATCTGATAGCAAGGAAGTGTTAGATCATCTAAGAGACAAATACTCATTATCCTCTATTTTAGTGTTTGGTGAATCAGAAAAAACAAAGACCTTGGGTTTGTACTGATTGTGTGATGAAGATTACTTGATGTTTCGTATTAATAATAATGATAGGGATCGAATAACAAAGAGAACTGTGTTATCAGACATAGCACAAATTTTTGACCCTTTGGGGCTGGTGGCTCCATGTGTTATTGTAGCAAAGGTGATCCTTCAGAGGTTATGGTTAAACAAACTGTCATGGGATGAGTCCCTTCCCTCAGATCTTAATACTAGGTGGTGTAATTTTAAGCAACAACTTCCAAAATTGAATTATGTGAAAATACCCCGACATGTGTTATGTTATAATCCAGTAAGCATCGAAATTCATGGGTTTTCTGACGCTTCCTTGGAAGCTTATGGAGCATGTATATATTTACGTAGTGTGACCAAGAGTGGGGATATGCAAGTGAGATTATTATGCTCAAAGTCGAAGGTGTCACCCTTAAAGGTATTAACAATACCCAGATTAGAGCTTTGTGCTGCCTATTTATTGGCTACCTTAGTAAATAAGGTAAGAACGTCAATGAATTTAAAATTTCATGCGTGTTATCTATGGACCGACTCTAGTGTATGTTTGAGCTGGATTAAAACGCCACCAAATCTCTTGCAGACCTTTGTAGGTAATAGGGTTTGTCAAATCCAGTCAATGAGTTCCCCTGATCAGTGGAATCACATTTCATCGCAGGATAATCCTGCAGATGTACTATCTCGAGGTATTAGCCCACAAAACCTTGGTAGTTTTGAGTTATGGTAGAAAGGTCCCCATTGGCTTGCTTATCCTAATCATGACTGGCCAAAATCCAAATTTAACCCTCTAGAAGTAGTACCTGAGCTTAAACGACAAGTGATGTCTTTTAAAATAGAGGAAGTTAATCCCTTTCCTTTTAACCGATTTTCCTCTTTGTCTAAGTTACAGCGTGTGTGTGCCTATTGCTGGAGATTCATTAAAAATTGTCAAAAGAAAGGGTCACCTGAAAAATCTTCTAATGTGAGTAGTGCTTATTTATCTGTGTCTGAGCTTCAAGAAGCTCTTTTGGTGTTGGTTAAAATCTCACAACAGAAAAGTTTTAGTGAAGAAATAATAGATTTATCCAACAATAGAAGTGTGAGTAAATCTAGCAAACTTAAAAGGTTAAATCCATTTCTAGATGACAAAGGATTCCTTAGATTAGGTGGGCGTTTAGAACAATCTAATTTTGATTTCGATAAAAAACATCCAATTGTGCTTGATAGTAAACATGAGCTTACAGGTCTTTTATTCAAGCATGAGCACATTAGATTATATCATGCTGGTCCCCAGTTGCTATTATATTCGGTGAGAGATAAGTACTGGCCTTATAGGAGGCAGAACTCTAGCTAGAAAGATAGTGTATGAATGTGTCAGGTGTTTCAGAGCTAAACCAAGAAATAAGAGTGTCATTATGGGAATGTTACCTGCTGATCGGGTAATACCTGCCCCTCCTTTTTCTTCATGTGGAGTAGACTATGCGGGTCCAGTGCTTATTAAAAATAAAAGGGGTAAGGGGTGTATTAAAATAAAGGGATATATCTATAAGCTATACACCTTGAAGTAGTAACTGAACTAACTAAAGAAGCCTTTATAGCGATATTTCGGCGATTTGTGGCGCGGCGTGGTAAACCCAACAAGATGTTCTCAGATAATGGTACAAATTGTGTTGGGGCTAAGAGTCAACTAGAGGCACTTCAAGTTTCTTCAGGAGTCCAGTGATAATATTAGTGAATTAATTGCCAATCAAGGTGTGGAGTGGCATTTCATACCTGCCTTTTCACCTCATTTCGGAGGGCTATGGGAGGCCGGTGTAAAATCCTGCAAGGTTCATTTAAAGAGGGTACTGGCAAATGCGTGTTTAGTATATAAAGATTTTTCTACTATTTTGTATGAAATTGAAGCCATTTTAAACTCCCGACCCCTAACACCCATGTCCAATGACCCTAGTGACTATTCCGCTCTAACTCCCTCACATTTTTTGATTGGGCGACCAATGATGTCTTTACCAGATCCAGAGGTGCGACATATACCCGAAAATAGACTTTCCGTGTATCAACGCATTCAACAGATGCAACAACATTTCTGGTCGCGTTGGGCAGTTGAATATGTCTCCGAGCTGCAAGTTCTGCAAAAGTGGCACACCAGTCAACAAAGCCTGAAACCAGGCATGTTGGTAGTTGTTAAGGAAAACAACATTTCTCCTCTTCGGTGGTGTATGGGTCGTATCGAGAAAGTTCATCCTGGTCAAGATGGAGTGGCTAGAGTGGCAACCATAAAAACTGAGCATGGAGTGATTAAAAGAGCATTTACTAAAATTTGTGTACTACCTATAGATGCTTTAGAGGAGCCATGCTCTAGTGACATCCCTAACTCCTAAGACAGTGATGTTCGATTTGATGTTAAAATTAGGCCTTAAATTTAATTAAAGGTTGTTTCTCGGGTTGTTTAGTCTTATAAGTTTATACCTAATGTGTGAAGGTCATAGCTTTAGAGTATGTGTTCTTATGTTTCTTTCTTCTTTTTATTGAACCCCTAGTGGCTTCAAGGCGGGGGGCATGTTTAAATGTTTAAATACCAATAAAAATATGTCACAGCGGCAACATCGAATTACGTAAGCCAGGGTTTTTTGCATGCGTACGTACAGGCACGACGCGACGAAGCGGGAGGAAGAAGATAGGTTAGGTTTCTGTGTATGTGTGTTGAGAGTACAACCGGAATAAATCACACCGTAATTTTAAAGAAATTTGGTTGTTTTATTTTAAAACAGAGATACAAAAAAGTGTAATTTAAAAACAGAATATAACAGGCTCAGTTTAAACATTAGGTAACATAGTATCAACCTTAAATTTGCATTCATTTTTAAAATAGATAATAAACTATGTCGCAGTATTAATGCACTATGCAATTTATCACTGAGTAAAAACTACTAAAACTAAGGTCAATAAAATATCGATTATTCCCAGAAATTTTTGATCACTATTCGCTTGTACGTCAACCGATTTAATTTTTTTGGCACTGTTGAATAGACATTTTAATACTGCTTATAATGATGCGTCACACGATAGAGGATCGCAATTGACATAGCCAAATGAGGTTAGCTGGAGGTGAGAAGGTGAATGACCGAACTTTGTCAAATATTAAATTGAAGATTACCCTGTATATCTAAATTTTTACGTTTTTTTTCTTAAAGTTGTTAAGGATGGTTTGTTTTAAAATAAAACAACTGTATTTGTATAGAATAATAAATTGATATAAAATGGAAAGAGTTTTAACACTCTGAAACCCATCAGTTAAATAATTTTTAACAAAACCTACTTTGAATATTTGATCATTTTGTAATTTATTTTACCTAAATTTTTGAAATAATCCAATAAAATTAAAACAGCATTTCTTCCCACGTTAATATCATGTAATAAATCATCCACCACGTCAAATGTTACAGCTAACCGGACCTAAAACCTGATAGTCTAAGTCTGGCAATATATTATGTTTTTGAATATGTACTTATTTTACGTTTTTTTTTCCAAAACTTTTAGAAGTGGAGATAAAAATAAAATTGGCTTAGGGTTTATAAGGTTTATACAATACAGTAAAATCATAAAAATATTTAAGTTAGATGGAAATGTTGAACTAGATATGCTAGATAATAATCTGAAATAAATAAGGTTTTATTTTCATTTAAAAATATAATAAGCCAAGCACTTTTAACAAAAAAATAGAACCAAATCTCAAATTATGTGCGATTACTAATACATTTCAATAGTTGTAATTGCTTTAAGTAGACTAGACAAATTAGTTATTTGGCTGCCCATTTATAAATTGATTGCAAATCGAGCTCGAATTGCCTATGAGGTTGTTCTCTAAAACTCTAATTTACACATCCCTGTTAATATACAGTATAAAATGTATTAATTGAGTCATTTAAAATATGAATATAAATCTGATTTTTAATTAGGATGCATTATTCAAGATGCATTATGAAAAAATAAGCTGTTAATATAAAAAATTATATTAAGAAATTTAACGTTAATTAAAGTTAATAGCTCTAATTTTAAATTTTTTCTTTCTTCTCTTTTTTATAATTTTACATATAAAGTAATGACTAGTGTAAAATAAATAACAAATAAATAATTACCCTATCTTCATAAATACTCTCTTATAGAATAAACCAATTACTAAATACTAAAAATAATTGATAAACTAAGGCAAATATTATATAAAATTTGCTATTTATGATTAAGAAGATGATGATATACAGGGTGTTACTTAAAGGTATGTCATAATTTAAAAGGGATAATCCTAGACCGATTTTAAGTCACATAAACATGGGTTCTAAAATGATTAGTTTTTAAGATACAGGGTGTTAAAGTTTTATTTTTTTTTTCGTTTTTAATAAATTTTTCAAATACCATTTAAAATATTGAACTGAATTTTGTCACAGGATATTATGGCATAAAAACACGTTTTTTAGATGTTCACCTACTTTTTTTTAGCAACGAGTGGCGTAGCTGTGATGAATTTTTAATACAATTTTACAAAAAAAATACTACGCCATTGACTCACGAAAAAAATTATGATTTTGTTATAATTATCAATCAATTGTAAACAAAAAATTCCTCCATGACTTTTGCTGTAAATCTTACCGTTTGGGTGTAATCGTTAATTAAAAAAACGTCTTTTATGCATAAAATGCATCTTTAAAAATTATGGAAATAAATCAAGTTAGCTTTGCTCATTGCCAGCAACTGTTTTTTTGTTGTTGTAAACATTATGAGACTGATATTAATGATTATTTTTGATTGTGTTAAGTTTGATTTTATTTTCAGTTTTTATTAGGTACATTTTTCAAATATTTATTTTCAAGTTTTTTTTTTACAAACTGGTGAACAAAAAGCAACAACAATTAAATAAAATACATACATACATAATTCACAACAAATGTTGGAAATGACCACCTCTTGCCTCTATGCAGGCTTCTGCTCTTCTTCTCATGGAATAGTACATTGTATAGTTTCACATCCGTCAATAATTCTATTTCTTAGTTCTTCTAATGTCACAATTGGTGTTTGATTAACCAATGTTTTTAGGTGTCCCCACAAAAAAAATCTAGGCTATTTAAGTTAGGTGATCTAGGTGGCCCAAACTGTGGTACTCCACGGCCTATCCATTTATTTCGGTCAATTTAAATGCTCACGAGCCAATATGCTAAAGTGAGCTGGAGCACTATCATGCATAAACCAAAGTTATTGCCGTAACTGAAGAGAAACATCTTCGAGAAGCAAAGGAGCTTGTAAATTACAAGTTGTGCAAATTATTGTAATTTTGGAGAAAATTACAATAATTCTGTCCGTTAAGGCGTCCTGGTAAAAAAGATGGTCCAATTAAATGATCGGATACGATACCGATCCAAACGTTTATTGAAAATTGTTCCTGAAAATGTGTCTCTGTAATCGCATGAGGATTTTCTTGAGCCCAGTAATGATTGTTATGAAAATTGATTAATGCATTTCTGGAGAAATTAGCTTCGTCCGTAAACAAGATGTTCGCACCAAATTGAGGATTTTGTGTTACTTTTTGCAGATACCATCTACAAAATTGCGTACGCGGTTCATAACCTCTAAGAAGCAATGCCTGAACCCTTTGTATGTGAAAAGGATATAACAAAGAATCCCTTAAAAATTCCCATACCGTCTTGTAGCAGATGTTCAATACCAATTTTTCATGTACTTGTGGTCGGATCCTTTTCGACTGCATGTGGGACAGCCTCTTCAACTGCCAGTGTCCTAACTGTACGGGGCCTTTCCTCGGCAGAATTAGCCTTAAAACTCCCAGATTCAGCCAGAAGACGATGAATGTTTATAAATATTCTTCTATCTGGGACAGCGCGATTCGGATACCTTTATTGATATAAACGCCGCGCCTCCATAGCATTACCATTGGCAAGTCCATAAAGGAAATGCATTTGCGTCATTTCCAAATTAGAATAATCTACCATTTTTTAACTAGTACAATTCACGTTTTAAGATCCAAAGGGTATTAAAAACAAACTATCAAGAATAATCACTAACGCAAGTGTCATAATGTTTAAAACAACAAAAAACAACTTCTGGCAACGAGCAAAGCTAACTTGATTTATTTCCATAATTTTTAAAGATGCATTTTATGCATAAAAGACGTTTTTTTAATTAACGATTACACCCAAATGGTAAGATTTACGGCAAAAGTCATGGAGGAATTTTTTGTTTATAATTGATTGATAATGAAGATAAAATCATAATTTTTTTCGTAAGTCACTGGCGTAGTATTTTGTTTGTAAAATTGTATTAAAAATTCATCATAGCTACGCCACTGGTTGCTAAAAAATAGTACGTGAACATCTAAAAAATGTGTTTTTATGCCATAATATCCTGTGCCAAAATTCAGTTCAATATTTTAAACCGTATTTGAAAAATTTATTAAAAACGAAAAAAAAAAATAAAACTTATGACCTTCACTTTTTGGCTTCTACCCTGTAGATAACTTTTAATTAGTTTAATCGAGAAATTAGTGAAACCCTAATATTTTAAGATTTCTAGTAGAAGATCGTGATTTATTTTATCAAACGCCTTTGAATAGTCTAACATGATTACGACAGTTAAATTATTGTTCTCGATACCATGAATTATATCGTCCGTAACTTTCAAAAGCGCTATTTAACAACTGTAGCCTGATCTCAATCCGGACTGTATTGTGGGCAATATGCTATTTTGTTAAACATAATCACCGATTTGATCGTTAAGGACCCATTCTAAAATTTTAGAGTAGGAAGAATACTTACAGGGCGTAAATCTTTTAATTCCATAGGTTTATTTATCTTAGGCAGAGCAATAACAAGCGAGCACTTCCAATCATTTGGAAAGCAAGATGTCTCTATCGCATAGTTTACTAAGTGCACAATTACAGGAATAATTCTGGGACAACAAAGCAACAACATGTCAATACCAATGTCAAAACAACCGGTGGCCTTGGAATTTATTTGAAATAAAGCATCTTTCACTTCTTCGGTAGTAGCCATCCTAAAACTGAAAACACACAAGTTCGATAAAAAATTGTTCTGATAATAATTTAATTATTATCAGAACATAAACTTTGATCTTTATTAACAAAAAATTATTAATGTCATTTACTGACCACCGGTCGATGGGAACTACCTTTTTAGATTTATCATAAACATTAAGATGCCTCATAAGTTTCCAGTTTTCTTTAGAACCATTTCGTCTAATCTGACTATTAAGGAAAGCCTTTTGTTCCCGTTTATTTGTATCAGAAACGTAATTCCTCAGTTGCCTATAAGCTTCCCAATTTTCGGCAGTTTTATTTTTTTATATTTGAATAAACATTTTTTTCCAAGTGACATTAAAAATTTTAGATTAAGGGTAATCCATGGGCTTTTCTTTTTTGTAATACGAACCGTCCTTTTTGGAGCATAAACATCAAAAATTTCAATTAAAATCGTGGTAAATGCGTGTACTTTCGAGTTAATATCCGGTAAATAATAAATTATATCAAACGGAATAGTATGTAGTTTATCAAGAAACTCTGGCTTATTAAAATTTTTAAAATCTCTGTACGTATAAAAAAATGGCTTAGATTTTTTAATATCAACATCTAATTCACATTTTCCAAAAAAATGATCAGAAAAGTTAGAGTTTTGATCAACATTTAACGAACAGATTAAATTATCTCCTAAACATATAACCAAATCCAACAGAGTCTGTCCCGAGGGTCCATGGTGGGTAGGCTGTTCGACCATTTGCTTTAGGCTTAAGGAATGTAAAATTAAAAGATCAAACGAACTTACCTGGAAGTGAAGTTCGATCTTAATTATATGTAGGCCTCGTCGAAGTAAATAAGATCACTGGTAGTACTCCCTGTTCCTGCTCCGAACCACACATTTCCAAGCTAAGCAAAAAAAAAAAAAAAAAAAAAAATTCGTTGCTCTCCGCTCCCGTCCCCGAATATCCCATAACCAAGTCTCATTTCTTCAAAGCTTTATTGTTGCACTCGGGAATACTTGGGCTGGGGGGGACTTATTTACTTCGACGAGGCCTACATATAATTAAGATCGAACTTCACTTCCAGGTAAGTTCGTTTGATCTTTTAATTATATTTGGCCTCGTCTTCAGTAAATAAGATCACTGGTAGATGTTTAAAGAAATCGGCAACAATAAATTGATGTACCTAATAATACAAAATAATACCTTAACCTCATGAAATAACCACGTAAAATAGAACCTTAACCCATTTTAACTGGATAATACAATAACTACTGACTGCTTAAAATAGTTGTTGTGAAATTATTTTGTACTCTTAATGGTCAATTATAAAAATTAACACACGTTTTAGACCTCTCTGTCCACCTCGCCGATAGCCTGATTACATCCATACTTACACCTTTTCGAGCGCTTCCCGATGTCGTAGCGTGTCTAGTACTATGCGCTTTAAATAAAGAAGTATCTAACCAACTCTTGTCGAGCATACTCTTGATCCATCTACTTATGATTTGTGTAGTGGCATTTCGATAGGGTTTTTTAAATGCCATAAAAAGATTTCTGATTGAGTTTCGTAAGTTATGAGTTTGTTCTAAATAAAACTTAATAGTTGAGGCTACGCATACTCTGGGATCCTCTGGAAAAAATGGTAATACTAAAACGGGGTTGGGTTCTGTTTGGACCCGAAGTTTTCACCCGCTTAGGAATTTTAATATTGATCATATTACTTGATTCAATAATATTTTCGATCTCAATATTCGCCAAGGTTTGCACCCTCTGGCTCATCGCTAGGGCAAGTAATGTGGCAAGCTTTTGTGTTAAAACTTCTAAGTCAATACTGTCGTTTGAGAGAGTTCTAATAAAATTTAGAACGATTGCAGGATCCCATGTAGTATCGTATATAACGTGGTGTATTTGGTCTCAAACCAAATACTCCTCTAAAAAATATCTTTAACCTAAAATCGTTTATTATATCCAGTTTGGAAATTTGACTTATAGAGGATCTAGAACTATTCAAAGAACCATAAATAACACCTTTGTTAAAATGATATGTTAGAAACTCAAGCAAAAGTGGGACAGATACATTAAATCTACTTGTTTCTCCTCGCAAAAACTCCACCACAATTTTAGTCCCACTTCATATTGTTTTCTTGTGGATTTAGTAATAGAAGCTAGACAATCCTCTATAGAAACTGCGGGAACTCCATTGTTCTGCAACGCCTGAAACACCAGGGAAAGCTGTGGCCATAGAGGATGAGGAGACCTGTCAAAAGAGAAAAGTAGGTCATCTGGGCTCAAAAAGTAGTGGCGGTTTTGTAGACAAAGAACAAAAGAGAGGGCACCAGGGCTAAGTAGTCCACTTAGGACTACCAAAATACCTTCCGCTTTGTCTGCAATAATTTTTTAAAGAACTCGTAAAATTAACGGAAAGGACGGAAATGCATAAAAATAAAAATCTGCCTAGTTCAAAGTAAAGGCATCAACTTCCCACGCTTCTGGATCTCTTCTACACGAGACAAATTTATTACATTTCTTATTATTTCTTGACGCAAATATTTTTCGCAAAATTTGACGCAAAAGTTTTTTCAAAGGCGAAATAATTTATTTCCCATTCAGTTTCTATGTCAAGTTTTCTAGACTCCTCGTCCGCCTCATGATTCTCCTTAGATTTAATGTAAGAAGCAAAAATAATTATATTACAGGCCTCGCACCAACGCCAAATTTCCCGGGCATTGAGCTTTGGATGCCTTACACTACCCATCTGATTAATATATCCTATGGCGGTAGTATTATCAATACGGCATAAAATATTGCAGTTCTTAAGGTTGGTTAAATGCTTTGCAGCATTTAAGTCCGAAAAAAGCTGATAAAAGTTCTAGGAAGTTAATATGAAATTCTCTTTCTTGCAAATTCCAAAGTCCATGGGATCTTTTACCCCCACAAGATATTCCCCACCCGGTCAGGAATGCATCTGAAAAAAATTCGATACAAAACTTAAGAGGTTTTATTGACTTTTCTGCTTTTTTAACCTTAGATAGCCACTATTGAAAAATCCATAGATAATCTTGGTGAAAGTAACATCTTTGCATCAAAATTTCCCATTAAATTTTTCAAGGGCTAAAACATTTTTCACGTTCGAAGGATTTGGTGTAAAGCCAACCATAAGAAACTGCAGGACACGCAGATGTTAAGGTACCTATAAATCGAGCAAAATCCCCTATTTTACACGATTTACGTAAGACAAATTTTTAAGTCCAATAATTTTTCCCTCTTTTCTGCCGGAAGAGAGACAGACATTTTTACAGAATCATACACAAACCCCAAATATTTACATGTCTGTGATGGAATCATAATACTTTAGTCTTATTATAAAACTTAACGATTCTAAAAATATAACTGTTTTTCGCAAATTTTCATGGTATTCGCGTGTTTTTCCTATCAGCAATATGTCGTCAAGAAATATTACTGATAACCAACCCCTATATCTTAAGGTACCTACCAACTAAGGTTTTTTAAGGTTTCATTAGTTTTGTAAAAGGAAAAAGAGCGCAGTTTAAGCCAAAAGGAAGACAGTTATATTCATAGACTTGATTCTCAAATTCAAATCTTAAAATTTTTTTATGTGAATTATGGATAGGTATAAGAGTATAGGCATCCTTTAAATCTAAAGTTACCAAAAAATCATTTCCACTGATAAGCCTTATTACAGTTTTATGGTCTTCAATTTTAAAATGCTCGGCCCTAACGTATCTATTTAGGGATTATAGATTTAACCTAAAAGAGCCGTTTGATTTTTGGGTTAAAAAGATATTTGATAAAAATTTGGCCTTTGCAGGGATTTACCCTGCTTAATGCACCCATCTCCAGAAATTGATCAATTGATCTAGATATTTCTTTAATTTCACTTTTCGACCACTTGGGGACCCGGGGAGCTATAACTTGATTAGGTATTTTGATAAATGGTATCTTAAACCCTTGAATACATTCTAAAATAAATTTGTCACCAGTAATTTCAGTCCATTTACTATAAAATTGTTTTAGTCTGCCTGCCGCTGACTTTGATATTGCTGACGTCTGCCTTGACCTCTCCCTTGTACTCGCACTTCTCGAGGCAGACTCCTGGAGTTTAAATATTTTGTGTTTGCTACACCCTTTTTGATAAAGTTAATTTTTGTAATCTTGATAGTTCTAGCTGACTTTTCCAATTGTCTGGATGTCTCTACTCGTTTATCTAGTTCCGTACCAAAAAGCCATTCGTCTGATGAAGAGGAAATCAACGTATCCTTTATATTTTTGTCTAACTGGTAAGAAACTAGTTGTTTTCGCGAGTTGGTTTCCATATTCAAAACATCCGTTAATAAGCGACCTGCATCACAAAGGGGTTGTAAATATTGCTTACTTCCCTCCCCTTCCTTTTCAACTAACATCTTTGTTATGACTTCTCCAACAGCTGAAATACTCGCAGCTATCTGAGTTCGCAGATCGACTAATCGAGAGTCTCGGCATAAGACTGACTTTGAAGATGCTTTTAAAACAACCTCATTTAACTTGGGTACCAATAAACGAGGTATATTTTCCGGAACCCGGTATTTAGAAATTAAACTTTTTCGTTCTTCCTGTTCAATTCCATTATCAATTATACTTGACCATGTCTCTGCCATCTCCCTATGTAATGGAGGCCCAAATTTGTTTGTATTATTCGGCACATTAGAACCAAAAAGGGGTTGACCCGAAACCTTGCTAGAAATTGATTCTATGATTTGTTCCGGTTCAACTGCAGCAAAGAAATTACCTCATAAACAAACAGGCCTAAAAAAAGTGTACTTTCTATATTTATATAAATATATAAATTAAAAAAGATTGAGGCACAAATGTAGCTTGTAGCATGTACATCTAACTTTCAGTTAGATCACTGTATTCACCAAACAGTGTGTATTCACCAAACAGTGTGATTTGTTAAAACTGTGTTCACCAAACAGATTAACCATGTGCTGTGCTAACCCAGTTGCCTAAATTAAATGTAGCTCGTAGCATGTACATCTAACTTTCAGTTAGATCACTGTATTCACCAAACAGTGTGATTTGTTAAAACTGTGTTCACCAAACAGATTAACCATGTGCTGTGCTAACCCAGTTGCCTAAATTAAATCGTTTTGCAATTCTGGGTGTATTGAAACTGTGTTCACCAAACAGTTTGATAATTTTATCCGCTGTGTTCACCCAACATGCAGAATTGATTATACCCATGTGCATAAAAAAAAAAATGACGTCAACCCACAGGTCATATATATATGTGTTGCCAACTATACATTATTATCTAATACTATTATTACTGTGTTCACCAAGCAGTTTATTTAATCCAGAGGTCTTCACCAAACCTCAAAAATAAATAAATAAACAAACTTTCCTTTCTAGCTTCCGGTAGGTATATATCTAACATCAATGATGTACTTAACATGTTTTTATTAAGCAGCCAAATGTATTTAAAAACAAAAGAACTAATTGCTGCATAAGACATAATACAATCTTATTTACAGTCGAGTCAGTCAGGAAATTTAAATAAACAAATGCAAACACCATCAAAAAATAATATTTCAATGTGACCCATGCGACGCAAGATAAAGTCCTAGTCGCTATAAAATTCGGCCCAAATAAATGTTTATTACTTACTGCTCCCAACTGTAGTATCATTTTCCTCATCTGATTCGAGGTCACTTGTGGATTTTGTGACCTCATTTGAACTAACACTAACACTCTCACTGGAACTCGAAAGCCGCCTTATCTTACGATACCGATGACGCGGCACAATTCGACTTCTTGATCTCCTGCGAGAACGCGATGACCGCGGTGATTCCCGCGCACGGCGAAAATTCAAGCTCCTGGTATCACTGACACCTTGGGTGGATTCCGCTAACTTTTCTAATTTTCGTAATTGTTTTCGCATTACGCGCACTTCCTCTCGTAAAGAGGTTCCCGAATCTCTCGTATGCACTTCATGATGCTTAGGCATATTAGATACTTAGAAGTTAAAAATAACAAAAATAAAAAACGTAGAATAAGCAATTTTTATCATCAACGATTAACGTTTATACGGTTCAGCACACAAACAAAGAATGAGACTTGGTTATGGGATATTCGGGGACGGGAGCGGAGAGCAACGAAATTTTTTTTTTTTTTTTTTTTTTTTTTTTTTTGCTTAGCTTGGAAATGTGTGGTTCGGAGCAGGAACAGGGAGTACTACCAGTGATCTTATTTACTGAAGACGAGGCCAAATATAATGGATGAGAAACGCTTTACATCGTTGGATAGGCTTGCCATATTTGCATTAAAATCCTCAATACATATAAAATTATTACATTCTGTTAGCAACATAGAAACGCTTTCCTCAAACTCATCAAGAAAATTATTAAGATTATTGCCAGAAGGCCTATAACAAACTCCACAAATATACACATAATGTTTAATTTTGTATTTTATCCATAACTTTTCTGTATGATTTTTACTTATACAATCAACTACTTCAAAATTAATACAATCCCTAAGATAAAACATTACCCCTCCACCTCTATTTGTACTTCGATCACTCCTAACTAAGTTGTAACCCGGGATTTGAATAAACTCGTCAGGAATTTGTTCAGTCAACCAGGTTTCTTATATTCCTACAATACCAAGATTGTGGTATACAACGTATGTTTTAAAATTAATAAATTTTGATACTAAGGAGCGAATATTAATTTGTCCCACTATTAACTTGCCATTCATAATCTAGATTTTAGTATAAACAGTAACTGCCAAATATAGCTAGATAAGAGGAAAGAAAAAAAAATCAATTTCAATATTCAATCATTTCCTCTATATCCGTATCACTCGTGATTACTTTATATTTTTCACCATCGGATTTACGTACCAAAATTCTACCATCCCTATGCCATATATACTTATAAGTGTCCTTTAACTGTTGCTTTGCTCTTTTAAAAAGTAAGTAACTCTCTTTAGTAAGCTCCTAATCCTTATCTTAATCAGCTCCTTATCCTAATAACTTTAAACAATTTTTATTTTAAAATTTTATTAATTCTTAAACTCTATTTAAATTTTTTAATTGAAATGTAATTAAATATGTTTTAATTTAAATTAAAATTTTTAATGAAATATGAACAAATTACTTTAATTAGAATAATTTATTGTTTTATATATGTTTCTAAAGAAGTTAAATTTTAATATGCTTGTTTAGATTTTGATATCTTAACCATGTCTGAAGCTTACGATAAAATAAATAATACACAAAGTTCCTGAATGAATTTTCAGCTTCTCTATTTCTTTACACAGTGTAAGTTATTAAAAAAGCTAATACGATTAATTCCATATTAATATCACCTATTTAGTTTTTTGATTTTGTTAAGTTAAGAAAAAATGAGCCAATGGCAGTTAGTCAAAATTTATTACTAAGCAACGATAGAATATTTAAATTTCATATAAAAAAAGAGTACTTATATTCTTCAAAAATAATATAACATTCATTAGTCATGCTCAAAAATACTGCATTATTTAATTGCAAGCGCCTTAAAAAAGTTTCAAATGTTAATTGTCAATCAGGTTTTCAACATTATTAGATGATGAAGTAGTTTTTTCGACTTTTCCTTATTTTATTTGATCACTACTAGCTGAATTAAGTCAAAATTGCATTTTCTTTAGGTAATTTGGCCAATTAGATAAAAGTGTCGTTATTATACGGATATTCTCCTTTAATTTTACATTGATGATGGGCTATTAGATCTAGAAAAATAAGAAAAAATTATATTTATTTCCTGTTACTACTTAAGCATTTTATATTTCTATGACTTCCTCAATTCTTTTGAAATTATATGTTGACCAAATAATTTGATGGCACAAACTTTTATGCTTTATTGTCCTTACGAAATTTATTGGTCCTGTGTTTAATCTAAAATGTTTTTTTTTACTTATGATTTCTTTTGGTATTTTAAATTTTAAAGTTTTATGCCTTTACTACCCGTATTGCTTATTCTCTTCTATTTTTATGTTATGGTATCAATTATATCAATTATTTTAAGAGAAATAATACGAAAGCATGTTACACGCCATTTGTTTGAGTTTAAATAGTCGATTAATTTGAAATTGCTGGAAAGACAAAGCTCTATTTTCCTGTTTATTGTATTCAGCGTGATGTCTGTCAGCAGAAATTGCTGAATGTGGCTCGTTTAACTCAACTTGTGTTAGATTTTATATTTTAATGAACAAAAGCATTTGTTATATTATCATATCTAAGAATTTTTTTTAATTTCCTAAGTTATTTAAACTAAATTAACATTAACAAATATTAATAAATACCTGATTGCAGCTCGAAATATCATATTTTTTACTTAAGCCTTCGTACTATAATGAAATCGTCCCTTTATTTGTAACATTTTTATTTCCTATGTAGAAACTCAAAACTGCACTAATTGAAGGGTATGACCTATGCTTTTTGTCTTTTGTAAACGTTTACACCCCTTTTAGACTTATGGCAACCCCTACTATAGGATCACAATGCCTTAGTGTAACCATTAAGGTATTAATTTACTCAAGTTAATAGACGAATTTAATTTAATTTAAAATATGTTACTTCGATGTCATTTACAACATGATTTTAATTACTTGTGATTATATTACTTAGACCCTATTATTTTTATGACCATTGTTATTGTGAGTTACATTATGTAGTCATTTAATGTAACTGTTTAAAATCCGTAGTATTAATAACAGTAAAATATTTATTTAAAACCAGAACTGTCTTACTTATTTATTGGTATTGGTATTTAAAGAAAAAGAACTTGGACTATTAGTTTATATTTTTATAACATTTGATATAGTCTCACATTATTCTTAAATCAATGATAAAGGACGTAATATAATAAAAAGAGTGTTTGGTAAGTATAGAATACAATTGCGAAAATATACAAAGCAAGTAAAAATAGTATTTTTCATATTTAAAAAGTTCATAATTATAACTCTAATTTTGAAACAGTTGTGTATTTTATTAAAAATTGTAATCATATCTATAAATAAGCAAAATTAGATTTAATTAAATTTAAGATTTAAGATTGAATTACATCTTTAAAAGACTAAGAAACACACTAGCAACTACAATTTTCAGATACATTTTTTTGATAGATCACATATATCACTAATAAAAGCTATTGATTTTAATATCCTACATTTTTCGTAAAAAAATATACTACATTTGTATCGATAAAGTAAGTTGTGGTAAAGATTTTTTTTAAGAACAGATACAGTTTTAAAGAATATAGTATCTAACTATACCAATCGACATCTGTTTTTGATCTGTTATGGTTAATTAATTTTTAAACTATACAAGTATCTACGTAAATCGTAGATCCAAAAAATTAAATCGCCAACTATCTCTTTATGCTTATTTAAAGAAATTATAAGAATTTCTTAATAAAACAAAATAGCCTTTTTTTCATATTCCTTATACATTTCCATAATTAGGTCAACCTTTAAAGCTTGCAATTTAAACACGTTTTTAAAGTTAATTAGTCAGGATTTTAAGCTTTTATTTCAACAATAATAAAATGAGTTTACTAGTAATGATAAAGACGTGAAAACTCTTGCCTAAGGTTTAAATACAGGTTTGAAAAATTTGACCATACATCGGAGTTCACAATAGCTCAATTTGGATAAAAGATATAAGCTAAATATTTCTTGTCTCCTAAATGTTTCCTAAGCTACATTTATTTGATCAATTTGTAAAAGGATTTTTTTTGGGTCATTAGCTTTGCACATAGGCCATACAGCCAGTAGTGAAAGGAACTAATGTGCGTAATGTATGTATAAAAACCATATTCTTTACATTATTCTTCCATATTATACTATGGAGCTCTTCAGAGGTCTTTTTGGTATAACGTGCCAAAAATATAAAAAAATTACCCAATCATATTGAAATATGCTCATCTTCAATTGCATGTAAAAATCATTGACGCATGTCCCTGCAATAAAGCTAACTTGCATATATGCACTCATTATCTGATTGGTAAATGACAAATATATATAATGTTTTTCATATTTACCTTCAACCGCTTTTCTTTTCTTTAATATTAAATATAGGGTATGAATATTTATTATTATTTATTTGCTGGAGGTTTACGATTTGTTTTCTATTATTTTTCGTTTTCTGATGCTTAAATAGATTAGTATTATTGCTTAATTTTGCTACTTTCTAATGTATTGTTAGTTTCTTTTGTTATTTATTTTGCTTTAAATTAAGATAAATATGATCTAGTTTTTCGTATAACGATAAACACAATACGTCTTCTAAATGCATAGATTAATAATACACACATAGAAAATTCGCTTATTTACAAGAATCATAACCGAGCCAAAAACATGCAATGATAAAACAAATATTAAAAACTTATTTACATTATTATAAAGGGTGAGCCTCCAGGAACCACATCAATCGTGTATAAAAAAACTATAATTAGGAAAAATTTAAAAATATTGCACTATACTATGGTCAATAGGAGCAACTCGGCTCAAATATTTTTCAGATTGGGGCAATGGTTATACTGGAAGTAACTGCGAACAATGTTATATTAAGCGAAATACTATATATTATTACATTTTTGCATTTTTACATCAGATTCTAAACACTTTTTGTGTATAATGTAATATATCTTAGTCTGTACTATTTGTCTGTATATATTTTACCGTTTCTGAAATATTTAATTTTTTATATTAAAAATAATGTTTGCAGACCCTAAAATAATTATAAATTTTTCCTATAAGGAAAACTTTACCTTATTATATTTTGATCTGTCAAGCTGCATAAATCTTAATAGATTTTAAATAAAATTTCCTATTTTTATAATTTAGTTGTTTAGGATTAGTAACATGAATAACTTTGTACAAAAATATCTATTTTGAAAATGTGTAGCTTGTAAAATATTTGCAATTTAAATATACGGTTTCTAAATTATATGAGTTGACCATGGTGGCGCATCATAAGAACAGTTACTATTGATACAATAATGTCGACACATGTCATTTGCAAATTATGAATAAAAATCATGTCGTGACGATTAAATTATACATACGAAAATTATTTAAATTAATTTACTATTTACGAAGGATGAAAGTTATTTCAAGAACATGTTTTACATTTGCGACCCTATTTTCGGAAAAAACAAACAACCACTAAATACTGTCAAGAAAATTATATAAAATTTAAAAATTTGGGATTCGTAAAAGTCAGTATGCAAAATGATTAACTAGTTACTACCAAAGAAAATATTCAAATAAACCATCAGTTTGACATCAGATTAAACTTCTAGACATTTTTCGCACCGTCGTAGTCGATTTTCATGGGAATCATGGGTTGCTATCCTTACTCACTTAGAGTTTAATTAAAATGCAGTATTGACATAAATAGTATTTTTGAGTATTACCCAGATAGAAAAATCGAGTACAGTCAGATCTCGGAAGCGGGGTAACCATAGATGTGG
The DNA here is from genome assembly GCF_022605725.1 of Anthonomus grandis grandis. Lineage (NCBI taxonomy): Eukaryota > Metazoa > Arthropoda > Insecta > Coleoptera > Curculionidae > Anthonomus > Anthonomus grandis. Next base: position 23,885,647 of record NC_065548.1, on the reverse strand, counting down.
TCCGTTGTAAGTTATCCATTTATCGTAAAACATTTTTGCAGGTGATTACTGACTAAATATCCATTATATGGTGGCGCTCTATGGTGTAGGTAGAATACATGTCTATGATTAGTCAGCGACAAATTTTTAGTAGTTAATTTCGAAATTGTGCCCGTTGCGAATTGTGTTACTAAAGATTACTAGAAGAATATAGTTAACTAGAAGAATTCAAAACTGTCTTCACTTATTATTTAAGTTGCCTTCATTAAATTCTAAGGCCATGTCGCTGTTAATTTTCATGGGATAATAAACATTAAATAGCAGTTCAATAATGAATGATCAGAATTTCGTCTTTTAAAAATCTTATTTTTCGTAAGCTTTGCTTCATCTATCTTAGCAATTAGTTAGTCAGTCAGACTAATGAATATACAGGGTGTCCGGAAATTACGCTCAGGATTTCGGTGGGCGATTCTACATAAAAAATTAATGCAACAAACTTCTATACAATTTTTTCGAAAACTCCGAAAACTCAAAATTAAGGAAGATACAGTGTTAACCTTACTATATTAATACCTTCTTAAAAAAAACGCATGAGGAAAAAGAAAAAAATAAAAGCGAGGTTAGCTGGAGGTGACATGATTGGCAAAACTTTGTCAAATATAAAATTAAACGTCCTCCTGTATATCTAGATTGATGTGTTTTTTTTTTCTTTTTAAGAAGGTATTAATCTTGGTTCCTTTTGAAATAAAAGCACGGTACTTAAGATATAATAGGATTACGTGTAATATAATCCTAAATATAAAAAATCTTAAATTATTTTCTTAGAAATTAGTGATAAAAATAATAAAAATAAATAAAATACCCATATAGATAAATAAATATACCCACCTAGATAAAGTGCCCATCCCCTATGTCATGAAACATTTTTTTTTAATTTTTTATCATTAGTTTATTTTTTATAGTTTATTTTACCTTTTCTTTTAAAGACCCTTTGGGGAACAGTTTCATTTTGTGTAACAAATCCTGTTTGGTACTAGTAGTTGCATGTTAATTAGGTTATTAATTAATTTTTTGTATTATAAATCAGTGCACTTTTATAGTATCTTATTTGTAACACCATAATATAGGTCATCAAAAAGTTCATCTGAACCATAATCTATCAGAAATGTGCAGATATTAAGGATTTTTTGTGTACTGTTTCTGTACTATTTTTGTCTAAGAGTTTTATTATGTTATCACATGTCTCGCCCCAAGCAATAATGCCATATTATAAAATGGACTGTAAGAGTCTATAGTTCGCTTTTTTTGTTGAATGAATAGTTATTATATTTATGATTTGCTTAAACAAATATAATAAAAATGTTCTTTTCTCACTTCAGATGAAAGTCTATTTCTATTTCTAAGTAATTACTTGAACACTGTTGATTATAATTTTCCTTTCTAAATTCAGAATTAATATTTTATTAACTTGGATATCTGTTCGGAGGCCGGTAACGTAGCTAGAAAATGGACTTTAAATGACCCAATTTTTCCATGTAGATCACATTTTATAGGTCATTTATATAGATTATAAATAATATTGAAGCAATTATAGTATCTTGTGGTACCCCGAAGTTAATTTTTTTTTCGCTTAATTTATTTTTTATTTATACAACTTGCGTCTTTTGGTCTAAGTAGCTTTTTGTTTACTCTTTGACTTTTGCAAAAGCTGACCGTGACAATTAGTGTCCAAAGCTTTTGCTAAGTCTCCTTTTAAGATGTGTCAATTGATTGGTATATTTCCTCCATCAGGCAAGTAATGACATCGCTTGTAGATGTTCCTTTGCAAAATCCAAGTTATTTGGGTAACAAGATATTATATTTAGTAATAAAGCTAACTAGTCGACTTTTTAAAGCTTTTTTGCCAAATTTGGTATTAAACTTATTGGTCTGTAATTGTTTACCATAAATGTAGCTTTTTTAAACAATTTTACGGTTGACTTTTACAGATATTTTATGGTAACTTGATTTTATTGTATCAATTATTTCAGTTTGTGTTATAGATTTCAGGAACCAGTGGAATTTTTGATTGCTATATTTTTTATAATATTAGGTTAGCCATTTTTGTTCCAATCATCGTGTAGTGATTGTTAAATACATTTGAAATTTCTTTAGGACGTGTTACTATTTCTCCATGCTAATTTTTTTTTGTATTCACTTATTTTTTGCATATCTTTTTCTATAGAATTTCTTTTAGATATAAACATTTTAGTTAAGAAAATTGGAAAAAAATCAGGACAGATGAAAACTCACGGTATGCATAGATGCTTTTTATATTCCAATGGATCTAATTGATTTGGAAGAGAGGCGATTTATGGTTTTATTGTTATACAACTTGTACACGCCTACTATGTTGCATTTTTTCCCAATATTCTTTTGAGCTTTTTCTGAGCGACTTCAAATATAAAGACCTTAAATAATGTGTAGTATTTTCATGACCACCACCTTCCAATATGGGATTGATTTTGTAGTTAGTTTGTAAAATTATTTTATAAATCATACTAGATAGACAGTTATTATTTTATATATTGGTTTGAATAACATAGACTACACGATTATATTTTAGAGCAGCCAGAAAAGCGTCTACAAGAAGAAGACGAAGTATTCGTCATAAACTGTTTTTCATATATATGTAGTCAAATTACTCAAAAAAAATAATATTTGAAGATGACTTAAATTTAAACTCGAAAACTCTTTGCCTTTTTATATATATATTAAAATAAGAAAAACATAAGATCTAAATATTCATAAAAAAAATTTAAGAAAACAAAATGGACACACAATGATAATAAATTAAGAGTATTCCAGTTTAACATATACTTTAAAAATAACAAAAATACTCGCAAAAATATTATACCACGTTTCAAATATTTTCATTCTCTATTGTTTTTTTTTTAATTTGCTTTTTAAAAGGCATAAAAGTTTTATTCAAGAATCTACGCTTCTACGTAAAATACCAAAATAAAATTTTCACATTTTAATATAACATAATAGGATATATTAGATCTCTATGAGAAGTATGAGAAGACAAAATATGGTATTTAAATCTTGATATTCTAGATAATGGTTAGGTAGATGATAATTGGTTTTTTCCAAGAGTTTTTATTGCGGACTGAGCAAAATAAAACTAGTATTTTATTGTAAACAAAATCATAAAAAAATATTTTTCAAATAAAAATAATAATAAATCTAATAACAATGAAAAATAGTATTTTATAAGTTTATTTAATTAAATACTCAGAAATACCACCGGCTTATGCTAAACAATATCTCAGCCTGCAGAACATTCGTGGAATTGCAGGCTGGAATATTATTCAGTGTTTCAGGTACGTTGGCACAAAGTTCATCTAAATTAGAGCCACGTTCATGACTGTGCCTAATAAATTTTTTGCTCCGTGGTATATCCCTAAAAGAAAAAAATATTTCCAGATAAATCGTCAGATCCAGGATGTGTTTAGTACCCTTGTGCTTTTATTATTTTATCGTGCCCTTTTTTCTAATAATGTGATCAGTGAAAGTAACTCATGAAAAGTTGCTTACCATGTTTGCATTATGAATAGGACAACTGTCTTGTTGGTACAAAAATGTATTCAAATTGATATTTGGCCACTGCAAGAAACAATTTGTGGCCTCAAAAGATTAAGATATGTCTCTCCATTGAGGTTTTTTTCAATAAAAAAGGATATATAATTAAGTTTATTAATTTAAATATACTCTATGAGTGTTTTATCTCTGTTCACGTGTTCCATCAATTCTTCACAAAATACAATCTGCTTTGGTTCGTCCTCTAAAAAAATTTATTGGGTTGTTTGAAACGTTCAACATTTAAATATATTACGCTTTAAAATATTTCTAACAGTTTGGAATTAAATATCAGTCTTAGAAATGTGTGCATCATTATAGAGAAAGTTAGCTTCGGCGCAACTACAGTAGAAACAGCAATTTGAAAATTTCACTTTTTTTCTCTAATTGTCAAGACAGTTTGTGCTAAATCTACTTGGGCATATTTACGACAGTCCTGTAAACACCCATATTTTTCAAACTTATGGATGATTTCCAAAAACCATAGATTTTACTGCTGTAGTATTTCCAAAGGAAAAAAGCAGGTTTGTCAATAATGTCGAGTTTGGAACCACCTGAGGAGTACACGAACTTAATAAATATACCTGGACTGCCAATAAAAAGTAAAGTATTTTTATTATAAGTAAATGACCACTGCATGCATGCAATTTAAAATATTTGTTTTATTATTCTGACAATCTTGCATCTTATACATCTAAACTTAAACTTGAATCTTATAAATCCTACCTAAATTATAAATTCATGAAAATGATGATCTTCATTTAAATTTTTGCTTGTATTTACTTAACAAATTCAGTTAAAAACACTTTTTTTTCTATTTTTACTATTACGAGTTTTACTTTCCTTCCATGTACAGTGTTTCCACATTAATAGATACAACCATCTATAAAAATGAAAATTTAGACGATTTTATGAGGGTTTGTAATTAGCAAGGGTTTATATAGTAAAAATATATTATTCTATCATAAACAACACAGACAGACAATTCACAATAATTCGATTTTTAAAAAACAGTGAACCAAATACCTTTTAATAAAAATGGTTTCACCTATTAAATAAGAATTATATATATATAATATAATATAATATAAATATAATATAATTAAAAATTATATTATATTCACGTCTTAAATAAGAAGGAAGATACATCGCCTGTTCCAGACTATATGCAAGCGTTTACAAATCGCCAAAAACTAGGCAATCCGCTATACTCACACGTCAAACGTCAGCGTCGTCAACTTGATTACCATTATTTAATATATATTTTTGTTGGCAACACTAAAAATGTTCAGAGTGACCAACATCAAAAGGACACAACCACTATAAAAATGTCGGCCCCCAGGCAGTGGTCATTTTTGGGTATCGTGGCCATATATATTTATTAAGTTCGTGGAGGAGTACCATTGAATAAGTTGTTTTTTTCCGTCTTCATAGATAGAAAACTTCCATGAGAGCCAATAAAACACTGAACGTCAATTGAACGTTGCGCCCTCTGAATGTCAAAGAATAGTACTAAGCGGAAGTAAAATCGGGTTTGTGACGTCAGAATAGCGGGTAATTTAAAATTTGATTAAAGCGCCAAATTTCAATTTCGCTCTACTAAACCGCGTGCGTCTAAATTTAGTGAGAAATGTATGGCTATTTCGGAAACTCGGAGGTAGGCAGATTGAAAAGTGATAAATTGGGCCCTTTTTGTGTCCATATTAAATAGAGTTCTTCATTTATCGCTTTTTTTTTTGCGCACTAAGTTGCGCACTAATTCCTAAAGAACTATTTCATACTATGTACATAGGTCAGAGGACTTCAGAAATCCAACAAGAAATATTTTTATGTAAATGTATTACTATAATTTAAAAAGAGATTATAGCAAAAAACTCACGTTAGTTATTAAGTTTTACAATAAAAATTTATGTTACGTTAAAACATCATATAAATTAAATAAAAAGTAAATAAAAATTTAACAAATTTAGCAAAAATTACCCCCTTGTCAAGTCAGCAGTAATTCCCTCATTATAAATGTTATAAATTAAGTAACTATTAATAAAATAGCAGCGAAAGAGGCAATAAATAAAAATTATAGCTGCAAAAATAAATGAAAAAATAGTCACAATATATATTATTATATTATGTTGCGTTTTTGTACATTTATTTTTGCCATTAACTAAAATTACAAGAATTTTAAACTCGTCCGCATTTTTAAAAAAATCCCTACGGCATCGAGGCTGAAGCGTGAGTGCGCGGAGTATGGCATTCGTACTGAATCAATCGCCCGGTCAAGTCAATTGTGACCGCAACAAAGTTTTCGTTGATTGACACGTACTTTGGCGTGTCGCCGCAGAGCCCTTTTGGGCATTTATGTTACCGGACAAACGGTGCAAGGCCTTGCAGGACATCCATTCGAGCCAGTCAGGTAAGCCCTTTGTTCTGGGATTTTTTCCGCGAAATTTATTTTTCTTTACCCGCAAAATTTAAGTAAAATTTTATATTCAAATTTTTGAACCAGCTTAAAGCTACAAATCATTTTTTTTGGTCCTTCGAGCCGGATTGTTAATTCAGCTTTTATTCTATTTATTGAACTTTGTTTAAATTAAATTGATGGCAAAATTAATTAAAAAGTTACTTTAATTATTTGTCTTTTAATTAAACATCAAAACTGTGTATTTTCCATTCCATAAAGCATACATTTCGCAATTTTTGACAAAACACCAAAGTCATTTGTAATTTTTTGAAAATATTATTTACTAGTAAACCTAATTATTAAACCAAAAATAGCCAAGTTAACGAGCATTGTTCGTGGCCTTGAAGGTGTTTCGCATTCTTCCAACTACGTTTTCAGTTTTTTATTGTTTTGGAATTTAGGCTTTGTAGTGCTTGTTTATTTTTATTTTTTTTAAATATTTAATTAAAATCTAAATTTTTTTTGAAGGTTGAAACTAGTACTGACAACCGGCTGTTCTCCTTATTGACATAAAAATAATTTGCTTAATTTAGCAGCATTAATTAAGTCATTTTTTTCTTATTTAAATAAGCAAAATGAGTAATAAACAAGAAAAACTTGAAGTTTTAAAGACTAAACGTTCTGTTGTTGTAAATCGATTAAGGGAAGTTTATGAACTTGCAATAAATTGTATGGGGGATGAAAAATTAGAAAGAAATTTGCAAGTGCGTTGCGATGATTTGCAAAAATATTTTGATTATTTCGAAAATTACCATTTTGCTATAATAAGTCATAAAGATATGGAAGAAGAGCAGTTAGAAGTAGAGGAGAATGTTAGAAAAGAGTTCGATGACCAATATTATTCTATAAAGACTGTTCAAAAAGAGTTATTAATCAAATTGGAAGTTAAACCTAATGATTTAAATGTCTCTAACTTTGTTGGTCAAGCTCAGACTCTTAATGCAAAATTGCCTAAACTAACTTTGCCCATTTTTGATGGCAACTTTAAGCAATGGCCCGCCTTTTTTGATTTATATAAAAGTCTTATACATAATCAAGCCAGTATTTCAAATACCGAAAAATTTCAGTATCTATTAACCTTTTTACGAGGTGAACCATTAAATTCCATAAAAAATATACCACTAACTAGTGACAATTATGAAATCGCACTTGATACTTTGGTAAATAGGTATCAAAATAAAAGAATTCTTGCCAATACTTATTGGAATGAAATAACAAACGTCGTTTCCTTAACAAAATCTCAAAGGCCACCTCATGCGGCTTTGAGATATATTTTAGACATTTTTTCAGAAAATCTTGAAGCTCTTAAATTGTTGGGGTTTCCAGTAGGAAGTTGGGACTTTGTCTTATTTAATTTACTTTTGCAAAAGTTAGATTCAGAACTTATACAAAAATTTGAGCTTGCTCATGGCCATTTAGAGATACCCACATATAGTCATTTGCGAATATTCTTAAACAATCATTGTAAAGTTTTGGAAACACTAGCAAATTCTTCATTTGATGTGCAAAAAAATAATAATTTCTTAAAAAGTAAGAATAAAACTCATGTTAATGCTTACTCGATCGCAATTCAGCCTAACTTAAAATGTAAAATATGTAAATCGGCTCATACATTATCAAACTGTTCACATTTTCTTCAAAAGAATCCAAAAGAGCGCTATCATATGTGCAAACAAAATAAAATTTGTATAAATTGTTTAAGTACTTCGCATACTTTTTCAAAATGCAATTCAAAATCTGTCTGCCGTACATGTCAATCACGCCACCATACACTTTTACATTTTGACAACTCTTTTACTTCTGTAGAACAAGAGCCCTCTTCTAGTACCTCGCACCATGCGACCCTAGGCTCTGCTCCAAATTTTGGACATAATTTGCAAAATACGCACATGTCCAACCCTTTTCCAGGTGTTAAACCTAGTACATCCACCGCTAATTCTTTAAAAGGCTTATCTGATCAAGAGGCTTCTCAAAATCATGCCTGTAATTTAGCCCCTAATTTATCCTCAAATCAAGATATTAGTAGCTTTTTTAGCTCAATGCATAACGACTCATTCGTTTTATTGGCAACCGCAATTATTGCAGTTTTGGATGCTCAGAATAATCCACACCGTATTCGGGTGTTGTTGGATAGTGCCAGCCAAGCAAATTTTATTTCCGAGCGATGTTTTAAACGGTTAGGATTGAGAAGATCATTTTGTAATATTACTATAAAAGGTGTAGATCAAATGAATAGTATGTCGTCAAAAGGTTGTACCTCTCTTACCATTAACCCGCTAGATAAGCCACAAATTTCAATGTCTATTGATGCTATTGTTCTGCCTCAAATTTGTGCAGATTTACCGCATACATTTTTTAAAATTCCGTGGGACCATCTTAAAAATCTCCAGTTAGCTGACCCTAAATTTAATATTCCCAGTGGAATTGATGTTCTGTTAGGTGGGGATATATTTCCTTTAATTATTCAGCCTGGAAGAGTTTTAGGCAACGCAAATGAGCCTATTGCTTTAAAAACTATTTTTGGATGGGTTTTAATGGGTAAAATTAACTTGTCACCTAAGCAACCAATGTATTCCTTTTGTACATCAGCTCTCGATAATGCCTTAGATTGCCTTCAAAGGTTTTGGGAGTTGGAGGAAATTCCAAAAGTTGTTCCTTGGACCGCAGATGAGCGTGCGGCAGAGGAAAACTTTCAAAACACTCATAGACGTACTCCATCAGGTCGTTTTATTGTAAATCTACCCTTCAAACAGGGAGAACCCTATTTCTCTGAATCTCGTGCTTTAGCTGAAAGGCGTTTTTATAATTTAGAAAAACGCTTAATTCAGAATCCCATTTTGCATGAGGCTTATAACAGTTTTATGAGAGAATATTTGGATCTTAAACATATGGAACCTGTTTCTTATGACCCAAATTCAGAAAAGATGTACTATATCCCGCATCATTGTATACAAAATTTAAATAGTTCTACCACCAAATTACGTGTGGTGTTTGACGCTTCCGCTAAATCTCCTAAACAAGATTGTTTAAATGATGCCCTGCACATCGGTCCTAAATTACAAAAGGATATATTTAATATTTTATTGGCTTTTAGGCAACATCCTATTGTCTTTACGGCGGATATAAAAATGATGTATCGTCAAATTCTTGTTAATCCTGCACATACGGATTACCAGCGAATCTTATTTCGCTTCTCCCCTAACGAAGAACTTCAGGATTTTCGTTTAAAAACTGTTACATACGGTGTTTCTTCTGCCCCTTTTCTTGCTCTACGATGTATTCAGCAGCTAGCCATCGAGGGTAAAAATCAGTTTTCTAAAGCTTCTAATGTTTTATTTAATCATGTTTTTGTTGACGATATCGCCTACAGTTGTAGTACGCTCGAGGAGGCTTTAGAGACCAAACAGGAGTTAATCACACTTTTGGCCCAGGGTAATTTTGAGCTCAGAAAATGGTCAAGCAATAATATTGAATTTTTAAAAACTATTCCTGAAGATGTTCATCAGTCTCGCTTCTTATTGGAAGGTGAACACCATACGTATTTAAAAGTATTAGGACTTCATTGGTGCCCTACTGAAGATATTTTTTCATATCAGATTAAAGTTTTTAGTACTCAATGTACAAAGCGAGCAATACTTTCTGAAGTGGCCCGCATTTTTGACCCATTAGGTTTTTTATCACCAGTAACCTTTTTGTTAAAGCATATTCTTCAACTTCTTTGGAGTCACGGACTTCATTGGGATGATACTGCTTCAGATAGCATTGTGGCTCAGTGGGAACATTACAAAAAGGAGCTATCCATGCTTTCACATTTAAAAATCCCAAGATTTTGTTTTCTTTGTGGCTATACGTCAGTGCAACTTCATGGATTCGGAGATGCCTCAAGTATTGGGTATGCTGCCTGTATTTATTTTCGGCTTGAATCTGTTCAAGGAATTTCGACCTTTCTTGTGTGTGGAAAAAGTAAAGTTGCACCTTTAAAATCCATTACTCTTCCAAGATTGGAACTATGTGCCGCTTTACTATTGGCCAAACTTATTGAGTCAGTTTTAAAGTCTTTCCCCGGTGTACATTTTCAAATTTTCGCTTGGTCAGATTCGTCAGTAGCCTTATCGTGGTTTAAAGCACCCCCTTATAAAGGGAAAAATTTTGTTGCCAACCGCGTATCCCAAATTCAGCAAATAGTTGCCCCAGAATATTGGTATCACGTTTCGTCAGAGGACAATCCTGCTGATTGCGCCTCTAGAGGATTGCTGCCCTCGAAACTTCATGATTTTCATTTGTGGTGGAAGGGTCCTCATTGGCTTTCCCAGCCAGAAAATGCTTGGCCACAATCAAAATTTGTTTATATGGCTGGCGAAGCTTCATCCAAAGAGGAAAAGAAATTAGTCTTTTGTCTTATAAAGGATGACCATCCTTTAAAGGGTTTATTGCAAAAATTTTCATCTTTACAGAAAATTCTAAGAATTGTGACTTATTGTTTAAGGTTTTTTAAGGCTTTAAAATTTAAAAACAAAGAATTTAATAGGTATCCCCTTGACGAACCTGAACTTTTTGAGAGTCTTCTTATTATTGTGAAATATGCACAAATAGAATGTTTAAATGAGGATATTTCGAGTTTGATAAAAAATGGTCGTTGCTCAAAACCCTTGCAAAAACTTTCTCCCTTTCTTGATAATCAGGGTCTCCTCAGGGTGGGCGGTCGACTAAGTTATTCTCAATTAAGTTTTGATCAAAGACATCCGTTGCTATTACCGCGACTACATCGATTAACAACCCTGTTAATTGAAGACTTTCATAAAAAATACTTACATTGTGGAGTGCAAAATCTTCACTTTCTTATTTCTCAAAATTTTTGGATTATAGGTGGGAAAAGGGCTATAAGGAGCATTATTTGTAAATGCTTAAAATGCTTTAGGGTTAAACCAACCCCTATATTTCCCAAAATGGGAGACTTACCCTCGTATAGAGTCACGCAAATCAAACCGTTTTTGTGCACGTCTGTTGACTTTGCAGGCCCGTTTTCTATAACTCTTGCAAGAGCCCGAGGTGCTAAATCTCAGAAAGCCTACATTTCCTTATTTGTCTGTTGTTCTACTAAGGCCATTCATATGGAGTTAGTTTCGGATCTCTCCACGCAAGCATTTCTTGCTGCCCTTCGGCGATTTATGGCACGTCGTGGCAGAGTAAGATATTTACATTCAGACTGTGGCACAAATTTTGTTGGTGCCTCGAAATACCTTCTGGAAATTTGTGAAAAGGCTAGTGCTGAAGAAAAAATAGCTTGGCGCTTTAACCCCCCGTCTTCTCCCCATTTTGGTGGATTACATGAAGCAGGTGTAAAAGCAGCAAAATCGCATTTAGTTCGTATTGTAGGCGAGCAAATACTTTCCTATGAGGAGTTCTACACATTTTTAGTACAAATTGAAGCTGTGCTGAATTCTAGGCCTCTAGGACCGTTAAGTTCCGATCCCAATGATTTTTTGCCGCTTACTCCCGGACATTTTCTCACTTTATCTCCCTTATCAACTATTCCAGACCCAGACTTAAGTACCCAAAATATTAAAAGACTTAATCGCTGGCAACTTTTAATTCACTTTCATCAGGTTTTCTGGAAACGTTGGCATTTGGAGTATCTTAATACTCTCCAGCAACGCCAAAAATGGCAAAAAACTGTCCGTGATATAACCCCAGGTACTATGGTGGTAATTAAGGACGAATTGAGTCCTCCCTTAAAATGGAAGCTCGGACGAATAGAAAGTACTTTTCCTGGCAAAGATGGCGTAGTGCGTGTCGCGTCAGTAAAGACTAATAAGGGTGTCTTTACTAGGCCAGTGGTAAAGTTATGTCCCCTTCCCATTTATGAAGATTAATTTTTTTTTCACTTTTCTTAATTAAAAATTATTATAGTTTAAAGTGGTGGTATAATTTGGTGGTATTGGTTTACATTGAGAATTTTTTTTTTGGAATACGATGCAAAGTATTATGATCTGACTTGCTTATGTTATAAATGATTTTGTTTTATTTTATTTAGATGGTTATATTGTTTTTTATTTTTTTTGATTTTCAATATTTTCAAAAAAAAAATGCTATGCATTTTGGTGGGCGGTTTATGTTGCGTTTTTGTACATTTATTTTTGCCATTAACTAAAATTACAAGAATTTTAAACTCGTCCGCATTTTTAAAAAAAATCCCTACGGCATCGAGGCTGAAGCGTGAGTGCGCGGAGTATGGCATTCGTACTGAATCAATCGCCCGGTCAAGTCAATTGTGACCGCAACAAAGTTTTCGTTGATTGACACGTACTTTGGCGTGTCGCCGCAGAGCCCTTTTGGGCATTTATGTTACCGGACAAACGGTGCAAGGCCTTGCAGGACATCCATTCGAGCCAGTCAGGTAAGCCCTTTGTTCTGGGATTTTTTCCGCGAAATTTATTTTTCTTTACCCGCAAAATTTAAGTAAAATTTTATATTCAAATTTTTGAACCAGCTTAAAGCTACAAATCATATTATAAGAAGATATTACAAAAAAAATACAATTTATACAATCAAAATTGACAGTTATATATACTAGCTGTTATAACATTAAATAAAATATCAAAGTTTGTCCAAATTCCAGAACGTATTAACTTACAACTTCATTTAATGAGGAACTTTATTGTATAAAAAGCAAATTTTGTAAAATAGAATTTATACAGGGTGTGACAAAGGTTATAGAAATGCAAGAAGTCAATAAAAATTTAATAAAATCACCAAAGAATTGCCTCCTTCTCAATTCACTAGTTGGTTTCTTAGTAAATATTATAAGTTAAATAACTATCAACAAATTAGAAATAAAAGCGGCAATAGGTAAATATATTAAAAATAAGATTTCTAGGAGTTACAATTTTGCTATTTGCATTTAAATATTTTATAGACTCCAAGAGTATAGAAACTCTCCAAAATTGCCCATGCATTAAAACTTCTAAAATTGCTTCTTTTTTTAAGTTCGGCATCAGCTTTAGAGTACGTTTGATATTTGCTGTCAAAAAGATGAGCTTCTGTTTTGTATTGAGGTTCACTGGAAAACTTATTTTAGAAATGAAAAGCATATTTTGAAGTATTAATTTATAAAATCAATTAAAAAACTTAAATTGCACCCCATTTTACCATATTGTCTGTGCACGATTCTTTTGTATTGCTAGAAATCTGTTGGCAGTTTTTAATCTTCATTTTTTTTTATTTTTAAAGGTATTACATAACAATCCATCAGCTTGGTGCATACTCTGCTATCGGTTGCTACCTTATGTGATCAAGAGTAATAAACTCTTCATAATTTATTATGGTCTAAACAATGACATTTTTAAATAAAATGTTTTATACATATTTAATTCAAATAAAAATATTAAATTTTTTATAATATACCATACAAGATGTGACTTGGCCACACCACAGTAGTGATAATCTAAGAGACACATTGTTACAAAAATATTACCCTAAATAAGATGTAATATTTTGTTTCTATAATAAAGGTTAACTATTAATTAAAGAGCTTAATTGAGGCCAAGCAGTTTATTATTATTAATTAGTATTTAAACTTACCACCTCTGGTGGGGCCATTTGTTACGAAAACCATTCTAACTTAGATTAAATTGGTCTTCATAACCGGTTAGGGAAGGTTAACCGAAGATATTGCATGATGTTTAAGCCCCTTTCTTGAATTGGGCATAAATGAGTGAGTCTAAAGCAAAATAATTTTGGCGCACATAGAATTTTAAATAGAATAGTTTTTTACCGAAATGTTCATGCTTTTGAGGCTTAAGAATCTGAAACCAAGTATTATGTATATTGTGCCTATTAATAAAACCAGAAAATTTGTGTCTTCTGCGATCCACAGACAATACAGCAGCTTGTTCTTCTCAAAATCTATTTTTCACTTTTGTTATTTGTTTCTCAAAAAGTTTATTATAATAGTTACTTAATTTAATAATATTGAAATATACAAACCGAAGATCACCTAGAAAAATTGTGCGCGAAATATAAAAACAAATCAATTTTATCAAAATTTTCTGCAAAAATTGATTATTAAAAGTTAGATTCGGTGAAATTGAAATTGAAACTGTCGAAACAGTGGGCCGCCAAGGCAGTTGTGCATATAGGTCTCCTGATGGACTCGTCATGCCCCACCGGGTGGTTACCAGAGCCCAACGGCCTTAGAAAAACCGATAAGGCTCTCTGGTTTGAGGGACTTAAAGTCACTCGGTACACTAAAAGTGTTACCCAAGTATTTGAACCTGGCGCGCGTGGCCTCGCGCCCCGACTACATGGTCAACGGTTTTATCCTCCTTACAGCACCATCGGCATTCCGGTTTGTCCGCAATACCGATGGTATGGAGATGGCTTCTTAAGTGCCAGTGACCGGTTAAAAGACCTGTCACTAGCCGAATTTCGCGTCTTTTTAGGAGTAGTAGATTTTTGGTGAGACAGGCAGAGGGCCCACCTATGTGCGCTTTAGCCTGTCTCATACCAGGGGACTGAGTCCATCTTCGGTGGGTCCACTTATCCAGCAGACCCTTCATTGACGCGATCGCTACGCATTTGGCGATACCAATTATTGGTTCCGGCTCCATCGGCACGTTCGCGGATCCCAGTCTGGCAAGAGAGTCCGCTTCCTCATTACCTGCATGGCCTGCATGGCCAGGCATCCAGACGAGCTGGACCCTGCAGCCAACCTGCACCAGTTTTTTCAGGACTTTTATGCACTCTAGTACAAGCTTGGAGCTTACCTTTGCGGCCGTGATAGCCTTAATGGCAGCTCTGCTGTACCGAGCATATTGATACGACTGTATTGCGGCGTCCGCAGTGTAGGATTTTTTGTCCGCATTTTAATACAGCGAATACTTCGGCCTGAAAGATAGTGGCGTGCTCCCCCAGCGAGTATGCCCTACTGGTATGTGGGATCTCACCACAAAGCCCTGATCCAGCTCTGTTATTCATTCTGGAGCCATCTATATACCAGATGGTCCCCCTATTTAGCAATGCAGGTCTGTTGGAATGCTGCCAGTCCTCTCTACCTGCAATGTGCGTCACGAATCCCTCGCAGTCCACAGTCACTGGAGCCATGCAGTCACTGTCCATCAGAAGGAGAGGACATTCCTGAACAGCCCGTGACCAAATTTTTGCGTGACCGGTCTCGCCAGCATGTAGTTCGCCAAGGACGTATAGCCTGTATGCAGTCCTCATTGCCTCGAATTGCACAACGAGGTCCAGAGGCGGAAAGCTCAGTAGAGTCAAGCGCTCTAGTTGCCGCCGTTCACATGGAACCCGTTATGCTGAGACATGCAAGACGTTGGACTCTGTCCAGTTGAGCACGAATTTTCGCTTTCTCCGTACATGGTCACCGAACGATAGCCCTGTGTGTGAGAAGGGGTCTCACAATGCGCGAGTAGATCCAGTGGAGGATCTTAGGAGACAGACCCCGGGTATTGCCGAAAGCCCGCCTGCAGGCCTATAGCACGCAGGTGGCCTTCTTCATTCTGGTGTCTGCATAATCGTACCAGGAGAGTTTGGGATCTAACTTGATTCCCAGAAATCGAACTGTCCTGGAGTAATGCAGCTGCACGCCACCTAGAGATATAACAGGGAGCATGCCAAAGTTACGTCTCCTCGTGAATAGTATATAGGAGCACTGCTTTTTTGGAATTAATGCTGAGACCCCCCGAGAGGCACCATATGTCTACCATACGCAGGGCTCTCATCATAGGGCCCCGCATTGAGACGGCGTCTTTCCCCGGGCAAACGATTACCAGATCATCAGCGTAGGACTGTGCGTATAGGCCAGCATTGTTTAAAAGATTTATCAGGCTGTCGACCACAAGGCACCACAAGGTAGGGGACAATACTCCTTCCTGCGAGCAGCCCCTAGCCGCCAACGTTTTGACAATCTCGTTGTTAAGCTGGGCAGATACATGACGTTTCGAGAGCATGGCCTCTATCCAGCTAACCAAACAGGGTTCTGAGCCGCGGCTCTCGAGTTCTTGACAGATGTGCACATGTGCACATGCAGTGGTTTCTTGACCAGGATGCTTTCCTTAAGGTACCGATCAATCAGCCTCTACATCGCCTTCAGCACAAAGCTGACAAGGCCACTAAGTAGCCATAAAGCAGGTACGATTTGGGATCTGTAAAATCGCTTTTTCCGGGTTTCGGAATGAAGACGACTTTCACTTAACACCATAACTTTGGGACGTAGACCTGAGCAAGGAAGGTCCTGAATAGTCTGACTATGTGTGAGGTTAGTACTTCTAACCTGTTTTGCAAAAGGCATGGATATAATCCATCCATGCCCGGAAATTTAAAGGGGGGAATGTCTTGATTGCCCATTTCACCCTCTCGTAGGTAATTATTCTTCTAGCAGTCTCGTACTCTAAGCGAATCGGAGCCCGAGAACAGCTAGGAGGATCGCTAGATGAGGTTAGATTCGGTAAAAGTGAAAACAAAGCCTATGGAGGCTAAGGAACTATGAAAACTGGCCATTGGGTGCATTTTTTTTCGCTTTCTTACCGCCATATATATATCAAGGAATAGAAGCTTTTTCAGTGTTCTGTCAATTGCTCAAGCTTTCAAAGCCCTGCAGGCCACCGTTATTGTAGGAGAATTTGCCCGTAAAAATGATGAAAGATGGTCCTGCTTTTATTTCCGTACCGGTATACTGACCTGGTTACCGAATATCGTTTCTACTACTATATCTCTAGTAACCATAAGTCTTACGAAAATATAATGTAGTCATGGCTGAAATTTGCGACGTACTGCACTTACTTTACCCATGATTTTCGGTTTTTCGTAGGTAAAGGACAAAATTTGCCAGACCGATATATTATGCTTTTTATTATAGGTTTAAGGAACTTTCTTAGTTTACAAATTTCATGGATATTTGCAAAAATCTGACGATATTATTAATAATATTAATACATAATATAAGAATAAGGTTTATTTATGAAAAACCAAGTGAAACATCTCCAATCTTATATACTTAAATATTCCATATGCATGTAAACATAAATTAATAGTTTAATAAATAAACATAAAAAAATAGTTTTCCCTCCAAACAATTTTTCTTGTCAGCGGAATAATTTAAACTATTTCTCGTTACCAAGCTTTCATATACTAAACAAAATACAGATTAAAGTAAAGAAGCTAATCCAAGTAAAGAAAACAATAAATCAATTATTTAAATCGTATCTTAATAACTAAACTACATTGGATACACACTATAACATACTACATTCTATTTCTGGAAATATTCTTATTCGGTCTAAAATTGGGAAGCTTATATCGTTATTAAGCAAAAACGACACACACCAGGTAGCAAATGAAACCTTACAGAATACAAACTGTCTGTTTGTACTTTTTTCTCCTTTTCTTGATCTAACAACTATTTTCTTAGTCATGATTTAACTAGATGTAAATAATTTGAAGTTTTTATTGTATTTATTCTCTGTATATGTGGAGTTAGTAGTAGTAGTGGTGAACGGGTGAAGAAGTTGGAGCTCGGCAAGTAGGCCTAAACGGTCCATTTTCGCCAACCCCAGAATCACCCATGCTTCCACTCCCAATCCGCGGTCTTCAGTGAGTCGTCCCGTCCTTTTAATAAAGGCTTGCACGTTGTCTTAGTCCAGATCTTTAAGATATTCCCGTTGAAGTTTCGTTATTCCAAAAGTTTTCCTTTTCAGGCGACTCCACCTATCACAGACACCTAGTATGTGGTATGAAGTTTTCTCCCCTGCACCACAATTCGGATATTTGGACCTATGTAAAGAAAAGATCGTTGGGCTAGTGATGTTTTGAACTTTGAAATAGAGCCTGTTAAATTGTTATGTCTAGTATAATTGTTATGAATTATATTTTTTTAAATGTATTTTTTATTGTATTGTTTCAAAGCTGTTTTTTCTACAAAAATTTGTTTCATATTTATGAGTTCTGTCTCTTTGTAAAGTATCTTGTATAATTTGATAGTCTACTTTTGAATAATTTATAATGACTTAATATGTATGTACATCCAATACTTTACCTCAGACTACTATTTCATACATTATGAGAGATTAACCAAGAGTCAGGTAAAGTATCTTTAGATACGAAGGTTTCAAAATATTTAATCAGTTCTCTCTGCAATATTTTCAGCAATTTAGAATGATCAACTGTGTCAAACGCCCTAGCTAAATCCACAAAAACATACAAAGTCGTTTCTCCATCATCAAGGGTAATATTTATGTTGTTCGTGAGTACAATCAGAAAACCCTCCATTTACAAATTTTCCTGAAATCCAAATTGGTTCTTAGAGGAGATCTTATGTTTAAAAAAAAAAGAAATCAGTCTAATTCTGATAATTTTATGATAATTCTGATAATGCCTAAAATTCGATAGTAGTGATTTCTTTCTAGATTTAAAAATGGGTTTAATAATGGCTTGTTTAAAAATATTAGAAAATTTCCCTGTCTCAGAAATTTGTTTATTATATGTACCAGAGGAGCAATTAGAAAATCTTTATATTCTTTAAAAGTTTCTTTTGCATTTAAACAATTAAGCAAAACATTACAGAGCATATAATCATATATTTTTATTTTAAACAAAATGTCTTTTTTAAGTTCTATAACAGAGCACACATTCATTTATTGTGTTCGCACGTTTGAACACCATTAACCTCAAGACGCAATCTGAAAAAAATATGGCTATTAATATTGTAAGCGCCGCACCGTCAACGAAGCTAACAACCTCGAAGGAGTATGTTTTTATTTTCTTCTCTTCTCGGTTGATAAACGGTATCAAAGGGATTTTTTTTATGTCTGCGAAGTGATTTTTTGGAAATCTCATTTCCTGAGAGACCCTTGGCTTTATAGATTTTTTTAGAAGACAGAATTTTTTTTTAAATGTGGGTTATAGTTATACAGGGTGCCTTATCAAAAAAGTCCAGCAAGGTTTGGAGCCTTGTTTTAAAAAAAATTTTAAAATGCTCGGATCCGTCGATTTTTGATTTTAAGGGGATAATTTTTTTAATACTTTCAACCTCTTAACATCAACCCCTTGGCGGGGGTTGCAACCACCCTCAAAATCTT
This sequence comes from Anthonomus grandis grandis, assembly GCF_022605725.1. Lineage (NCBI taxonomy): Eukaryota > Metazoa > Arthropoda > Insecta > Coleoptera > Curculionidae > Anthonomus > Anthonomus grandis. Next base: position 23,866,498 of record NC_065548.1, on the reverse strand, counting down.
AAATAGGAGTGGGGGTTTGGTAATTTTTTATTCTAGTTACAACCGCCAAGTTTGAAATTGCTTGAGTTTTTGAAGTATGGCAGCTTGTCAAATATTTTGAAACAATACTATTGTTTAATACTTTTAGCGCTAGTTTTTAGAGGTTCTTGATTTACAAAACAAAAAGCTCACACTCGTCGATTTTTGATTTTAGAAAAACGATTTTTTGTTTAAATTTTTAATCCCACAACTTCAACCACTTAGCGAGGGCGATATTCACCCTTATTTCTTGAATGGGAAGGTGTGTTGTGATACATCTTTTAAAAGGGCAGTCAGTTTTCTTTACAATAACGCTTTATTTTTTAAATTTAAGCTGCGTGTTTTAAAGAAATCTATTTTAATTTTATTGATTAGTACTTACGCATTATCTTATTAAATTTTAAAAATGTCCGCCGTTTACCTCCATACAATAGTACAGTAACTGTTTAAAGTGCTCCCAGACATTATGAAGAATATAATGCATAATTGAGAGGAGCCTCGTCTTGCTGCAATATCGCATTTTCCTCATGGTAGCGTTGGTCGTTTTCTATAATTTCAATCAATGCTGGGTTAACGGAATTCTCCAAAAGGTATGTATCTCTATTTAAATTTCTCGGTAAGAAAAATGGTCCACTTATATGATCACCAAAAATACCAACCCAAAGGTTTAATTTTTGAGGTTGTTAAGTATGAACTTCATGGAAGATCCTTGGATTCGTGTCGGACCAGTACCGACAATTATGACGATTGACAGTGCCATTGAGAAAAAAAGAATATTCATCTAAGAAGCAAATATTTAAAAGATAGTTGGGATTAGTTGAAACTAGTTCGGACATTATTTCACAAAACTGTAAACGGCGGTCGTTATAATCTTCATTTAATTATTGAAGAAGATTTTTGTGTGAGTGCCATTTATTATGTTTTAGAATTCTCTATACACTGGTTCACGAAACACTTTCTCCGCAATAGAATAAACCATTTTTATCGAATCGAAAGAAAAGCAAAGAAATAACTAATTCACATCTATTTGTTTAATAGTTTATGTTAATTTATGGCAAACTTAACATAAACCTTATTTCGTTTTAGGACCTAATCTTCTCAATCCAATAGGTCCCCATGACGCTTTAGTAACTGTAAATTTATCATCCCCAAGCTCCCATACTATTATAAGCTCCCATACTATTATACAGGTAGGGGGAATTACAACCATCATATTTTTATTACCTTGACCAACCTCTCACCAATGCACCCCAACCCCAAAATTTTAAATAGCACCACTGATTTAGTGATTCTTTAAATTAAAGGTCTTTTGGACTAGTATTCACCTGCACAAACATTTTTCCTAAATTTTACTTTCAAAATCATTCTATTTTTATGAACTGTTTTTTTATTTAATTAGATGTTCAAAATGCATTCCATTTAAGGCTAAATAAAAGTATAATCTTGTTTCAAACTCATTTCTTACATTTTGAAACACTTCTCTTGGAATTGATGCACATCCTATAATAATCCGTTTTTAAGTGACCCCAAAGAAAAAGTCAAGCGATTTTGCATTTTATATAGATGAAAATGACTTAATTTACTAAGCACCTGACGTATAGATTAATGAGAAATGCGGGTTATCGCTGAAGCTTAGCGTAATGCAGAATTCATAGCAAAATGTCCTAATACTTCTACTTGTGCTGCTTCCTCAAGTACTCTACGCTGAACAATTTTTTTGTTTTTCACCGATCCTGTTTCTTCAAATTTGAAAGAAAGTTGCATCACGAAAGTATGACTTACATTTTTCCCAGAATCAAAAAGTTCGGATATGGAGCCGCATAAAGTCTTTAGTCTATTTGAAAAGGTACTTTACCATCAGATGGTTTGTTATTTTTTTGATAATGACATTATTCCAGCTACGCAATGTGGCTTTAGGGAGAACTTTGGTACCTCTGTAGCTCTACTAAACGTACTGGATGATATAATGGACGCTGTATTGATAAGCAACAAATTGCTGCTCTGGCGCTTTTAGATTTCTCTAAGGCGTTCGATACAATAAATCATGCTCTTTTACTAGCTAAGCTTAAATATTATGGCTTTTTAATAAAGTCTATACAGTTAATTAAGTTTTATTTGAATAATAGATTTCAGACAATATTTACAAATAATTTTAAGGCTCACATTTTTATCTGGAGTGCTATAGGGTTCTGTCCTGGGACCTCTGCTTTTCCTTGTATATACAGCAGACATTCTTAAGTCCTTAAAAGTTTGTAAGGTGCAAGCGTTTGCTGATGATACGCAGATATATACAAGTTTCAAACCTGATAATCTTAAAGAAGCGGAGATTGGTATAAACAATGACTTAAATATAATAAATCAATTATCTAAAAAACATAATTTAAAATTAAATTCCTTAAAGTCTTGTTTAATGTTTTTTGGAAATACAAATAAAACTACAAATATTAAAAGTGTAGTGATTAATTTAAAAGATTATGTTCATGTGGAGGGCTCTAAGCTTTCGGTTGTTGAAACTGCCAAAAATTTGGGCATTGTGATGGACAGTAAGTTGAGATTCAGGGAGCAAAAAATTGTTCAAAAATCGTCTGCAGCTTTAAAACTCTTATATAGTAATAGAGATATTCTTAAACGCAGCCTATGTAAGGCCATGGTGCTCTCTAATTTTAACTACTGTGATTATGTTTACGGTTTTTGCTTAGATAATGATTGTAAAATGCGCATACAAAAAATTCAGAATGCCCGTATCAGATTGGTTTATGGCTTACGTAAGTATGATCATATTTCGCAATATTTTAAAACAATTAACTGGCTTAAAATGGACAATCGTAGAATCTTTCACTTTTCCACTTTTTTGATAAAAGTCATTAGCGGCCTATAGATTGTTGTTTAGAGCAAATATACACGGTGTAAATGTTAGAGCTAGAACTAAGTTAACCATGCCGGTCCATAGGAGTGCTATGTTTTAGCCATTGTTTTCTTACAAAGCTGTTCAGTGCTACAATAAAATACCTGCAGAATTTGTTGACCTTCGTGCAGCTAAATTTAGGAGGAAATATAAAATTGTTCTTATGAATATTCAAAAAAATTCTCTTTCTGTTTAGTATGTATCAAATTTGCTGTTTTTTATAGAAGAAGAAAACTTTTTTTGTTTTACATTATACTTGTAATGTTTCTTTACATATAACATGTTGTTATAATGTTGGTTTATATACCTCGAATACACCCTGATCTGGTTCAGTGGAGTAGCTATATAAAGCTATTAGACTGCGCCAGGTTCAGGTACTTTGTTTTGTTTTTTTCTATGAAGTTTGTAATAAATTTGAATAATAAAAGACATTTATTATCATTATATTATTATTTGCTGTATCTTTGAAAATAAAGTTGGGATCATCCAATTCGTTGCCGTTGAAATGTATGCCGAAAACTATCATTGGCTCGTAAGTTAGTTACTAATCGGAGAAAAACTCTCACATCGCAAGGACGCCGATTTGGATATCGAGCCGTGTAAACCCTTTTTGCTCCTGCGACATTCTGAAGACGTTCAAAATAAACCGTAAGCAAATCCACACCTTCATGGTTCGTAAAATGCATTATTACGATAAAAATTACACAGAAGTAAGGGAAACTATTGACAACTATTGACAATTTGCGATATATTTATGTTTTGATTAATTTTTTTTTTACTTCCATGGCTTCCTTTTATGGCCTGCTAATAATTGCCAAAAAAAAATTATAAGTATTAGGTATTAAAGTATAGGATTTTCGTATAAAATTTTCTTTGGCCTAAATTTTAGGTTAGGAATAACATATCGAGATGCGGTTTTCGCGAGCCTGTTTAGGCATCCTGTGACCTCCTTTTTATTTAGATTTCTATTTTTTTTTTTATAAAAATTGACTGATGTTGAAGGTCTTTAATAAAGTGGCACATATGCTAACGGCAGCTTATCAGTCTAATGAACATTAATTGGTGGTGGGTTGGTATGAATTTTCTAGACATACTTACCTTTTAAATTGTGCGTTGTAAGAACCTTTAACTGGCAAACTGGTTCTCACATAAACAAAAAGGATGTTAAGAAATATCACACATAGTAAAACACAAAATAAGCTTCAATTATTAACATTATTTTATCAAAATATACTATTCCTGGTCAATGTTCATTGTTTAAACTTTCACTTAGTTAAATCATTGTTGACAAAATTATAAGACAGTTTCTTATTAAAAGTACAATCCCTGAATTTAAAACTTTATGCACCAACGTTCTAAAATATTTAAAAAAATCAGTATCTTGCTAGTATGTAACTACCCTTTGGCAATTACCCAAAGTCAGTACATGATTTAGTACATGCTGTACATTACAGTGTACAACATGTACTAAAATAAATAAAAAATAAATATACCTTTCAGTGCGGTTGCTTATATATAATACTGTATGAAATTCAGGATAGTGAGATTAAAAGGTATTGAATAAATTATTATATAGGTAGATATGTAGATTACATTTTATTATAAATTACCAAGCCTTAAACACCATGAGAAATCGTTTAACAAAGAATAGGAATCAAGCTTACCTCAAGATGTTGAACGGTCCATTTGCAAAGAAAGCCAAAATGCAATTTTTGGATAACTCTTCGATAGGTTATCCCACGCAGGCCCAGTTTTACAAGAATTGACAATACAACGTTGCCTTGCTTAGTTTTAAGTTGCAGCAAGTACGGAAATCATTCTAATCCCAAAACGCAAAGCATTCAACTTACAGGATAAACATTGGTAACAACAACCCAGTATCGAAAATGCCAATACGTAAAAGTTGATCCTTAAATTATTTAAATTGTTTAAAATTCAAAGCGAGGAAAAGCAAGCGCAATCTAGAAGTTCTTATTTTTACAACGCTATTAATTAGACACTAGATGTCGCGATCAGTACTATTCATACAATATAAAATTATTACATTATAAAAGCAACCAAAAAAATAAAAACGCTACTTTTTCATAAAAAAAATCATACCAATGCATTTAATTTTTTTGAGAAAATTTAGCATTTCTGTTGGAATGTTCAAGAACCTTCTAGCGGCGACACGTCAAACTAACAAAACTTCTAAATACTAAAACAGTTAAAGCCCAAATGATGTGTATGTATTTAATTTAAAATAATACACAACCTTAATTTACGAGAGTATATTTTCGACTGGCCTGAGATACAATAAATTCCGTAAATGCCGTCGGTTTCGAGCCGGCAAAAAAAAGGTAACAAATAATAATACGGCTATGCGGTGTAATGTAAATAAACAACGGATATGGAACATGGCTTTTTTTAAAAAACATAATTGTGTTAAAGTTGACTAAGCCATTTCTAAGATACAGGGTGTTTTTACGGAGATTTTTTAATACCCTCCCCAGCAGTTTATTTTGAGAGATACAGCAAAAACTGTCGAAGAAAAAGTTTCAGACTGTCCTCTAATTTAAAGTATTTTTTTGCGAGGATAATATATCGAACTTCACAAAAACTTTCCCTTTTTAGAGTCAAGATCGCAGTTGCGCCTCCTAGCGGTCAATTTAGAAAGTTAATAATATTTTATTTATAGGTTTTTATTTCTTGGGCGTTTTAGTAATAATATTTTTTACTGCGAGCCTCTGCCATGAGTACGTTTCAAGATACAGTACCTCGCATTCTTAGTTGGCCACCTTGTATATAACTCACCAAATATCATCTTTAACACGTGTATGAAGCTTGTATGGTGAAAATCGGAATCGTTTGTCGGCCATCTTGCTTGGCAAATTTGACAGGAAGCTGACAGACAGTTGTTGACATTAACTGATAGAACATCATTTGTCATTGTCAAACTATTTGAGTTTGTTTTTCCTTTCAATGAATGCAAGCGTGGATTGGCCTATTTGTTTTAAGGATGTTATTTTAAATTCATGACTTTCTTCTAAAAAGTTCTCTTTATTTATTTATTTATTTATTTATTTACAGTCAAGGCTTTCTAACAGACAGGCACAGCTGTCCAATAATAAGAAAGCACGTTATATCACAAATACAAATTAGTAAACAAGTTCTATATAATAATACTTACAACTACAGAGAATTAATTCTTAAAATTTCATCACAATCTAGAAAGAATTACTTATGTAGTTTAATCAGGAAGCCGTCTTAGGTGTCGTTTAAAGGCATCAAAGCTCAAAAAAAATAAGTCAATATTAGGATGGTTTAACTTCAAACTATTATACATACGGGTACATCTAATAATTGGAGAATTCGATAAGTAATTGGAAAAATACCTGGATACTACAAAAGTTTGTCTATTACGAAGGATGTAAGGATTGATGTTAAAATTGAGTTTTTCTAAAACAGATGAAGAATCAATAAAGTTGTTTACGGCCTTGTATATAAATATTAAATAAAAATTTCTTCTTCGGACCTCCAACGATTGCATATTATAAAATTTTAAATTATCATCATAACTAAATAAATGCCGTCGTCTGTTAAACCTATAATTTAAAGTGTTAACAAATTTGCGCTGCACACTCTCTAGTCGGCTAATATAATTGGCGTACATTGGATTCCAAACTGTTGTTGCGTATTCCAGTACAGGTCTTACTATACTATTGAATAAAATTGTTAAGGAATTTATGTTGCTAAATCCTTTTGTTGCTCGAAAAACAAATCCAAGATTTTTAAGAGCCTTTTGTACAATATTTTCAAGATGCTTTTCAAACAAAAGCCTAGGATCCAATGTCACCCCAAGATCCTTAATATAATTTAAATATTTAAGCTTAACATTATTTAGGTAAAGATCACATTTAACTTGCAGAGGACAGGCCTTTTAGAAAACAAAATACAATTACATTTATCCAAATTGACAAAAAGTCTATTCAAAGTACAGTAATTCATAAAATTAGATAAATCGTACTGTAAAGTAAAGTAATCAGCAGCCGAATTAATAGTTTTTGAGATTTTAAGATCATCTGCATATAAAGCATAGCTACTATGTGAAAAACATTGCTCTATATCATATAGGAAAATGATAAACAGCAGAGGACCCAAGTGTGACCCCTGAGGCACACCTGAAGTCACAGCTGTACTCTTCGATTTTTGGCCATTTACAACAACATACTGAGATCTTTCACTTAAGTAACTTTTAAAAATTTCAAACAATGCCCCATGTACCCCGAAATTCTCAAGCTTTATTAGAAGAGTTGGGTGGTAGACCTTATCGAAAGCTTTAGAGAAATCGCTGTACACTGTACAAGTCTCAGAACCTCGCTCCATATTCTCAGATATGAGTTGAACGTAAGGCACAAGGTTAGTCAGTGTCGATCTTTTTTTAAAAAAGCCGTGTTGGTTTAAGTCAATCGATCCCCTAACAATAAAAAATAACTGATCCAAAATAAGAGACTCAAACAGTTTCCCAAAATGGCTCAAGAGAGAAATCGGTCTATAGTTATCGATAGCGCTTTTATCTCCTGATTTAAAAAATAGGCACAATTTGGGCCACTTTCCAAAGCTTAGGGTAGTTACCAGTTGAAATACATTGATTATACAATAAATATAGAGGCTCACAAAGATTAGGACATGATTTCAGAAATATTGAGGGAAATCCGTCTGGCCCAGGACCCTTTTTGGAATTCATAGAGCATAATGCTTCTCTAATATCGTCTTCTCGAACATGATCAACAGTAAAACATTCTTTTGATTGGACAACATCAATTAATGATGGAGTATTAGATGGTTCAAAAACACTGCTAAAAAACTTTGAGAAAAGTTCACAAATGTCAGAGTTATTCGTAGCATATTGATCATTAAAGGTCATTTTTAACGGCAAATTTTTTGTATTCCTTTTATTATTAATAAACGACCAAAAGTACTTTGTGTCATGCTTAATATTTTCCTCTGTTTTAGTAATGTAAACTTTATAGTCTTTACTAATATTTAGTTTTACAGTTTTACGTAAATTTGAGAAAATATCGTAGTCAGACTGTAGCTTGTATTTTTTCCAGTCTCTGTGCACCTGCACTTTATTCTTTATTAAATTAATAGTGTGCTTAGCAAACCATAAAGGATATTGGCGCTTTTTAATTTTTATTTTTGATATTTCAGAATTCACAATATTACTCAGTTCAAAACATCTTGTCGGACTTGCATTGTCTTATTTATTTATTGTAACACGACGTTTCGGTTGGTAAGTATCTCCAACCGTTATCAAGTGTAAACTGATAATAACGATAACGGTTGGAGATACTTACCAACCGAAACGTCGTGTTACAATAAATAAATAAGACAATGCAAGTCCGACAAGATGTTTTCACTGTACCATTGTCTACCACCTTCAAAAACACATTACTCAGTTCTGCGTAAAAACATTCGATGTTGTTATCTACATCACGAGATAAAAATAAATCCTTCCACTGAAGAGAACGAATTTTTTCATTAATAACTGCATAATTTGCCCTAATGAAATTTACCTTTTGATAAGAATTACACACGACTTTTTTTTCATAATTTAACTTAATATTTACCTCCAACGACATATGATGACTGTCCTCAGGCACTAATGGGTAATTACATTTAAGTACCTCGGTTATTAAAGAATTAGTACCTACAACTAAATCTAAAATTCTATTCCTTGAATTCAAAATATAATTAAATTGTTTTAAACCATTAAGGAAGTAAAAATCAGTAAAGCATTTGCTACATGGGTCAGTGGCGTTATCAGAATTTAGTATGTTATTACGCGACCAGGATAAATTAGGCAAGTTAAAATCACCTAGCAATAAAACTTTCCCATTAATTTTTTTACTTAGTACAGACTCTACTTTTGACATGAAATGTTTATAGTTATTCGAAGATGCGTGAGGTAGGACATAGACAGTACAAATTAACAATTTATTACCTCCATTTAAGACGACACTGACCCATATATCTTCAATTATATTATTGGTGTTACATAATCTTGGTATGAGTTCGGCACAATGAATATCGCGCACAGCTAGCATTACTCCGCCACCATCACTTTTTCCACTCACTAGAGCACTACTGTCCAATCTAAAAACATTGTAGCCAGGAGGAAATAACTCCGAGTTCAGCACATCAGGCTTCAGCCAGGATTCAGTTATTGATACACAGTCAAATTGAGCAGCACACATAGATTGGTAAAAATCAACAGTTTTTGTTCTAAGTCCTCTGGTATTTTGGTAATAAATTGAAAGTTCAGTGCATACAGACATTTAAATAGAGATTATACATAGGAGATAGACTAAAGTATTTAAACATAAGAAGAAAAGGTATTAAGTACTCAAAGACGACAAAACTTGTTCATTGGAGACATGAAAAGCCCTACTAATATCCTCTTTTTTAATGAAGATCTTCGAATCCTTAATCCAGCAATATGTATAGTTTGACATTTTGCAAAACTCCCGAGCCCTTCTGTGCAGCTGCTTGAAGTATGGAGAGAGATGTTCGTTGACAAACAACCTAGTTTCCTGCTCAAATCCCAAGTCAGAAGCCTTCAAACCACGGTTTCGACCTAACTTAACTGCACTTAAAAATTCGTTTCTCTTCGACACGGAGAAAAACTTTACTATGACGTTTTTAGGATAATTATTTCTGGTATCCGACCCCTTGTTAAAACGAGCAACTCTATGAGAAGCGGCTATATCATCATCATGAATTATGGTTCCAACAATGGAGCCTATTTTTTTTACCATTGATACTATATTCTCATTCCTTTTTTCTGGGACGCCGCAGAGTTCAATATTATTTTTACGACTCTCTTGTTGTAGCACTTCGATTTCCAGTGCAAAGACTCTTTACAAATTTCGGAAATTTCCTGCTGCATTTCATTTATCGTTTTAGATAATTTTTTTACGTTCTCTATTTGACTGGTAAAGTCATCGATCTTTGCTCCAAAAAAAGTAAGCGATTCAGTAAATCCCGACTGAACGGATCTGAAGGCAGCCAAATCAGACATTACCATATTAACCTTTTCAATAAGCTCCCGCAAAACTTTTGAGGTGTCCCCCGTAGAGCGGTCAGTTTTGGTAGTGCAGTCTTTACATCGCCAAACGATGCCGGAGTCTGGTTGTAAATCTCCGATAGCCGATGGTAATTTCACGCATTTAAGGTGATATTGTCGATCGCATTGACCTTGGCAGGAGATGCCTGGGTTTGTCCGACTGACGTTACCAGCACATATGGAACACTGGGCTGCAGGCATATTCGAAACAAACAAAAATAAGCTTTTGGTTAAACTGAGAAACTTTTACGGTTTTTTTTTCCACAATAAATAAAAAGGGGTATTTTACCGGTTACAATGTTTGAAGAAAAAGTGTTCAAAAACGCCAAATTAATACCCGAAAACTCACGAAAAGACGGAGCAAAATTAATACGTGTGTACTTGTTCACTCGTCGCGAGACAGTGGACTCTTTCAATATTAGGAGTAATGTTTTAATTGATTTGCAGCAAGCAATTCCAGGTTTCTGGTAAGAAAATCTGATTTTATTTATTACTATTAAGTTTTTGTATTGTCAATCTTTAGTCTTTAATAAAATCAAATTCAGTTGATTTCAATGAAGAAGTTTTACTTTTTAAATATTTAATTTTTAACTTGATTATTATAAATACATATTATAAAATGTCTGGCCTCTCATTCCACAATTAAAAATTGATTAAAATTTTCCTGAAAATTTCCTTGATGTAAGAGCATCTATATTTAAAATGGTTCTGAGAAACATAGTATTAAAATATTTTTTTAAGTTCCTTTAGTTCCCATTACAAGAAAAACATGGAGAGCGATATGCAATGTAAATTTTATTAGGACTTTGAGCTATAGAATTTCTTCTGATCAGTTCTCTCCACAAATTTTAATAATGCTGATACTGCTGGCTTTACACTACAACACATATTTATTTAAACATTTATTTTGTCTTTTTTTCACATGAATCATTTAGTAAATTGATTTATAGGTTTGCACTGCCCATTTTTTTATTTTATTTCATGCTCGTATCATACCACTTCTTGTGTTCACTAAGACGAGACATAGGTATAGAGACTAAGGGACCTGAGCACCCGGAATGGATCAGAATTAATGTTTTTCTTACAACTTGTGTTTTTTTAAGAGTTTCTTTTTATTTTATGTAAACATCTGTCCTTGAATTAAGTTTTTATTAATATTATAGTTCGAAGATATGTTGTTAGTATTATAAGAGACCAACAAATATATATATAATATTATGTAAGTGATATATATTTATACTAAAAAGTTCTTTCATTTTAAAAGAGTTTATTTTGTTTTGTAGATGGATATATTGTTTCTTTAGAAAACTAGTAAAGAAATACAAGTACATATAAAATAAGGATAATTCATCCTCTATTGAATCTATGGGTAAATAAAATGAGGATATTATTAATCTAATGGGAATGCCTTTAGATGTATGATGAGAAAATAGCACAAAAATTTTGACAACCTTTTCTAATCTGTTTAAAATTAGGGTAGTTCAGTGTTAACAAAATACTTTAAAACATTTAATTAATTCTAATTTATATAATGTCTTTTATAATAAATTATTGTATATTATGTATATCATTTTAAGATTTTATTTCAGGAAAATTAAATAATGAATGTAATAAAGAAAAACATTGTTTTATTTTCATTTGTCCAATTGGTGATATGTCGTACACTATTGTTAATTTATTGCAGTAAATTAACTCATTTAGATGTAAAATAAAGCTGAAAAGTTTTATTTTTATTAACACCTAATCAAAAAGGCTATTTTCTCTATGAGTAACCTTTTTGATTAGGCGTTTGCTTTAGATATAACGATTAAATGATAAGATTGTCAAATTAAATGAAATTTGATTTCCCGTCTTAATTTGGCTACGCCTTTCTACCATTTTGATTGGTCCAATTAGGCACGTCAAACTGTCAAGTTAGTTACAACAGTTTCCGTTGCCAAGCGAGAGGACGCTAGCTGACTTGTCAGAAGAATTTCTATCAGTTTGTATGCAACCACCACTTCTGTGTGAACACTCATGTGTTCTGTGATCTTTAACTCATATCGTCTTGGCGTTTCGAGTAAGCGACAAGCGTGTATAATTATTCCAGTTTTTATTGGCATTTTTATTTTCACACAGTATTTAATAATAACCATAAGTTATATTATTCTCTTCAGTGTCTCGGTTGATTTTTGTCAAAAAATAATTAGTTCAGGCGAGGGCGTGAGCAATAACTTAAGTTATTTAAATCGATGTTTTTTATTAAAATTATCTATTTCAATAACGCCATGCCTAGTCTTCGGGTGTTTTACTGTTATCAGTCAAATAAATCGATTGTCGGGGTCAGTGCGGCCGTAAGTATTCTATCTTAAAATGTAGGAGACATGCAGCACGAATTGATCGAACTACGTAAGAAGTGTATGTCTTTGAAGTCCCACATTGAATTATGCAGCAAGATAGTCGTAAATATTTTGTTGAATTATCTGGCATCCCTGAGAAGAAACAGGAAAACGTCCTTACTCTCGTAAAGGATTTAGGTTCTTTTATTGGGAGTAATATTCAAGATGATAATATCGCGTCATGTCATAGGGTTGCCAGATATGCTAAGGGTAAAAATACTTTAACCCAACCCAAAAACATAGTGGTTAAATACTCATCCGTAGCTAAAAGAAACGAATTTATTAGTGCCGCTAAATTGAAAAGAAATTAATGGTTAAAGGCAACAGGCTTAGGATTTGAGCATGTCACGAAAATATTTGTCTCAACTTTACAAGAAAGCTAGGGAATTTTGTAAGAATTCGAACATTTGCTGGGTGAAACAAATGAAAGTTTTCATAAAGAGGGACGAGAACAGTAAAGCCATTAATATTATTAGTGAGCACACTCTGGCTTCCGTGCTAGCATAACTATAAAACCATACCTTCTTATTTGTACTTTTCTAATTTCTTGTGGCAACTATTTTTTTTTTAATGACTTTGTCTCAGCAATTTTTTGTTTACTACCAAAACCCCAGAGGCTTTAGGACAAAGACCGTAGACTTTTATCAGTCTGCCTGCACCTGTCTATACGACTGTACCTCAATAACCAAGTCTTGGTTAAATCCCAACTTTTTGGACTCGGAGCTGTTTCCTAACAACTATAACGGTTTTAGACTTGATAGGAACGCTAACATTAGTGGCAAAAGTGATGGTGGTGGTGTCTTATTGGCGATTCGTGACGTATACTGCACGGAACTTGTCCCTAACCTGTGTAATTCTAACACAAAAATCGAAGACATATAGGTGAGTGTTACTTTAGAGGGGGGCACAAAATAATTTTTATGCACTGCTGATATTCCACCTCATGCGGTAGTAAATAAGTATCTGAACGTTTTTTATTTAAGCTGAGGAAATTACTAAAACTAAGGAATGCTGGATAAGAAACAGCAGATGCCAACAAGTCAAGGAACTGCTGTCAACTCCAAACAAAGCGAAGGCAGCCTGGGATCATCATGGGATCTCCACACTGACTACGTGATGAAATCAACAACCTGAACTGGAAAGTCTATAGGCTTCCCTTTACTTCGACGATAGGTGATAATTACTACTTTCATCTTAACGAATCTTCAATATTAAATCCATCTTCAATTGATTGATTAACCTAGAGATGAAATTATTTTTATATGATCACCTTCTTCTAAACGAAAATATATATTTTTTCTTTACAATTTTAATTTTTTGAATAACATATCTAGTATAGCTCTAGTTATAGCGAGGAGAAATAAGTTTTCTTAAAATATAGGGCACACTAATATTAAAATGAAATACAAACTAAAAAGAAAAGAGTCCTATAAAATGAATTGCAAATAAAAAACAATTCTCGCATTGTTTATTACTATTTGCCGTTAACAAACACCGTTTTTAAACTCGATTTTCGCCAGCACGTATCAATTTCCCAAGAGCCGAGTATTTTATTTATTTTGTGAAGAAAATGCTGAAAAACACATTTTTAGGTATATTTTTTCAATTTCGTTATGGCTTACTTTACGTTTCTTAGGAAATAAATAAAAGGTGAAATGTTTTTTATCATTTGTCAGTACTTTATAAGGCAATTTATTTATTAATAATGCTAAGTGACTTAAATAAAAGTAGTCAATAGCGTCTTTTAACATGGATGCAGAGGACGCATTTTTAAGACTGATCCTTAGTACATGACATTTGATTTACGTTACCCAAATTTATACATTTTAACATGTATTGTATTTAATTTAATTATGTGATCAAATTCCTTTAAGAATTATAATAATAAATTTAATAAAATCTCAAATTAATATAGTTAATTAAATTATATTTCTATTACATACCAACCACACCTGCAAGTAATTTAAAGTACTATTCAATTTACAAACGATGACGACCTGGTAGTCATTTGCCCGCGAAAAGTTTCGCGTATCGTAGACCGAGGGTGTCTCCTGGAGGGTCTATAGATAATCCCTAAAAAAGTAGTGCTCCTACTTTTTATAAGGAGACGTAACTTAGCATACCAATCATTGGTGCTCTGGAAGGTCTGCAGCTGAAATAATCCAGGACAAGACGATTTCGAGGAATGACACTTAATTCTAAACTCTCCCAGTACTATCATGCAGATATTAGGATCAAGAAGACCTCTTATCTATTTTGGAACTGCAGAAAGGCTTTCGGTAGCACATGGGATCTGTACCTTAAGATTTCTTATTGGATTTACTTATCTATTATTGAACATCTCACCTAAAATTATTGTTTGGTGGCTCCGCATGGGATCAGAAGTAACAGAAGTAAAACAAGTCCCCAGCTGGATCCCTTCACACTCCTCCGACCTTACTATACCCTGTATTGGCGTACAGGTATATGTATACATACATATACCCTGTACTGGCGTACAGTGTATGTATACCTGTAGGCATGATAGGGAGTGACTTATATGCCACATGTTACAGTCGTCTATGCGTATAACCCATATGATAGGCAGGGAGGAGTGGAGGACTCTCTTTCTGATCATAAATTAATATATTGCAATATTAAGACCGAAAATAAAAATCAAAGACCATCATATAATTTTAAATTTAGGCGTCTTAGTTCTATCTATAACGTACTATTTCAAACTGATCTTAAAAACATTCCCTGGCAGAGTTTTTATAAATTGGATAATGCTAACGATATGGTAGAGTTTCTAACTTCAAATTTAATTTGCCTTTTTCATGACCATGTGCCTTTAGTTATTGTAAAAGGCAAAACTAGCATACCCACTCTGTATAATATACAATATTCATCTCATGATAAAATTAGGTAACAAAGCTTTTAATAAATTCAAAGCAACTTAAAATCCGAATTATTGGGTACTCAATATTGTAAAGAACTTCGCAACCTGAAAGCATATTTAAATACAACTTTTCGACAGGGCAGCACCAAACAAAAATGGCAAAAGCTAAAAAACTAAATTTAATTAAAAATAAATGTAACAATATTCCTGAACACCTCTCTGACGTAGAGGGACTAAATAAATATTTTTCTTTTATTAACACAAAAAACCAAAATAGACATCAAGAACTACTGACATATTTTAATTAATCATTATTCCTATGGCTGAAACCTTTGGTGTGACATTCGAAAACTGAGTTTCAATCTGCTCGCGAAGATGCTTACATAGTTAGCGAAATACGTGTCGAGTAAAATCAAGAGATTTGGGTAGTGATAGAACTGTCTCGTGAATTTCGCTAATCATTGTTTACGTTCTGGTGTGTTTACAGAAAGTTGGAAACATGCAAATGTGATCCTTTTGTCTAAATATAACCACCCCAGAGAATTCAATGACCTTCGCTGTATTTCTATTTTACCTTTTTTATCTAAGAACGTTTTTTTTCTTCACTTTGGGGGCAGGTAAAAGGCACATCTATGAAGACCTTTTCGGGTGTTTTCTGTAATTGGCTCAATTTTGGGGCTCTTTTTAATTTAATTATGTTTTAAAGAAGTATCATCAACATTATTTAACACCGCCGAGTGATTATTTCCTAAAATCTTTTAAATGCTGTTATAGTAAAATTAAAAGCTTTACGAGAAGTGGAGAAACTAATTTTCATAATGAACATGTTTACGCTGATGAGAATTCCAATATCACGAAAGTAACTCATTTTCAACACGAGTTTAGGGTCAATGTGTGGGCGGGAATCATTGACAATTTTATAATCGCTCCTGTAATTTTACCACCAAGGCTAACTGGTATGAATTCGATAGTCGCGTGTAACGTGTTTTTAAAGGTTAAGGGTTTTTTTATTTATGCAAGAATTGTAAGATTGGAATGTTGACCTAACTTCAACTGTTTTTCCTCAACGTGTTGACTGATTATTGTCCTGGATCACTGATCGCCAACAGCTCTACCCTGGTTTAGCTCAAGTACCTGACTGAAACTCAGCTACACCTTTCGAAGTGACCACTTGGTTAATCACCTAATTCCAGTCGGAGGATATTTAAGGCCAGTTGTCATTTTCTTATAATATTAACATTCTGGTTAAATTAATATTCACCAATTATTTATTTAAAACTTTTATTATATAGATATTGTGACGAAATTCAGAAACATACTTTTAATGGCAATGTCAAAAACACTAACCTGGCTCGCGTTTATTGTTGTTTAATTATTTCCATGGTAAAAACTAAACAATTAATTAACTTAATTAACTAAATAAAATGTCGCAAACTGCGTCCCTTTGAAAAACCCATATTAAATGTTACTAAAATGGTACAAAAAGTAGGAGAATAATTATCGGATTTACATTTTCATAATAATATTAACAGTGACCTTAGGAGGCTGTCAGAAGTGTCAAGTAACTTAACCCTTCAGAATCCAGTACAGTTTTTTGTTATTGAATAATTTAAATTTAAAAATTGGCAACGAGAAAATAATATTTAAAGATCAAGCGAGGGATCTGGGTTTAATATTATATCATAAATCACGCTTTAAAAAACATGTCACATCAAAGCTCAGAATAGCGTATTTAACTTCAAAGATTTACAGATATTTATATATCTTTTTGATATACTTACATATAAATATTCGTATTTGATATATAGATATCAGATTAATTTTTTCGTTGCACGTGACTTCACATCGCACTTAATATGATTTCAGGCAACACGTACTTTATCAAAAAGATATTTATATATCTTTCTGATAAAGTAAAACTAAGAACCCCAGAACATACAGTAAACAACATAAAATTGTAAAGACAAATAACAGTAGACAGAATTTTATTTTATTTTTAAATTTTCTGCTTAAGTTCTGCTTTAATTGCCATATTTTTTAAAAAACGCTGTAATTACACACACATTTATTATATTAATTTAATATTTTAGTTTTTAAAATTTTAGAAACAAAATGAATACTTTGATTTAAACTTTTATTACGTTTAAAAAAGTGACCAACCTAATAATGAATTACTCGAAATTGTAGGACTATTCCAAACATAAAAGCTTTTACGAGAAATAAAAATATATTTTCTTATATATTTACTTGAAGATATCGTATCGTACAAGGAATACATACATATACAACATAGGAATAGTTATATGCATCTTAACACTATCCTTTACTGTACATATTCGAGATTTAAATACATGCTGTCTTCTTCTGTTTTTCTAAATTATAATCTATAAAAATACAATGTAAACATAAGAAAAAAAGACTGCCTGTTTTATAGTGTCTTTTATTTAATATTTTAATTTACTTATTTATTCATTTATTTGTAAACTCTAATGTGTCATTTCAAGCCCTAAAGACGCCCTAAATAAAGTCTGAAACGTCGGAATTTATTCTGAAATAAAATCAGTTTTATTTGAAGTCCTAAACCTCCGATACTTTTCTTCCATTTTACACTTAGGACGTTAAACTTATTAATTTTATGTGACCTTTCCTCCTTAATACAGACCATCCATAAAAGAGATTGACCCACATTTTCCCAATGGCTTTCCTGTGTCAGGTATTAGTAAATCAATAAAGCGAAGTAAAGTCCAACAAATGCGGATCTAGTAAATGTTTTTTTGCATTTATTTTTATGTAGTATCCTATTTAATGAAAAGGCATTTTTGGAGGAAAATATTAGGCTTAACCAAAAGAACTGAGTTTCAGCATACAAATTAAAATAATAAATACTTCGGTCTTTATGCTTTTCGATACAAAAATGCACGAGCGGACAGTTTTCAAATGGACACTGCATGCTAAATTTTCATAAAAGCCGGTAAATTTACATTTCGAGAGATTTGTTTTTAAATCTCTTCGGCAAAATTAAATTCTTTATTGACCGGGAAAAAATACTGGCCGTTTAACAAGGATTTCAATAAAATGTCTACTGAATTTTATAGCTTCTACTAAAGGAAGTTTATATACGAAAAAATCATTAACAGTAAGAATATAGATAAAATTTTATTATTAAATTATATAGATTAAATTTTCTAAATGGTTGATTTAATTTGAATATTTATAAAGAGACTGAAAAATGTTAGGAGCCTTATAAAATACAAGAGAAGTACAAAGTTAAAATTACAAGACCAATAAAGAAGTCAGAAACAAAAAAACAGTAATAAAACTAGAATATGATGGTTTCTCACCAGTTTTTATTACAACAACCTTTTTAAAAAAAAATCCAGTTTATAAGTAAATAAGAAATTTTTAAAAACTAAGAAAGACTAAAACGATAAAAAAATGTGAAAAAAAAATAAGAAGACTAAAGAAATCAGCATATTTTCGAAGGATTATGCAAGAACTAATAGTTTCATGATAAACAGTAAGAAGTAAATAATGGAATTAAAAAACTTAGAATAGTGTAATGAACAGATTCCAGGTACATCACTTTTACATTTTAAGTTCTTTTTGGGCTATGTGAGTTTCTTTTTTAATGAAAGACAATATAGTTTTCATTAGGTGACAAATTACTTATTTAGCAATCTATTAAAACAACGTTTCGCTGCTTGTCTCGCATTATTATTATGAGACTAAAATACATAAAATAAAATACGAATAAAAATTAGTCATGTTTTAACTTAATATGATAAAAATTTAGGAGGGAATTAACTCAGATTGCTTTAAAAAATGTAAAAAAGTTCTCATCACAACAGTAGACATGTCATATGCCATTTTTTTCCGATGGTCTCTAATTAACAAATGTAATAATTTAGCATGTTTTACCTAACAAAATCCGTTGCCTAACCCATATAAATACATTTTCATTATTTTAACAAAGAAGATCGATGTTGTTGCTGCAAATTAATAAAAACTTAGTTAAGATATTAAATGAAGCAAAAAACTTTTTGGTGCGCTATAGATGCAAGCAGTAGAGAATTAGAAATTATATAACTTCTCATATTCACACGAGGTGTTACTCAAGATTTTGAAGTCTTAGAAGAGTTATTAGGAATGTGTTCATTGAAAGGTCAAACCAAAGGAGTTGATATACTCAATGTACTTTTGGATGAGTGTTAAAAAACTGATTTGGACTTATCCAAATTATCGGGAGTTGCGACTGACGGTGCTCCTTCAATGAAGATCTCATGCAGTTTTACTGCATTATACACCAAGAAACCCTCTTTTCTTAAAAAAAATAAATTTCAAAATGTCATGAAAGTGGTAGTTTCGACTGTAAATTTCATAAAATCACGAGGACTCAATCACAGACAATTCAAACAATTCCTTGATGACATCGAAAGCGAATACGGAGACTTACTATATTATACAGAAGTAAGATAGCTAAGTCGTGGATTGACATTGAACGATTTCTAAATTTAATAGAAGAAATTGGAATATTTCTGGCTGAAAAGTAAGGAGATGTTCCGGAACTTAAAAATCCTGATTGGTTTTGAATGTCTTAAACACACGGCTTTAAGGCAAAAATCAACTGATATCCCAGCTCTACGCTCATGTATCATCCTTTCAATGCAAGCTGACACTTTTCAGATCACAATTGAATTCTGGAAATTACAATCATTTTCCGAATTATAAGAAAATGGCTAAATATTCAACAAAACTGCGATTAATTTCAGTCATGTAGAAAAGCTAGATATTTTGATTCAATCTTTTCAAAACAGATTTTCGAAGTTTAAAAAAGTGAAACCTCTGTTGGATATATTCAGCAATCCTTTCATAATTTCAGTTGAAAATGTGCCAGAGTCAATGCAGTTAGAATTTATCGACATTCAAAACGACCAAGATTTACGAGGAGACTTACTGAACTTTTACCGCTGCATTGATAAAAATATGTACAAAGAGTTGCGCATAAACGCTCTGAAATGTAGCAGCTTATTTGGTTCTACCTATATATGTAAACAAACTTTTTCAATACTAAATAATAATAAAACAAAAAATCGGAACTGCCTTGCAAATGAAAGTTTAGAAGCAGTTTTACGTGTTGCTATAAGTAAATTTGAGCCAAATGTAAAAAAGATTCAAAGCACTATGCTGTGCCACGCTTCAAATTAATAAATTCTTTTTCAATTTTAATAAATTATTATCAATTCTTTATTGTCTCTATTTACCTGTACTTTTGGAAGCTGGCCCGCCATCAGTTCATGATTTGCTCGATTGGCCCCTAGTCTTAATAAGTCTGTGCAACCATGCATTAATGAGAGTTTGACCAAGAAAAGGACTCAACCAGATTCTACGTAGATTACGGGTCTTTTCCATGCTAGTGAAAAGTGGATACTGGCACGTCGAGTTGGCCCTTGAAGATTAAGAAAAGTCGGCTCTCACGGTAGGTGCTATTTAACCTTATGCTATTTGGACTGTGCAATGGGCCTGTCACTTTTAAGCGCCTCATGGAAACGATTTTGGAAAGGCTGTCCTGGAAGACTTATTTGGCTTACATTGATTACATTGTTGTGATAAATAAAATCCTTCTGAGACTACAAGGTTATGGATTAAAGTTGTGCCTAAAGAAATGTCTTCTGTTTCAAAGGGCTGTGCACAAATCCAGAGGGTTAAGTGATAAGATAGATAAAGAGATTACACCAGTTTGACTTTCACAATCGAATTTCCTAATGTTGGAAGATGGACTCTTACAGAGGTAAATAGTTGACCACAATGACAAAAAAGAAAGAAGGCAAGTCGTTATGCCTTTGTTTGTGTCCGATTTCGGAGTTGCTAAAGAAAATCAATGCCGGTGTGTCAGGAGGACATCACAACAAAAAAAACCCTGGGAAAAGTAAGGAAAAATTTTACTGGGTCAATAGCAAGGCGGACACCAGTCCCTTACTGGTACAGGAAATGCCTTGTATATGCGGAAAGTAATGTGCCGCAAAGGAAGTAGATAGATTGATACTTTGATACGTTAGTACAATGTGGAAAGTCCCTTTGAAAGAATTGTTGGCCCGTTTCCCGAATCGGAAGTAAAGAATAAATACATCATGGTCCTGATGGACTACTTTAGCAAATGGATTAAAGCGTACCCTTTATCAAACTTAATGAAAGAATGAGTCTGTCGATATGGTATATCTTTGGAGATACATTCTGACCAAGAACCAGAACATCTGTAACACTAAATTGAACCATTAATTGTTACTTGGCGCAAGTAGCCTCTAGCCACCAAAGAGACTGGGATAGGTTTCTTCGCTTGTTCCTGCTGGCTTATCGACCGGCTAACCATGAAAGCACAGGAGAGTCTCCGGCTCAAATAGTGATGGGAAGAGAACTCTGTTTAGCATGCGATCTGAAATCTGCTTGCCAGCCAAGAATGACTCTCCAATTGCACCGCAAACGAGACGTATAGTAGTAGTTGTAAGTGAAAGGAGAAAAAAAGATCGCTTTACACGTTGATAAACAGTGGAAAATAGTAAACTTTGAAATTTAATAACTCCATTATTTAAAGAAATAAAATTTTTCTGATTGCACAACGTTAAAAATAAGCTTAAAATATATAAGAGTGAATTTAATATGAGAAATTGAATTTTTAGACGCTTAGATGGATTTCTTGATGAGGAATCACATCTGATGTCAGTGCCAAGAATCAGAGGTCTAACAACAGTGACTTGGTTTGGCTTTATAACCCTAAAAGACGGAAGAGTTTGTCACCGAAATTTTAAACATCCTGATGACCGAAAGACGGTACGGCGAGACTTATGAAGTTCATTAAGATCTGTTTACTGCTACAGCTGAGTATGCTCTGATACATTGTGTGGCTAAGGATTTACAAATATCTAGAGGAATAGCTGAGGTTTTCCGCAGAAAATTCGAAAAAAGATCAAGAATTGCATCGGTCTAACTCTAAGTCGGGTAAGCACTCAAGAAAACTGATGAAGAGGCCGTTAAAAAGATTTTTTACTTGGTTACCAAGGAGGCGTTATATCAGAAGCTAGCCTGTAAGGAAGCTTAAGACGCATTGTGTTCTCTAAAGAAAAAGTTCCTTGCAAGGGTTTTGAGAAGCATATCAATTACCAAACTCATATGCGGACTCGATAACTTAGACTAGATGCTGATTCGCCCTGTGAACCTAAGGTGATCCTCAGGTTCACAGGCAATCTTACAATTCTGGTGTGCTGTTATACTCCTCAACGTCGTTTTCTGGAGGTAAGCGTGTATTATTATTTTTATAAAAAGTTCTGTTGCAAGAGGGGAACCTTATGACAGTCGATATCGTCATAAGGTTCCATCATCTTTGAAATCATTTCGGGACAAAATGAGCTTAGGGGATAAGGTGACGATATTGACAGCGCCACGACTCTCAGCTGTCCTACGCCTTTCCGAAATCATCGCGGTGACGCAAGCAGGCACACAGCATACTAGTTGCAAACGCGTGGAAGGTTCCATATATTTCTAGCTTTATTAGCGGATTTATTAATGAGTCAATAATCAGTTAATCTGCTAATAAAGCTAAAAATATATGGAAAATAATAAACAACAACAGGGGAAGCAAGGAACGTCAGGGCCTAAGTGCGCAGATCTCCCCAAATGAGTTTAACAAGTTTGTCTCTGAAGTGGCTGGGAGTCTGGTTGGAGATGGGCCGTGCTCTATTGAGAATGTCCATTTTCGGCCGAATATTTAGCCCGAAACAGCTTTTGAATTTGGAGAGGTTGGTTTCATAGAGGTTAGAGACATCATAACCAACCTAAAAAACAAAGACTCACGGGATATCTTTGGTCTCTTCGTTAAACTTATTAAGGTGATTAAACCCATTATTGTATTGCCTCTTACAAAACTTATAAATATTTCCTTTAAAGAAAATACTTTTCCATCTTGTCTAAAACAGGCAATCATAATACTCATCTTTAAAAATGGAGATAAAACGGATGTTTCTAACTACCGCCCAATCTCCTTGCTCTCAGTCTTTGCAAAGGTATTACAAAAATGTATGACTTCTAGATTGGCGTTGTATCTTAAAGCAAATGCACATTTATGTGAGAAACAGTTTGAATTCAGGAAGAGCCGAAACACTGTTCAGCCTATCATAAATTTGGTATCATTCATTGGTTTTGAAAATAAAGATCATATTGGAACCATTTTCTGTGACCTTAGTGAGGCGTTCGACTGTGTATCCCATGATCTGCTTATCAGAAAACTTCATATTTATAACTTTACTCAAAATAGTACTAACTTGATGAGCACATACCTAGAGGGTCGTACCCAAAGGGTCGTGATTGGTGGTGTGTCATCGGACATAAGAACAATAGATATTGGGGTACCACAAGGATCTGTCACAGGTCCCTTACTATACTTGATTTACAATAATCTTTCCTACATCAAGGTAAAAGAACAGTATGTGCTATTTGCTGATGATACCATCATATCGGTCACGGAGCCTCAAGTGGAGACTTTGGAGAGTGAAGTGCGGGATGCACAGTCGAGAGCTAAAATCGGGTTTCGTAAAAATAGCCTTGCCCTAAATGAATCCAAGACTGGATATCTTCTCTTCACCCTAAGGGAAGCTAAAGATTGTACTCTGCCAATGGATAATGCATCATTCCTGGGGATCCAGATGGATAGTGGACTCAAGTGAGAGGCACATGTTGAGGGTTTGACTAAAAAGCTGAATAGAAGTTTATTTGCCTTGCGTAATATGTTGGGAATGGTGTCGGATAAAGTATTAAGGACTGCGTACTTTACCTTGTTGCACTCTGTCATGTTCTATGCTATCCTTGCGTGGGGACATAGCGCACAATGGCGCAGGGTTTTCGCTCTTCAGTGAAGGGCCATACGAATTGTTGGTGGACTAGATTATAGAGATGATTATAAGCAAAAACTCATAGAGTTAAATATTATTATATATTTAACACTTCCTAACGTGTTTATTTTAGAAAATCTAATCTATATAAAACAAAATCCTAATAAATATCCTACACATAAGTACCCGACCCGCTACGGCGGGCGGCTTGCTGTTCCGCTTTGTAGGCTTGAGAGGTGTCGAAGTGGCCCAAGATTATTGGGGCATAAAATATTACAATAAACCTCCAAATATCCTGAAGGCTTTGGCTGGCAGTGTGTTCAAGAGCAGGATTCGCCAAGTGCTCTTAAGCAATCCCTTATATGACCACATACAGTTTCTCTTAGAAAATATCTCCTTCAGTGGTGTCTAATTTATTCTTTTTGTTGATTGGTAATGTTTAGTGTCTTATATTTGTATTATGTGTATTTAAAAAAAATTACATGTTTAGAAGTGCGAACTGCTTATAACTGCTTATATATATTATAGTATATTTTAACTTTTCTTAGTATTAAATGTTTAATTGTATATTTTAATATTTTGAGGATAGTAGCTGACTGATTTTTTTTTCACTTGTGTAAACCTTTTTGGTATTCAACGTGAATAAATGATTAGATTTGATTTGATTTGAAGGTTAGAAAATCTTCCAAAACCATGGTCCGCCAATATATAAGAGGTCCGTGGTGCCGCGAGGTCATTTCAAGTCGGAACAGTGCTATATTTAATTTGACATAAATAGAAGTCAATAAATATAGTGACTATTTTTCTGCATCGAGTATTTTAATTCACAGCCGAACAAATGATAGACACTGCAGTATATTATGTAAAGTATATATCACGTATATGTTGTTAAATTTCCTTTATTAAGTAAACAGCTTTAAAAATTATTGTGCCAATGACCTCAATTTATTTTATCGTTAAGTTTTCTCCAACGAACCGAAAAAAAAACATAATAAATCTTAATACCAGAGTTTTTTTGCCCTAGTTTCCTGTTTTTACACGAAAAACCCACAATAAATGCAGTTAACATTAATTAAAATTCCTGCTACATTACAAAGAGTTAAATTCCCATATAACAACCCACGCATTGCAATAGGGGAACGTGAATTTCAGGTATCATTATTATTCCTGTTACAAGATCACAAAGTACACAAAATTCACTTATTTAAGCAATACTAGAAAAAAATATATTAAAAGTTTCCGCATCTCTATCCGCTGGGGGCCAAATTCAGTTGCCCCAACCAAAATTTCAGGCAAGAAATTGTCTAAACTTGTTCATTTCGTATGCAAAACGAGTTTCATTGCCCGATCGTCAGAAACCTCATGGCAACAAAAAAGAAAATAAGATGCACCAGAAGCGAACAGGGAAAAAAATAAGCACGAAATAGCGAGAGTGCGGGCGTCTGAAACGAGTTTTCTCTAAGATTTCGGAAAATTCCTGGCACGACGGTTCAGACAATATCTGTTACCCGGAAAATCCGGCACGATTCGATACATAAGCCGTCTTTTACGCCTGTACAACATGGGCGGAACCGAGGTTTTATTTTGGGATATGATATTAATAAATTATAATTAATATTATAATTAAAAACAAACTATAACTGATTATGTAAAAAACAATGATAGAAGTATTTATTTTGGATCTTTTTCCTATATCTGTATTTTTGCTATTTCACATTGAGTATAACACTAAATCATGTTAGGAGCTAGTATACGTATTATACCTGAATTTAAAATAAATTAGATGAGAAGCATTTCTATTCTTAAAAGAAATTTGAAGTTTATTTGGCCAAATAGTTGAAAAACAGAAAATGATCTTCTTACATAATATAATTAGTGCTATACGTGCTTCACGCTAATTTCTGAATATATTTATATGAATATTTTTTCATGATGCGTAAATTAAGATAACGATCAAAAGCATTTTAACCACTTTTTTATTTTTGTAAATAAAACAAGAAAATATTTACACATATCCTTTATTGCTTTTCAGCTTTTTAAAAATTTTAAACATTTTTTTTTTAATTTAAAAAGGAACAAGTATACAAAAATCACACGAAGTACATAAATATCACATTAAATTAAATATGCTACTAAGAAACAAACTAAATGAGGAACTCCAAATATAATTAATCAAAAGTTATGATATAGGATATGATATAAGCTGCTACTTTCTTTCAAAACTTCAACACTGATTTCCCCAATATTTTGTGAACCACTTTCACAGACTCAGAGTCGGAGGTAGAATTGTCTTTACATGTTTCATTTCGCCCTATAGCCCTTTTAGCTCGCATGTAGTATTTTTGCAATTTATTTCTCTTCATTTTTACTTGCAATCGTTATCTTGACAAGGAATTAAGGATGTTGTTAAGGACTAATCGGTCCACCGATATATATAAACACATCGCCGGCGTCAGTAGCATCGCGCATCTCACTGCGCTTGCGTTCATAGGAATATAAGTAAAACCACTGGTATGAAGGTTGAATGTGGCGGAGCGGAATAGTCTGCCACCCAAGATGGCCGATTGATTCTGATTGTCTAATTTTTGACGTACATCAAATATGACAATAGTGACGTTAATGACATTTTAACTGTCGTATTTGACGATTCTCTTTTTTAAGTTCTCTTTGGGTGGAAAACAAGCCAAGCCTCATGATTTTCTTCCAATTTAAAGTTTTTAAGTAATTTTATAGCTTTTTGTAGTATTTTGAGTCCTGGATTAATAAATTATTTTACAAACGTGCCAACATCGAATCATCGTGTAACTACATAAAGCAGGAGATAGGTAAATTTCAATTATGGCATACTTAAGTGTTTTCTAATAATGTTTAGGTGTATCTTGGATGTATTATCATTTTCCAGGATATAATAATTATAAATTTAAACCTATTTTGGACATATTTATCACTGTTCTCACTGTTCACTGTCACTTTTCTCAATTTAACTTTTTTTTTACAATTCAGTTTTAGTTCTTGAATCTTCACTGGGAAAATATCAATTATTTCTTTTTCTTTGTCTTCATCTAGATTAAGATATTCATGCAAATATCCTTTATTTACTAGTTTGTATATTATGAATTGGCCATCACAAGAAAGTCTCAGAAATCATAGATTTTTTAAATTTCCATTGAATCCAACCTTACAAAAATCTTGTCTGTCATGTCTGTCAAGTCCGACTAAAAATGTAACCAATTATCGAGTTTGCTTTAAACACTTTTCTGATTCTTGAGTAGAAATCATATTCACATGTAGTAGAAACACAACACCTATTTGTTCAATTTAACAAAAAAGATGACACATTTATACTTCTCAAAAACTGATGTCCCTAATCGACTTAATCCACCTTAAGTTATGCACATTTATGGATAGCCATGGTCATATTAGTCAATTTAGAGAAAAAGTTTTGGTTGGTTTATAAACATTTAAAGGATAAAATCAAAAGCCTACTTCAAAACCACAACAACAATCTTTAAGTGTTGGTCATTCTAGAAAACAGAATAAGTTTTGACAATCTAAAATGCCTTCAAAAAAACAAAAATCTTGAATATCCTCATTTAATACTAATGATGCACAATCAGATAATTTTGTTTTTTAACTTCTTAGCTAATGATACTAAGATTTTAGTATGTAATATCTTATTTTTTTAAATACCTAAATTATCTGAGACATTTTGATAGTAAATGCAATGTATATTTTTACAGTCCTATTTATTTACTGATCCATAATTAAAATCATGTTATTAGCTTAAATTAATTATTAATTTACTTATTTAATTATTAACTAAAATTATAGATTAATATGAAATCCTTTAAAGCATTTAACCCGATTAGAATATAATATTGTATACACAATACACTGTCCTAATCTGTTTTCTTATGTTTCATGTTCCATACTTACTGGAGACAACCCCACTGACTTGTGACATCTTTATCCGATTTTGATTAACCAAAAATCAAAAGTTATATTTTGTTTTTATTTGCTTATACTAAAAAAATAAAATGGAAAAAAACATGCACATGTACATATGTATTTGTGTTATATCTAGTCATTATTAATTAACTTATTTACAATGAGAAGCCAGATTTATTTCAAGAGATAGGTTCAGTTTCTGTCTTTATAAGAGCTTATATTTTGTTTGCCATAATTTCACGAATGGAGACATGTTACTTCTGAAAACAACATAGCTGATGTTTTATCAAGAGGCGTAATTCCTCATCAGATTTCAAAATTAGATACATGGTGAAATGGTCCATCGTTTTTGTACCAACCTGAGGAAAATTGGCCCACTTCCACTGTAACCATTCAAAACCTTTCTGAGTTACGTCCAAATGAAAAAATGTTTAGCTTTGTTTCAGTTAATTGTTAAGAACAGGTATTTAGTCAGTTTTCCGAGTTTTGGAAACTGGTAAAGTTTTTTGCTATCTGGTTAAGATATTTCCACAACTTGCATTGTAAAGTTTCAAAGAAACCAAATGAACATAGAAAGGGTCGCATTAATTTCTTTGAGTTGATTGAGTCTAGGAATACTTTAGTTAAAATTTCTCAACAGACTAGTTTTCCCGATGAGTATTTTTCATTGTTGACCGAAAAAGAACTGCATCCTAAAAGTAGAATATTAAGCTTAAATCCATTCATGGATAAGGATGGGATAATGTGTGGAGGCAGATTAAATCAATCTAATTATGATTTTAATAAGAAGCATCCTATGTTAATTTCATCAAAGCATCGTTTGGCTACCCTTATTTTTGAGTTCGAACATAAACATTTAATGCTTGTGGGACCACAGTTGTTACTCTCATCTGTGAGAGAAGTACATTGGCCTATTGCTGGCAGAAATTTGGCCAAGGCTGTCGTAAGAAGACGCTTGACATGTTTTCATTTTAAGCCGCAGCAGACCTATTATGGGTGATCTACCGAGAAACAGATTGATCCCTGGTAAAGTTTTTGACGTAGTTGGTGTTGACTACATGGGACCACTAAATTTTAAAGATAAAAAGGGACGCGGAGCAAGGCTGCTAAAATGTTATGTGAGTGTTTTTATGTGTTTTATAACGAAAGCTATTCACCTTAAAATCGTGTCGGATTTGAGTAGTGATGCTTTTATTTTGGCACTTCGCAGATTTGTTTCGCGTCGCGGAAAACGAACAGATCCAGTTGCACTTCATTCCAGTCAATTCTCCACATTTCGGTGGGTTATGGGAAGTGGGTATCAAATCTTCAAAACATCACCTAAAGAGGGTAGCAGATAACGCACATTTTACCTTGTGAAGAGTTGACAACTCTATTAGCCCCAATAGAGGCTATTTTGAACTCCCAGCCACTTACTTCCCATTCAACTGATCCCAACAATTATAATCCCCTTACTACGGCCCACTTTTTAATTCGGAAAAGCCTGAGTGTCACATCAGGAACGGATATTTCGGACCCGTTCCTGATCTGAAACTTATATCCGAAAATAGACTTTCCACAGATCAGCGCATTCAGCAAGTTAAACAAAATTTTTGGAAGCGCTGGAATAAAGAGTACGTAAGTGAACTCCAGCAAAGAACGAAATGGAAACAAACACAATCAGATATTAAGGTAAATAGTTTAGTCATCATCAAGGTTGGAAGTTGGGTAGAATTTTGTCGGTTTATCCCGGTAAAGAGAAGATTAATCGTGTTGTTGATATTTAGACTTCAAGTGGTGTGATCAAACGCGCGTTTTCTAAAATATGTCCTTTGCCAATTGACTGTTAAGGTTGAAGCTGATAAAGTGCAGTGCTTCAAGGCGAGAGGCATGTTAACATAGAGTAATTAAAAGTATGTTTTAAAGAGTAATTAAAAGTATTAAAAGTATGTTTAATATTCATTTCTCTATGCATGTTAAGGACTAATCGGTCCACCGATATATATAAACACATCGCCGGCGTCAGTAGCATCGCGCATCTCACCGTGCTTGCGTTCATAGAAATATAAGTAAAATGACCAATCGACGGTCGAGTCAGTCCCCGTACCAGAGACAACCAAAGAACTGTGCGCTAATAAAATATCCGATTATTTTCCATCTTTGTCTTTCTTCGTGAAAGGTAAACGTAGATGGCGCAGATAGCGTTTGCCGCCATAATTCAAACCTCGGCTATTAAGCATTTAATTATTTATTTTAATTAAAATCAGCCGTTATGTCTCAGAAGTTAGAACATCATTATGTTCTGAGACAGAACGGCTGATTTTAATTAAGACAAATACAAAGTAATTGATATGTTTTTAATTGCTCAGAACAATAGCAGACTTTAATTAACACAATGCAATCAAAATTTAAACTGGGGAACTAAATAAACTAAATATAATTCTGAAACATTTTGTATTGTATTTTCAGTATATGGTATAACTATAATATGTGCATGCATTTTCTTAATTATTTTCATAATTTATAATTTAAGATGGTAACAGTAACATGCATATACATAAATGCAATTAAAATATAAAAACATTTTAATTATCACAGTACTATTATAATATTCCAAAAAATATATCCTTTAGTGTAACACTTTTAAAATAAAAAAAGTTTAATGTTTTGCTGAAGATGCTAATATCGTTAGCGAAACAGGTATCCAGAAAAAATGAAATTGATTTGGTAAAGTGGTAAAACTGTTTTTCTACTAATTAGTAAAGAATAGGTAAGTCTGTTCTATTCTATAATAATGAATATACTGTTCAATTTGTATGTGTATGAAATACATATCTCTTAGCCGCTATATCTTATGTCTTATCTCAGTGAACACAGGAAGTGGTTTGATACGAGCAGTAAATAAAATAAAAAAATAGACAGTGCAAACCTTATAAATCAATTTACTAAATGATTCATGTAAAAAAAGACAAAATAAATGTTTAAATAAATATATATTTTAGTGTAAAGCCAGCGGTATCAGCATTAATAAAATTTGTAGAGAACTGATCAGAAGAAATTCTATAGCTCAAAGTCTTAATAATATTTACATTGCATATCCCTCTCCATGTTTTTCTTTTAATATGAACTGAAGGAAATTAAAGAAATCTTTTATTACTGTTTCTCAGAAACATTTAAAATATACATACTCTTACATCAAGGTCAGGAAAATTTCAATCAATTTTTAATTGTTGAATAGAAAATGAGAGGCCAGACATTTTGTAATATATATTTATAATCATCAAGTTAAAAATTAAATACTTGAAAAGTAAAACTTCTCCATTGAAATCAACTGAATTTGATTTTATTAAAGACTAAAGATTGACAATACAAAAACATAATAGTAATAAATAAAATCAGATTTTCTTACCAAATTAATTAAAACACTACTCCCAATATTGAAAGAGAACTTTTTAGAAAAAACGTCATAAATTTAAAATAACATCCTTAAAACAAATAGCAAACTCAACCCACGCTGGCATTCATTGAAATGAAAAACAAACTCAAATCTCAAATGGTATGACAATGAAAAATGATGTTCTATCAGTCAATGTCAACAACTGTCTGTCAGCTCCCTGTCAATTTTGCCAAGCAAGATGGCCGATATACGATTCCAATTTTCACCATAAAAGTTTCATCCATGTGGAACGAGAGAGACAACGAAATACAATATACAGATCGTGTTATCGTTTGTTACTTACAGGAAACCGCATAGAGGCGAAATCTTGCAACGTTGCGCGAGTACGAGTGCCTGCGACAGAGCACCGCCCCGGTCGGCCCGAGGATGGGATTAGTAAACATCTGACTTTCATGAGAGTTGCGTCGTTTGGCGACAAAATGTCCCGAAATATTACGCGAAAATCCAGGCATTTTTAAAAAATTTATTCTAATGCGGGTTTTACAGACATGATTATGTGTAAAACCCACATAGAATTGCAATCTTTAAATGTTTAATATGCTGTGTTTTGCATAATGAAAATTAAAGCGTTATTAAAAGCGTACTGATTTTTTATTATATAAAAATATTATAAAAAATCAGAAATAAAACTCTAATAAACAAACTTAACAACTTATCATTTTTTAAATCAAAGGCTCAAATAAACCGCCTTCTTTCGCTAAACAAAAACTTAACCTACCGTAAAAGCTATTTCGCAACTCGTCTAAATTTGTTGGCCTACTAAATTCATGCTTGTAAATGGTCTGCTTAAAAAACCCCACAGATAAAAGTCATTTGGAGACAAATCTGGAGATCTAGGAGGCCATTTAATATCACCAGTCCCACTAAAAAGGCGGTTAGGAAAAGTATTTGTTAAAAATTCTTTTACCCTAGTCACGTTATAAGCAGGACAACCATCTTGCTGAAAACATTTGTACCCATATTTTTTCCAGATACGAACAACAGTTTTATTGCTCATTCTCAGTTCCTCTCTATTCTATATCCTGGACCACTTCAACAGGTGGTTCTTGACGTTTTGTGTGGCATTTTTTACAATCTTGAAGACAAAAAGATGTCTCAACATTTGTAACCACATTTAAAGCCTTTTTTTTTTGCACAAGGAATCGGTCTATTCTCAAATGTCACTGAAAACAAATCTCTATATTGTACTGCCGAATTGCCTCCATAAAACCATTTAATTAGTTAAACTCTTTCGGAAGGGGTATAAACAGCCATAGTGAAAAAAAAGACGAAAATAACGCTCAAAAATTATTAATGCAACATGCAGTAAAACAGCAAAGTGAGGTCTGCTGACTCCCGGTTCAAAAAATAAAAACGAAAAATTCCGCCGCCTGCAACCCGCAACTAAGCGGTGTTGCCATTATTTTGGGTAATACGTAGCTCACGATAACACGATCTATATAAGGACAAGTACACGAAATCAAGCACTACTTTATTTTTATTTAATTTATTTAAAAGAATAAGCTTGATACTATATATATTTTAAATAGAACGCTTTATGCTGCGCAGCAAACTGTTGCGAAGTAGGTTAAAAAAATTGACGCTGTACAGCGTTGTGCCTATTTTTTAAGAATTTAATTTGACACCATATAGCGTGATCGCCCTTTAACGTGTTAAAATAGGCAAAATCTCAATATAACTTAGAAATAGAAAACATGTCGAACAAATCTCGCGCAGCTTGGTAGCTTATAATTAATTTTAATAATTAAAGTGCCTAAAAATTACATCTATATTTAGGCAAAAAAATGATTCTGAGTTATATATTAATTATCGTCCGATTGCCAATAAATCTCAATTTGGAAAAAGCTTTCCTGGATTTACTTGTAAATTATTTAGATGTAAACCAAACAATTACCCCTCATCAAAATGGTCTTGTAAAAAGTAAATATACAGAACGTGCATTAAATGAGAGCGTAAACTATGTACTTAATTCTTTAGAGAAAAAAAAAGGTTTTTTCTTTGACCGAGCGTTTGAAACAGTAGAACATAAGATTATTTTACATAAATTAAAAAAAGTTGGAATAAAAGGAACAGCACTTAAATGGATAAATTCATATTTAACTGACCGCTTTCACATGATAAGCTTGAGAAATGTAAACTTACTAAAGCTACCCAACAATGTTGCAGTTCCGCAAGGCACTTAACTTGCATGAACCTTATTCCTTCTTATGAATAACGACTTATTCGCGATTGGAGATACAAATATCTTTACAGCACTATCTGCAGACGATTTTAAATTTTATCCTTCAAATAAGTAAAATAATATCTAACATAGATTGCAAGGCTCTAGTCTGTAATATAGAGACCTAGGAGAACATAATATGCACTTAAAAAAACTCAACTAGTACTTTTTTTGCCTAAAACTTACCCCAATAAAGAGATTATTTACTTTTTAAATACTAACTATAAACAAAGTGTATGTACAGTCAACAAAATTGAAAATGTCCCTCGTTCCGTGGCTCTTTACCCATTTACATGTAATTTAAGCACAATTTGGCTACACTGTATGAATGAAGAAAGTATAGCGGCATTTTTCGAAAATAAGTAACGGGGGCTGATGCGGGGGCAGCTTATGCGATCGATCCCAATATAACATTGTGTGTAAGGTACCATTGTAAATTTTAAGATCTATTTTTAAGGAGCGTTTTTCCATATTAATTGGCGGCACGGGGATGCAGGTAAAATGTATAAGGTGGTAATTATAAATAAATTTGATGGTAAGTAGTATTGTACTGTCTTTTGTGTTTATAAGTGCCTCGAGTCTATTTACGTGTTTAATTTTTTTTTTACGTGTTTTATGTAATATTTTTTCATAATGCCAAGATTGCCTGGACAGAGGGAGAGTATCATGAAAATTCGTACTAGAATTATTGTTATGCATGAGATGGGTGCCACCTTACGAGAAATAGCAATAGCTACGGATCTTTCAGTAAGTTTTTTTCTGTATGCATTTCGTTTAAATTTTTTGTTAAGTAAAATCTATTTAAACTAAACTATGAAATTTGTCAAGAATCTTCAAAAATTCTCTTTAACTTTCATTAAAAAAAAAAAGGTTTGTTTTTATACAGAACCAACTTTTTTTGATATCCCGAAATAAGCTAATAAATTTAATAGATCAAAAACGAAAATTATTATCCCATCGTCCCGGGAATCTATTCAAATAGGAGTGATTTCGAGGGTAATTTATAATTTTTTCATTAAATTTTTTATTTAGAATAATTGGTGAAAATTACATATCTTAAGTTTAATTTATCGATAGATATCTAAAAAAGTTATAAAACTGACCTATATTTTTTAACAAAGAAAAATATACATGTTATTGGGTCTATCCAAAAAAAAATGTTTTTGTTTTATTTTTAAAGTAAAATCATTTTATATATGATTGATTGTTTTTTTTGAGGTAGTATTTTTTAAATCCAAGCAAACCTTATACAGGGTGAGTTTTTTAAAGTGTTGCAACGCGATATCTTGAAAACATTCAAGTTTTTTCTAAATATTTAAAAAACGAAGGTATAGTTTTTTTTAGATAATAAATAAATTTAATGCAGTACCATACCGTAAAAAAAGTATTAATGGGTTTAAAGGTTTCTCAAAAACGGTAGTCGAATGTAGTATAGATTGGCGATATTTTGAATTTTAAATTTAATATCTGACTCACTACTGCACCAGTTGAGGGTTAAGGGGAGTGGCCCTATTAAAAAATGTTTATTAAAATAATATTTAGTCCAAAACGCACCATGAGCCAATCCACTACCTATTTACCGCATTATTTGTATCCATCTAGTATATTTTTATATCCGTATTATTATTATACCTGTGAATGGGTTTTTTTATGCCAAATTTAAGCTTTACCTCGTTAATTATATTTATTCGATTTAGTAATATGATACATTATGTATATGCATTTTACGATATTAGACTGAGCATTGACATAAGCGAGCTTTGACATAGGTAATTTATGAAAAAGAAGAGAAGAATTCTATCGCCTGCTTTTATTATAATTTAAAATAATTTTGTCTCTTCGCGCCGATTGTTATTTTTAAATATGAAGGTTTTATAAAAGTCATAGCAAACATTTTAATCTGAAATATTTTCACTTTGAAAACTTTCTCAATATTTTCGCTTTATTTGCTTTTCACCATATATTTAAAAAAGTTGTTATAGAAATATATTTTGACGTAACGCTCTGAATGTTTTAAAAAAAACGTCAACAAATAATATAAAATTATATTATTGTTAAGAGACGCTGTTTATGCTTTTTTAATACCTACTTTATTAACTTATTCATAATAATAAAATATTTACTGCTATTTTTATCTATACCTATACATATAGGTCACCCCTTTGCTAAACTGTTGTCACTAACCTAATAGTATAACAGATATCTATTTAATTAATTAATACTAATTACTGCATTTGCTTTTAAACAGGTCAAACAAGTTAGACGCTGGATCCAACGTCAAGAGGCAGAAGGGCATGTAGAAACCAGACAACATCCTGGAAGGCGACCTGTATTTACCGAAAAAACATTTTTTTCGGACATAAGGTCCCATCAATTAGTGTGGAGACCTACAAGTATCAGATATGATTCCCATTATGTCCAAGAAACTGAAAAAAGCGGGAGAATAACATTGTCATTATCGGGTTGGATGACCCAAAATGGACCCGGAATGCTAGTAACCACGCCACCCCCAAAGAATTCCGCGGACTACGTGCACATTTTGGAAAATTCTTTTCTGCCTTCATACAGAATATTATATACGGCTGGACCAATATCCTTTATGCACGATAATTGTCCAATTCATACCTCCCGTATAGCGAGAACATGGTTTGAGGAACATCCGGAATTTAATTTAATTCCATGGCCATCCAGAAGCCCCGACTTAAACCCCATCGAAAATTTGTGGGCTGAAATGGTGAATTTTTGGGATACTTTTAATCAAGGCCAAATTAGATCGAAGGAAACGTTACTAGCCCACGCTCAAAGAGTTTGTGAATCTTTTAGAGGGAGACCCGATTTTAGTAATTACGCGGGATTAATGCGGAAAAGGCTGCAACAATGCATTGACGCAAATGGTTTTTATACCAAATATTAATTAAGAAGCCATACCAATACAAAATGCACTCTGTGATATTAGACGTTAATTATTATTAAAAAAAAAAGTGTAAGTTTCGAAAAAAACACAATACATAGGCTATTTAAAAGTTTAAATAAAAAAGTATTTTTATTGTAGATTTAAATTATAATTATACTTACTAAAGCTTGTTAGGAGTAGTGTTGAATGTTATTAATTGTTATTAAGATGTTATACTTAAAGAACTGTAATTTGTCATTAAATAGGAAATAAAATTTTCGCTTTGAAACTGACCTTTGATCCATTACTTATACGTTTTATAAGGTTTAAAAAAAAGTAAATAAAAAAAGATACGGGACTACTACAATTAAAGTTAAGTAATTAAAGTTAACTTCGCTTTAATAAAAAAAATATAAAAAATAGTTTTTTACCCAAGAAGAAATCACGAGAGTGCCTTATTTACAAACGGAAATATTACTTTATTCATCACTTCAGTAAAAAAGTGTGCTTTACTTATGAGAACCACATAGATTTTTTTCTACCTCTTACCAAAACATAGACATAAACAATTTAAAATATGGATTTGCCGAACAACATTTTGGGTTGGGTTGGGTTGGGTTGGGTTGGGTATGAAACCTTTAATGCCTTAAACAGGTTTGAGTTTACGTTTTTCATTTCCTAGACACACGATGAAAGAGAAAAATCTCAACATATACAACATATACCTATCGTTTCTGCTGTAGCACTTAAAGTTTCTATTATTATAATGTTTCCCTTTTTTATGATTACCTTTATTTTGGTTTACACATACTGGTTGCTGCCAGAATTAAAAAAAACTATTATTTTATCATAGAATTACATCTGTTTGTTTACTTATTTTTAAATACACATCATATATTTAAAAATAATATAAACAAATAGGTA
This sequence comes from Anthonomus grandis grandis, assembly GCF_022605725.1. Classification (NCBI taxonomy): domain Eukaryota; kingdom Metazoa; phylum Arthropoda; class Insecta; order Coleoptera; family Curculionidae; genus Anthonomus; species Anthonomus grandis. The sequence goes on along the minus strand of NC_065548.1, from coordinate 23,828,910 downwards.
TTTTTTTAAATTATATTATTTTATACAATAACGCACACTTTAAAAGTAAAAAACAATTTAAAATTTGGATTGGTATTTTTATTTAAGTTGCATTTTATTTTTCAAATGTTGGGTGAGTAATATAAAGTAATACTTTGATAAAAAAAGTTTAAAGAAAAACATCGATTAGGATTTTTATGTAATGCATAAAAAAGTAAAAACGATTTTTTTTTCTATTTATTTTGACAACAAGCAGCATTTGACAACAAAAATATAGGTTGTGAAAGGTCAAGCAAAAAAATAATAATTTGGAGTTAAGAAATATAGTGTCCCAATAAAAAAATAACTGAAGGTAATTTCTCAAAAGTGATGAACCAAACAGAATTTTGAAGAGCGCATTTAGCCAACGTATAAAACACTATAGCGCATTGTCCTAAAAACTTTACATAAGGAAGAAAAACAAACTGATTGATTTTTTTTAATATCAGCTTGCACAGCCACAAAAATATTCGAAACGTCCCATTGCAAAAACCCCATCTACTGAAAAATGAGTTCCGTCACCCCTGCCTATTTATACACGACTAAACTCGATCGATACTCTACACCCTACCGCCCGCCGTACGCTACCCCTTTCAGTCAAAAGCCATGTTGCCAAATTGTAAGGCAACGAAGTCCGAGAGCAGATGAGAGGGACATTTTCAAATTTGCCGACTGTACATTCAAGTAGCGGTTTCAGACTACCTTATCGGAGCCATATTCCATGTCAATAAAAATATATAACCATTTGCCACAACATACTAAAGTAACTAATTACATAAATTGTTTTAAAAAACAACTTAAATAATTTTGGGTTCCCAAGGCTTTTTACTTACTCAATGAATTTCGAATTAAGAAAAGTAATGTTTGTAAAGTGTCTTTAATGTGTTCGGTAAGATAAATTTCATTAGTAACTGCAACAAATGACGTTTTCTTATATCATGTATTTTTGTCGATTTTTTGGAAGTAAATATTTTTATATTTTTAGTTTTTAGTACTTCATATTGTTTCGAACTCCATTTGGGCAACAATTTAGGTTACTTTAATTAATTTATTACAAATGCTGGTATTTTAAATCTTCTATAATTATTATACTTGCTTGCTTTGACTGTCATAAAATAATGAAGAAAATTCATTGTTTCATAAAGCATTAAAAAAAATGTAGAAACCTTTTAGTGTTTCCAATTTTTTTCATTAATTTTTAAAAAGGACTGCGTTTTGTGATATTTTAATGAGTTTTACTGCTTATCCTGAAAATAACGAAACAGTCAAAGCAAGTTAGGTGGAAAGTTTGACGCTGTCAAAAAAAATTGTGGGATCAACGTAACGAAATTTAAGTCACAAGTATTCCAACATGTATGCCAGTTGCTGGGAATCAATAAGACTCGCACAATCCCTTTATATCATCAGTCTGATGAAATAGTTAAAATATTAAATTGCCCTTTTAAACTCTATTTCAAAATTGTGGTAAGCTCTAAACAAACCAACTGGAATATCAAATGTTGTCATCGGTGCTAAACTTCGTTTACCCATTGATTATTACGTAGGAGTAGGTACGTTGACCATTTAATAACAACCAAAAGAGCATTTGCAAATGCTTTATGAACAGGTACGAGATAAACTTCACCTAGAAATTAACAAAATGAAATTAAGTTTTGACATCCAGGCAAATCCAACCGGTCTTAATCCTGGGGACAGAATCTGGTTATCTGGTATAATCTGATATAATCCACCTAGGACAAAAGGCAAGTCACGATAGCTCCAGAAGTATTGGAAAGGTTTATTTTATGTGGTCACCAGAAACAATGACGTGGTGTACCGGATCCAGCGACGTCCGGCAACAAAGATGAAAATTCTAGACATCATCTGGCTAGTATCTTATCATGACTGAGATGGCCTTTGGAGGTATTGATAGATTGAACAATCACTTAAGAACTTAAGGGGGGAATACGTCCAATAATCTGAAAGTATTTATTCTGTTTTGTTCTTACTTTCTTAGTCTAAATTGATTTGTTAAGTTCATTAAGGCTTCTACTTAAGTTGTGGATTTTATGATAGCTATTATGCCCACTTAAATGAAATCTGAATTGAGTTTGCTACGTATATATGATACGCTTAGCAGATGATTTTCTGCCTATAATGTATTTAATATACCTAAAAAAACAAAATTTATTTTGCGAAATAAATTTTAAAGGAAAACAAGTTATAAGAAAATGCCTCCTTATATAACTAATAAGTCCGACAAAGCATATTTTCCGTATATAATAAATTTTTACTAATATCGTTTTTAATAATGCAATTATATTTAATACAATAAAATAATCTCTATAATAAAAATATATAATATAATCAATAACATAAAAATAAAATAATTTGATAAATTTAACCAAGGACTTGCTGCTTTAATATATTCGGAATAATTAAGTAAACTCGTAAGATATAATGTCAGTTTTTTGGCCAAAATATAGTATTTTTATTATTAAATATATTGCATCAAAAGTCTATTTTAATAAAGCGAGTCTGATAGAAAATATCTTAATTTACAATAATTAGGGTTTTTTTTTAAACCGAAAATTTAGCTTTAATTGCATATTTATCATTATTTGTCCTTTTAGTCTGTAAAAAACAGTTAAGGTATAGTTTAAGTTAAAATAAAATTTAAAGTAACTTATTATATAATTTACATCATTTATACCATCAAACGATTACTGACAACCATGTAACCTATTGACCTAATTTATGATAGGCAATATATAGTTTAATAAGGCACGCAGTAAAACTCAGTTAAAAAAGTTAACGGAGACCTTTAACTATTTTAATATAACGTGAAATATTTCAGGAATATTTAGCAATTTGAATATTCCTGGAAAATTTTATTGTCACATTCACCAAATGTCAGTTATATCTAATTACTACCGCCGGGCTCTTTCCAGATTTGATACTCATAAATATGTCAAATCTCTATGCGTATTCTCTCTAATTTTTTGATTTATGCATATAAAGTTAATCATGAAAAATGCGTATAATTCGATACAAATTGAAGTTCTACCTATTTTTTTTAACCTAAACCACAATTATTTATTTATATGAACAAGAACAAGTGTTTAAACCCCGCATATATGACAATAGCAAAACAGAGTTTAAATTTAATATACCAGCAGGCATTAACCAAAAATTTAAAAAGCATAAATTCCTTTTAAAAAAATACTGCTAATTATGATAGTGAACTGGCAAAAAGATTTTTTTTTCGAATTTTTACTTCGAATTTTTATTACTGCCTGACTTATAACTAACTTAACTTAGTCTAAAATCTAGCTTTTAGTCTTTAGCGTAACTGCTCCTATAAGTAAACTAATCTTTGTAAAATAAGGAAAAAATCATATTATGTTAAATAGAGAAAAACATATATTAATAAGAGATTCATAATGCCTTCTTTCTAAGAAACGAGCTTACGGATGACTCAAAACTGGCGAAATTATATACGAAATTCTTAGCGAAAGACTTCGTCATAGCTATTTCTTAAGATATTCTTTGGTTCTATAATCTTGGTATGACTAGCTTCTGGATTATGAAGTAGCTGAATGTAGTTACTAGCAGAACATACAGTAGTGCGGTTCAAATGCTATTTCTTTATTAGTAAACAAGTTGATAGCCACAGCTATAAGTCATTTCTATGTTCAAAATGCAATAATTTAAGAACAGCACATAGGATACAGGATAGATATGTTAAATAATTTAGGGATTCGCTTTTAACAAAAAATGTTATTGTTGTATTTAACAAAAAAGATATTATTGTAATTACCAATTATTGTAAAAAAAACTCTTAACGTGTAACTTGGACTACCTTATTTATTGTGTATATTTTAATAATATACAGAGTATTCTGGAAAAGGTAGGAAATCTCTTGCATTGAGGTAGAAAATAAAAAAATATTACAGAACCTTCCTATAAAAAAAATTTCCTATAGGCCCTTCCTATGAAGATACGGCCCCTTAAAGACGCCCCTGGACATCGGTTTTTAATATATTTATTTATGTATTTAGCTTGAGCTAGATAGGTAATACATAATATAGATAATATAATACATATTTAAAAAAAATAACTTAAAAATTTACATCAGTACAAAAAAAATGCATGCATACAAAATAAATTACCAAAATAAAACAAGTGCGAATTGAAATTGTAAAACTAAAATAAAATAAATATACATACGAAACAACAAATACATAAACAAAGATAACATGAAGGATAAAACGGTAAATGAAAGTATGTATAAATAAAACTTAATAATAACTAAAAATTACTGTTTAAAAATGTATAAATAAAATGAAACAACTAAAAAAACTTTTTCTTAAATCACTTTTGAAGTACTTGGTATAATTTAATAAAAATTTTACGTCATCAATACTTCTACTACCTCTTAAAACGAATTCCTTAAAACACATTTACCTTGTTTATTTTACTAGGGGCGGACTAGGCTGCACATTATATATAATGCTTAAATTTTTAAAACCCTGTACGATAAAGACTCTGAAATAATAAATATGAATATCAATAAATGGATAAATAATGAAGCGTTTTGAAGAAAACGAAATTAAGGAATCACTGTTTTATTTTATTTAAAAATAAGCACGATATGTTCTTTTTTTCTCAGTGATACGACAGTTATTCAAACAACGAAGAAATTCCATTTTAAGGTGTTTAATCTGAAAAAGTACATGTTTTGTAAACGCACCATTCTTGCAAACGGTTCTATTGTATACAATAAACAAATACCTATCTTTCAACACTTACCATCTTTCACGTTGTGAATACATTGATCCGTTATTTCGATAAAAATTTATAGATTTTTAGATTTCTTGGTGCATTTAATTTGAATTAAGTCGAAATATGCAATTTACGTGTATTGAGTATGCAGATATGCATCTTATGTATAGTCTTGCCTCTTGCAATGCATTGGAAGCAAAAGTTTGTATAAAGAAAGATATCCTAATGCAAACCAAAACACCTTTTAACGAAATGAGAAACGTCTAAGGGAAACAGGTAGGCAACTCACACTTATTAAGATGATATTATGATTTTATTTAATGTAATTTTAGGAAATTTTGGGAAAAATAATATTGATGCTGGTCAGAAAAGAACTGTACGTGCAGTACAATTAGAGAAAAATATTTATTAGCTGTTTACTATTTATTTTTAGCTATTTACTCCTTTAACGAGCACTCGAATAATACATAAAGTCTTTGAAAATTATATACAGAAAGTGCATAAACTAACTTCTGAAGATTTTCCTCGTAGAATACAGTTCGCGAACTGGCTATTATATTAGCAGCGAACTAATCCAAACTTCATTGGCATTATTCTTTTTACTCATGAAGTCCTGCGACAGAGCACCGCCCCGGCCGGCCCAAGGACGGGATTAGTAAACATCTGACTTTCGTGGGAGCTGCGTCGTCTGGCGATAAAATGTCCCAAAATAATACGCGAAAATCCAGGCATTTTTTAAATATTTATTCTAATGCGGGTTTTACAGACATGACAATGTGTAAAACCCGCATATAATTGTATTCTTAAAATGTTTAATATGCTGTGTTGTATAATGAAAATTAAAGCGTTATTCTAATAATAAATAAAATATCAACTCTGATGAAAATATAATAAAAAATCAGAAATAAAACTCTAATAAACAAACTTAACAACATATAATTTTTTAAATAAAAGGCTCAAATAAACCGCCTTCTTTCGCTAAACAAAAACTTAACCTTTCGTAAAAGCTATTTCGCATCTCCAAAAGAGTTTCAGGTAAAATGGAATTGGCACCTTCAACAATTTTATTTCGCAACTCCTCTAAATTTGTTGGCCTACTAAATTCATGCTTGTAAATGGTCTGCTTAAGGTAACCCCACAAATAAAAGTGACTGAAAACTTCTGTGCTCGTTTTCCTGAGACCAATAACGAACAATGGAAGGATTGTGTTTTCCATGTAATGGAAAAGAAGATTCATCAGAAAAAAAATTTTATTGCTCATTCCCAGTTCCTCTCCAACACTTCTTTTGGACCATGTTGAATCAAGTTCTATATCCTGGATCACTTCAACAGATGGTTCTTGACGGTTTGTGTGGCATTTTTTAAAATCTTGAAGACAAAAAGATGTCTCAAAATTTGTAACCACATTTAAAACCGTTTTTGCACAAGGAATCGGTCTATTCTCAAATGTCACTGAAAACAAATCTCTACATTGTACTGCCGAATTGCCTCCATAAAACCATTTAATTAGTTGAACTCTTTCGGAAGGGGTATAAACAGCCATAGTGAAAAAAACACGAAAATAACGCTCAAAAATTATTAATGCAACGTGCAGTACCACAGCAAAGTGAAGTCTGCTGACTCCCGGTTCAAAAAATAAAAACGAGAAATTCCGCCGCCTGCTAGCCGCAACCAAGCGGTGTTGCCATTATTTTGGGTAATACGTAGCTCACGTTAACACGATCTGTATACAGATTAAAGAGAGCAACCAACAATAGGATAAAAATTTCTTTCTAGTTGCACGTCTCTTTGGTTGTCTCTGCCCGTACGATCGATGAAAGGTGAGGGTCTCGCGCGTCACCAAGCTCAAACATATGTGAGATGACGTCATTTTGTACTTCATTCAATTAATAACGTTTTCTGTACGTTTTGTTTAAACTTTATATTTCTTTCGATGTGTAATAAAAATACATTCCATATCTTTAAATTGTGTTATTAAATAAAGTCCACTATTATCGAAGGTGATAACAGATGTCTCGATTTAGTTTAACATTAATACTGTAAAAATTTTAATTTTCATTATACTTATCACATTTGCAATAATTTAACTTACTGAATAAAAATATCAATTTTTTATTTACAAATTGTCTTAATTACTATAACGAAAATGTATATTTTTATATATTTATTAATCCTTAAAAAATGTATAGGAAAAGATATTAAGCAGATATTTTAAAGATATATTCTATTGGACATATTAAAAATATCTTTAATAAGACATCTTAAAGATATATTTTACTGGTCTCAAGATATTAGTACGTTATTTAGATATAAAATAAGACATAAGACTTGAAAATGTCCTGTGGTATATGGGTATGAGTTCAAATCCCAACCTCGAGCAATTCGAACTTGTTCAAACCTGAAGGCCACACCATTTGAAAAAGAAAGCCCAAATGGGGCAATTTCTCTTCGATGGATAATCCCACGCAGACCCAGTTTTACAAGAATTGACAATACAGCGTTGCCTTGCTTAGCTTTAGGTTGCAGCGAGTACGGAAATCAATCTAATCCCAAAATGTAAAGTTAATAAAAAGTTTTATTTAGACCTCCTGGCTTAAAATGGTACTTAATATTATTGGTACATTGGTCCATCAGAGGCTGTAGCACTACGAAGTAAATAAGTAAAATAACTCAAAAATACCAGAAAGAATATACCATCAACGCTGCTGCGTAAACCAAAGAAATCGGCAGGTCATTAAAATTTTTATTTTAAGTTAGAATTCTTGCTATCTTCTTTTTAAATATCAGTGGCAGCAGCGAAGGTTCAATATTTTACTTTAAAAAAATATATTTCTCACTTCTGGTTGTTATAGAAAAATCATAAACATTTTGTTACTCTGAGGTTAAGAAAGCAGGTTGTAATAATGAGATAAAATGCTATTACACTATTACTGAATTTGAAAATGAATAATAATTCAATAATATGCATAATTGTAGAAACAATGAGGGTCCGGTAAAGTTAAAGCAACGTCTAAAAACCGATTTTTTTTTTTGAAAATATTTACGTAGGATGTTGAGTTTGAACATTTTATTGATAAAAATCTGAGGTTGAAGTAAAAAAATGCAAAATTTTAAAAATTATCAAGGATTTTCTACTTACGTATAATTCACAATTACACCCGGCTTAACTATACTCTATTTGCAACTAGCCATCACGTTGATCATTATATATGCTATTAATACAAATTTAAAGCCTTAAGTAACCAAATTCTGTAACTTACAGGATTTACATCACTTCTTTAGGTCATAAAACACAAATTTCCACGCGCAAATCAGGAATATCAAATATGTAAATACGGATTAATTCATAAATAAAAAAGACTGTCATATGTCACTTACGTCAACAAATATTATTTTACTATTTATTGGGAGTGGCTACTATACTAGTACGATTATCTTAATTTTCTGTCGTGTCCATATATATATGGACACGATTAGGGTCGATATAGATGACCCAAATCCCGATATTTCTGTTCTATTTTACTGACAGTACTTTGAGATATACGTGGCCTATCAGGATACTTGGCATGATAAATTTCACAGACTTACATCTGAGTGCGCATCCTGTTTCCATAACCAATCATCATCAAAATCTCTATTCGCTCTCGCTCACTAAGACGTACCATTTTTTGAAATTTTAATTTTATCTTTTGATAAACTTAACACAAGCAAAACTTTGCTTAGGCATCTAAATCAAACTAAATTCACTTAAAATTATTTGATGTCAATAAATTGTGACAAGTTAACAATCAAAAACACCAACCACAAATGTAAATAACCAAACAATAACTGATAGGTTGCTTGATATAAATAACTCTTCCAAAAATAGCCTTTTATTATGTTCAATCGTCAACGGTCGAGTTTAGGTATAGGACATGGTACATGAAATGTACTTAGAATTTGATGTAGAACCTAAATCTAAAATAAAAAATAGGTGTTTACATTTAAAAAAATTACGTTGATGACCGTAACTTATTTTTGGGCCACCCTGTATACATAAAATTATAGTAAGAAAACCCGCAGTTAAAAATAAAAATCGACATGTCCGAGCGTTTTTTTTTTGAACATACCCCTGAATTTTAAATGAATTTATTCCAGCCTTTACGTTCGCACTGTATATTTAAATCTTGTTTACTTTTAAATATTCAAAAAGCGGCTATTTACTAGATTCTTGCTTTAAAACCAGCAATCCTAGATATACTATACCATAGGTGTGACTGATAGTCAATGAGCTGAGCTTATAATGACCTAAGGTAGGTATACATAGTTGCCTTATAGTTCGCTGATGATATATATAACGAGTTTGTTACGACTATCCCCGTTTCTCGAAATCTAGCTTCTAACGCTTGTGATCTGTTCAGTTATGGGCGTGTAGACCTCTATCTTCGATTGCGTTTATTTTACTTCTTCTCTTCACGCTCTTCGTACCGCTTTTCCTGCGGTGTGTGAAGACCCACTACAGCATTCGTTTTGGCCATCATTGATCATTCATCCTTTTGACAATCATTCCATTTCATCTTTTTGCATTCTGTAGTTTCCAGGATGTCGATGTCTAGGCCTATACGCTCTCTGATTATAGTAATTTTCAGTCTGTCTTTTCTGGTTAGTTAGCAACATCTACGCTAGCAGTTCATTTCTATTGCTTTTATTTTGGAGACGGCTTTTTTATTCATATTTCAAAGTTCTCAACCATATGTAGCAATAATACATATATAGCAAAACTTTCTATGATACTTTCGTGATGATCAAATTTTTGTATGATGTGGTTTTTCCAGAATGTACTTTTTAATTGAGGTGTTGCTGAATTACCTTGACTAATTTCTAATTGCTATTTCCTTTTTGTTCCGACCATCATTTGTAATGCTTACACCGAGATATTTATTTCTGTAATTATGTTCGATTTATACGTTCCTTAGTTTTAAATACCTTCCTTCACTTCGCACTACTACATATTTTGTTTTTGATGGGTTGGTAGATAATACACTTCGTCTATTTTTCGTATCATGTACTGAATATCAACCTGATCTTCCACACTTATTACTGGATCATTCGCAAAATGCAAGCTGTAGAGTTTATGGTCGTCAATTGAAATACCAATAAGTTCACTTTTTGTTCAGGTTTCCAAAACCTCTTCAAATAAATCTGATCTTTGCCCAATCTTCATTGAACTAGTCTTTTTTCAATATAACTCCCTCACGGCATTAATGTACATCGGTGGAATCCTCTTATGATGCTTATTAAAATAAATTATTATTAAAATACATATCTTCAAAATTAAAAATCAAAAACTTCATAAGATTCGTTATTATGGAAAGTGTGAGTCCTAGAAAAAAAATAAAATATATCAGAATACATTTTATTTTTCTAGTCGGTAAGCAGAGTGAGCTTCGAATATATTAAGCTCTTTAGAATTTTCTAATGAAGTAATTTATATGACAGATGATACCACTATTATGTATCATTATAAAGACCAAAATTCTGTAAGATACTTCTTTATACTAAACACTATTAAAATAAAGAAATAAGTGCTTTTTCATATGCGACTAAATCTTTTAATGATCCAAGCTGTCTATATAATTTATCTTTTCTATAACAATCAGAGTAATTATGCTACTGGGAATTAGGTAAGCCTCTCATTAATCTCTCTATTTTAAATATTGCTTTCAATTTTATATTAAATATTATATTTGAGAAAAAATTGTATTCGTTAATATAAGCAAATTAATGGCGCTATAAAACCCTAGAAGTACAAATATAAAATCAAAATAATTTTTTAGCTGAACGCCACTGATCGGGTCCTTTTAGTGGTTTTCCGCATCCACTCGATTTTATCACTGATTGAAATTTATTTTCGGGAAGATGTACACATCAATTCCGCTTCGCTAGGTAGATTTGGTAGATTTTCTGCAATATAGTAGCTGTTAAAAGCAGTGCTCGAAACGCTGTACGAACAGCATTTATTTGAGAAGATATATTGCTATACAGTTTATTTTTTTGTAAGTAAATTGCCATTTAAATTTGGGTTGAAATATTGAAACTTAAATTAAAGTTTAAAATTATTCGGCTTTAAAACATATATTTTCATAGCTTTTAAAGACGTGGGCAAATATTACTGAAATGTTTATGGAAAACCCGCTATTTAAAAAAATGATTAAACAAAGGATATCTTTAGATGGAATGATTAAAAATCCTCTCGTTAAAAATCGTTAAGAATCCTAATTCTTCAGTTATAGTAGTAGCTCTTTTCCTGTTATCTCTGCAAATTTTCTTTCCAAATTGTTGTCTTTATTAGTTTGCTCGGATACCTGTTCTGCTGTAAGTCTTTGGTGATGTTTTCGATTTCCCTACTGAGGTCAACATTGTTGTATATTGTGGCTACCCATATACAGGATTTTACTTACTCCCACCATTGTTGAACTAGGATAATCGGTGTTGTACTTTAAGTATTCTCGTGTGTGTGTGCTTTTGCAATAAACTGATGTCTATCGTAAACTTGATGTTTTGCCTAATGTTATTAATGTGCTTCAGAACATGGGCTAGTTCTGTATCGCTTTTGTCCTTAATAATATATATGTCCTATATATGTTGGCTACCACTGGAGATGATGACGAGCCGATTAGAAGTAATTTGTCTTTAATGTAAAACCTGTCTTTGAATTGAAAGTAAGAGTTACAAAGACAAAAGATTTATCACTCCCTCTAGTGAAGATTTAGTGCGTTTTGTAAGTGTTGCGTCTTTCGCTGGTAACCTTAAAGGATCCTCCGAAAAGCAACTTTGTATGAGAGCTCTCAACATCAAAGTTTATCGGTGGGTCTAATATTACTGGCTGTTCAGACGTATTATCGAGTTCGACTAACTGAGCTGACTGAAGACGCGTGTGCAGATAAAAAGAATAAAAACTGCAAGTACTGTAAAAGTACAGGTACAATACACTTTTGTGCAGTATCTCCGTTATTTTTATGTTAGCGGGATGCAGTTTTTGCAACAGTGTGCTACTTTTTCGTGAAGCTAAAGATGTCGTTAACAAAATTTTCATAGCTCTCTTAGTTTTCAAAATACTGGACATTTTTGAAAATCTTGCATTTTGGGAATACCCTCATATCTTCGTTATCTTTAAGTTTTGAAAAGGTAAAATAATATTGTTATAATTTTTTCTGTAGAATACAGTGGTGTAAGTAATTGTTATTAAATATTTACTATATTACGCAAGGCATCCCTTCTTTGTGTATTTTAGAAAGCTCGTAAAAATATGGCGATCTTGACGTTGGTATCCCTTTTAAATCTTTAAGTGCAGTCCATTTCTGTCTCAAGATATTCCTTTTAGTTAAGTTTTTTTAAATTAATTTAAATTAATCAATTTGAAGTTTTAAACCGCCAGCCATAGCCCAGCAGTGATGAGAATTTCGCACTGAAGCCTAAAAGCAAAAAAAAAAATCTTGTTATGCTATAAATAATATTCCGGTAAGACTAACCGGTTTACAGGGATTATTTCTAGGGAGTTGAGTTTGTTCGACAGTCTTGATTTAAAAGTTCTAAACAACAAGAACAACTCCCTAGATCTGATAGGTTCCAGAAACCCTGTTAAATTTAAATGATGGAAAAAAAAGAACCCATCAGGCCGGCTTCGTGGGTTCTCTGTATGGTCAGTTGTCTCAGTCAGATTAACTCACTCAGTAAAACACCTTAATTTAATTTAAATAGGGTGTTTATTAAAGTTAATATCTTACTTCATCAGAGACAATGAGTTAAAGTTGTAAGGCAAACAAATTCTACATGGTAAGTAAATATAATTAAATATACATGATGGTCTTAAAGATGTAAACAAAAATAAACAAAAGATATACATATATAAGTTTATACCCAAAGGTATCTGAATTCGTCAGTGATCACTTCGGAAGCATTACATAATAAGGCGTAACATTGAAGTGTTTTAATTTACATAATTATAAGATAGATATAGTTTTAAAGATAAAAATGAGAAGGTGATAAATAAATAATATAGAAGAATAAATAATAAATAAATGATGATAAATAAATAATATAGAATAGAAGATAATAAATTCATGTTAAATCATACAAAAAAATCAAAAGAATATGGTTAAGATTAAAAGAATGTGCTTACGGGTCAAGTTCCATGGTGTTCTTCTTTCGGGGGCGAGAGCCCGCGATAAGCTATTTTTCACCACATAGGGTTTAAGGCATGATGTGGGTTGACGGGGCTAAGGGCGGCGAAATTCTGCTTTTAGGCTTCAGGGCGAAATCCTCATCACTGCTGGGTCATGGCTGGCGGTTTAAAACTTCATTTTTAAGGAGCCCTAAGAGATATTTCTCAATGGAAACACGAAACACCAAATAAAATGTCACCGACGGTGAAAACTACTTACGAAGTTTCGAGAGGCACCAAACCACTAAAAACCATCCTGCTTAAAAAATATTTGCTTGAAAATGAAGAAACACTAATGAATTATAGTTTTTAGTATTAATTTAGATAAAAATGTGCTGGCGGAGAGAGATGATACTAGATTTATTTCACTACACCATTAATCTCTCTCCGTCACAGCGTACAGCACGGTTCACCTTTGACAGACGCAGGAGCTGGAAAGACCCCCCAGGTGCGTCGCGGAACTGCTTAAGTAGTAGTCCAAAAGACGTCTGGGCGCAAGACCGAAGATTGAGGAACTTCGCTCGTTACTTTATGGGTTTAGCCGCTATGGGCCCAACCAAAGCCCATACGTAGATCACTAATAAGCAAACCATAGAGTGCCTGGTAGAAAGTACAAATACGGGCCAAATCGTAATAATTCGACACGCGGCGCCACTGGCGTCCGCTTTAGTAAACCGGTTGACCAATTCAATTGCCGTGAAATCTTCTCCATGCACAGCATATTGTAAACAATAACAAAGGATTAAAATGGTGATAATATTGATAGTGGTTCAATGAAAAATATTGGCGAATTTCATTAGGAGTCGAAGGCAATTGTAATTATGATGGGTGTCTCAGTCAGCAGTCTCGTACTTAATATAATAAAGTTTTTAAAAAAAAATTTAGAACAAGGTCATTTTTAAATATTTTAACCAAATGAATAAAAGTTAGGATTCTCCAGATCCCCTCTAAAGCGTAATTAATCCTGTACAAATTATTTATTTAATTTAATTAAGATATTCCTTTTAGTTAATTAATTTTCTTTTTCCGGTTAACTTAGAGTTAATTTATAGCAAAATTCATCCGCTTCTACTCAAGGTAAACTGATAGACTCTATAGAAGTGATAACATCTAGGAGCGTTGGCTTCGACGATACTACAAAATTAAACCCTTTGTTTAATACCTTTTCCTCAGTATTGGTTTTTCTCAAACACCTTGATTATGGTTTTTTTTAGAGAGATTGAGTCCGTCTTTCTTATGCATGTAGTTTTCAGTTTTTAAAACTTTAATTAATATTTAAGTTTCAAAATTCTGACTGAAAGATTGACTAATAGTTTTCATCCAAAGTAAATTCTTTGATTTTTTGGTAACATTGTTCGCAGTCATTTTCCAGCTGTGCCTTCTTCCAACCGTGTTATCTAAGTTGGAAATGCAGCAGTTCTTTACTGGCTCATGTTATAATGCTTACTGATCTTGTTCCGACATTGTGGATTATAATCGGAAACCCATCGGTAACATTGTTATCTCTGGCCTCTCGTAGAAAGTTGATGTGCTTTTCCTCCGTGTTCAATTTTAATCCTCAATTTTTAAGCATCTGAATAGGTTGCTGGTTTCGGGCCCGTCCTAGTTATCCAAATTTTTTTGAAGGTAGGTATCGGTACATGATAAGGTATAGCTCATATAAAGATATACTATAGTACAGGCACATCATCATAATTTCTGAAAAAATAAATGCGGTATAACTTCGTTAAAATATCAAAAAAGTTTTTTGTGCACCGTTACATATAAAAATTAATATCACTTTTAATAGAAAATTTATCAGAATACTTGAATTTGAAAGCATATTATATTATACATTTTTCAAATTTCACTGAAAAACGTAATTTTATACATAGAGAGAAGCGTCAGTAAACATCCATAGTACGGTAATTGCTAAGATCTAATAGAAAAAATGTTCAGTTACTAAAGAGAGAAAAAAGTGATACGAACGAATATATAAATCAGGTTAGCAATAGACTATTTACTACTAATAAGGACTCATTTCTTAAATATGAATATTTGAAAAAAAAATTGTTTCTTTGAAATGATGTATATGACTCAAGTATTTTTAGTGACAGACAAAAAGTTATAAGGGTTTTTTTTCTAAGTACAAACCTATTGTGTGCAATAACATATTTTTTTTAAATATGTTTCGGGTTTTTAGATAAATGGGCCGTTTCGATAATAAAACTAAAATATTCAAACTTGCGTTTCTTTAAATTAACATACGCTATTTGAAATATGCAAAGAAAAATAGGTTGATGGCTATCTTCTCAATAAAAATACCAGATGAATGTATTTCAAAAATTGAAATACATAAAATTTGATAAAATTGCTAAATATTCCAAGTAATAGAGAAAAAAAAATTATAGATATAGGTAGAGAAACTATTTTGCCATCATTTATAATTTTCTAATGGTTAAAAATGTGATAGGTCCGATAGAAATACTAGAAAATAAACTATTAACAAACTATATTTATAAAATTAAGAGAAAGCGAAATATACTTAAACAATGAAACACGTAACATTAATTTGATTTAAAATAAGGATCTGATTTTTATATAGGAGATATCAGAAACAATCTTCAAATTAACTTAGAAATATAATAAACTAAGTAGTATATCCTATAACAAGTATGGAACAACCAAAATTTTATCATTGAATAATTTCATTTATGTTGGACTTTATGACTTTGGACTGCGCCACATATACCTATTCTGAAATAAGTGCGAGACATGCTATTCCTTTATTAAAAGTCGGAATGCATATAATTCGTAATAGTCATATAAAAAAAATTTCTCTTTACCAAAGTAACCTGAAAGTACTAATTATTCATAGCACATTCCGAAAAGTAGCTATGAATATATTTACTTGGTTCAGGTGTTTGGAGTATATAAATTTGCAGAGGGACATACATTTAACAATAGATTCACTTCTTTCAAATCGTCACCTCATGATCCTTCATATTACTTTATATTAAAGAAATAAATAAGCAATGTCTTTATTACACTAAAATATACAAAGGCGAAGTCTAGCCTAGAGCTAATTAACTTAACCTATAATTACATGAACAAAAATAAATACCAAATTGCATAGATAGCAGTTATAGGAAAAAGATAATAAGAAACCCGCTAGATTCATGAAATCATTTCTGAGTTGAAAAATAAGCAATGACATAAAATTAAAAAGAGAAAAAATTACACATTTTCTCTTTAAATTATAAGATCTTTTGTAACATGAGAAAATGCAATTTTGATTTTACTTTACATTAAACATACATGGACATGTACTTAACCCTTATGTGACTGGAAAGGTACCCGGGTACCTTTTCAGTTTTCAGATCTGAATATCTTTTTAACTCACCTTCGATGAAGCTTGTACTTTTGTGACATTTCTTAATTTGTTTTTTTTAAGTTATTGTTAAAATTTGAAATTATTTTTTTTTTTTCAAAGTAAATAAGGTGTAAAAAATTTTCACCCATAGTTGACTGGATGGTTTTTCGGGTTACCTATACTATGTTTATAATAATAATAAAATTTTGAATAGTTAAATTCATATGTTTTAATATATATACAGTAATAAGAAGTCATAGAAAATTACAGTGAGGTACAAATTAACGCAACATAGCAAACAAACACTAAAAAACATTACTTATGAATTAAAGTTTTGACAAATAGTTTGAGCCACTGAATGCTCATTACAAACTGGTTTGGAGCACGATTTATAGGCTTTACGAGTTTTTCTCTGTTTAAGGGTTCGCTCTCGGCATATTTGGCAACTACCAACCACCTTTACACGTCCAGATGCATCTCGTTCACAAACTGCTTGTTCTCTAACTGGATTATCTAAAGGAACAGGCATTCGTCGGTGAAGTACCATTTCTATAGCCTGACAAGTAAAATAATTACCAACAACTTTTGGAATTTGGGATCTTATTTGGATACTTGACAAACATAGCTCATTACCAAGATCTTTTAAAAATCGCCGACGTTGATCAGTAGCTTTGAAAGAAGGATTAGGTTCCTTGTATATACAATAAGAAGCTAAACTAGCAACGTCAATTATGTTGAAAAAAAATGCTAATGGCCAGCGATTTGTTCTACGTTTGACAGTATATTCACATAGCATTTGGTCCATAGTGTCAACACCGCCTTTAGTTTTGTTATAATATTAATTTGTTATAATAAAATAATTGTTAATTTCAGGCTTTGCAACAGAAGTATTATCTACTTCGCCTGTTGTGTGCATAGTTGATAAAAAAATCACTGCCTTGTTTTTTTTTTGGAACATAAGAGCACAATGTAGCACCTTTGTTGAATGCAAAAATGGTTTAATGGCTCTATCTTTTTGTGCTTGCATATTGGAAGGTAAAAACGTTTTATTTTTTCTAACTGTTCCTACTAAAGTCATATTCCATGAATTTAAAGTACGAGCAAGTTGTAAACTTGTAAAAAAATTGTCTGTTGTGATATTTCTTCCTGATCTCTTATAATGTGCAACTAAGTCCAATACTGTTCTCTCACCAATATTTGCCTGACGTTCATCACCTGGTGGTTTTTCGGTATATAGCTGACCCTTTAGAGGATAGGAATTTATCGCATCACAAGCCCAAAAAACCTTTATTCCATATTTCGCTGGTTTCGAGAGAATGTACTGGGTAAACTTAGTGTGTCCTCTATACGGAAATAATTGTTCATCTACTGTAATACACTTTGTTGGCCGATAATTTTTTGCCAAATTTGAATTCAGCATAATCCAGATATCTCGAATTGGGGCTGCTTTATCTGTCTTTACACATTCTATACGCGTATTCTGGTCATAAAACCGAATAAACATTTTGAAGCGATCACGAGGCATAGCTGCCCGAAACAAAGGGAGCGAATCCATCTTCCACATTTCAGAAATATGTTCTTTATTGAACCTATGTTAACCAGCAGTAATTAGAATTCCGAAAAATACATCTAGTTCTACATGAGTAAATGGAATAAATACTTTTGGAGAAAATGTTTTCGGAGGCTTAGTTATTGCCAATAACCTTTGGTTATATTCCTCCGTAACTCTATTCCCTTTTTTATTGCTATATTTTAGAATGCGGATACACATTTCTAAATAATAGTTTATATGTTTATAAACAGTAAATAATAGTTTTGAAAATGTCTTTGGGCGTATATAAACGACTTAAGGCTGGTGCACCACTTTTTTTACGCAAAATATTTCGACCTACTTGTCGTTGTTTGTCGTTGTGATGTAGGTGAGTCTATCGGTGGCACTGAGTGCTATCTTTACTAGTCCAATGGAATTGTGAAGCTAAATCTGGATGAACGTCATCATCATCATCATACTCCGAATCTTCTAGCTCTACAACAGGATCGTTTTCAACATCAGAATCCTCGCCCTCTCCATCTGACAGTTGTGGAATATACTCCTCTTCATCAGAAGCAATAAATGGCTCTTCTTCTTCATCACTTAGGTGTTCTAAGGCTTCTTCTAATTCCGAATATGTCAACCTATTATAATATTCTTATTATTATTTAATTTACCTCCTTTTGTACTCTGTATTAACTTTGACATTTTACCTATTATGTAAAAATAATAAATATATTTGTTTTACCTTGTCTTCCGCTATCTTCCTCTTGCACTATCGCTTCGACTAAGACCGGCCTCGCTATCCGACATTTTAACGTATAAAAAATACTTTAGATTTAACGTAATTCAAACTCTACTCAAGTAGGTACAACGCGTTACTGACGAATATGAACTGATCTTGTGCAAAAACATAAACAGTCCGAGGCGCCAGAGATAGAGAAAAACCCACACAGATGTGCATGTTTATAGTTAAGGATAGAAATTCACAGAAAAAGCCACGGCTCTATATATATATATATGTTTTTTTCCCAGTCACATAAGGGTTAAGTGAATTTGGAAGCTCATTATACACCGAAACAGCAATAAAACGTAAACATCTGTGAAACAATGCAGAATGAAAACGAGGAGATGATAATTTACTTTTACATCTTAGATTGACGTCGTGCACATCTTTTCAAAATCTTAATTTTTTACGAAGGTAAGCAGGAGAGGATGTACCAGGCAATCGATGCACAAAAACAGCTAACTGATGAAGATAAAGATCCTCTACACCAAGAGTATACATTTTTTCTAAAACTCTGTCATATTTTCTGAAGTTAAAAATTAATCTATAGCACTCATTTTAAAGCTTCTGCAAACGACACAAGGTGATTTTATTTAAACAAGGAACATAACCAATTTTACAGTAGTTCATAATAGGAAGTACTAAAGACTTGCATAATTTCTTTCATACTTTGTAGTCAATGACACTTCTAGTAGCGTACAATGGCGTGGGCGTAAAATAGAATTTTTAAATTACATCAGAAACGTGGATTTTGATTCTCAAGTCCTTCTCAAAAATTACACCAAGATTTTTAATGTGATCAACTATTTTTAACTGCTTCCCCCACAAATAGTTGTAAATTTTTTTCTTATTTTTAGGAGAGAAACACATTACAGAATATTTTAATTTTAAATTCATTTATTCTTTATTTATTATTATATTCTTGATTTATTCCACTACAACCCAATACATCATCAGCTTTAAAAGAATAATAAATTTTTATATCATCCGCAAAGCCCTGAATACTGCAATATTTAATTACCTTATACATGTCTGCTATGTACATTAGAAATAATATAGGACCCAAGACGGATCCTTGAGGTACCCCAGAACATATATAAAAGTGGCCTTAATGATTTCTTGAGTATCTTGTAATAAGGCAGATATAGTGTAGTGCTACTTTCGGAAGTCAGACTAGCCCTGTGGAATTATGTTATTTGTGATAAAGAATTCATAAATCTGTGGTTGAATAAACTTTTCCAAAATTTTCGAAATTACTGGAATAATGGATATAGGTCTAAGATCGCAGTAGTACTTTGGACTACTGATTTTAGCTAAAGGCATTATAAGAGAAGTCTTCCAAACATCAGGAAAACAACCTGTTTGCAAACACGAGTTTATAACATAAGTCACGTGAGGAGCAAGAGGTTGAACACAATGTTGGAGCATATTCGCTGAGATGCGGTCAGTATCTTTAGATTTAAGGTCTAATAAAACTATTTTTGAAATTTCTGTTACAGTGTTCTGTTACAAATTTATGATTAAGAAAATATTCGACAGTCTCTGGGCAGTTATTTGAAGGACTATAAACTGGTAAAAAATAATCATTTATTTTGTCAGGATTTGGAAGGTCTACAGGTATAGAATGGTTAGAAGAAATTCTGAGGCTATGGTTTTTTATTGCTTTCCATAATTTTTTACTATTTCTTTTTTGATGAAGTTCCAAGTATGATTTCTTTTCCCGCCTAATCATCCCCACCACCGAATTTCGTAGTTGCTTATAGAATAGCCAATCAGCTAAACTCTTAGACTTTTTAAATATCGATACCGCTTTATTTTTTCCTTTTATAAATAGTTTAACGCTTTCGGTGATCTATGAAGGGCATAGAAATAAGAATAGGATTTTGTTTAGAAATCCTTGAGGTCATTAATGGGGCATGTTTCAAATAGTAAAGAAGTATTCTTTAATAAAAACTCGACTTTTTCACCCAAGCCATAAATATGGTAAATATTGTCCCAATTTATCTCCCCTAGATCAGCAAGAAGCAATGATTTTCTGTCAAAGAAACCTAAAATTACGGTTAATTAAGACCTTTATTTTATTTGTTTATTTTCAACCCTAATCCTGAGGTCACAAACGATTTTCATGGTGATCGAAAACTAAATCAGCATTTAGAGTATAAACGTACGACATTTGTGGCCTTGTTGAAATAAATCACATCAATCAAAGTTTGTGTACTAGCTGCTACACGAGTAGGCTCATTTCCTATCTGGACAAAATCTTATGCAGAAAATCAATCCAACAAAATATTGTCTGAAAAATGATAAATCTCCCCTTGGAGGCCTATAGAATGAGCCGACTAGAAAAAGGTCGTTTCTTAAACGTAATTAATGAATAAGCACTCCAGATCAAGGGAGAAATCAAAATCCTTGAAGGTTATAGAACTTTCAAGAGACTGCTGAACATATAGCAACCTTCCCTCCCTTCCCTCTTTTATTCCTTACAAAAAACTTTTAATTTGTAATTGAAAAACTGTAAGATCTATCGTCACTAAAAAGTCACAAATCTCAGAAATACACATAACGTCAATTCCACCTGATACAATCAAATCCGAGAGGTGATCAAAACCCGGAGACAGTGAACGTATGTTAAGGTGACCAAACTTAACATCACTTAAGATTTCAGGCATTATAAACTTATGTGGGAAATTAATTGTTATTAGTTAATAAGTAATGTTAAGATTGGATACTCTCCTTTTAGCAATATACTCTTCTTTAAGCAATATATATTTCACAGAAATCACGGAAAAGAGAATAAAACTGTGTTATATAAACTAAAGAGAGATTGCTTATTCGACTTTATATACATATATTATTTGGCCATGTTTTAGCTTATATTGGGTCTCAATTTATCAATCTGTATTGTGGTTAGATCTATTTGCGCCTTTACTTCGGTTTTTGAGAGTGTTCTTATGCCTTCGATCTTATTTAGTAAATAGGGTCAATAGACTTTTGCCATATACTCACAAAATTGCCTGTTTTAGGAATTATCATAACGAACTATATTAGTAGTCCTTTTTTTATCAATATTATCTTGTTGGGTAATTTTGATTGATGATAATGATACAGTATGGATAGTTGGTAGCTCCAGACATTCCATTGTAGAGCTGGCATGCCTGATATTAAATTCCTTTAACCCACCAACTTTATAAGTCTTTCCTCCTCTAAAAATGTGATATGATCTGGAAAATAATGAAACTTAATTTTTAATCATCAAAATATTACCTAAAGCGAAAACCTGGTATAAATTTCTGCTAGTGTTCTTACAAAAGAAAAAATATGGACCGCAACCCCCCAGGAAAACTTAAAATCAACCATCTCACTGATTTATGTTCATTTTAACAGCTATTACTAATAATTAAGATGTTAATATGCAGGCGGCGAGTCCACGGCTGGTTTACGGTATACGTGACTGGGTCAAAATAAAACTTGCGGGTGTCTGCAGTCCTTATTTACGGCAGAATTATACGAGCCACAACTGAATGAGGCACAACAGAACACCAAGCAGTGGCGCTTCTATACATGGATACAATAAATATAAGATATTTATTTATTTGAGATTTTTTATTGGAGCGAGAACTCGAACAGAAATTTTAGGCTATTCCTAAGTTATTATTCTTATTAGCATATAAATAAGCGTTTTATTGCTTTAATTACCATTAGGTGATTCAAACTAACTTTTTTTGCCTCAATGAAAATTAAAAAAAGTTTAAGTTTTAAAAAAGTGGATAAGAAGCCAGGCTGATCAGGGAGAAAAGCTTTCAATTAACATAAAAATTACTAACAGAATAAATTTTTAAAAGTAACGTTTTACCAACAAAATGCTTCTTAAGCAAAACTGTGTGCTATAGAAAAAAAGCGGCAAAAAGTATAATTAATTAATTTGGCATCCTGAACAAAAGAGGTTCGAAAAACGGGAACGTTAGTTAAAAAAAGGAGAAAAATTATCACAGCAAAGGGCTACATAGGTTTACAAAAGATACCGAAATCACGGTTAAGTAACTTTCTCGTCCTCGAAAATTCCGTTGAATTTTTCAGCCACATTTATTTTTGTGGCACCAGCGACCGCAGCATTGCGAGCCTAAAAAGGGGACTATAAAAGGGATAAAGAATATTTATTCCGCGTCATCAAATGTCTATTATTTTCTTTTTGTGCTAACTGAATCGGACGTAGAAAACCTTTTTGGTAGGATCCGGCGATACAATAGAGTATAAAATGGCTTCGAACGTCAGAGCCTGGGGTCAGCCCACAGCATTTAGATATTGTAGAATGTTAAATCCCTATAATTTTAAAAATTTTTATTACAGGGTGTTACAAAATTCGATGCAAATATTTTAAGGGCGTATTGTTAGAGTCAAAATAAGACTTTTTTACTATAAATTACTATGTGTCCTAAATTGTTTTCTCTCTAAGCTACAGCCCGCGCAAGTTGCTCAAAATAAAACGATTATTAAGAACACTGACTTTTGTAAATTTCCAAGTAATTTTTTTTAGTTTTTTAGTTTTTTTTGAGTGGTTTTGACATTTTTCATCCAAAAAATGATGTAAATCCAGATCCAGGGGGGCTTATCCTTATGGCAGCCCATCTTCTTGTTCTATCTTAATGCATCTGGTTTAACAGCTTATGTTAATGAAATTTAGGACTTGACCATTAAAAAAAATCGAATAGTAGTCGCATTGTCTGAGACATGCTTAACAGATAATATTTTGGACACAGAACTTGACGTTGCTGGTTATATTGTGCATTCTTGATAATCAATGTTCTGTTATCATAATTGGTGACTTGTGTCGATGTTGGAACTCGGAAATCAGAAAATTTTAAAAATATCTTAATTGATGTTAGTTTATTTAATATTGTATCTGACACAACCCGGTCAGGTAGATGTAAGGATTTAATTGATCTAGTATAAATAAATCAGAATATGTTTTAGGCAAGAGTATTAGAAAGTCCAAGAACTACTGATCACTACATAATTGAAATTTTGCACAACAATTTATATTCAAGAGAGCCAAAAATCTTGCAAAGTAGAAAGAGGTATATTGATTTTATCAGTATCATAATAAATACATTAGATGTTATAGCTCCGTTAAGAACAGTTCACATTTATTCTAGATATAAAGTTTGGCGGAATGATGTTGTGGAAGCTGCTACTAGAAATAGGGATGTAAGTTATAAGTTTTATACAAAAATTAAACTTCTAAAAACTTCAATAATTACGAAGAAATTAGCTCAATTGATAATTTGAAAAATTGTTATTAAAATTTTGACAATTGCAGAAAGCTGCATTTAAAACCTTATCACCTATTTCATCTATCAGTGACATGAGCAATTTCGGGAACATAAAGGACATTTCTTTATGATGAACTAAATACATCCTGTGGATTTAGATAGTACAAGATTTAATTCCGCTTGTATCTTCTATGTTTCTTAGCTATAAATGTGTCATAGCGACACATTTACAGATTGGATTTGGATTTAGATCGAAGAGTTATGTCATGGTTATGATATTTCAGTGTCTAATCTCATATTAGACATAAAATCGAGATAACTATACAAAATAGTTCAAAAATATTTTATACCATAATTATTATTTGAACTTGAAAAATAGAACCACCTATAATATAGTAAACCGAACAAGGCCAGGAAGTCAAGGAACAGACCAGTCCGCAGCAGTCAGCAGTTTTTATCTATTGCATTATAATCATTGTTACTAATTAAGTTTGTATAAATAGGAGAACTAAATAGATAGATACTACTAAACTGACCGCAGTAGTATTCATCTAAATATCCTTAAGGGCTAAAACCCCCCCTTATAAGTTAATCAACTAGAAGTCACATAAAAGGGCTTCACAACAGTTAAAGAGTTTGTCAAGAAATAATCTGGCATTTTTTCTCTTCATAGTCCTTCGAGCCTAAAAAAAAAACCCTGCGACCGAAAACTCTAAGCAATTTCAAGCAACTTCAGCAACTCCAACGCAATTTAAGTACCATAAAAAAAAAATACTTGGTTTGGCTTGGTACTCAAGAATCACACCCTCACAGCCATTCTTGCATAGTGGTGTAGACTATGCAGGACCATTTCAAATAAAAACAACAAAAGGACGAGGATTCAAATCTTATAAGGGCTACATAGCATTATTTGTATGCTTTGCAACAAAAGCTATTCATCTCGAAGTTGTCAGTGATATGTCAACTGACACCTTTTTGGCAGCATTTAGAAGATTCATTGCGAGAAGAGGTCGGTGCAGCGATATGTACAGCGACAATGGAACAAATTTTGTAGCAGCTAGCAAAATTCTTCACGACGAAATTAAAAATTCAATCAATACCAAAGAAGTTCAAGACCAATTAGTCAGAATGGGAACACAATGGCACTTCATACCACCATCAGCCCCACATTTTGGGGGCCTTTGGGACGCAGGAGTCAAGTCAATGAAATATAACTTAAGGCGAATTGTTGGAGAAAGACGGTTGACCTACGAAGAAATGAACACGTTGATCCATCAAATTGAAGCATGCCTGAATTCCAGGCCACTATGTCCATTGTCAAATGATCCGACAGACCTTGACGTTTTGACACCAGGTCACTTCCTTATAGGCAGACCATTGGTAGAACCTCCAGACATAATCACAACAGAAATAAACTTAAACCTTAATGAAAGATGGAAGCTAATTCAAAAGATTAAAAAAGACTTTTGGAAAGTTTGGACCTCAAACTATCTAAATCAACTTCAACAACGACACAAATGGAATGACAAAAAAGAATCGTTAAAAATTGGAGATTTGGTATTAATAAAAGAACAAGATATAAACCCAAGCAAATGGCCACTAGCAAGAATCATCGAAACACACCCAGCAAAAAACAGTGATGAAGTTAGAGTAGTTACACTGAAGAAATCTGATGGAAATCCAATAAAACGACCTATCCATAAACTAGTTCATTTACTAGAAAACAAACCAAGCGAACAGGATCCAGAAGAAAAACCGCAAAAAAGACCAGGCTATGGAGAATAGCTATTACAGCGATATAATTTTTAACAATGATAAAAAATTCGACAGCCGCTGATTACAGTATTCATTATCCACAGCCTGGAATCTACATTGAACAAATTGGTTACGCAAAGATAGACAGAGGCACATTTAGAATCGAACTGAAATTTGAGAAATTGAAAATAATCAACGATACCAAGAATGTGAACAACTCTATATCACAGCTAAACATTCTTTGTGAGAGGAAAAGGGAATTAGCTCATAACACTCAATGTATTTCGCTAATTCATCATTTGCAAGAAAAGCAGCAAGAAATTGAATGGATGAACTAATCTCATATTAGACATAAACTCGGGATAACTATACAAAATAGTTCAATAATATTTTTTACCATAATTATAATTAGAACTTGAAAAATAAAACCACCTATAACATAGCAAAACGAACGAGGCCAGGTACGCAGTCCGCAGCAGTCAGCAGTTTTTATCTATTGCATTATAATCATTGTTACTAATTATGTCACATATTGTATATAGTTAAGTTTGTATAAATAGGAGAAAATTACGTTATTAAAGACAGTACTGAACTGACCACAGTAGTATTCATCTAAATATCCTTAAGGACTAAAACCCCCTATGAGTTAATCGACTAGAAGTCACATGTAAGGGCTTCACAATAGTTAAAGAGTTTGTCAAGAAATAATCTGGCATTTTTCTGTAGAATACTGAAATTGCAAATTCCATTATTTGAAGTCTTCATTGATAAGTTTCTTTAGTAATTTTATAAAATTGTTTTGTATTTTTATCAGCTAAAACACATCCCGATAGAGCACTTTCAGGACGTGTTCTAAATATTTCGAATGATAGTAATAGAATGAATTTCTTTAAAATGTTATTCATTCAGAGCAAACAAGTTTTAATTCAGCTTGTATCTAAACTACAAATGTGTCCTCGTTTTATTGAATTCATATCAAAGGTTTGTGATGCTAGTACTTCAGACACTACTCCATATATTTTTATATTTCTGAACGTAGTGTCTTATATAAGTATCTTTTAGAAGGACTAATAAAACT
Organism: Anthonomus grandis grandis; assembly: GCF_022605725.1. NCBI lineage: Eukaryota > Metazoa > Arthropoda > Insecta > Coleoptera > Curculionidae > Anthonomus > Anthonomus grandis. The sequence goes on along the minus strand of NC_065548.1, from coordinate 23,802,152 downwards.
CTTAGTTAAATATAAAAAGCTGTAATACAGGAACGATGTAAAAACCCACTTTTTTATAAAAAAAATAAGTAAATATATATTTCTTTTATACATACGTAAAAATGCGATTCAAGAGGCATAACTCTTCAAAAGAGAAGAAGTCATGTAATTAGCGCCCTCTGCAACTAAGGTCAAATCTAAATTTCTTTTGTTCAAATATTTTTGTTTGGTAGTTAGTGTTTTACTTTGTATTTTTAATAATAACCATTATATCCTAATCCATTAAATAAACCACTAGCCTGGCCGCAGGTAATTTTATTTAAAATATAGGTAATTACATTTTCCAGACTTTAATTTTGTTTCATACCATAAATATATTTAAATATTCTTTTTTACAGAATAATTATTATTTGCGGCTTTTTCTTTTAATAAATCGTAACACTTAATCTTAATTTAAGTGCAGAAAAGGGTATTTAAATAATAGGCAATATAAGTTTCTAATATTAAAAGAAAAATTATTTTAATTTCTATTTAAATTTCATAAGCTCCTGTTAAATTTGGATCTAAATAAAACCTGAAACCAAAAGATAAATTACCTTTTGGACAAAAAAAATGTTTTTATATTATGAATACAAATAAATAACCTACAAATAGATCTGATTTACAAGCATAACAAACATGACTCGTAATTTTGCTGCTAAAAAGTGTAAACATATTTCGATGGTTACTGTAATTTATAGGTGGGCAAATATTTGCTATACCGAGTGGAAACTATTGTAAGCAAACTTTTTAGATGAGATTAAAAATATTACTATAGATGTTATTTAGTTGATTTGTATTAGATTTATAAGTTAAAGAGTATTCTGTTTTGCATATGTCATACATTAACAAAAACAGGCGGTTTTTATAGTTATTTTCGTACGTTAAAATTTTAATTGAATTTGTCCTGTTTTTTGAAAATATTCACCAACCGCGCAAGACTTTTTTCCCAGTTTACAATAACTTTTTTGTTTTAACCACTGAGGTGTTTCACCAACGTAACAACCCTGAACCCTAAACAGGTAATTTTATATATCACATTGCTGCATAAATTTAGAAAAAAATTTCGGTTAGTTAACGTATTATATTTTATTATTTTAATGTGGGAAAACTTCAATGTGGTTTCAACTTGATCTGGAGGAACAGCACAAATTAAATCATCTGCGTATTAATAAATAAAAGGTATATGAAATGGTAAGTTGAGGATGGTATTATCTAATCGATAATCCAAAATAATAGTGGCTAAAATAGGACTTATAAAGGTCCCTATTTGACATATCAAAATTAGCTGAAGGAAAGGAGGATATTGACAGAACTTTTTTTAAATATACAACTTAACATCGCCCTGTATTGACGTATTATTATCTAAATTGACTTGTTTTTTTTAAGAGTAAAGGGGTGGTTCGTTTTGAAATGAAAAGTTTTTTTTTAACTTAATATTGTATAAAATAAAATAAAATCCTATCTTGAACCAAAATTTCGGTTTTATATGAATTAGTGAATTTTGGTTTTGTGTTAGTTATGATGGTATTCCTCTAAAAATACATAAATTATTTCGACCAATAAACCTTTTCTACTATAATAAATGTTTGATAAGATTTTATATAAAATAATTCTTCATTTTTTGTAAATAACCACTTATATACCAAATATCCAGTATGGATATTTTGAGTGTCTGGAAATTCAGCATCTCTGTCATATTTATTTTTAAAAAAGAATAAAAAACATGAACAAGTTAAAATCGTTCGAACTTTCTCGTAATCCAGATATTTCTGTTTATTTTCGATTACGATTTAGCGAGCACGAGGAGAAGGAAAGAAAAACGCAAAATCCAACAGATCCCGAGGAGAGCGCCCTTAACTTCCCGAATGATTCACGTTACTTTGCGGACGAGATAAAGGTTGAATTATGAAATAGCATAGGTAAATTGTATGAAATCACGCTGAGCACTACTGAAAACTGTATAAAGAAATAACAATTAAAATATTTAATATTACCAGTAAAGAATACTACTGTTTCTACCAACCTGCTGCGCTGTCAGGACCGACAATAAAGAATAAAAATGAAGAATTGTTTCGTGTGTGGTTTGTGTTTTGTGTTTTGAAAATTCTTTTCACCTCAAACCGAGTCGTTTCAGAGAGCGCACAAAAAAATTAATGACAAAAAATTAAAATACTTAGGGATATAATAAAAAATGCTAGATTAGCTCTACAAGGTTTGGCAAAGAATATAATTTGACAACCGAACGCTGCATAGCGGCATCAGAAGCAGTTTATAAAGTGAATACCTAAAGTTTAGAACTATACCGTCACTCCCATACTGAAGCGTCTGAACTCGAGCCAAGGGCCAGTGGAGAGGCAATTTTCGTTCGTTGTTATTACCACTAATGAACCTTCCTTAATATTTGGTACTGCCTAAGAACATTTTTAAAGAGAATTAATATAATCCCCAGTTCAATCTTACCAAAAATCACTCTTTATTCGCTGAACCAGTTGCCAGTGATTCAGGCGGGATATATGTAGGTGACTATGAGTTAATGCCTGCAAGTCATTGGTATCTGAGCTTGTTACTATTAGTGGGTGCAAATTTAAACTAGCTTCGGTTTGTGTGAGGAGTGTATAAAATTACTCGAAACACAAAATTTGATTACTTATAACTCAGTAAAAGTAATTTTTGAGAGACTTAATCGCAGCTTTGACTAAGCCGCTCAAATGAGGAGCACTAGGCAAGTTAAATTACCACAAAAAGGGACAATATCTGAGTTTGTTTTACAACGTCATTACTAGCTCCTTTGACATTCGTTCTTTGATCACTCCGCATCAATGTACATTGACCACGTCTGACCATGAATCTTCGAAAGGAAGCTGAAAATCCGAACTTAATTTGGAAGTTAATTCTGAATGGACAGCCTTGGTTGCGGTAGATACGAAAATATAGACATAAGCTCGTCAGTGCTTACTTATAAGCAAGAGAAAATGTCCCGCGAATCAGAAGCACGCAACGGCGCGGCGCAGCGAACCGCGAATTAAAGGCAGATCTGTCATAAATGGATTATAGGATTTAGATCGACATCGAAAACAGCGAATACTTTTGGATAAACATTGGTAAATTGAACTTTTAGGAGATAAAAGTCCAAAAACCCTGTTGAAAAAAAAATGCATGATTTGTAAGCCGTGATGCAAATTAAGTTTATGAGTTCATTTGATAATTAAATGAGTTAACCTTTGAACTTTGGATAAAAGAAGCGGGTAGTGGGCAAGAAAAATTACGTTTTTTGCAAACACCACCGACTCTAAGCAGCCCAGATTCGACAATAAAGTAGTACCAACTTTAGCAACCGCTTTGGCAAAAGTAGTGGACTTTGCTTCTATTATTTTAGGAGAATCACACAAGGCAAAATGGATTTGAAAAGGCCATAGTTGCTTCGATTTTAGGTCCGGTCCACTAAGATGAGAAATTAAAAAGTTGTGCTAGAATTAAACCACGACTGGCACAGTCGGAAGGATTTTGCTATGAGGCCACATATTGCCAAGAAGTTGCTGGTATTAATTCTTGAATATATCCAAGTAGATTTACGACAAAGGTGTTCCATATATGGGAAGAAGCAAAAATCCAAGTTAGTGCTATCATAGGATCATACCAGGCATATAACTCATGGAAATTAAAAATACCATTAGAACTTTGTTTAACAAATACTACTAGATCATCCATCAAGACAGCAGCCAAAAGTTATGATCTAGAAGTTGACTGGGTTTTAAGTGGAGATTCTCGACACTTTGCACAAAATAAATTTGTCTTGAAGATGTAAAGTGATGTATTGATGCTCAATTCTATAATATCCAGATTATTTTAATAAGCAAAGCTTTTATACGCTGCTTCCTCGTTAACTAACTGTTTTTTTCACTTCTTATCTTTTCATAAGTAGCCATTTAATAAGCTTGTTTTTTATTAATTCGCTTTGTGTTATGATAATAAAAAAGCATTATTTAGTTCACAAATCTGATTATGGTCATTTATTTTTTTTCGCCACACAATATTTCTAAATAGATCCAAGATACGCACTATTATACATTTCCCATCTTCTACTCTAGGTCATGGCAATCCTGGCCATTAACAATGCAATCCCGTCACGTAATACTCAATAAATTAAATCCAGTCTGCCTATCCAGACAAACAGGCCCGTTTTCTCAACAATAAGTGCATTTCAAACTATCTCCGACATGTTTTGTCCAGTGTTGCGGCGGCCACTTCGCTAGGGGACGCACGGGTTTACAAGTACTTACTCTATGCGATATTCATTAAGTTAAGAGGTTTCCCGTTTGCGGTCGAGTTTTTGCGTTCATTTTGAGGTAGCCCTCATAGGGTTATGTGTGGATACAAAAACTAGGCCTCTTTGGGCAAAAAGCGGGTGCAACACCACTTGAGAAATATTGAGGCTAGAATTAATTATATTGAAGTATGAGGTTAGGATAAAAATATTATATATAAAAAATATTTAAATTTAGTTTATTGGGGTGAAAATACTTCAGTAATATTTAAAATAATAGGCAAAATAAGGATTATTATTGTACAAAAAAAAATCTTGAAATAAATCACCTAAAGGAATAAAAAACATTAATTTTCAACTAATAATAGTTCTAACGTTTTAAAAATGACTTCATGAGAAATACCCTCAAGATCAACTTTTGCTAGTTCCTTTTTTAAAATATGAATTTTTTGGCTTCACAAATTATAGAACTTAGGCTTAATATTTTTGAAAATGTTTTAAAATTATTTTTTGGCGACATTCACCATCTATTTAATGGAAAATGGTATAATTGGATTAGAAACATAGTTTTCTTAGCAATAAATCTACACTTTCTACATTGTATGTAGAGAGTGCACTGATGTAGCGATTTTTCATGATTTCAGCAAGGCCTTTAACTATGTCGATCATGATAATCTTCTGTACAATATTTTTTTTCATATATTCCATTAATTGTATAAGAGATATTGGAAATGAAATTTTTTCACATGGCTGTGTCATATTGAGTTTTATATTGTTTGTCCAGAGTATTGGCCTGTCCTCTAGTTCATTTGATCTAGTAGAGTCTCCACTTTAGTAAGTTTTTTGACCATCGTTCTTTCTGTATTATAGCCACATGACCTGCAAAACTCCATTTAAGCTCAGATCTTTTTTCACCGGCAACTTTAACCTGGGTTACACGACTGTATTTATATACATGATATATTTATTTTGCTTTCTGTCAAGTAGTAACAGTGCAGGCATTTATATTTCTATCGCACGCTGTATTATTCCGAGTTTTTTCGTGATTTTTTTGTGATTTCGTATTTGGTAGGACACATTGGTTATATACTTTCAGAGTGTTCTTCAGTTTTCCAAAAGCTACCCATGTCAGTTTTCTTCTTCTTTCTATCTCTTGGGTCTAATTTTCTCTTCTCACTGGTAGTACATGACCTAGGCATATATAGTTTGATACATTCTTTGTTTTTTGATATCGAGTTTTTATTTGAGGGTTTCTTTACATAGCACCTTTGTCATTAAAAGGTTTATTTAGAGTCCGATTGTTTTCATTTTTTTTCAAGTTCCATTAACATTTCTCCTAGTTCCTCTATTTTTTTTTCGATATCAAAACCATATCATCTGCATACCTTAGAAACGAGGTGTGCAATATCTTCCCACTTATTGACATATCCTTTATTTTAGTTACTTGAAAGCATCTTCTAGGGCCAAGGTGAATAATTTTGGAGATAGCGGATCCACTTGCCTGATTTGTATTTTGATAGATTTCGTGATATTAATCAACAAAATATAAGAGGTGGCGTTTTCGTATATTACTGGAATACCTTCTATCTATTCTTGCAATTTGAATTAAAGACTTTTTGAAAATTTACAAACGCCAAATAGATTATTCCAAATTATATTCAATCGCTTTTTCCACTAGGATCCTCATTGTCAAAAGATGGTCGCACATAAAATACTGTTTTCTTAAACCCACTTGCTCAACGGGCTGGTATTAATCTAGATTATTGGTCAGTCTGTGCATGAAAATTTTTCTGAATTGTTTGTGTACTTGCGATAATAATGATATCGGGTGGAATTGTCTAAATTTGTTTTATCTACTTTCTTGTATAGAAATACTACAATAGCGCTGTTCAAATTTTAGGGGCATCTTTCTTTGCTCTATCTATTCATTGGACAGTATGCACAATCTTGACACCAATACGTCTCCCCTTATTATCGCATTTCTATGAGAATTGCATCTTCACCCGATGCCCTATTATTTTGGTGTTAGTACTTGGCTGGTTTTGTTAATGTTTTATTTGTGCTGTGTTTTACCACGTATTTTATTTATTTTTCAAGTCTTTCCCGGTATGTTTTCCTTCAACGTTTTTGAAATGTTTTCTTTTGTATGAGAATCTTCTTTATTCTCTTTTAGTTTCCAAAACTAAGTATACTTACATATACATCCAAATCTTAAATGGCCTAATCAAATTTTATACACAACAAAAATGTTAATGTAAATTAGTTTAGAGATCTTAAGAATACTTTTTATTACATTTATCCATTTAATTGGCCAAAATGTTGATGTCAAAGAAACGAAGTCGAACGAAACATGGTTTTTTTATTCTTCCGCCATCACAGCTAAAAATTATTACCTATTGTACTTTTATTGATAATTTTCTAATTTTTTGAATTTATAATTTTATCGAATGTGTGAAAATATTACCTGCTTTTAGCCTTGTCTTACCTTAATTGACTTAATTATAATAATTTATTTTCTCTGCGTTGGATGAAATGGAAGCACCTTGTTATAAACACATATCAAGAAAGAGAATTCTTAATAGTAACAAATTAATTGTTAATACTGTTTTTATGAATAGAAAAAAGTCTTGGATCACCTAGATGTTGTATGCACTCATTTAGGAATTGCTGTGTCCTTTTCGTAAAATAATCTAATTATACCTTAAATATTAAGACAATTCTATAAAAACCTGCAATTTATTCATCAAAAAAAAAACTATGCTGTTGACTGAAGTAAAAATAAAAAACTACCTATATTAATAAATTAATGAATATTTACTTATCATTCTATTTATATAAGTCTATCTTATAAACATTTATAATATCTGACAGTATTTGTACGATCTACGTTAGGTTTGTTCTGAGTGGGGCACCTTGTCTGCCCTAGGTCTATTGTGGCTTACTCGTAGGTATTAATACTTCCTCAATCAAGTACGCCCTCTTTAAGGCTTCGATAATTTAATGGAAGAAGCATTCTTAATATCTTCCGTCTTAGGTAAGGCATTGCCGAAAATGGCCTGCCTGATTTTCCCTAGTGCCGGACATCTGCATAGGATGTACAGTATATTCCAGCTCCTACTCCAAAATTGATTTTGAAGCCGTCTGAATATATTCGGATATCTGCTTTCTCTAGTTCCATCCATCTCTAATCCCAGTCCGCTCGGTCTGGTATGTTGAAGTATGAACTTGTGTTTAGTATTTTTCTAGGCATTAAATCTGATTCTTAACCAGTTCAGTTGATTCCATCTAGACTTTATTTGCCGAGGTGCCATTTATGACATCTTGCCACCTTTAAGTAGTTCTCATGGCTTTCCCCTGCAGGTATATGTACAGAGAGGTCAGTCCAAGTAGTACTTCCATGGCGGCGGTCCAGAGGCCTGTCTTTGAAGGCTGTTGAAGTTTTGTTTTGGCCAGTTGTTGTGTTGCTTTGCTCCATCATACTACAGAGCCATATTTTGTATTCATTTCATAGGTTTTTCCGCATATCCTGCGACAGTTCCAAAGGGACAATTTTGGTTTCTTAATTATTTGGTCAAGATACGAGTTCTTATTAAGTGTCCTATCTAAGGTTACCCCAACCTATATCGCCTGCGTTGCAAATTGGATGATTTCGCCTCTCAGGATTGGCGGTTTCAGTTTGCCCATATTCCTTTTTTTGATGAATGGCACTATTACCATTTTATGCAGATTAATGGACATTTCCTTCCTCTCGCTCCATTTTAGAATGATGTTTAGCACTTCTTGTAGTATTGTTGATTGAGATTGCTTTCTTATTTTTTCTTTTTAACATGATCACCAGATTATCTGCGTATGCTTGGACTTTGACTTCCCACAATCGAATTATGGTCAACAGATCGTTAACGAGTAGTGACTACAGAAGAGGAGATAGTACCCCTCCCTGCGGACAACTTCGCGCGACCCTGAAGTGCTCACGTTCGCCCTGGAAGGTGGTGGTCGTTATTCTTCTGTCAGTTATCATGGCTTTGATCCAGTTGCAGATAAGAAGCCTAACTCCTCTTGGTGCTGTCAATTTATCATTGAAGGTCCCTTTCTATGTCTAAAAAGGCCGCCAGTGCCACTTCCAATATTGAGCGGGCGTTTCTCCAGCGCGACATCTCTAATTTGTCCATCAATGACCAGGATCTTCAACAGAATAGATGTCAGGCTTATTGGCCTGAGCGAAGATACCTCGGCAATTGGTCGCCCGGCTTTCGGTATGTATATCACGTTGAAATGTACACCCGTGCTAGGCTAGCTCTAAGTAGTGCTAACAGGTAGAATAGAAGTCATTCCAGCCCTTGAAAAAGTGCTGAATCGATTCCGTCCCCTTCTAATGATTTAAAAGGCTAAAACGATTTAATAGCACCTTTAACCACACTAGGCGAAATTTTATTTCTAGTAAAAAGCCAGTTTACTTTAGGTGGTCGCCGGCATTTTGGCCCAGTTCTTCTGCCACCTGGTTTGAGCTCTTTAGGTCTCCCAGGTCCGCTCCCTCTGGGCAGTGAATGAGGTGCACGTTGCTTTAGAAGGCCGTTGTTATCGCCCTCTTCTCCCACCTTCCATCGTACGATCTCCCATTGGACGATCTAGGTTGTTTATATAAATATTCAATATTTAGTTAGCCTAAGGGTAAGTAGGTATCATTTCAGTTGTGTTTAATTAGACAAAACTCATTACAAGTAAGTAAAGGTTACTCACTGCTAAAAGAACCAATCACTTAGCTTCTGATGATTTTTTTTGAGGAACATTTTGTTTTTGGTATCGTAATAAATAATTTTAATTTAAATAGAGTTCTGACCCGGTATGTATTCTCCGTTATGTCCGTAATATATTATATAGCAGAGCATACCATATTTTAGCACGCAATTTTAAATATGCGACTATCATTATTTTGTCTACATTTGCATAGACCGTGTACTTTTTGTTTCTATTTGTTCCCATGTCATTCAATGTTTTGTTCGATAATACTCATCCTCCATGCGGTTTATCTAAGACTACTTTCTAGAAGTTACAGAAATTGCTTTCCGGGGTAAAGTAATTTATGCTTTCCTCTTATTTTTTTGATTTTTTTAAATATTGTTTTATGTTAAAGTTTTGGATGAATTCCGATGGGTTTGTTTCTTAAATTATTCCTTAATATATATACATTTTGGCCTAGAAATAGCTAATGTCCAAATTATTTTTGGTCTTCGACCACATATTTATTAATTATTAATATCAAAAAACATGTTTTAATTTATCGCTAAGCAATTTTAACCGATAAATCATAAGATAAAAGCGTCTTACCGAGCAAAACCTCTGTTCTGGCCTTTGATACCCTCTCGGGTCTAATATCGAATTGATGAAGTTTTGAAACAAATAGTCGGCGGAACAATGCTAGAACGGCGAATAATTCATTTTTATTACACACCCTAGAATAAATGATTTTCTACGCGTTTTTCTGTGATAAACTACCGCGTCGCTTGCCGGCGAAAAAGAAATAAAACTCTATAAACTTTTGTTTGCAAACTTTATATTGGTTTTTATGAAAAACTAGAGATAGAAGACTTTGTCGACAATTTTTTGGGTTATAAAATAAAGATCTTTGGTCGGTATATAACTGCGACAATATAAAAAGTCATAACAAAACTTAGCTTCATTTAAAGTATTTTATGAGGTTAAAAGGCAATTTTTAAACATGAAATGAGAATGAAAGAAGATATTAAATTTTAGTTTTAAATATATAAATATGGCACGCACTTTAAAAATTACGTTGTTTAGATGTTTATTTTAAAACTTTTTGTCTTCGTTTCTATTTTCTCATTTCTTTTTTTTTCCTATTTTGTCTTTTATTTCTTTACTACTCCTCTTTCTTTGTTTATAATTTATGTGTTGTCACGGTCTTTTTTATTTTGATCGCATACATTTTCAGCATATCATTTTTTGATAATATTTCATATTTGATAGAGGCGACAAAACTACCTTAAAAACTGTATTCATATAAATAAATATAAAAGGTACATTTAGACAAAAATCGATTTACTTTTGAAGTTTTCAAGTAATATAAGCTACAAAATAACAAGATACAGACTTTTCAATTCTACAGTCGATTCAGCAACAGCGACATTTTAAGTTTTCAGATTGGTTCTGTAAGGGCTTAAACTTTAAATGTGGAAGCTTGGATGCTCGAGGCGTCGTTATTATTATTTTTCAAAGTATCTAAAAGTCTTAATGCTATCAACTATGGAGTTTAGAGCCATTGTGTCTTTTCTCAATATAACAGAAGACGGGAAACCATTTTAACTTTTCCTTGCAACTGGGTTATTACTGAAATGACCCTTCCTCGGGTAATATTATAAAGTTTTATGTTTGTGCCAGACAATGTTATAAAGCTATCTGCTTAGTTTGGGTGGCATTTTGATATAGATAAATAACTTTAATTTATAAAATAGAAGTTCTAAGAAGTCTGTTAGTTTCAATAGTTAAGTTTGCAAAATTTTAAATTCAAAACTAATTTATAAGCACTTTTAAAAGCTTAATAAAATGTATCTTAACTTTCATTTTCTTGGTAGTCTCTTTTCTAGGAGTTAAAAGTTTTTCGAGAAACTTTAATAACCAGGAGTTCTTTTTTGGGTCTTTTCGTGGCTTTTCAGTTAAGTTACAACCTAAACCGAAAATCTATTCAAACTTATAAACTAGGTTATGATAAAAATGACCGCTTCCGGGTAGCATTACCAACTTTTATGATTATAAGTTTTACTACTCAAGAATATAAAGCGGTGTTTTTATTTTATAACAGTCGTTTTCATCGAGCCGTATGTTTCTCACCTTGGAAAAGGGCAAGTTTTATAACTTTGTAAGTTTACGGAAGACGCTACTAAAATATTAATTTTTCTTTCGAAAATCTATTCGTAAAATAATATGAATATAATAATAAAGTAAAAATTTCAATTTAGCGAATTTTTCTTATTAAAATAATGGAATATAAGTTATTTTATTAACTTAATTTGGTATTAAATGTTACAATGTATAGATTTTTAAATACAAAACATAAAAAGTTATGCTGCTCATTTACATAGTTTTTATGATAGTGTCAGTTTTTACAGAACGCTGGGATGATTTTACGATAAAAACAAACATAAAAGCACAATAATCACATTTGGCTAAGCTGTCTGCAAAAACCTATACATGTAAGAGTATTTATAAACAAACTAATAAATAGTTTCCGAGTGGGAAGCATGTTTTTTGTTATCGCAACCTAAAAAGACTAAATCTGTCTTTTTAATTAGACTCAATAGGCATGACATTCTGGCTTCGCGTCCCTTAGTCTCTGGAACCTAAAGCTCCGTAGTTGCCCTCTAGGTGGTTAGAGATTTCTTCCTCCTCTCGACATAACCTACCCATACTTTTGTGAGATTTTTATTTTTAAGTTATTAATTGGCTAGGATAAGATGAACTATTAAACTGTTAAAATTATAGGTCTTATCTAAATTCGGGTTTACCAGTTCTTACAAGTCTTTTAGCCTGCCTTTGCCCTAGGTTCTACAGCCACAAAGTGCAATTATCTTTTTGCTCAACTTTTAACTATTAAAAAATCTACAGATACTTCCCAAAGAACAGCCACAAGTCTATTAATTTATGGCTTAAATCTTTTAGTGCTGATGCCTTAACTAAGCTATAGTTCGTGATAAACTCAGGTATCTCTATGGCTGGGATGAAAATTTTTTCATACTCTAGTAATGAATGTGATGTCCTTGAAACTGCCTGTTTACTTTCGTTTATACGGCCTTTTCTCCCCAAGCAATTAAATTTGATGTCAATGTAGTGGTTACTACCATTTTGTACCCATATTTTATTAAGCTTTAGGTTTTTTCAGCTTTTGAAAGGAATCTAGGAGATAATATTCTAAAAGATGCCACTTTACTTCCACTGTGTCTTTATCTGGAATCCTTCCACTGTGCCTTTATCTAGCCAATTCATTGGATAGATAAAGTCCTCAAATACTTTAATTTAATTTTTTTATAAATCTCATGAATATTCAAACATCTCTCTCCTTAAAGAAGCCCATTTGCTCTCTTTAACTGTATGAGCTGATTTACCTTAGCCTCATCAAAATATGGAACGTGGATTCGGTGAAAGAATTATAGATTACAGATTAAAAGAACGTATTCTTTTTAGGGTTCTTCAGAGTTTTTATGCGAGCTGAAGTAATAAAATAATAATACAAATTCAATAATAATGAAAATGAAGCCTTTTAGCCTTTACTTACTTAGGCTAAAAGCCTTTGGTAGATCTCTCCTTACTTTTCACTATTTTCAAATGCATAACCTAAATGGGCATTGTATTTACCTTTTTCTTTACATAATATTTAATAAAAGGAAACATTTTGTTTGTTAGGAAAAATAAATGCCATAAAATCAATAAATAAAGTTGGCTATTGTACTATCTGCAGAACTTATTATTCAATTATTCCTTTGCAAAAACAAACAATTAATAGATTAAGAGCCAGTATTTGATAGATTAGTAGAGCTACGTACTCCTTTTGATAATTTAATATTGGATTGAGAAAATTCGAAAATCTTTAGTTAATTCAGGATTATCAGTTTTTAGAAATCTTTTAGCATGCCTCTGCCCCGGTCTCTACAGTTAGTAACTAGAATTGTTTGTCGTAGAATTGTAGAAGTGAAAGTCTACAATCAGTTTCCACAAAATAGGTCTAATCTTTTATGCCATGAATCTTTTGTTGCTAATGCATTTGCTTCTTCGTTTCTCTGATATAATTGGTAGCTTAGCATTTTATGTCCGACTTCCAGGAAGACATGAATAATTTTGGAAAATCTTTTTTGGACCAAAAGATGTAACTACAGCGCCACAATGGTCCAGTTATTATTTTGTCCGCCAGAGTTGTCAGACACGGCATATAATATTTCATCTCTGATATCCAATCTCTCAAAATACTTTAATAAGCAATACGCAAATTCATCGGAGCCCCTTTTTGCTAGACACATTCCATAAGTAGAAGTGTATATTAAAATTGTAGCACCACAACTTCTTCTTATAAAAACGTGTCCGGTTGCTAACTTTGAAATCGGCAGTGCTTGCTTCAAGTCAAATGTAATGAAACGATTCTTTTTTGACATGGTCTTAGCCTCTTCAACAGTGTTTTAAAAAATATTTCTAGCTGCTTCAGCCTTTCTGAGGTGCAGATCCTTAGAACCTTCCAATTCTTTTAGCAGCCCTTGATTTCCTGATTTCTTAGTTGTGGAAATCTTGATTTGATTTTCATCACATTTAGCGCATCTATCTGGATTTTGGACCCTTAAAGGAAATATTATACTCTTCAGTAAATATTGTCCTAAATTTATCACAAGATATTGGGGTTTTTCCTTCTTGAATGCGTTTCCTTGCAAGTTCTTTAAAAAGAGATGCGATTTTATACTCAGGACTCATGTAAAACTTGTCAGAATTTTTATTGTGGCTATAATGGCTCTTGTATTTTGGCAATGAGTCTATGAAATCTTTGATACCTTTAAGATCAACTTCACTATTTTTTTTGTGTTGTTGGTGTTTTCCTCTATGATCCAAAACAGGAACTGAATGTTGTTTATGACATTTTTTCACAAGGTATTCAAATCTTTCTCGGCCAATTCCATGGATTAATATAAATACTTGTTTGCAAATTTTATAAGTGGAATTATGTCATACAGGTTTGACGCGTATCTTTTTTTTGTTCGTCTCTTAATCGGGTTGGACTTAATACAGCCAACTAGATGTGCATTTCGTAGGTTGTAATTTGGTAAACCCCAAAAATCTTAAATAATTTTAGACGTAACAGCGTTGGGTACTATTTCAAAACAACATTTGCAACGATTGCCCTCCCGTTTTCTTTCAATTACTCGATCTTTTCTGCAGTATGTCTACTATTTTTCAGTTTATCATTTTATTCTGTACACCTCCTAGGCGAAGCCGTTTTCTGCCCTTGTAAGTTGCAGCAACATTTTAAAACAAAAGTATCAACGTAAAACTTATTAGGAATAACACTCAAGGTTAGAATGTAAAAGATGTTAAGTGCAGTAGACAACCTATTTTACATGAACCTTGATCCGCTAGAGTCATCAGAGTCACTACTTAAATAGTTTCATTTTTCACTTTTATACCCACAGCAACAAACACCTTTTAAGTACAGCGGTCATATTGATTTGGCACATAACACATTATACTTGCGGCGGTTATCAAGCACCGCGATTGAAAATAATTTACTTACTTCGAATGTGGCGCCATCTCTGATTAAATGGTAAAAGTAAATATTACCATGAAAAAAGATTGCATTTGACAACTTTTACAGCACAAAATCATGATTATACATTTTTCCTTTTCCTTTGTCGTTTCCTGATAGACCTAAAGAGTAGAAATGCCTACCGTAGAAGAAGTGCTAATCTAGTAAATAAAAATACACATGAGGATTAAAAAAAGAAACAGTGAAATATTTCTGAAAGTAAATAAAATAAAAATATTACTCGGCTAGCTAATTTATATTCCACTCAGAAAGAGGGTTCTTCTCAGTAAGCACGTCGTATACAGCGCCTAAACTTGCAGGTTCAAACTATGTTGGGGGAATCCCTTACATCACCTGCATCAATTAGCCGACCAAGAATTGGCTCTTTGGCCTGATGGAGAAAGAGACTTCCGGGGAAGGAGGTGAACTCCTAATAACGGAGGCCAGCAAACTCCCAAAACCACACAAGGTGGTGGCTTGGGTACCGGGTCCTATCGGGAAAGCGAAAGTACACAGGCTAGACGTACAAAACTACATCAACACGAGGGAGGACTAGAAGGGAAAAAGCTACCTGGCAACTTTTCTCACAGACAAGGGGTTATCGGTAAAAGTGAGGGAAGCGAAGCAATCTCAACTTGAGCAGCACAAAGCTGAGGTTCCTAAGTCCCAAGAGAACGGGGACCCACGCCGGGAACCTCCGCTCAATCGTAAATCACAGGCCTACATACAAGAACTGAGTGAGCTTAGGCGGCCAGTAAGAAAACTCTTTAACAGAGCCAAAAAAACTGAGGCGTGGAATCAATATAAACAAATCTGTAAATACCTCAAATAAAAATCATAATAAAATTTAAATTATTAACAAAATAATTCAAATCAGAGTAAATAGCGTGGGTTGCTCGATATATTTAATTCTATTAATTATATATATTTAATTCTATTGGTAACTATCTATGGGAGAAGAGTTTATTTATGAAGTTGAACTCTTTCGAGAAAATATTGATTTTGGTAAACTTTGTGCTTTTCTTTTAAAAGGAAACGAAGAGATCATCTACTATAATGAGCAGAATATGCTTCTCTTGCTTTCACTGAATATTTATTTACAACCCTTCTACTCTTCCTTTATCTAGCCAAATAAATTGGCTAGATATTACCTTAATTTCTTTAATTATATTTGTTTTTTGTATTAATTTGTTGAATATTTAAAAAAAAATCAGAGGAGAATTCCTCTGACTAATAACTATTTTTCTCTCTAAAAACGCTCATTTGATGTATTTCTCTTTAAATTCATGATCTGATTTACTTTAGCCTTATTAAAATGTGGAACTTAAATTTGGTGAAAGACTTAGATAATAGATTATAAATGTAATACAAAAAAATCATCCTTTTTTTTCGTTTTATTCCAGCTGGTTCAATGATTTCATGATAATTTTGATGATCAATTCATAAAGATTAATAGTAAATTCAAATGCATAGCCTAAACTTGCATTCTACCTACTTTTTTCTTCACAAAATATTTAATAGTAGGAAAAGTTTTTAGTTGCCCGGAAGAGTTAATGCGACAAAAATCAGTAAATAAGCTTAGCGACCATATATACTACCTACAAAAGATAACACTACGTTTATGCTTCGCAGAAACAAATAATTAATTAATTTCCAAGATTTCATAGATCTACGAGAATTCTTTTGATAATTCAGCATTAAATTAAGAAGGTAAGTGCAAGCTTTACTTTGGCTAAATAGAAGACTATAACTTGGAGGCTTATCTGCAGAAATATACAAAAACTATTTAAATTACTATTATTTGGGAAGATTGAAGTATCGCCTACTGTTATACTTTATACTGCTCTTTAAACGAATAAGACGGATTCATGGGAAAGGTCCTTACGTCAATAAAACGCCTCGCAGTCCAAGGACCTACAAAGTGCTCTTAAGGGAACGTGAACAGGAGTCCAAACAAAGTCTAAGCTTACGCAGATGATCTGGTGATCCTGTTAAAATGAAAAAATGAGAAAGCAATCTCAACAGTACTACAAGAAGTGCTGAATATCATTCTAAAATGGTGCGAAAGGGAGGAAATATCCATTAATCTGCATAAAATGGTAATTGTTCCATTCACCAGAAAAAAAAGAAATATAAGTTGGAATTCGCATCTTGACAAAACAATCAAGAAAGCAAAACTGTCCCTACGGAACTGTCGCAGGATGTACGGCAAAATCTGGAGAATGAATCCAAAACAAATGTAGTGATTATATACATATCAGATCTACGATATGCTACGGCTCTATGGTGTGGTGGATCAAAGCAACACAACAACTAGCTAAAACAAAACTTAATAGGCGCAGAATCTAATCTGGTAGGTCCAGAACCACCATTACGCATTGCCTACAATACGGCAAAACACACAATTAAAAATCTGGTGCATAACAAAGCAAAGACCTACGGGGAGGGCCACCAGGAGTACCAGGACATAACCTTGCGAAGGCTTTAACACCGGACGAGATGTCCGGCACTAGAGAGAATCAGGAAGGCCATCTTCGGAAACGCCTTACCTAAGACGGAAGATATTGACATTAGTATGCTTCTACCAAACAAATTATCGAACTCTTAAAGAGGGCGGACTTAATTGGAGAAGTGTAAACACCTAGGAGTGAGTCACTATCGACGTGGAGTCACAATGGTACTCCACAGGACCAGTGACCACAAGGTACTCCGCTCACAACGAACCTAACCTAACTATCTCTTCCAACTCAATAAAATATACCAGGGATTTTCAAAAGATTATTTATCTCATTAAAATATAGAATTCTACTGCGGTTAAGAGCTTATACAGTTGTACAGACAGCTTTTTTGACAATACTTATACGAAAGGTCAGAGCTAGGATATCTATATAAAGTAGTAACATCTAAATTACAGATAAACTCTAATAGTAGATACACTTCTTTACTATTGTTACTCCTTAATAGCTTAATCGTTTCTACACATAAAGATTGGGAAAGAAAAACTCGTTATACAGAGATCGGGAATAGAAAAGTAAATATCAAAATATTTATTTTGAATTTACCATTTGGCAAAAATTCATGAAATGATGCTTATGAAAAATTATTTTAAATAAAATCTACAATGTAAGAAAAAATGTATAAATTTCCAACTCTTATAACATTGTAAATCTGCGACCCTGCTAAACATATTTGGTTCGAAAAATCTTTCTATGAAAATAGTATTTTATTTTCTATTTTATTCAGCCTTTTTTGTTTTGTCGTTATAGTAAAACTACTTACATTGTGAATTACATGGTATTTTATAATAAGATTGGTTTTTACACTTGAATTCACTTTTTAATGAAAAGACGCAAACTTAAAAGCTTAGTGAATATGTTGTAAATAAAATTGTATAGAGACGTATAAAGTAAAAGTTGTACCTAAGAACAAAACTATGCGAATTCCATAAATATTAAACCAGAAAATAATGGTTATAAAAATTTATTTGAAATAAAATTTACATTGTACAACAAAGTGTATAAATTCACAAGCAAAATAAAAAAGTTTATAGCATAATAAACACATCAAAAAATAACCTGCTCGGCGCCTGAAATATATGTTTACTCCCTATTTCTTTTGACAAATAATGTCGACCGAAAAATCATTTTGTACCAGAAACAGTATATCCCATTATTCTTTTGGTGAAATGTTCTGGCGATCGATTCTTTATTGTATAAAAGAAAAGCGGATTTCGCGAAAACATATCATTTATTTTATTTTCCTGTTCAATGATGAATTCGGTGCTTTAGGAGCACCGAAGGTGTTAAAATGAAATTTTTCTTAAAAAGGACATTACGTAATAAAGAAAGTGTGGACTCCATCTTTTTATTTTATGTTATATGTTCCTAATAAATGCTTAAATTTAGTTTAAAAATATGTTTTAAATTTTTAGCATTTAATCCCAAAAATACTATTTACAAAATATATAGAATAATTGCCTCTTTATATTAAACTAGATAATACCACCGAATATAAACTAGAATCTTGTTCTTTATACTGTGATAATACATAAGCATCGCCATTACTAAATAAATTTAATAATAAACCAAAATACTTGTGGTATTCGCATAAAACACGAAAAAAATCCATATTTTGAATTTATTTTTACAAAACCGCTTATCTTATAACGATATTTTACGCAAACCAAAAACTCCTAATTTTTGTTTAAAGTAGTCGAAGTACTTAGATAGCTTGTGCAACCCTTATATATTAAACAATATATACAGGGTGTTTATTTGAAAACTTCCCACCACGGATTTATCGAAAACCACTTGTTCAGTAATGGCATTAGCATTACTTGCAGTAATTGTTTAAATACTTATATTAATCTCACCTCTCTAAGTAAATTTTAAATGACCTCTATATCTAAAAATATGTCTGCTCGCTAACACTAAAATTCCTCATTCCCCTCCTAAAAATGAACGAGGAACCAGACGTGAGAGGAGTGGACAAGCACTTAAAAGGGAACCATTTTCATGCATTCGAAGTATTTGAATGTATACTTCACTAGTACTCAATTTAAGTAACTAATCCCGTGAAACCTTGCCGATTATCGAAAATACCGGCCGGTAGCGGGAGTGACGGGCAGCTCAAGTATATAGAAGAAAGGAATCAACAGCCTATGGTATGTTCATTTTTATTATCCTTTTTCTCTCATAAATTTATTGCTCTCACCCCCACATGTTGGTCCTTCAAGCCCGTTATCCTTTCTAAAAAATACTGAGCCCACATACCATAATTCTCATGTTTTCAAAATTAAATAAAAAATAATTTTTAAAATCTCGTATTCATACATTTAGACCCTCTTAAAACCGTCATATCAGTTCCCTTATAGTTTCACTTGCTCATTATCGATAATATTAGTTTATTTATATGCGATATTAACTCGTAATCCAAATTTATTTTGTTTATTTATATTTTTTTTACCGAGCATAGTTGTATTGTTCACTGCAGAAATAAATTCTTGGCGCATTCTCGCGTAATTTTTTCTGGAATTCTTTAATATTTTGCGCTAGTTAAAGGACAACAACCGGCATTTGCTTTTTTAAAAAACAAATTTATTGAGAACAGGGACTAACTTAACTTACAACTAACTTGATTGATAGATAATGACTACATCGATTACTATATTAATTGTTATTGCTCTTGTCTATTACATTATATTTATACGTTCTAAAAATGATGACAATACAAACTAAGCTATTTCTAAATAAAGTATGCAGGGTCGGCATAAGGTGGCGGGTTGGTACCCGTAACTCCTCCCTCCTAAGAAATGAGCCCAGGGGTGAATTATATGACAATATGGCTCGGATTCTGTAGGGTTTCTTCGTCGTCACTGGTCGTGGTGGTGGTTTGGTGGGGATGTTTTCTTTTGATCTGGATTAATTTTCTTGTCTTTCTTAGCAACAGGAAGGCGGCTACAGTGGTCATCAGGATATACAGGATGATGGTCCATACGCTAACATTTGTTATATGGACAGGTCCTTGGCTGGTTTCTTCCATTTTCTTGGCTTGGATGTCCATCATGGTTTGAATGTTCTTAAGTTCATCGAAGTTTAAGCTATTGAGTTCAAAGGGCTGTAAATCAATAGCATTAGGGCGATCATTTAAGTCTAAGGTCAGCTTGGGTAATTCAATGTTGTGAAAATGGGTGTTTGTATCGTGGAAACTTCTAATCTGGAGGTCCTGAATTTGTATAGTGCAGCTAGGGTTTAACTCAAGGACAAGGGTGCCTTGGATTGGGATATTTTCTTTATTATGGCCACATTGTTGGACAGCTACGGTTTTTTGGGGTGAAACAATTATCCATTTTTCTTGTTCCAGCTTCTGGATTTTCAAAGACTTGACCTCGGTTTGAATGGCTCGACAATTTGAGGGATGTTTTGAATACAACATCATTTGTACTTCACATGGCGGATCCTCGGATACGCTCAGAGGGCTGTTTTCTTTGCAAAGGTAGATTTCTGTAGCTACCTCTTGACATTTGGCATTGAACAGTACATATGAGTGTTCATTTAGGATAAGGTATTGACTTTGAGGGATAATTATTTGGTAAATGGAATTTAAGGGTACGGGCAAAGGGTAGAGGTGATATAATACATAATTTTCAAGTTCAACTATAGGTACCTCTATTATAAAGAATATTTTGTTTTCCTTTGTATAACCCTTAATTTCGACAATTTTTTCGAATAGTAAAATGTTCTCTAAAGTTGCCGCAAATGGTAACTTAGTTTTACTTAAGTTAGGGCCAATTAATTTTATTTCATTTAGAAGTTCTTTTGGGTCGATTATAGAGCTGTGAAATATATTTAATTTCGAGAATGTTATCGCTATTTCGATGTTATCCAAGATATCGTATATATTTTGATACGCATTTATCACTTGAGAGACAAGTATTTCACTTAAAAAGAAAGAGTATGTATTTGTATTATTCAAATTCATTTGTTTAACCACCAATTCTAGTTTTTTTACACGATTTTTTAAAATACGTTGATTATGTGACAAATTTTTGCTTATGCTTTCGAAATGTTCGACAGATTTTTTAGATATAGTTATTTGCTCTTTTATAAAAGTTTTTTGCGAATTTTGGTTATTAGAGATTTCCAAAATAGCTTTGTCATATTTTTCAGCATCTTCTTGTGCGAGATTACCAGTTATGGTTTTTATAATGGAACCTAAGCCGGTAATAAGTCCACGTTTGTTTCGGTTGTTAAATAAGGGATTTAGTTGTTCAATTTGTAAGTTTACTTTAGCACTTAACGAATTGACTAGATTATAGGAGTTTAAAAAGGAGTTATTGTCAAAGAATTTATGAATTGATTCTTTTAGTTTTATAAAAGTCTGTTCTAGGTATTTGGTTTCTTGGATTATGTCACTTACGTCAAAAATTTGTACAAAGGACCAATAGTCTGCTGTGTTTTGGGCATTGCCGAGTTTAAGTGGTAGTAGTCCAGGGTTCTGGTTGAGGTTATGAAATTGGGGAAGGGCTAGTTCTCTTCCAACGAAGGTGAGGATTCTGTAACAATAGGGGGTTTTCTTAATTCTTTAACGTGAATTGTTGTTACCTTTTTAGATTGTTTATTTTTTACTTTAACTTTATTATGTTGTAGTAGTTGTAGTATTTCGTAGGGGCCTTTAAACTTATTGTCTTTTTTGTTTCTAGTGTTGTTAACTATATATACAGTTTGACCTATTTTAAATTGTGTTTGTTCTGGTCCGGCAGTGTTATGTTTTTCTACGATTTTTCTTTTTGTTTGATCGATGTTTTCTGTCACTTTTTGGTAAATGTGTTTGACTTTTTCCTTGTGATTCTTAACGTAATCATTATAGAATGTGGGTTCTATAATATCGCAGGGATCTCTACAATTAGTATGTCCAAGTGTTAGTTCAAAGGGAGTAAACTTTGTTGTTGAGTGTATAGAATTATTATAGGCAATTATTGCGTAATTCATTAAAGAAGTTACATTATCTGATTTATGTTTGTGTCTAAGAATTCGCAGGTGTTCAATTAGAGTCGAGTGGAATCTTTCAACAGGTGAATTAGATTCATGATGGAGTGGTGTAGTAAAATGTATTTTGATTTTGTGTGCTTTTAGTAATTTTTGTACAGTTTCATTCTTAAATTCGGAACCATTGTCCATTATAATTTTTTGGGGGATGCCATAAAATGAAAAATATTTTATTAGGGCATTAGAAATTTCGATAGCAGTTTTTCCAAAAATTGGAATTGCTTGTCCTAATTTTGTAAAGGGGTCAATTAATGTTAGGAAGTCTTGATTGTCGAATTTAAATACGTCAATGTGAATTAACTCAAAAGGTTTGCCTACTGTTTCGGTTAGAACCAGGGGAACATAAGGTTTTGTTCTGGAATATTTAGTCAGTTGACATGTTTCGCAATCATTAATATAGTTTGTAACATCTGTTTTCATGGAGGGCCAATAGTAATTTCTTTTAAGGTGTTCTAGAGTTTCGTTAATTCCTCTATGATTACATTTGCCTTCATGTTGGTGTTTTATTAATAATATTTTATGGTCGTATTCTCGTATGTTAGTGACTATTTTTGTACACTTAATTAGTTTCAGTCCAGAGCTATAGAAATTTTTTAAATACACTCTGTTAAAATCTAAATAAAGTGAGTCGTCATAAAAATATAGATAAAATGTTTTATTTCCGGTGGTGTAGGTTTTTAGTAAATTAAATATTAGTTGGTCGTTTGATTTAGGGATTTTTACTAAAAGAAGTTTTAGATGTTCGAACTTATCGTGTATAACATCAAGTTTGTTTATGGAATGTCTAGAGATGATCATTTGGTGTGGTTTGTTATTTATTATGTCATCTAGTATTTTAATTCCTTCACTAAGATTATCAGGGTCACTGCATGAATGCGGTGTTGCCAAAGTTGGGGTATTGTCTATGACTTCTAAATTCGTGTTATTGTTAGCTGGTCTTATTAAAATATCTTGCAATTTTTTAATTTTTGGGGACTTTCGTTGTTCGTTTTCATTAAGGTTTATGGTCGGGTTGGAGTTATAGTTGGTGCTTGTCGATGGTTGCGGGTTAAAGTATTGCGATTCAGGTGGATAAGGGCGGGAATAAATTGTATCATGATTTTCGAGAGGATTTTCAGCCATATTACGCAAAAAATCTAAAATGTCATTGTTGACTTCGCCTGGATTGTTAATGATGCTTTCGTTTTCTAAAGCGTTTATTTGAATTCTGGAAAGGGCATCGGCATTGGTGTTTTGAGTACCTTTTTTATAGATTATTTCGTAATCAAACTCTTCAAGCTTGAGGCGCCATCTGATAAGTTTACTATTTGGTTCTTTTAAACTAAAAAGCCAAACAAGAGGACGATGATCGCTATAAATTTTAAATTTCTTTCCATAGAGATAAGGGCGGAAGTATTTACATGCCCAAACTATTGCTAAAAGTTCTTTCTCAATAGTAGAATATCTGGATTCACTATCATTAAGTGTGCGGCTGGCATAAGCTACAGGTTTGTCATTTGGGACGTTGCCTTGTGAAAGAACGGCTCCTATTGCAAAATTACTTGCATCGGTGGTAAGGATGAATGTTTTTTCGAAATCGGGGTACTGAAGGATAGGGGCATTAATTAGCAGTTGTTTACAATGCTCGAAAGATCGGATAAATTCAGGGGAATGAACTACTTTTGAATCTTTTTTTAAGCAAGCTGTCATGGGCTTAGTTATTTTTGCAAAGTCTTTGATAAAACGTCTGTAATAGCCTAGAAGACCCAAAAAGGCTTTAATTTCTTTTGGACTTTTAGGAATTGGAAATTTCTGGATAGCAGATATTTTATCTGGATTTGGTTTGACTCCATTGGATGTAACGACATGTCCGAGATATTGGACTTCTTTCCTGAGAAACTCGCATTTGTCCAGTTGAACTTTAAAATTCGATTCACGAAGTCGTGAAAAAACTTGCTTTAGACGAGAAAGATGTTCTTCAAGGGATGTGCTAAATATTATTATGTCATCGAGATAAACTACGCAGATTTCATTTTGGAGGCCACGAAGGATGTTATCCATCACTCTCTGAAAGGTGGAGGGTGCGTTTTTAAGACCGAATGGCATTCGACAAAACTCAAAATGTCCAGACTCAGTAGAAAAAGCGGTTTTAGAAATATCATGTGGATCCATCTCGATTTGGTGGAAACCATTGGCGAGATCTAAAGTGGAAAAATACTGACTTCGACCAAGTTTGTCCAGAATATCGGCAATATTGGGAAGGGGGTATTTATCTCCTACAGTGCGCTCGTTTAATCGCCTGAAATCTATAACGACTCTCCATTTGCGTTTGCCAGAAGAATCAAGCTTTTTTGGAACGATCCATATTGGACTGGACCAGGGAGAAACTGAATTTCGAATAATTCCTTGATCTAGCATTTTAGAAACTTGTTCCTTGACTTCTTTTTTGTGAATCTCGGGGTAGCGGTAAGTTTTAGTGAAAATGGGGCTTTCGTCTGTTAAATTTATTTTGTGTTGAATTTGGTTTGTAAAAGTTAATGGGATTTTGTCACAATAAAAGATGTCTCTAAAATTAAAGCATAATTTTCTGAGCTTTTCTTTTTCTTCTTTATTACAGTGTTGTAAGCGTAAATTTTTCAGATTTTCTTTTAATAAATTGTCATGTTCGATGGTAAGAGTTTGTTCACTTTCCATTTTTTGACAAAAATTTACGTCTAAAGAATTTATTGGTTCAACGTTAAATGATTTATTTATGTTGATTTTGACGGGGGTCTCGTTAGAATTAGTGACCATAGTATAAGCGTAAAAGTTAGAAATGTTTACTAATGCTTTTGGAATTTCTACTCCATTTTCGAAATTTATGTAATCAAAAATTCCTAAACCAGATTCAATAGTCACAGGTAGTTTAATAACTTCTTGCGATCTTGGTGAAATGATTATAGAAAAGTTTTGAAAAAAATTGTCGGAATTATTATTGGTTATTTCTTTAGAGTTTTCGAAAATTATTGGAATGTCAGAGTTTTGTGTAGAAAGTTTACTATTTTTTAGGTCAATTTTAGCGTTTAGTTGTTTTAATAGATCAGTACCAATCAAACCATCATATTTTTGAGAGAAGCTAAATAAATAAAATTTGTGTGAGCCACGGGTGTTAAATATTTTAAAAATAGGGATGTTAGCAACTTCATCGTGAAAGGAATTAGCGTGTGCCGTCTGTATATTAAATATCTCATTTGAAATGTGATTCTTGAAACATTTGTATGCTAGTTGCGGACTCATCAAACTTCTCGAGCTTCCAGTGTCGATTAAAAAATAAGCTTGTATTTCTGGGATGTAAACGTACGGTAAATCTGATCTGATATTGTTAAGGTATATTATGTTACGGGTTCGTGGTTTGTGATTTCGTGAAAATTTTGCTGTTCAGATGTATTGTAGGGTTCATCGGAACTATGAGGTAGATGACTTTGATCGTGTGATGAACTATTATGAGGTTCATCGTATTGAGTTTCTGGGAATGCACCAGTTAATTGTGCATGTGGCGACAAAATTTCACTGTGATAATCAGAATAATTGTAATTTAAATTAATATAGGGGTCATTGGAATAATTATCAGGATCGTAGTAATTATTTTCTGAATATTCGGGGTAGGCGGATTCCAAATTATTATGGATAATTGTGTTGCCAGAACTTGTATCCATAGGCTCAGGTTGATTTCTTCGAATAATAGAACTTGCTCGGGGATTAAAATTATTTGGTCTACTTGGGGGTAGAAAGGGTTGTCTAAAAGTAGAGCTATTACTACTTCTCAAAAGGTGGGGCTGTGAAATAGAGTCAGTACGAGATCTATTTTGGAAGTTATTGCCTAGATGAACAGGGCCTTGAGGAAAATTTGAACGATTCAAATTTTGGGGAATTGATCCAATACCTTGTGGTACATTAGATCTGAAAATATTTTGAGGTAATGGGGTCGGTTGAAGAGCATTTCTATATGGAAAATTAGAGGTTGGAATATTCGTATATGGTCGTTGTTGGGGTTGATGCCTGGAAGAATGTGGGAAATTTCGAGGTGGTAAGGGTGGTAAAGTAAGCGGTCTTGAATAGTTTTGTTGAAAATTCTTGCCTTGAGAAAAATAAAGAAAGTTCTCTTCTTCTACGACTAAAGAAATTGCTTTTTCCAAAGTGTCAGGGTTTCTTAGCCTAACAACAAGTTGGATTTGGTAAGGTAATCCATTTAAAAATGTTTTAAGGGCAAAATCTTCGTAGTGTGCTAACTTAATTCTACGTTCATTTTCATCTGCAACGGAAGTATTGAGTTTTGAAAATAAGAGTGAACGAGCATCTTGCACTCTCATACCAAATTGAACAGGATTTTCATTTCTACGTATTTTTAGTAAAATTAAATCTTGTATCAAACATTCAATACTACGCTGATCTGAAAAAGCTATTAAAAGTGCGTCTTTAATTAATAACCATGAATTTAAATCTGAGTTAGAGCATATGAGATCGGCTGCACGACCTCTCAGTTTCATTAAAATTGTATCAATTAAAGCTAAATTTATCGGATTATTTAAATTAGTGGCATCTTGAAAGTTTTGAAGTACATGCTCACAAGCAGTGATAAATCTATTGAGTTGTCTTGGATTGCCATCAAAAGTAGGGATATTGTCAGCTTGATATCTTAACATACCAATATCTATTTGACTCATTTTCTTTTTTTCGATAGTAATTGAAGGTAAAGGTCTTAGTTCTTCGTGAGAAACGGTTTGCAAAAAATTTATGAACTCGTTGAGTTCTCTTATTTCATGCTCAGACATAAAAGAAATTCAAAAATCTAGTAAAATTTACAATTATTAACTGTAAAAATTGTAAAAATAAAGGTTATAAAAAGGTAAAGCGTCTTTTTTTAAAGAAATAAAAATAAATGGTAAAAACTTCAATTAAAATTGCACTCAAATAAAATAAAATACACCTTGGTAAATATTAAAATATACCAAAATACTCGAAAATAAATGTAAAAATATATCACCAAAAGGATTTAAAAATAATGGTAAGGAAAAATGTTCACTTACAGTAAGGTTCTTGCCAAAATTTCCATTTGTCTCTTAGCCTAATTTCCTAAAGGAATCGATTTTTGTATTCCCAAGACCTAAACTATAGCTGTTCTCAATCCGGTGCTGAACGGGTGGTTGCTTCAATTGGATCGCTGCAGGTACTTCCGACGATTCTTGTTCTTTGAAGGTTTCTGCAGATCTTCTTTTAGCTTCCAGGGATTGTAGCGGTCTTCAAACCGTAGAAACGGACCCAAAATATGGCGATTTTTGTCCAATAATGGAAAGACCGAACTACCGACTGCGCCAGTTAAAGGACAACAACCGGCATTTGCTTTTTTAAAAAACAAATTTATTGAGAACAGGGACTAACTTAACTTACAACTAACTTGATTGATAGATAATGACTACATCGATTACTATATTAATTGTTATTGCTCTTGTCTATTACATTATATTTATACGTTCTAAAAATGATGACAATACAAACTAAGCTATTTCTAAATAAAGTATGCAGGGTCGGCATAAGGTGGCGGGTTGGTACCCGTAACTCGCTTAAGAGTCCGAATCTTGTATGTAAATGGTTATTTGAATATTAAAATTATCATTATTATACACAAGAAAGCATATTTACATTCATTCTTATACGCGTACACATACACATTTTCTAACTTTCTTAAAAATGGCTGATCAAAAGAAGTTAAAACAATACATTGCTCAGCGCGATATTGAAATAACAAAAATGACAGAATTGCTTAAATTAGCGCAAGCAGCGCTAAGAGATCCTTCTCAGCACTCTATTTTTAAGTGTAGGTATAAGTTGATTGATGTTATATATGATAATTTTATGAAAATTCACAACAACATAATTGTATTAATTTCTGGACAGGAAAATTCTGAATTGGATAATCAAAAAGAAATTTTAGTGAATTTTGATAAAACTAATTTTGAAATTCAAGCTATATTTTCTACAAATTTTAAAGAAAATAATGGTACTCAAATTCAAACTCAATCAAAATATAATAACGCCAAACTTCCTAAAATTTCTGTACCTGTATTTGATGGAGATTTGAAAACCTTTATCGATATGTACGATTCTTTGATTCACAATAATGACTCTATCACTAATATTGAAAAGTTGAATTATTTGGTTAGTTATTTAAAAGACGCTCCTCTCTCTCTCGTTAAATGTACACCATTGACAAGCCAAAATTATATAGTTGCCTATAATGCATTAAATGCTAGGTATGATAATAAGCGTTTGATTGCTCATACTCACTGGCTCTCTATTCAATTAACTGTTCGAATTCCTTAGCTAGATACCTCTGCTCCTTTACGATTATTAGTGGATACTTTTTTGGAAAATATCTCAGTTTTGGAAAATTTAGGCTACTCTGTCAAGTTCTGGGATTTTATTTTATTTAATATGTTAATGGATCGATTGGATCAAGACTGCTACTCGTTTTGAATTAGAATGTGGTTCAGAATTAGTCAAAGATGAAAACTTACAAAACAACTTTTAAATACTTGTCAGTTTTTGAATACACAATGTTCAGCATTAGACACTGTTTTTTACTCTAATAGCTCTGTTAAAAGGTCGGAGTATGAGAAATCAAAGTCGCATTTTAAACTCAATGCTAAAAAACCAAATATTCACTTTCAGTATAAAGCAAAACCTACTTCTAGTTTTGTCGTTAACTCACAACAAAATCAGAGGAACAGTGTAATAAATAAGAAAATGTCCTGTCAGTTATGTCTTGAGGATCATCTTATATATAATTGCCCAATTTTTAGTGCAAAAAATCCAGGTGAAAGATTTTCTCTTATAAAAGAAAAGAGATGGTGCACTAATTGTTTGGGTATGAAAGACACGTCCTGGCACTGTAATTCTCGTGCAGTTTGTCAAATTTGCTCTAAAAAACATCACACACTCTTACATATGGACACTCCTCCAGTCATTAATAATAACTCTGGATCTGAAACCAATGTTCCTCTCTCCTCAAGTATTACGTCAAAGGTTGATTGTAACTTAGCCACTACAGCCTCGCTAGTCTCAAATAATTCTAGCACAGTATTATTAGCCACTGCTATTATAAAAGTCCGCGATGCAATGGGTATATATAAACCTGTTCGAGCTCTTCTAGATAGTGCCTCTCAAAGTAATTTTATAACCTCGAAATGTTTAAAAAAATTAGTCTATTAAGGTATTCTCTTTCTCTGGATATAAACGGTATCGCTCAAACTCACTCACAGGCTACAGGTGGCGTCTCATGTACTTTTAAGCCAGTAGGAAAACGCAACCCCTCTTATACACTCGATTTTGTTATTTTGTCCAAAATATGTAATAATCATGCTACTGTCTCTCTTCCTCAAGATTTTCTCATTTATCTCTCGCTGACTCAAAATTTTATGAATCTCGACCCATA
Source organism: Anthonomus grandis grandis (assembly GCF_022605725.1). Lineage (NCBI taxonomy): Eukaryota > Metazoa > Arthropoda > Insecta > Coleoptera > Curculionidae > Anthonomus > Anthonomus grandis. The sequence goes on along the minus strand of NC_065548.1, from coordinate 23,772,576 downwards.
GACATGCTCTTAGGTGCTGATATTTTTGGATATTTATTAAGCGGAAATTCTCTCTCTATGTCACTCGATAAACCTGTAGATACCTCTTTTGGATGGATTGTTATGGATAAAGTTTCTACCTCCCCCTCTCAAAATATCTCTCCTTCTAGTAATACTTATTTAACCTCTGTCAATAATCCCGAAGACACTATATAAAACAATTTTGGGAAATTGAAGACGATCCTGCAAGCTCTCAGTTATCTTCAAATGATGTTTTGGTTGAGGAGCATTATGAAAAGACCACTTTTAGAAATAATGATGGCAGATATGTTGTTGAACTACCGTTCAAGGTGGCGGAACCCTCCTTTGATGGATTCCGAGACATAGCTCTGCGAAGGTTTTTATCTCTTGAAAGAAAGCTCTTAAAAAATAACTCTCTTTACAATAAGTATAATGAATGTTTAAAAGAATATCTTGATTTGGGACATACGTATCCCATTGATATTTCGAAAAATACTGGATGCTTACGGTCTTACTACATACCTCATCATTGTGTTCTCAAACCAGATAGCTCTACTAGCAAGTTAAGAGTTGTTTTTGATGCTAGCGCACCTGATTTAAATGGGCAAAGTTTAAATAAATCTCTTTATGCAGGCCCTAAGCCTCAACAAAATATTGTTACTATTCTCTAAAATTTTAGATTCCCCTCTATTGTCTTTACTGCAAATATAAAGCAGATGTATAGACAAATTTTAGTAAACCCTAAGCACACTCCCTATCAACGAATATTGCATCGATTCTCCCCAATGATCCAATCCAGGACTTTGAATTGAAAACTGTTACTTTTGGCGTTAGTTATAGTCCCTATTCAGCCATCAAAACTATTTTGGAGGTAGGAAAAGAATGTTGTAAAGACTATTCGAAAGCTTCAGAAGTATTGAAAAATGATATTTTTGTTGATGATATTCTCTCAGGAGAAAACTCTTTGCAAGATGCATTACAGTTGCAAAACGATCTCATATTAATTCTTAGGTCTTCTGGTTTTGAACTACGAAAATGGGCCAGTAACCATCCCGATCTTCTCTCGCACTTACCTTTCTGTTCCAGGCTATTCGATCCTCTTTCATTTAAGTCAAGTGATGACTCTACTTTAAAAATTTTGGGACTCTCATGGAATTTCAATTTTGATAGTTTTACATTCAAAATTACTCAAAGAGATATGGCTTGCACTAAGAGAAACTTACTATTAGAACTTGCAAGAATATTTGATCCTCTGGGTTTTTTGTCTCCAGTGACAATATCTCTAAAGATTTTAATTTAAAGGCTTTGGAGTAGCGGGTGTGATTGGGATTACCAGCCTCCAAAAAATATCATAATAATAATAATAGACAGTTTATATTTCCTCATAAGATATTACATATGCTCACTCATAGATATAAATAAGTTTACAATATAAATACAAAGAAAAAGAAATCCATCAGTGTATATTAATTCAGCATGTAACTGTAAAAGGGAAATAAAGGTCATGTTTCAGCTACCCTCAAAAGAAGGAGCTGTTAGGACCTTGAATATTACACTTATGATTTAAAAAAAAAATATCGCGAACCGCATTATAAACTGTACGAGTAGCATGCATACCCTACATCCAAATCCAAACGAAAAGAAAAGAAATCTAAATTATCCTAGCTTACTTATTATTTAATAATAGGAGGCAGAAAAGGAGGAACGAGGGGTACAGGTATATTGACTATATTTCTGTTGTAAACTCTTATAGTAGAGCAAAATATACATATAAAAATTTATATTTCCAAACGCGCGCCAGATCCAAACACGGAATCCCGACACAAAAGAGAGCAGAACCAGGGCGACGATTTACCAGAGATGTCTTAAAAAGAAATAAGTATTAAAAAGAAATAACATAAATTATTTCAATGCATTAAATATTATTTTGTTTAAATAAAAGAACCATTTTTATTGATTTTTTAAAAGCCGATGTAGATTTATAAAAATCCCAAATTTTGTATTTATTAATTTTGGACACAATATTGTAAGAAAATGACTTTTTAAAGATTTCTTTCTTATGTAAAGGTATAGACAAAAGGTCATGTCGGCGAATATTTATATTGTGAACGTTAGTATGGTATCTGAGCTTATTATAGAGATATGGTGGTGCTTTAAATTTTATTATTTTATAAAAAAAACATATGGAGTGCAACTCTCGGCGATTTAACATATTAAGCCATTTAAGATCGACTAATTTATGTGATACCCTTTCCCTACGTCTAATTCCACAAATAAACCTTATTGACGAGTTCTGTAATTTTTGAATTCTTGCAGAGTTAGCGCAGTCTAAAAATGGTCCATATACTGTATCTGCATAATTAAAATGGGATAGAATAAATGAGTCGCATAAAATTTTTTTTGTTTCTTTTGACAAATAAGATCCATGCTTGTAAAGTTTTTTTAGCATTGAAAATACCGATATATGCCGATATTGATACCTGGACTAAAATAAGAATGCAACTTAATAATTTATCTCAATTAAAAATTCCTCGGCGAATCATTGAAAATGATTTAGTCTCATCTCAATTGCACGGATTTTGCGATTCTAGTCAGGACGCATATTGTGCAGTAGTATACTTACGAAATTTGTATAAAGATGGCTCAATAAAAACCAAATTTTTGATTTCAAAATCAAAGGTATGCCTTTTAAGAAGGATTTCTATTTTCCGCTTAGATTTATGCGCGGCCGTATTACTCTCAAAATTGGTAACTTATATTTTGAGAGTTTCCTCTAATAAAATTAAAATTAATGAGATTTTTGCTTGGACAGATTCAACAATTGTTTTGTGTTGGATAAAAAATGAGCCACGAAAATGGACAACCTTTGTCGCAAATAGAGTTGCTCATATCCAAGAATTAATTTTTCCCTCTAAATGGCATCATGTTATTTCAGAGGATAACCCGGCTGACCCAGGTTCCAGAGGTCTTTTTCCCTTGGATTTACTTACTAATAACTTATGGCGGGCGGGGCCCCCTTGGCTTACTCAACCTCATTCTAATTGGCTAACAAGCAATTTTGAACATTTCGAACACTCCGAAGAATGTTGCATTCAATGCTTATCGGCATTTGAGACTTCTTCTTTCTTTGCACTAATAATTAATCGATTTTCTTCTCTGACAAAGATTCAAAACACTGTTTGTTACTTAAAGAGATTTATTGATAATTGTAAAACTCAACCCTCAAATCGCAAATATGGAATGTTTTCAATTTTTGAATTGGAAGAATCCTTGCTCCTCCTCATAAAGTTTGTTCAACATGAATGTTTTTCAGTCGAAATACACGCTCTTAAATCTAATAAGTTTTTAACAAAAGTATTTCGCAAACTCACCCCATTTCTCAATAAAAGAGATATTTTACGCGTTGGCGGCCGTATTAAATATAGCCAAATTGATTTTGATAAAAAACATCCAATTCTCTTACCTTCCAATAATCGTTTAACGGATTTAATTATAGAATATACTCATAAAATTATGTTACACCCTGGCTTACAAACTCTTCAATATATTCTCTCGCAACAATACTGGATTATGGCTCCAAAACATACCATTCGTCGAATAATTTCTAAATGTCATAATTGTTTTCTCTCTAACCCTGCGCCAGTTCAACCTCTCATGGGTGACTTACCCCCTAGTCGACTAACAGCAGTAAAGGCCTTTGCTCATGTTGGTGTTGATTACACCGGACCCTTCTCTATAATCTCAAGCCGTGTTAGATGTATTAAGGTTTTAAAAGCATATGCTTGTCTTTTTTTATGTATGGCAACTATGGCTCTACATATAGAACTTGCTTCAGACATCAAGTGCCGTATTTTTGGCGGCCTTGGCCTTGCGCTCGAAGAGGTAGGGTGAACCACATTTATAGCGATCAGGGAAGAAACTTTACCGGTGCATCGAAAGAAATTAGTTCTTTTATGCATCTCGCCTCATAAGAAGAAAAAATTGAATGGCATTTTAATCCACCCTATGCTCCAAATTTCGGAGGTTTGTGGGAAGCAGGTGTCAAATCAGTAAAAACACACCTTGTTCGTGTAATTGGTTTGCAAACACTCACATTTGAAGAACTCAATACCATCCTCATTCAAATAGAAAGTGTTCTTAACTCTCGCCCCTTATGCCCTCAAAGCTCGGACCCAAATGATTTTAAGGTTTTAACTCCAGGACATTTCCTAACACTCGCCCCTTTGAATTCTTTTCCTGAACCTGACTTGGGTGCTATCAATATTGGTCGTCTTTCACGCTGGCAATTATTGCAACAACTTCATCAAAGTTTTTGGGCCAGATGGCACGCAGAATATTAACATACTATAATGCAACGCAGTAAATGGACAAAAAATACAGTACATATAATACCAAACACCTTAGTTTTAATTAAAGAAGATAATTTACCTCCCTATAAATGGTCTTTGGGTCGAGTTACTTACGCATATTTCGGTCGCGATGGCATCACAAGAGTTGTCACATTAAAAACTAATAAGGGAACTTTTATTCGCCCAGTAAATAAACTATGTCCTCTACCAGTTGGGACTACCGCGGGCGGTATGTTCAGTAATGGCATTAGCATTACTTGCAGTAATTATTTAGATACTCATATTAATCTCACTTCTCTAAGTAAATTTTTGAATGGCCCCTATATCTAAAAATATGCCTGCTCGCTAACACCAAAATTCCTCATTCCCCTCCTAAAAATGAACGAGGAACCAGACGTGAGAGGAGTGGACAAGCACTTAAAAGGGAACCATTTTCATGCATTCGAAGCATTTGAATGTATACTTCACTAGTACTCAAATTAAGTAACTAATCCCGTAACACCTTGCCGATTATCGAAAATAACGGCCGGTAGCGGGAGTGACGGGCAGCTCAAGTATATAGAAGAAAGGAATCAACAGCCTATGGTATGTTCACTTTTATTATCTTTTTTCTCTCATAAATTTATTGCTCTCACCCCCACACTCACTATTAAAAATTCTTAAAACTGAGGACTTACTAATTCCAGTTCTTGCCGCCATACGCCTTACACTTATTTCTGGATCTTCAGCAACCTGGACTAACACTTCTTCTTCTTGATCCACATTGCGTCTATTTGAACGCCCAACATCTCTCTTTGGCCTGAATGAACCCGTTTATTTGGATACAATTGCGCATAACGATGTCTAGGCATCTTAACCTAAAGTGATAAATAAAGACTACTGGAACTAACACTAACGCAACAAGTAAATATTAATAACAGAACTATTAATAACTAACAAAAATAATGCAATAAAGGGTAATAAAGTAACTAATCGTGTGAGCTATAATGCGCCACAGCAACTAAAAAAACATAAATCGTGACAGTGACAGTGACTTTGTTTGTTTTCATTTTTTTGTTAGACACAGCCTACTTATTTTTTTTTTCAGCTTAAAGTAGAAAAATATTCATTTTTTCTTGAGCGCATTGCAAGTTTTAAGTCCAAATATCTTGAGAACGGTAAATCCTAGTGATATTTTTAAAGTAAAAGAAAAACACTTGCAGAATAGAAATTTATAATAAAACATTACAATATACAAAGTGTAAAAAAGTTATGGAGTTTAAAAAAGACTAAAATAAGGCTGGTGGCGCCCTCTATGAGATATTTAAAAAAAATTTAAGTTTTATATTTAGCATATAAAGAAACTTCCACAGACCAAATTTCATTAAAAACAAAGAACAAATGCTTAAGTTATGAGCAAAATTTAAAAAAAAACTTAATGTTTATCACCCTGTATCTTGGTTGCATTTCATTTTCGGACTAGAAAAATTTGACCTAACCTCATTATTTTTATGAGAGGAATCTGCTGTTAAAATATTTACTATTATGAATGGGACTTCAACCATAATTGAAACCATAATTCCATTTCATTGAATTTTGTTCAGATTTACTTCCTAAGCATCCAAATCACTTTGATTTCTAATCAGTTTTCTTTGGCCCGAAATTTCTGCATACACCAGTCTATTAAACGTCTATACAGATTTTTTCGTATATTTCTCTCGCCATTTTAAAAAGTTTAAGGTTTTCTATACTTAAAACTTCCGTTATTAGCACACGCAAACGCGTAATTTTTTGTTAAGTTCTTTAAATGTGAGTGTTTGCAAAGCCAACTACATAAACAAAATGTGTTTTTACTGATTTGACCCCTGCCTACCATAAACCCCCGAAATTTGGAGCATAAAGTGGATTAAAATCTCACTCGATTTTTTTCTTCTTCTGAGGCCAGATGCATAAAAAAACTAATTTCTTTTCATGTACCGGTAAAGTTTTTTCCCTGTTCACTTTTAATGTGATTTACCCTCCTCTTCGAGTAATAAAATGGCGCAATACTGCCAAAAACGCAGCACTTGACATGTCTGAGGCAAGCTCTATAGGAGGAGCCTTGGTTGCCATACATATAAAAAGAACGACACGTGCTTCAAAAAGCTTAACACCTCTAGAACGGCTTGACGTTATAGAGTAGAATCCAGCTTAATAAACACCAATATGAACGAAGGCCTTTACTACCGTTAGACGACTAGGGGCTAAGTTACTTATGAGAATATGGAGTGGTGTAAGGTATACCGTAATCCAATATTTTTGAGAGAGACTATATTGCAGGGTTTGTAAACCAGGATGTAAAATAATGTTATGAGTATATTCTATAATTAAAGGCGTTAAACGATTATTGGAGGGTAAGAGAATTGGGAGGTTTTTATCAAAATCAATTTGGCTATGTTTAATAAGGTTTTCCAACGTTAAATATCCTTTATATCGAGAAATAGCGAGTTTGCAAAATATCTTTGATAATAATTTATTAGATTTAAAAGTATGTATTTTAACTAAAAAACATTCATGTTTAACAAATTTTGAGGAAGTGCAAGGATTCTGCTAATTCAAAAATTGAAAATACTCTACGTTTGCAATTTGACGGCTGCGTGTTACAGTTATCAATACATTTCCTCTGGTAACAGACAGTGTTTTAAATCTTGGTCAGAGACGACAAGCGATTGATTATTATTGCAAAAACAAAAAAACTCAAATACCGATAAGGATTGTATGCGACAGTCTCGGAGTTGAAAATTGTTTGTTGGCCTCCTAGAGAAAGGACCCCGCACGCCATAAGCAATTAATGAGCAAATCCAGGAGAAAATGACCTCTGAAACGTGTGTCAGCAGGGTTATCCTCTGAAATAACACGGTGCCATTTGAAGGGAGAAATTAATTCTTAGATATGAGAATGAGAAACACTATTTGCAACAAAAATTGTCTATTTTCGTGGCTCATTTTTTATTCAACATAAAACAATTGTGGAATCTGCCCAAGCAAAAACTTTATTAATTTTAATTTTATTAGAGAAAACCTCAACATTGTAAGTTACCAATTTTAAGAGTAATACTACTGCGCATAAGTCTAAGCGAGTAATAAAAATCTTTTTTTGAAGGGCATAGCTTTCATTTTAATGTGGGAATTTTTTGTTGTCTAGGGTATTTGAATGAAACTACTGGGGTTCATTTTAAAAAGAAGTATAATGATAAGGTTCGAAAATCCGGATAGATACGCATAGGAAAAACGATTTACACAGAGCACAGCTAGCTTATAAAATTATAACTTTAGGTACACAACTTTTACAGTCCAGGAACAGCGACTTTTCAACAATTCGTCTTGTCGTCTTAAATAATAACACCAAGACCCCGTCTGGATAATTGGCAATAAATTATCATCAAAGCAATACCGGTAATTAGTCAAGCGTCTCTCGACTAATATCTTTCGTCTTAACCCGGAAAAATGCTTTTTCACGTCTTTTCGTCAATCAATTAAAATATCGCTCTTAAAGCTCGAAAAAAACCCAACTCTCTGAAATGATGCAATCTTGTTAACCTAAAGATCTTTACCCCACCACGCTCCCCGCAATTGTCGATTGACTTCGGCGCGATATTCTTGCAACCACCTGAATAACAGTTTTTTGGAAAAAATTAAAAGACCGTTTCGCCAGAAAAAAACATGCTTGCATGTCTCACTGCCTTTGACGACGGCGTTTCCGTGAAAGTGTTTTCGCGCGGTATCTCTTTCTTATTAAATGCTTTATGTAACAAGTTATTGTCAGGGCGTTAAATACAAAAATAAACATAACTTATTGAAATAAAATGTAATCCCACATTAATATCAAAAAATTAGTTTTTATTCAGCCATATGTATATAAATTCCTTAAGTATACTACTGCATAATATACATCCTGACTGTAAAGTGTGAAAATTATTAAGCTGCACTCTTATTTTGGTCCAGGCATCAATAATATTTTAAGGAGGCTGGGTATCCCAATCATAGCCTTTACTCCAAAGCCTTTGAATTAAAATTTTTAAAGATAATGGAGACAAAAAACAAAAAGGATCAAATATTCTTGCAAACTCTGAGAGTAAGTATCTCCTAGTACAAGTTGAAATTCCATAAGAGGCCTAAAATTTTTAAAATAGATACATTCCTTGATTAAATGAAAGAGGATCAAACATTTCGGAATTAAAATGTAAATGCGAGAGAAGAGCGGGATGGTTACTGGCCAATTTTTGCAATTTGAAACCAAAAGACTTAAGAATTAATATAAGATCATTCTGCAACTTTAATGCATCTTTCAAAGAGTCTTCTTTTGAAAGAATATCGTCCACAAAAATGACATTCCTCAAAGATCGAAAGCTTTCGGATAGTGTTTAAAATATTCTTCTCCTACTTCCAAAATGGGTTTTATGGATAAATAGGGACTACAACTAGCAACGCCAAAAGTAACGATTTTTAATTGCAAGTCCTCAATTGGATCATTGGGGAGAATCGATGCAATATTCTTTGATAGGGAGCTAGGACTATAGGGCTTACTAAAATTTGCCTATACATCTGCTTTATATCCGTAGTAAAGATGATAAAGGGAAATCTAACATTTAAGAGAATAGTAACTGGGCTGATTTAACTTCAATAACACAGAAGACCATATTTTTTGTGGTTATAAATTTATTGACACCGTAACAAATGAGATAAATACAAAATGTATCAACAACGAAACATCTGATAAAGCCAAAATCACACTTCGTCGGTCGGCGGCGTCCTCCTCCACTCTTACGACAGGAAAAGCGATGTTACCGATGTGAATGTTGTAATAAACTCAACCAGTAACAATACTTGAAGCATATCTAAAGAGAAGTAACCTGCAAAAAGACTTTTGCACTTTTCTTTAGATCTTGCCCATTCAAATCAGTTGTACTATCATCGAAAACAACTCTTAACTGTTTAGTAGAGCTATCTGGTTTAAGAACACAATGGTGAGTATATAGGAAGATCTTAAGCATCCAATATTCTTCAAAATATCAATGAGAACCATATGTTCCAAATCAAGATTTTCTCTTAAACATTTAATATATTCGATAAAGAGTTATTTTTAAGAGCTTTCTTTCAACAAATAAAAACTTTCGTAGAGGTATATCTGGGGATCCATTATAGGAGGGTTCCGCCACCTTAAAGGGCAGTTCAAGAATATATCTGCCATAACTATTTTTAAAAGTGATCTTTTTATAATGCTCTTTAACCAAAACATCATTTCAAGATTGTTTAGAACTAACAGGAACCTCTTCTATTTCCCAAAATTGTTTAATAGTGTCTTCGAAATTATTGAGCTGACGAAAACTTCTTTGTTTGCCTCAATTTTTTTATGTTGGTCTCTTTGAGAATAACGAATGAGATTTTTGTATTTCAGATTATTGAGGTAAAATAATTATTACTAGAGCGAGCAATATTTTGAGTGGTGGAGCTATAAACTTTACTTATAATGATCCATGCAAAAGAGATGTCTAGTACTACAAGTTTATCGAGTGATCTTGAGAGAGAATTTCCGCTTGATATATATCCAAAAATATCAGTACCCATGAGCATGTCTATAGGTCGAGATTCATGAAATTTGATAATAAATGCGAAAAATTGTTATAATAATTATGAAACGCCACCTGTAACCCGTGAGTGAATTAAACCGATACCGTTTATATCTAGAGAAAGGAGATACCTTAAGAGTCCTAATTTATTAAAACTATTCAAGGTTATAAAATTTCTTTGGGAGGCACTATCTAGAAGAGCTCGAACAGGTTTATATGTGCCCATTGCACCGCGGACTTTTATAATACTGTGCTAAAATTATTAGAGACTAGTGAGGCTGTGGTAATTAAGTTACAATCAACATTTGATGTATTACTTGTCGAGGCTAATGAAACATTTGCCTGAGATCCAGAGTTACTATTAATGAGTGGATGAGTCTCCACATGTAAGAGTGTGTGATGTTTTTTAGAGTAAATTTGACATACGGCATGATAACTGCAGTGTCATGACATGTATTTCGTACGCAAGCAATTAGTGCACCATGTCTTTTCTTTAATAAGAGAAAATCTCTGACCAGGTTTTTCAACTAACAATTAACAATTTTTCAGATTTCCAACTAACAATCGTTAAGGACTAAAGATGTCTAGCTAAGAATTTCTAACTGTTGATAGAATAGATGGCCAATGAGTATGAGCAATTAAACGTTTACTATCATAGCTAGCTTTTAATGCATTATAGGCAACTATATAATTTTGGCTTGTCAATGCGGTACATTTAACAAGAGAGGGACGAGCATCTTTTAAATAACTAATCAAATAATTAACTGATTTAATATGTTCAATATTAGTGATAGAATCATTTGTGAATCAAGAAAGTCGTACATATCGATGAAGGTCTACAATTTTTTTAAATCCCCATCAAATACAAGTAAAGAAATTTGAGGAAGTTTGGAGTTATTAGGTTTTGATTCAGTTTGAATTTGAGTACTATTATTTTGATGGATAGAAGATTTACTTCGAATTTCAGCATTAGTTTTGTCAAAATCTACTAATTATATATTTAATATAATTAGTAGATAATATAATTATATAATTTTCATAAAATTATCATATATAACATCAATCATCTTGTACCTACATTTAAAAATGGAATAAGAGCAATAATTATGGAGAATTAATAATACCATAGGTTTCTGATTCCTTTCTTCTATAAACGTTTGTGCTACCCGCCATATACTAAGAATATTATTTATACAGTGAGGGCGCGCAAGTTGGAACAAATTTTTTTTAAATTCAGGGGTGTGTTCGAAAAAAAACGCTCAGACACGTCAATTTTTATTTTGTATTGCGATTTTTTTGATGATGAATTTATGTATACAGGGTGAACCAAAAATAAGCAACGACCATCAACTTCAATTTTTTAACTGGAAACATTCTGCATAGAATTTTAAGTATATTTTGTATACCTTGTCTTATAACTCATACTAAGATTATTAATAAATTTGCAACTGTTTGGGTCATTTGAGCATATTCAAACATGTTTTTTTAAAGTTTTTTAACAGGTATATTTGATTGTTGAGACCTTGTCACCATTTACTCGCATGGAAACAGTATGTATTACTTTACGTAAGTGTCAGTAAGTGTCAAGTGCAGTTACAAAGTTTAAAAGTATGGCGCGTTTAACTCACAAACAAAGAATTGAAATTTTGATGATAGTGGGATATGACGACAAGACTCGAACACAGGCCGAAGTTTGCGATATGTTTAACAATAAATACCCGGAGAGGCCTATTACATGTTCGGTAGTAAGTAAAATTGAAAAAAGTTTCGAGATTTTGGTCATGTTAGAGACAAACATGACCTGGACCGTCCCACGCTTCCAGAAAACAGACAATTGGATATTTTGCTCAATTTACAAGAAAATCCACATAAATCAACTCGACAAGTTGCTGCAGATCAGTCGGTTAGTAAATCATGTGTTCTAAAGTATTTGCATAGGAATAAATGGCATCCATATAAAATTCATTTAATTCAGGAGCTTATTGAAAATGATCACATCAATTAATGATGAATAAATGTAATGCAAATCCACAATTTTTAAGTAAGATTGTTTTTTCCGACGAGGCAAGTTTTTTTTTAAATGATTCTGTAAATAGACAAAATTTTCGTTATTGGGCACCAAAAAATCCATACTGGAGTATGGAAAGTTACACAAAATTTCCCAAGAAGTTAAACGTATAGGCAGAGGCATTGTGGATCCCTATTTTATTGAGGGCGCACTTACCTCTGAAAAATATATAGAGTGGCTTCAAAATCAGAAATACACAAAATCATTATTTTTTGAAGTACTTGTCCACAATACCCCTTCTTGTTCCTAGTTCATTTTAGGAGGGTAATGAGGAATTTTGGAGTTTGAGAGCAGACATACTTTTAAATATAGGGGTCATTCAAAATTTACTTGGAGAATTAAGACCAATATGTACATATCTTAAAATAATTAATTTAAATAATGCTTATGCCATTACTGAAAATTTCTGAATTTGATTATGTACTTTTGTATAATTACTGAACTGTAAAATTAAAGAGAGCTATCCCTACGTTTTTTTTAATTCTATTCCTTAGCATACAGTGTATTGTGCAATATGATGTTAAGCTGATATGTGGTTTGTTTTATGCATATGTAGTTGGTTGTGGTTGTTTTTTGAATTTGTGGTTCTATATTATCTATTTTATGGTTCAAAAATGATAATATATAACAATTGCACATATATATTTTTTTTATGTTAAGATCACTGAACTGATAATTTTTTACTTGAATTCTTCAGTTAAATTTTTCTTTCTTTTTTCTTCTGGATTTATTAAAAAATTTGATCTAATTTGCGATAATAAAGCTTTTTTTTATGAGATTTGATTTGAATATTGAGAAAAAAAAACAATTTTTATCATAGTAGTTAATTAGTTCGTTAAAATCAGTTTAAATAATAATTAACAAGAAGAAATAAAAGTAGTAATAAAATGACAAATTGTTATTTCAAATAAATCATATTTTAAATCAAGTACCTTTAATATTTGGAAATTTACTTCGTTTATGGTGGAGTTTAATGTTATAAATACCAGATTGGAACATTACTTACAAAAAGTCCCTCTTCGAAACAAAGATACCGTTACAGTTTTAATTTCTCCAAAAGTACCTACTACTGGCACTCAACCTCCTTTTCTATTTAAGATTTTAGGGGTATGTCCTTCCGCCCCTCCTAAAGGGTTATTGTACTTTTACTTACACCCTTGATTTGATTTTTTATAAGTCAAACAAACGAAAAAAAAACAATCAAAAAGCGTTTTCAAATATGTTAAAAACAGGTTAAAATAGTGATTTTTTCATTTTTTTTTGGATCCTTACTTCAACCGTCTATTACTGTCTAAATTTTCTAGAAGTTATATTTTTCTTACGTAATTTATATGACTACATACCAAAATTATCATTTTAGTACAATTATTTTTCATATCTAATAGTAAAAGTTAGATATACAGATTACAGGCTGAGTCGGAAAGAACGCACCAAACTCCAGGTGAGTATTGCACACGTGAAAATAATTTGAAAAGCCCCATATTTAAAATATATAAAATAATTTTAAAAACGTTTTAAATAGTTCACCGCTTCTTATAACAAATGCTGTACCTACCGATTATTTGGTCCTTTTTGTTGTTTTGACCTGAATGTGTTAGTGTCAGTGTATTAGTTTGTTCATGTTAGTGTAAAAAGTATTACCGACACGATGGAGCTTCCACACAGTTCGCTCGTCAGGTCAAGCAATATTTGATAACTTCCAACAATATGGACACCAGACCTCACACCAATTAAAGTTTTAAAAATCAGGTGCACAAAGTAGTCGACACTCGAGAGGCGTAATTCAACGCATTAGAAATGCGGCCGTGTTTGTCAAATAAAGACATGAATCACTTAGAAAAGCAACAAGAGCCCTTCCTAGACAAGGTAGAATGTGCTTAGAGGTTAATGCCGATATTTTTGAACATTTGCTAAAACAGCGCTATAATTAAAACCATGTTAATGTAGATTATTTTTTTTTTTTTTTTGTAAATACGTTATATTTTGAAGATAAATAAAAATCGCATAAGAACGTATTTGGTATTGAAAATTTTGTTTTTTGGCCTATTTAAAACATGTTTGACATGTTGAACATAAATTTTTTTTAATTATTTTTACTGTACAATACTCACCTGGAGTTTGGGGTGTTTCTTCCGACCCACCCTGTAGGTAAAAAATATTGTATTGGTACAATACTGATTTTTAAATTTTTATAAATAAATATTTTTGGCTCAAGTATATATTAGGATATATAGTATTCTAATGTAGTTTGATACCAAAAATTACCACTTTAACTATCTTAAATGAGTATATGTGTCTAATAAATGCTCCAAAATTAATAATGTTACTTCCTTGGAGAAGTATATTCACGACTCATTTGATAACTATTTGCTCTATTAGCTATTAGTTGTTCCTGAATATTACTCTTGTTTAGAATTTAATTAAACTTTAATTAAAGAGCTTCTAGATTGAGGAAATTATGCTGCAACTCCAGGAAACTATTGTGCTATTGTGATTAATTTTGTAAACTTTTAAATAAGAAATATAAGAGCGCGTAAATTATAAAACTTTCCGACGTCCATTTTTTGCTTTATAACTAAACTAATAAAGTTTTATTCCGAATAAATCGCCTCAAGAACAATGCGGGAGCTCCAAATATTTCATTTTTATTACACCTTCAGAAATCAAGGGTTTTCTTTCGTTTTAAAGTTGCCGGTTTTTCTATAATATATCGACGATACGTTAGCCGATGAAGAGAGAAAACTGGATAAAGTTTCACTGACAAACTTTATATTGGTTTTGACGAAAACTCCGACTGAGAAGAAACCGTACTTCTGAAGTTTTGAATGCGAAAGCCGAGCTTTCAAACGGTATTTGTCGCACTATATATTCTAGAAAATTTATGATGAACTCTATCTATGAAAATAATATATTTAAAATAAGATTTTTACGAGTTACAGAAAATAAACATCAAATACAAAAATTAAGTAAATAAACAATAATCACAAAAGCAGCTCCACATAAAATCACAAGTATAATACGACATACCGTAGCTGTTTTTATTTTCCTACCTCACTAAAAATTTATGATAAAACTAAAATAACATATTAATAATAAATTTAGTCAAAAAATTAAGTAGTCATACATTTGAGTTGTCAGAAACATTGACTGCGATACAAAATGGGACACACCGTACAGACGTTTAGTTAAGTGGTTCCGTTACAGTAGCCCCCCCCCCCCCCCCCAGTTGTTTAAGAGCATTAATTTTTTAGCACCCTATAGCTCTCACCTAGCACTACCTAGCACCCAACTTACAGAGCTAGCACCACACCCCCCAGCGAATTATAGGATATTTTCACCGGGGGAGGCTAATGTAACGCGAACCCCCCCCCCCCTTCCCCGTTTGTGTTATTTCTCCAAAATTTTAGCACCCGATAGCCCTTACCTAGCACTACCTAGCACCCAACTTAGAAAGCTAGCACCTCCTCCCCTAGTGAATTACAGAATATTTTAACATTTTTAGCGGGAGGGGGGAGGGGATTCGGGTAGAGTTAATTGGTTATATCGATAGACGCTGTTCGTCTTGAGATATGATTGAGACGTGTATGTTTTATTTTGTGTATTTATTGTATAAGATAAATTCAACTAATAAGAAGCCACGCGCGTCACATAAAAAAGTACAGAAAAGTGTATATTTCTTGAGATGGAAAAAGCGATTGGGTGGTGTAATTGCGAGATGGGGAATCAACGAGCTCGTTGCCGCTGATGACGCGGTGGCTTATTCTCAGTTGAATTTAAATCAACAGAGGTTTTTTTAAATTTTGCCTTCATTATTTGATTTATAACCTAAATACTTTTTTGACAATATTGTTTTTCTTACTCGATGACCTTGGTTAATTTATTATTTTACAAATTATGTACAGGATGGCCCAAATTCTAATAAATAATAATTTGATGCTTAAGAAAATTACGTTAAGAAATAAAAAAAAACATATATTAGCTTTTTAATTCGCAGATATAGGCAGGTCTACCAAAAACGAATATCTGTTAAAAATATAACCTTGCAAACAAAACTACATATATTATTTTCAGAATTTTCACTTTAAAGAAAATTTAATTAAAATAGTTCCCTCTCAAATCAAAAAATCAAGGAAAAAATCAATTCAGAATGAAAAATATAATTAACAGTATAATTTGTTGATTATTAAGTATATGCGTTGGTATTTAAGCCGCCAATTTGCTAATTTTTATTAATTCTTATAAATTATTGCTTAATTTTATTATATTTATCTTTTTCAATCTTATCATTCTCATCATCTCTCAATCTCAATCCTCAATTTGAACTAACCAATTGTCAGTTAAAGCGATATGTATGACAACTTACTTTATAGGGACAGAGAAATACGATATACGGAATACACGCAACCCGCAACACGCCGAAGCCCTGTGACCGGTCTCCCTAAATGTCAGTCAAGATGCTGGGATTCCCAATGCTCCTCTGATTTGTTTTAGGCTTGCTTTATTTACATTTACACGCGTTACCTGAAAAAGTGAAGTTGTACTTACATACACTTTTATTTTATTAATTGAAACTTCCTTTTTTAAAAACAATTCGTTTAATTAAAAAGAAGAATACAATTAAAGCAACTTACAAACTAACATGAAGTTTGCTTAAAGACTACCGTTTAATGACTAATTCGCGCCTGCAAAGCAACTGGTATATATATAAAATAAATGCTGAACAAGCTGGATGAAGCGAAAGAGAATGAATAAAAATATACATAGGCATAAATGGCCATATAACTCCTCCCCTCTTTAGGTCTCAGAAAACCGGGGTTGGTTTTCGAGGGATGTTAATTCTATGTCCATTTTTATATTATTCCTATGTTTCCTACAATAGTAATAATACATACATGCTACAAGAATAATTATAATAATTATAATTATCAATAGTGTGATTGATAGTCCTGAATTTACAATATCGAAATCTCTTAGAGGGTGGACAGATAATCGCTGAGCGTTCTCTAAATCTTCTTTTATGTTTTCAAGATTGATTTCTGTAAGTTCTAGAGGTTCAATATTTTGTACTAATTGATCGTCAATAGTTATTGAAGGCAATTTAAGTCTTAGACTAATAGTTTCTGGTTCTTGTGAATCGTAAACTTTGTCTTTAATTTTTACATTACATTCCGAAGGAATAATAAGGGATGGTTTACTAAGTGTTTCAATGCTGTGTTGATTTGGACATGTAAGGTAAATGTTTTGTTCTAGAGCTGGAATTACTATGATAGAATTATCACTTAATTGAGTAGCAGATGTGTCTGTGTACTTAGCAGGTATCATAGGGCAATGGCTTGTTAAGTTAATAGTTTGAATGATACAAGGTTCATTCTGGCGCAATAGGTAGTTTTGGCATAAAAACATGTCTTCTATTTTATAACAACTTTCTTTTACGTTGTAAAAATCATTACTTGATCTTAATAGATAGGGGTTGTTAATTTTTACTATTTGCCTATTAATGGGGATTGGATAAATGTGATAAAACATATAAGGATTATTAGATATTAAAGGGATCCCTACGTAAAATATGATTAGGTCGTTATTTATGGTTACGTCCGCATGTGCGACTTCATAATATTTGATAATATTATCAAAAGGAATTCTGGTTTTTGGGTCAAGTTTCATAATGATGTCATTTAACTGCTGATATTTAAAAATACTATGGTGCATGATGTTAATTTCGGCGAAGGTTATCGCGGTTTGTACATTGTTGTACGTCTCATATAATATGCGAATACTATTTTCTACATTGTCGAGTAAGAGAATAAAATAAGATGTTATGGTAGCGGATTGTGTTAACTGTTTCAAATCATTGACCTGGGTCATTAACTTTTGTTGATTGTTTTTAATATTACTCAGCTGTAAGTCTATATCTTTGGTTACATTTTTAACAATGGTCTGGGTTAAAGAAATATCATGGTGTAAGATATTTTGATTGTCTTGCAGGGTTTTAATATATTTATTATAACGTTCTGCATCATCATCGTCTAGGGTTCCAAACAAGAACTTTTGAGCTTTACCAATAATATTAAATAATCCTCTTTTAAACCTCGTTTGGGGTGTGGTATAATGTTCAATAAATAATTCAATCGATTTTATTTGATCGAATAAGTAATTTGTTCTGGTTAAGAGTAATTTATACAGGGGATAATAGGGTGATGTTACGCTAATATTACCAAGGGTCTTATTAATTTGTAATAGGGTGGATTTTGTCATATCTAGGCAATCTTTCATATTAGTTAAATTTACATGATAGTATACATGATGGTAATTGGTAACTCTATAACTATTTCCTTGATAGACTGGCAGCAAGGGATTGGTTAATTCTTCTATTTTATATTGAGCGTCTATTCCTATTAGTAGTGGAAGTAATAAGATTATTACAATCCTCATTTCCGTTCCTGAAAAATAATTACGAACGTCGTTTAATATTTTTAGGATGTCTTTGACCTTTAAATTTAGTTATTTTATATTTTGGTTGTAACTTCTGAGGTAATTTCCGCGGGGTACCTACTAATTGATTAGTAGCTTCGGGAATTTCTGGGTCATTTTCGCGTTTCTTGTTTAGTTTAGATAGAACATTTGCCTTTTTAGCATTTAGTTTTGAATTAATGTTTTCATTTAATTCTTTGAAAATTTCGGCAAGTTCATATACGTAATCAGTTTGCATTTGGTTAATATCTTTTTCGAAATTTAACTGATAGTTCAAGTTTCCTTTAAGAATTTGAAACGGAGTATATTCGTGTGAAGAGTGGATGCTATTATTATAATTTAATATTGCTATATCTACTAATTCTTGTATAGTTTTACTTCTATGATCATTTCTAAGAGCAATAAGGCTTTCTTGAAGGGTTGAGTGGAATCTTTCAACAGGTGAATTCGAGTTGGGGTTATAAGGGGTGGTAAAATGTAGTTCAATTCGATAAGTTTTACATAAATCTTGAATTAGATTACTCTTAAAAGATGTTCCGTTATCTGTTGTTATTTTACAGGGCGTTCCGTGATGTGAAAAGTATTTTATTAAACTTTGACATATCTCTATAGAGGTTTCGTTTATAGGATATGCTGTTGCGAATTTAGAGAAATTATCAATTAGGGTTAAATATTTTTGTCCAGATATAGAATAAATATCCATGTAAATATGTTCAAGAGGTTTTGATCCTGTTGGTGTAGGCTTATAAATTACTTTATATGGATGTCGATCGTATTTTGTCTTTTGACAAGTTTCACATGTATTTACAAAATTAATTACATCACGCTCTAAGCTTGGCCAATAATATCGTTGTTTGATATTTTTAATATTTTCCGTAATTCCTCGATGTGAAGTTTTCGTCGTATAGTATCTCTCGATAACTTCCTTTTGTTCATCAGGGGTTAAAATGTCTTCTAATAGGGTGTTTGAAATTAATAACTTATACGCGTTATGCTTAAACGTTTCCTGAAATATTCTTATGACAACTGGTTCTAATTCTTTGTTTTAAAAAAACAAACAATAAGTATCGGGT
Organism: Anthonomus grandis grandis; assembly: GCF_022605725.1. Classification (NCBI taxonomy): domain Eukaryota; kingdom Metazoa; phylum Arthropoda; class Insecta; order Coleoptera; family Curculionidae; genus Anthonomus; species Anthonomus grandis. The sequence goes on along the minus strand of NC_065548.1, from coordinate 23,753,028 downwards.
GGTAAGTTGTCTCTGAATAAGATTTGTATTTCATTAGTTATAGGGTTGTTATTTATAAAAATTATAAATCTCTTTTTTGTTTCAAATAATCGATCTTTCTGTATGTATGGCTTTTCTTTAGTTGTCCATTTAAAAATAATTTGGTTTTTAAATGTATTTATCAATTTATTTACATATGGTGCTCCTAAGATTGGGTCTTCTTGTGACGTATGCACCGTATCTGTTTCTGAGTTGTCTCTCTTGTATTTGTCCTTTTCTAGTTGTTCTAATGTCAATTTTTCCAATGAACTAGCTGTGTCTGTTTCTGAATTATCTTTTCCTAGTTTATCTACTATTTCCTTTTTACTTGTAGTAGGTTTTGGTGATTCTTGTTGTGGTAGGTCAGGTAGTTCATTAACCTTTGGTTGATCAGCTGGTCTTAATAAAACATTAGAGATTATATTTATTTTCTTTTTTTCTTTCTTTTTCTTTGGTCTTTCAAATAAGTTTTCTTGTGTATCAAAGAAATGTTTTATCTTATCATGCCATGTATATTGGTCTTAATCTTCGTTATCTTCACAAGTTGCTGACATATGCGTGGGTGATGGTTTTCTTATTTCCATAGGATGAATTTCTCTTGGTGGTCTAGAAAGTGCATCGGCATTGACGTTGTGTTTTCCTTTTTTATATTGAATGGTATATTCGTATTCTTGGAGTTTTAATCGCCATCTTACCAATTTTGAATTTGGTTTCTTAATCGAAAATAGCCACTGTAGTGGTTTATGATCTGTCACGATGGTAAATTTTCGACCAAATAAATATGGACGGAAGTATTTGGTTGCCCATACAATAGCCAATAATTCTTTCTCTATTGTGCTATAATTACATTCTGCTGTGTTTAGCGTTCTACTTGCAAAAGAGATAGGTAAATCTGATCCGATGGATCCTTGAGATAAAATTGCTCCTATTGCATATTCTGATGCGTCAGTTGTCAAGATGAAAGGTTTACTAAAGTCGGGGTACTGCAATATTGGATCGTTTGTTAAAATGTTTTTGCATAATTCAAAAGATGTACGAAATGCCTTATCGTGGACTATTTTTGCGTTTTTCTTTAAGCAGTTTGTCAGTGGTTTTGTAATTTTTGCGAAGTCTTTTATGAATTTCCTATAATATCCAATGAGACCTAAGAAGGATTTGATTTCTTTTGGTGTATTTGGTATTTTAAAGTTTTTAACAGCTTCTATTTTGCGAGGGTTGGGTTTAACACCTTCCGCAGTTACTATATGTCCTAAGAATTTGACTGTTTTTTGTAGGAATTCTGACTTATCTAGTTGTATGTTCATGTTGTGCGACATAAGTCTTTCAAATACTAATTTTAAGGAATTCATATGTTCTTGTGAGCTGGTAGAAAAAATTATAATATCATCCATGTAAACTAAACATATTTTTCCTAATAAACCGCGTAATATGTTGTCCATTGTACGTTGAAATGTAGCAGGTGCATTACTTAATCCAAATGGCATGCGTGTGTACTCATAATGTCCATGTTCGACATTGAATGCAGTTTTTGGGATGCTTTTAGGGTCCATTTCTTTTTGATCGAAGCCGCTAGCAAGGTCTAATGTGGTAAAGTAGTTACATTTTCCTAATTTGTCCAATATATCAGTGATGTTAGGTATTGGATATCTGTCACTGATCGTCTTCTCATTCACTTTTCTATAGTCAATCACCATTCTCCATTTCTTTTGTCCTGTTGCATCTAACTTCTTCGGTACTATCCATACTGGTGAACTCCATGGCGAATTAGATGGTTGAATTATTCCGCTGTCTAACATTTGTTCTATTTGTTTGTTTATTTCCTTTTTATGAATATAGGGATACCTGTAATTTTTTGTATATACTGGAATTTCATCTTTGGTGTTTATAACGTGTTTAACTTGACTAGAGAACGTTAATATGTCTCAAGATTTATGTAAAATGCTACTATATTTGTTAATTAAGTTAAAGAGTTGTTCTCGTTCTTCTTTATTTAGGTGTTCATGACGTAACAAGGTTTTTAAATCTAATGGTTCTGTACATTTAGATTGACTAGAATTTTCGCCTATTTGTATATTAAAGATTTCAAAGTTGTTAAGTTCGATTGGTTCAATTGGAAATCCATTATCTAAATTTCCTTCTAAAGCTATGTACCTGTTCGAACGATTATAAATATCTACAATATAGGAACTTTCTTTAATTGTAACAAGAGTGGGTTGAATTTCAATTTCACCGTCAAAGTAATATGGAACAAACCATGTTGTATCTTCGGGTAAATTTGTCTTAATCGGGGTTTTTTGTATAGTCTCTGGTGGTATTTCGACAATAAATTTTTCAAAATCCTGTCTATACTTAAATGGAATAGTTAAATAATCATTATATAGGGTTTGATTTTGTAAATCAACATTTAGATTTAATTTACGAAGATCTTTTATACCTAAAATTCCATCAAAGTAATCATGAAAGGAGTATAGAATAAATTCGATGGGTTCTGAAATAGCAAAGCTTGCGAATAAGGGTATAAGAGCTTTATATTTAGCTTTTTGCGAACCTGTACATGTTTGCAGGGTGCTAATATAAGGTCTTATGGTTTCTGGGAAAAACATTTCTACTATGGAGGGTCTAAGTAGTGAAGCATGTGAGCCTGTATCTATTAATAAACGAATCTTAAAATCAGGGCTCTTGATTTCTATAAAGGGTAGTTTATTTACCTGAAAGCTATTTAATGTTAAGCATGGTTTTGTTTCTCCGAGGCTTGGATATGAAAATTTTCGAATTGATCTGTTAAATCTTCTTCATAAGATTGTAATTGATTATTATCGAGGTTTCCATATTCTTGCTCATAGTCACAAAAATCAGAAAAATTAGGGTTATCATGATTAATAGAGTAATCATCTTGAGGGTAGGGGAAATTTAAATCGGTATTTTCAAGATGAGCTAAATCGTGTCTCATTTGAGGTTGAGGGATTTTTCTTGGTTGAACACTCACTCCGGACATAGGTTTTGGAAATTGGGATTTAGCTGAGGTATATTGTATACCTGACATTGGTTGTGGAAATTGATTTTTATTTTGTTGGGGGTTTCTTTGAGAGAAATCTTGATTTTGTGGACCTTGGGGTCTGACAAAGTTTTGATTCTGGTGCCTATAATTGGGATTAAATGGTCTATAACTACTATATTGATTCTGAGGTTTTGGAATCTGACTCGGGTAATGTTTATTTTGATTGTGATTGTTTTGTGTTCTTTGCATATTATTTTGAGGTTGATTTAAAGGTTTTTGTGTGTTTTGTTTGTGTGGGTTGTGATTTTGTAAATAGTTATTTTTAAAATGGTTCTGACTGATTAATATTTCATAATTAGTAATTATGTCAATTGCCTGATCTAGAGTTTAAGGGTTTTGCACTATTAATAATGTTCTCAATTCACTAGAGATATTAGCAAGAAGTATTTGAGTTGCTGTTAGCTCGTTTTGATTTATAAGTATAGTTCTGGCTTCTATATTATTTATTTCTGAGCAAATTTTATTATTAATTTTATTTACTAAAGCGTTTAATCTTTGAATGTAGTCATTTGTTGACTCATTTTTTCTAGTAAGGAAAATCAATTGTTGTTGTAGATTTGCTCTAGTTATAGGGTCACTGAATTTTTGCTGTAAGGCTAATTTAATTTCATTCCATGAATTCGAATCGCTTCTAGTAAGTAAAAAGTCTTCTGCTTCTCCTATGATTTTACTCTTAATAGCTAAAATAACATATTCCTGTTGCGATGGATCTGCATTGTAATATCTTGTGTGAAATAAGTTAATTTGGTTAATGAAAGTATCTAACCGTGATGGCGTACCGTCAAACGTTTTCAAAAGGGTTACAGTGGATCGCAAAGCATCAGCCATATTGTTATTATCTGATTTCAAATTAAAATCTAAATTATTTACAGTGGAACTTTCTGCAAAATTTTCGTTATTTACAAGACCTAGGGTTACTAAGCTATTCGCAGAAATTTCAGCGTATTGTTGTTCTAAACCTAAATTGCTAGAATCGTTTTCAAAAATTGTAGTTTCAGTACTACGACGACTAACTCTTGGATAAGTTATATCACTTAACCGATCATTAAATTTTTTCATTTATAGAACATGTGTTTCAATCTTAATTAACAAGAGGTACAACTATAAGAAACAATTCTGTAAACACTTACAATTGAAAGTTTCTCAGTTTCGTTCTTGTATCAACTATCTGCTGCTGCTGCCGTAGATGGTTGTAGTGGACACTAGCATACGCCAAATTGTCCTACTGGCCTCTCACAATGGCGAACCAATAATTGAGATGATCTGCCAGGAGCCAAAAATGTAGTCTTGTTGCCTGAGATGTTCTAGATCCTTCTTTAACTGTTAAAACAGATGAGCGTTGAACTCAATCGATTGGATGCTATCACTTACACTAAGTATCTAGTACTACTGACTATAAGATACTGGTAAGCACTGATAACTATCACTTAGCACTAATATCACTAGCACTCACGTACTCACTGAGTATTCGCGTACTCAATTTTCGTGTTACTCGAAATGGATCAACTTTTCGCTCTTAAAGGATCCTACCGACTGCGCCACTTTTATTTTATTAATTGAAACTTCCTTTTTTAAAAACAATTCGTTTAATTAAAAAGAAGAATACAATTAAAGCAACTTACAAACTAACATGAAGTTTGCTTAAAGACTACCGTTTAATGACTAATTCGCGCCTGCAAAGCAACTGGTATATATATAAAATAAATGCTGAACAAGCTGGATGAAGCGAAAGAGAATGAATAAAAATATACATAGGCATAAATGGCCATATAACTATACCTACGTAATTTTTGTTGTGTTTAGTTGAGTCATTGGTTGAGTTGGTCATTTTTCTTTTGATTCTGTTTATCTAAGAGGTAAGTGTATTAATACCAAACTAGCTGGTATCCGCTGACAGGACAAACATGTGAAGTAGTCAAAGGCACTAAGGCTGGGCCAAGAAAATCGAATTTTTTTTTTTGTAATGAAAAGCCTTGAGAATGTTATTCGTCATTAGAATGACGAAAAAAATATCACTATGTTATGATTATTTACGATTTTTTTCCTGAAAACTGCCAAACCATTGTGGTAAATTTTATATCTGTTCTAATTTTTGTAGGAAATTTAATTGCCTCCAAAAAACGTTTTACTAAAAATTTAGACCCATGTTTACTATTCCCTTTATAAATTTGTATTGTTTTGCTTTTTTTTACGTAGGTATTGATTTGTTGGGGTAATTAAAAAATTCGAAAATAAAATAGTCAAATCAAAAAACATGTAGTGTTAAAAACACTTATGTACATGTTATGGTGCTTGTGCTTACTTGGTTATTTTATAAACTAACCAATAATATTAGCTATTTGTTCGAATTATTAACTCAATTATTATTTTATCGGTGTAAGTTAAAGAGACCAGAAGAAATTCAGGCTAAGAAATCGAAAGGTCCGCGGCGAGACACTCAGTTTATTTTTCTTTCCTTATGAATGATCGTTATGTATTATCTAAGAACTGTTGTGTAGCCAAAGGATACCGCGGTCGATTTTGTCACGTAGAACCAGTTTGTGTAATTGTTTTAATATTTTAGACAGGGTGTCCCGAAATTAGCCGTCAATATTTTAACCACGTATTCTATGACTCAAAATAAGATTAAAATTTCATATACAGTGGGGTCCAAAACCTCTTAGTTTTTAAGATACAGGGTGTTAAAGATGAAGATTCAAAGATTCGATTTTCTTGGCCCAGTCTTACTGCCTTTGACTACTTCACATGTTTGTCCTATCAGCGGATACCAGCTAGTTTGGTATTAATACACTTACTTCTTAGATAAACAGAATCGAAAGAAAAATGGCCAAATTAACCAATGACTCAACTAAACACAACAAAAATTACGTAGGTATCTAAGTACAACTTTACTTTTTCAGTTAATGCGTGTAAATGTAAATAAAGCAAGCCTAAAACAAATTAAAGGAGCACTAGGAATCCCAGCGTCTTGACTGACATTTAGAGAGACCGGTCACAGGGCTTCGGCGTGTTGCGAGTTGCGTGTATTCCGTATATCGTATTTCTCTGTCCCTATAAAGTAAGTTGTCATACATATCGATTTAACTGACTATTGGTTAGTTCAAATTGAGGATTGAGATATGATGAGAATGATAAGATTAAAAAAATAAATATAATAAAATTAAGCAATAATTGATAAGAATTAATAAAAATTAGCAAATTGGCGGCTTTAATACCAACGTATATACTTAATAATCAACAAATTATACTGTTAATTATATTTTTGATTCTGGATTGATTTTTTCCTTGATTTTTTGATTTGAGAGGAAACTATTTTAATTAAATTTTCTTTAAAGTGAAAATTCTGAACAATAATATCGGTAGTTTTGTTTGCAAGGTTATATTTTTAACAGATATTCATTTTTGGTAGACCTGCCTATATCTACGAATTAAAAAGCTCTTATATATTTTTTTTAATTTCTTAACGTCATTTTCTTAAGCATCAAATTATTATTAATTAGAATTTGAGCCATCCTGTACATAATTTGTAAAATAATAACTGAGAATAAGTCACCGCGTCATCAGCGGCAACGAGCTCGTTGATTCCCCATCTCGCTTTTACACCACCCAATCGCTTTTTCCATCTCAAGAAATATACACTTTTCTGTCCTTTTTTATATGACGCGCGTGGCTTCTTCTTAGTTGAATTTATCTTCTACAATAAATACACAAAATAAAACATATACGTCTCAATCATATCTCAAGACGAACAGCGTCGATCGATATAGCCAATTAACTCTACCCGAACCCCCTCCCCCCTCCGGCTAAAAATGTTCAAATATTCTGTAATTCACTAGGGGAGTGTGGGTGCTAGGTAGTGCCAGCTGAGGGCTATCGGGTGCTAAAATTTTGGGGAAATACCACAAACGGGGGAGGGGGGGGGGGGGTCGCGTTACATTAGCCCCCCCGGTAAAAATGTTCTGTAATTCGCTAGGGGAGGTGGTGCTAGCGTTCTAAGTTGGGTGCTAGGTAGTGGTAGGTAAGGGCTATCGGGTGCTAAAATTTTGGGAAAATAACATAAACGGGGGGGGGGGGGGGGGGTTCGCGTTACATTAGCCCCCCCCCCGGTGAAAATATTCTATAACTCGCTGGGGGGTGTGGTGCTAGCTCTGTAAGTTGGGTACTAGGTAGTGCTAGGTGAGAGCTATAGGGTGCTAAAAAATTAATGCTCTTAAAAAACTGGGAGTGAACACATTGCATGTATTGTTCTAATAATTACTTTATATTCTTTACCACAATGGACTTCCGTCCGTCCCATCTGAGCCGTCTTTCGCCTAACCGGCTAAAATAAATTTTCGTTATTTCTAATATTCCTAATCGTCATTTTTTACGCCACTCTTAACTCGAAATATGTTTTTTTTTTCGTTTTTTGCTAGATTTAGCCACCTTGTTCAGCCTAGGGACATATTCAGTACAAAAAAAGGCTATTAATATAGCATTTAATCAATTATAGTTTTGTGTAATATAACATTATACAGGTTGTTTCATTAATATTGCGAAAAAATTCAGGGGGAGTGTCCTTACTTAAAAATAATAAAAAAAGTCCTTATTAACCTATGTCCGCGAATGCTTAATTTTTAAGATACAGGGTGTTACAGTTTTATTTTTTATTATTATTATTTTATTATATTGTTTTTTCCTAATAATTTTGGTAGTTATGCAGATATTTGAACGAAAATTGGCATCTGAGGGTTTTCTGATATGATAAATTCAAATTTAATATTACGAGAGTTCGCACTTGTAGAGGGCGCTACATACACGGTTTTTTATACTTTAAAAGTGTCATATCTTTTTTATGGTTGCTTAAAATTTTTTTTTAATGAAAAAGTAGATTTTTTCTATTATTTTTACGAAAACTTTAGCCTTAACATAATAATTATACCGAACGGGCTTAATAATTTTTAAATAATTAATTTTTTGCAATGGTTTACACAAATAGTGAGATGTCCGATGATATGCATTTTGTTTATGGTTTGGCCAACGGCATTAGCAGCCAGGCGTCTTTATGAGGAGAAATATCCTAATCGTGTTATCCCGCATTATACGATATTTGCCTGTCTCCATCAACGCCTTTATAACACTGGAAGTTTTCAACAACAAACTACTGATAACATGGGACCGCGCACAGCAGTCATGAAATTGAGGAAAATCCTGCAACAAGCACTACAAAGATTGCTTCAAAGTTAAATGTAAGTCCTTCTACAGTTTTCAGAATTTTAAAGAATAACTTTCTATACCCTTATCATATCCAGCGGCTAAGATGCACCAAAAAATTGGCGAAAACCTCCAGTTTTTAAGAGAAATATTATTTACGGATGAATCAAATTTTTCCAGAGAAGCCATAATGAACTTTCACAATAATCAGCTATGGGCGGATGAGAATCCACAGGCAATTTTAGAAGGCCGTCATCAACATCAATTTTCTCTTAACGTATGGGTTGGAATTGTTGCAGACCATTTGATAGGCCTGGAGAAATTTATCGTAATTTCCTCGAACACGAATTGCCCATACTTTTGGAGGATGTTTCATTGCATTAAGATTGCAAATGTACTTCATGCACGATAGAGCTCTACCTCATTTCAGTTTAATTGCACGTGAATATTTGAAAACAGTGTATCCGAATCGTTGAATAGGCCGAGGAGGAACTGAATCTTGGCCCCTCAGATCTTTTTCCTTTGGGGTCACCTTAAACATTTGGTTTATATAACCCCAGTAGGTACTGTGGAAGAATTAAGAAATCGCATTATCGCATCCTGTGAAACAATTAAACGCACACCCGGAATATTTGAACGAGTTCGCCAATCGATGCGTCGTAGAATAGACGCCTGTATTGCAGTTAGGGATTCATATTTTGAACAACTGTTATAACTTATGTTCCACCAAGTGGCTTTTTTAAAAGTAGATATTTGTCGTAAGAACTTTAGATATTTTTTTTTCACTAAATATTTTGTAAAAAAAAATATAAAATAAAACTTTATAAAATATTGACATTTATTTTAAAGTTTCAAAAGAGCATTGAATAGTGAATAAAAACTCCAGATTGCATATTTAAATCTGATGATATATCGAATCTAAAACGTTAAAATGTAATGCATTTATTATTTTAATTCCAAAAATCTTTAAAACGCTGGCTTGTAGCGACTTTGGCCAAGATATCGTTTTTACGTGAAAATAATAGATAAATTTATTTTTTTTGTAAAAAAAAAATATTAAACCAAACATAAGAAAAGTATGACGCTTTAAAGTATAAAAAACGGTGTATGTAGCGCCCTCTACAAGTGCGAACTCTCGTAATATCAAATTTGAATTTACCATATCAAAAAAACCCCAGATGCCAATTTTTGTTTAAATATCTGCATTTTGGTAGTTTACCAAAATTATTAAGAAAAAACCAAAATAAAGCTTTAACACCCTGTATCTTAGAAATTAAGAATTTGTGGACATATTTTTATAGGGACTTTTTTTATTATTTTTAAGCAAGGAAACTTCTGAATTTTTTCGCAATATTAATAAAACATAGTGTACAACGTAGTACAACGTAGTGTGTTCAAGATAAGGATGTCTATCATGGGGATCTTGTAAAATAAAAGAGATACGAAGATGGTTAAATTAGAGAAAAGTTGCGCATTTTTAAGGCTACCAAAATGTCGTTTATAAAGTTTTAATTTTCCGGATAGTTCTGGAGATAAAGCCGAAATTTGCCGATTTCGTTTTAATTTTTTCGTTTAAATCTGATGTTATTTAAAGGGTTATGGAAAAACAAAAGAAACTTTCTCTTGGCCACTTTTTAAGCTCTACAAAACAGCGTTGAGAGATTTTCCATACGACATTTTATTTTGGAGAAACCATCATCAACTTTATTTTTTTATATGGCGCGTAAAAAAAGTATACCCTCCCTGTATTGAATAATATAATTTATTACGAATATAACGGTGTATGACACAATACGATTCTGCAATATTTAAATTGAAAGAAAAAAATGACTTCTTATTAAATATTTAATGTTTTGGTGTAGGTAAACTGATGGCGCTGAGTAAATGTCAAAATAATTTTTATTGAAATGTTATATACTATGTTACAGCAACGCTATTGAAGCTAGTCGTATGTATTTAAATAACTATCTAAAGACAAAACAACCCAGTAAATTTTTGGGATAAAACAAGTATTGTCAAGAAATATAGTAAACTCTGCATTGGAAAAACAGAAAATAATGTAGTATTAGCTGTAATTGAAAATCCGGAAATATATAAGAAAAATTGATAATACCATTGAAATACCGAAATCTACTGCCCATTTCATTTCATTTTGAGAAAACAGAAATTCCACCCGTTTAAATTCAGAGTCAGTCAAGGCCTTAGACCAGGTAACGAGGAAAGGCAAAAAACATTTTATGAATGGTACATCAGGAACTGTCAGGAATATGTAACATTTCTCTATAGGATTGTCTAATCGCTTCAGAGTAGTGTTACAATTAATCGAATTTTTAACTGGAGAAATATCCATTATTGGTCAAGTAGCTAGACAAACAACAATTTCCTTTTCCGAAGCATTATCGCCACTTATTAGAACGCGATTTTGAAGAATCCTTGGACAATCCTCCACTTGCAAAGGTTAGAAACTGTTTGTTTCAGCAGATTTTTTTTCTGGAGGTATTGCAAAAACTGTGTTTTTGAATCTGACGATCAGCTGAAAAGAATCGTTTTTGAAGAATTCAAGACATTACAACTAATATGTTAAAAAGTGTTTTAAATTCGACAGTTAGATGGCGTTATCTGAGTTTAGAGAATAATGGTAATTTATTTGAATATTATCTATAATCTAAATTAGTAAATGACTGTAAGAATATAGACGCCGCTCCAACACACCGAAATAAGGGAGGTGATTCTCTGTTATAGAGGCACACCTTTAGTGAATACGTAATTAGCTCGATATGACGTAATAATTTAATGGTACTGATGACAATATGGTAAATCAACAATAAAATGGAAATTGCTCGGTTTACCCTAGTAGTAAATGGTTCATAGGATGTGGGCACAAGGGAACACCCCAATCAGCTCTGATTTATTAGTATTGCACATGACGCACTTCGATTTTTATCTCGCATGAGATACATTTACTGTTCAGTGATTACTACTACTACCTTTCTGGTATCGCACACAGATTCTGTAGTCAACTTTCGGCGGATAACCTCGGTCAAAATATCTCACTCCTCTCGCCCATAAGGTAAAATAGGATAAAAGAACACGGTTTTTTGAAAGGAACGTTGGAGTAAGAGAGTAAGGTAATGTAAGTTAGGTCGACTTTAAGTATTAATAATTTACCAAGAAATACGCGTGTTATACCGGGTGGACTTTTATATGCAAAACTAAAGTAACTAAATAAAAGTAAATAAAGTAATACCAAATTAACTATAAAATATTTGAAACGTTAAAGAAAACTTATAGTAATTAAAAACTAAGTAAGATTAGTAAAGAAGCATGAATGAGAGAAAACAAAACAACTGATATGTTTAATTAACTAACATACGACCTACCTACGTATCTGAATAAAGTTTTTAAATCGTAATAATAGCCTACTGCTCCATACTCAGCGCCATCATTTCACCACCTACTAAACCAAATCATTAGCAATTTATCATATTAATATATATTTATTTTTTAATAAATGCTATATTTCCATAGGTAAATTAGAAGCCGTTATATGATTACCTACCAATTTCTAATATTGTTATTTTATGCTTGTTAGATATCCAGAGAGAAGGCAACCGGTTCTTTGTGTATTAGCTTCTTATAGGACAATTTACTTGAGCACGGTTCTTTCGTTCAGCCACGTCCCAAAGCATACAATAGAGAAAATAGGGAGAAAACAGAAATAATTGTTTTAGCGTATATACAAGCAACACATTCGAACTAATACAGAAAAATCGAAAAATTGGTGTCCCAAAAACTAATGCACACTATATTTTGTAAAGAATAGTCTTCTATAAAGAATAGATGACTATTCTTTACAAAATATAGTAAGTTTTTAAGAATGTACAAGGATGGCAAGTTAAGTATTCCCAACTCTATAAAACTACGTATACAATTATCACTAAACCCTAAATTACTCAGTATCCTAACAGCCTTTCTTTGGAGATTAAAAAGACCTTTGGTGTTAGAAGCATGGCCTCAAACCAGGATGGTGTAAGCAAAGCCTGAGTGAAAAGTGGAAAAATACGCAGCTTATAGGCGTATATGTAGCAGCTTATAGGTTTAGACTTTTTTTTACTTAGCCTTTATAGGCTTTTAGTGAGCTTTGAAGCCCTACTTTCCAACTGTGCATTCCAGCTGGCCACAGAATCAATGTGTACCCCAAGGAACTTAGTTTGATGAATGGCGTTAGTCTCAGGTCCGACAAGATTTTTCAGGGTGAAAACCAAACAGTTCGTTTTATTTTGGTTTGAAAGTAGCTTGTTTGATTCAAACCACTTTTAAGCCATTCTCTGCCTCGATGGAACCCTGCAATGCAGCTTTGAAAGCCTTTGCTTGCATAGATATGATAGTGTCATCAGCGAAAAGCGTTCAGTTGGCTATCTTATTTAAATTATTATCACAGAGGTAGATCATTCACATAAATAAGGAAAAAACTGGGCCAAAGATAGACGCCTAAGGTACTGTTCTAGGTAAGGTAATGATGGCGTCCCCTTTCAGTCGATGACACAGCCATGACTTTATCGAAAGCTTTGAAAATTATGGGAAGGAGAGAGATTGGGCTATAGTTTTCGACATCATCTATATGTTACCGAAATATCAGCCGAATCTGACATAGGAATCAATTTAAAAAACTTTACTAAGCGAGTGTTTAAAACGCGTTGAAAGTACAGAACAAGTATGCTTGCTGGCTGTTTCCATGATTATTGATTCACAGTTTAAGAAAATGTATTTTAGCAGCCCATTAAACTGCGAAAGAGCTGTTCAGAATTTTCAACATGAGATGCACGAGGACATTCTAAAGGATGCAGTGGAAAGCGGAATTGAGTTGAACACGGGAAATGAAATGACATCAGGTTATAAATGCTTTTTTTAACTTTTATAATACATATCTAACTTTTGTATTTATTTATTTGCGAATAGATCTTTTCATTTATGTGAGACACACGAGAAAATAATTCGCGAAAATCAGAAGGAACACAAAGATATATTACATTTTTTTTCAAACTAAGCATCATTCTGAGAGATCCAGTAATCCAGTAGTACCTTGAAAACCTGTTTTCGGCTGTTTATCCTATTCTAGCTAAAGCGGCTAAAAAATATTTAGGATTAGTGGCCAAGTATAATAAAGTGGATATCGGAAAAAGTAAATTCTTCAACTTTATCACCCTGTAGTGTAGAATCTAAGACTTTTAGGATATGTGTTAGAAACATTTTTGCTTGATTTCGTCCATGGAAAAATTCTCTGAATTTTGTCGCCATTTAAAAAAAAAAGACACCCTGTATACTTACGGATTCCTAATTTCAAAGAAATACAAAATGTTTAAAAAAAAACAATTGGAACCCTAATAATTTATATGCTACTAATTTTTGGCATAGCGTATTAATTTGGTGTTCTTAAATTTTTTATCAGAAAACCAAAAAAGTTGTCAATACTGTCGTCAGTCGTAAAGTTGTCAAAAGTTGTCAAGTCTGTTCAAAGTGAATACTTATATAAAATATAAAAATAAAATACTGCTGGATTTACACCAATTTAGGTTGCGACTCCTATATTATTCACAGTTGCTACAGTTACGGGGAAAATATATTTATCATCTTTTAAAAATGCCTTGACAAAAGTTGTTTACAAACACGAAAGTGCGGAATATAGTCTGTATTTACAAAAGATGTGGGTTCGTGCTTCTACTAGAAAGAAGTTTTTAAAAGGTATCAACGAATATATAACTTCAATAACCTATACAGAGTTTACTATAATTGGGTCTTATTAAAAATTCTAAAAGCAGCGACTAAAATTTTATAATCAAATATTATTTACTAATGATTTGTAATTAGAGAATTATTAATTATTGTACAGTCAAAGAACCACACTTAATCCGGATAAAATATTGTCAGCATAAATCATTATGAGTATTATAAGCGACGATATCCTTGGTTCTGTAGAATTATCCAATTTTAAGAGCCATTCTTTGAATTCCTGCGTTTTGAATGCCGTCCCAGCAAATTAAAAAATAACGTCATGTGTTTTATGTAGAATGGAACTGCTGCTTATTTTTCAACAAATATCGGTATAATAATAATTACTTAAATAATCTTTTATTCTCATCGGTCGTTCATTGACCTGCCCAAAAGTCAAATTAGTTGATCTTCTTGAAGTTCTAAAAGCAACTAAGATTTTAGCATTAGCTTTTTACTCCGGTCCAGAATTTGTGACCATGTGCTTATTTTCAGCAATTTGATAACAACAGAAGTAAACATTGTACAAGAAAATATTATTTACTGATAAAATAATACGCAAACATGGATATGTAATTGGAGAAACATTAATTATTGTACAGTTCCAGGGTTACATTTCACACATAAAAGCAGTAACTCAAAAAAATATATCGAGGAGTTTTATCGGTGACAATATCTGTGATTCTCTGGGATTATTAACTTAATTATTAAGGTTTCTTTGGACCCCGATGGTCTACCTAATACCTAACTATTTTTTAAAGCGATCTCTTTGCACAATTACCTTGCCATTGTATATTCTTTTGTACCAGTCGGACATTCTGAAGAGCATGCAAGGGCAAGTAGAGGTGGACTCTATATATACTGAAAGCGTCCGATCGGGTTAACCTTCCTATCCTATTCGGAAAGTTGATGTGTCTATGTTTTCATTGGCAGCTGGTGTTGTGGTTCTTTAGTTTATTGTTTGGTCATGTGCGGCATATTAAAATTGGTGGTTTCTTGTCTAATATCATATACATCAATTCAGGTGTTCCTCAAGGCGGTCACTGTTCGCCTCTACTCTTTATTTTATTTATAAATGATATTACTTATTGTTTTGAGAATAGTAAATGTCTAAAATTTGCTGATTATTTGAAGTTTTGGAGATCTATTATGAGTCCATTGGACCAGGAACTCCTGCAACAAGATCTTGATAAATTATTGTGTGTTTGGTGTACGAAAAATCAGCTGAATCTTAACATAAGAACTGTGTATTTATTAGCTTTACGCACAAAGAGAATGGATTCTATTCCATAAATGGTAGAGCAATTCAATGTGTTACTACTACTAAGGAGCTGGGTGTCCAATTGGATAGCAAATTAACCTTCGTTAACCACATCAATTCCATATCTATAAGAGGCTCAAAGATATTTAGTTTTGTTGTAAGAAATTGCCAGTATTTTCCAGTGAGGGCTATCAAATTGGTCTCCTATGCGTTAGTTAGGCCTGTCTTGGAATAGTGTGCCTGTGTGATCACCATATTTTCAAAATCACAGTTTCCTTGGAACGTCTTCAACATAAATTAATTAAGAGATATTTGGCATAATATTTATGTTTAAACTTGTTAATGGCATGTTGGACTGTCCTATTCTCTTAGATTCAATTGCTTTTAATGTACCGCTCCAACGGCTAAGACACCATTCTATATTCACTTTCATGAACATTGTATGGTGTAAATAATCCTATTGATAAAAATTGATCCTGATAAATAATCTTGATATTGATGTATTTAAGTACTCAGTAAAATTTAAAAAATAACGTCATGTGGTAATGCAGAATGGGGTTAATGCTTATTTTTCAAAAAATATCCGTAATAAATTAAATAATAATTTTTCACAATCGGTCTTTAGTTGTCAAAGTATGATTTGATTTATCGTTTTTTCCTCATAGGTCCTGAACCAAATGACATACTGACATGAAATTTAGGACATACGAGTCTTTAAAAAAGAAAATTTGGTCTACAGTTTTTGTGTTTTCAGTAGAGGGTGCTCGTTGCATTTTTACTTTTTTAAATCCCCTAACTTTTTTGTAGCTCCATATATTGAAAGAAGTCGTCCATATTCTCAAAGAGACCCCGATATAAATATATCAAAGAAGAACAACACAAAGTGTCGGTCTCAAAAAAATTCTTTAATTTGTTAGAGTGGTGACACGTGTTTCGCTCCTAAGAGCATCATTAGACCTAACAAATAATGTAAACAAAACCAAATAAAATTACAAAAAGACCTTAAAGTAAAACAAAAAAGTATACCTCAAGAAGGTTAAAAACACGCCCGACGGGGTCGACTATACACTCACACTGAACGGTAAAATATAAGTTTAAAAAACAACGTCACAAATATATAAAAAACAATAACATAGAACTTGAGTACAAGAAAATATTAAAAAGTAAAAAGAAACTATCGAGATTTGAACCTACAACCTTGCAGCAAGACTGTTAGAAGAAACTGTTAGAAGAAGCAAGACTGTTGTTCTACCGTTTGCTGCGTTGACCGCTAGGCCACACCGTTCATGCGATAGCTTGAAAAGAAAGGAGGGGACTACAAGATGTTATTAAAAATGAGTCCCGGCTCAAAATTAAACACGTCATTAATGCTAGTTAAAACTGAACTCTTCTCCGCTCTTGTAATCTCTAGCTTCTCTAGAAGATCCAGCTGTTTGCCCTTCTGGCAGTCATGAACCACTGCCACATTATTGGGGTAGGAAAAATTATGACCTGTTGACAATAAATGATTGGCAAACGCTGACTTGGTCTCGACAATATCGGTGGCTTTAAACTTATTCACCAGACCTAGATGTTCTTGGACCCTTGTTGAAAATGCCAGTCAGGCCAAACTCGTCCGGATGTACAGATCAAACTTGATTACAAGGAAGAATCTCTGCCTGAAAATATGGTTCCTACAACGATGCCTTTTTCAGAAACTAACACCTAAATTCATTAATATTAAGTGCACTACACAAACAACAGCATCCGAAAAAGCTCTGAAGTTAGCAAAAACGACGTGGATCAAGGAAGAGATTAACCAACATTATAGGTCACTTAATGTAGTTAACTCTAAACTGAAATACCTATATATTACTTTGAGTCTCAGGTTATCCTTTATAGAGTTTTCTTTTTTTGATTACAAGTGTAGAGATGACGTAGAAATATTTGGTAGAATTACTTATAATAATTGACTAAGTAGGAAACTGAAAATGTTAGTAACATCAAATAATCTTAGAGCCACGGTAAACTTGGAAGAATTGGAGGGGCCGGGTAGGAACTGCTTTTCTTTTCATAAACGCTTTCTTAACCTCACTAATGTATCTTTCACCAAAGAAGAAGAAAATATCCTTAACCTTAACTTAAAATTTATTTGTACCCAAAATATAAATAAAAGTGTTAATGAAATCCTGTCAGTGGAGGCTGAGAACATAATTCAATCTAATTATAAATTTTCTTAATTCAGAAGGGATAAATAGAACACCGCATAACTTTAACAAAAGACATTTAAATTCCCTTAAAAATAAAATTCAAACATACAATCTCAATAACTAAGGCAGACAAAGGCGCGTGTCTGGTAGTCATGAATAAGGCTGATTATGTGGATAAAGTTTCGGAATTTCTATCTGGCGATGATTTTGTTTCGATGAATAAAGATCCCACTCCTAGCTTTTTTAGAAGAGCTGTCCGGACCGTTGCCTCATAACTTTAGAGTATTTCGAGTCCAATAAAGCCAGCCTATACCCTATGAACCCTAGAACTCCCTCACTGTACGGCTTACCAAAAATACATAAAGAAGGTATTCCTATGAGTCCAGTGGTTTCTTTCGTCAGTTCGCCCTGCTATAGACTGTCCTCTTGGCTTAACACTATTTTCAGGAGAATAACAGGATTTTAAAATGAATTTTCGGTCAAAAATTCAATAGAAGTTAAAAAATATTAATATACCCGATAATGCTATTTTGATTTTCCTGGATGTAAAAAATCTTTTTCCCAGCATACCCGCCTCAGAATGTGTAACGTTAGTTGAAGAATTGCTTAACTCCACGAACCTCTCTAAGTTAGTTATAGACAACCTCGTATGTATCTATCGCTGGTTTTGGAACAAAACTTTTTTAAATTTAATGGAAAATTTTTTAACCCTGGAATGCTACTTGGGGTACATTTGTACCCCATCATTAATCATATCTCAAGTTAAATGGAAGTGGGCGGGGGAACGAACGCCGACGTCTTATTAGTTTCAAGACGCGGCAAGGCAAGTCAGTTCGCGTGCGACAATTGACATTGGCACACGGTTTTTTCTTTTCGAGATTTGTGATATTTGGGGTTAGCGCGTACCCCAGTGTAGCAGTTTAGGTTAAATTTACTCTGTGATTATTTCGCTTCTCAGTAGATTTTGGTGATTATTATTATATCTCACGTCCATTCCGAAGATATATTTAACTAGGTAGTACGCCGCTGGTGTACTTCATGCCACACAATTTTAAAGAAGCTAGAAAATTCCCCATCCCCACTACATCCCAGGGTCATCCGTCTATACCGCTCATTCGTTGTTTTATGTGTGCGGTGTGTTACACGCGTTCTTAAAAGATTGTTGAAATTTGCGTTTTACTTTGCTGTTACCTTTATCCAAAGGTTTGTAAGCTTTAATAGCGCATGTAAGTATCATTTTCATCTACTTGTTTTAATATTTATTGCAGATGGGAAAGCACAAAAGGTCTAAAAGTAGATCTAGGGATCGTAAATCTCGTAAACATAAGAAAAACGGAAAACAGGCAAATAACACAATGGACATTCGACACACTCCCGAAGCGACTCCGCGAGCGCCCGAACAGGGTGACCTCGACACATAACACACCGCTCGGAAATACTCGATTATGTTGAGACGAGAGAGACAACAAATCGGAAATCATTTACCAGAATACGTACCGAAAAAACCTTTCGAGACACTGTATTATCGGGGTTGCCAGCGCTATTATTTTACAGGTAATATACTATTTTTTTAGGTGATCGAATAGTGATGCCATTCGATAAATCGTAAAAAAAAAATAATTAAAAAACAAAACTAATTTCAATAGCTGTCTTATTATTCTTTTTAGTATATGCTTCCTATTTAATGGTTGGGTTGAGTTGTATTGGGCTGGGTTGGGTTGGTTGGGACTGAGCTGGGTTGGTAGTGATTTTTTTTATATAAAAAGGCGCTGGGTGCAAAAAGGACCTGGGTGAATAATAATTTTTCATAAGAAAAACTGATTGCGCAAAAAAAAACGGGGGTAAAATTTTAATATTTTTATTTAAAAAAAATAAAAATGAAAAAATTGAAATTTTTGGTCTCCGACAATGAAATTATGATGAATACGACATTCACTATCCTATGTACCTGTCTCTTTTTTAATCTTGAAAATGGGTAGTCGATAAGATAGTAAACTGTTACCGTAATTTGTATACACTCTAGCCCTGACAAAACTCAACAATATGAATGAAAACTTGGCTCAATCTAAATAAGGCTGTAATATATGATATTCTCTAAGAACCTGTTTCTTTTCCTACTTATAAATATTATTAACTAGTAACTCATTGCACTTTTTACGACACCAATTCAGAAATAATGTTAGTCACAAATTACTTGATAGCAATAAGTGTGTGTATAAGTTAATTAAAAACTGTATAGTCTATTACAGTCCTTTTGGTTATTCAGTATGTTATATTTAAGCTATCACACTATAGTTTATAATCCAAATATCCTCGGAGGCATATGACTTCATCAAAATCATCCAGTTTCTCCAGCATATTATCCTAAATTGCACTTTTTTTAAGTTTATTAGTCAAAAGTAGTAAATATAAACCCTATCACCACACCTATGCAAGTCAAATGAAACTTTGTTTGCCACAATTTTACACAAAAAAACTTGCACTTTTCCAAGTGATGGTACGTTTTTTTGGAGTCAAATTCCTCTTCACTTTGCAATAAGTATAATGCAGGTATTTAATGTTCTAAGAAAAAGAATCACAGTATAGGAGGCCAAGTAGTAAATTACACAAAGTTAGTTATAGTGTTTCTTAATCAGATCAGGAAGTATCATCCCAGGTCCTTTGTAGTTATATCTTAAAGCTTCAAATATACTGAAGAACTCACAACTCACAAATTAATAACTTTTGGCAAACTATCGATAAATATAAACTAATTATTGTAAGCACGACTCGAATGTAAACAAAATAATATACCTATACCTAACCCTATTTTGTGTTAGATGACAAAACTACTTCTATTTCGAATAAAAATTGGCTGACGTGTAAAAGACCCAACCGATCATACTCGAACGTTTAAAATATTTCGCGGGTATTGTGTCGAATGTCCATTATGTCGAATGACGATTGTGTCGAATGCACCCGTCTCAGAAAAACAATGACGCAACCAAACGTCGCTCGTCTCGCCACGAGGAAAGGCGAGCCGCGCATGTGCATTCTCGTCATCGTCGTCCCTCCCCCTCGCATAGCCATGTTTCTCGCTCCCACAATCGAAACTCTCACATCTACGATTCTCGGTCTCGCTCTTATTCTTCTTCCTCGTCCTCAGCTTGCTCCGATCCCGGGCGTTCGGCGGAACGGCGGGGAAAAGATGTGCGGCGAAACCAGAGGCGGCGTCGAAACTTGGACAGCTCGACCCGCGTAACAAATGAATATACTAACGGGCGCGCTCAGCGAGTCTTGAACGGCTCGACTAGCGATTTACATTCGAGCATTGGGGTACCGTTAAACACGGCTCCTGATGTCTCGCCACCGCCCGGATCTCAATGGGATGATGATGCGATTAGTCTGCACGACAGATCCATCGTTACTAGTGTCAAGGAGTCTGACAATGATGCCTCAAATGTGTTTGATGAGTTGCCGGAGACTGTCAGAAAGGTTTTAGGGGTGGATTTGAATAGTTCTAAAAATGAGTCTTATGAATTACACGAGGCTATTAAATCTGTTTGGATTAAAAATTTATTACAAGGCCTTTCTAAAGAATCTCGTGATCAACTTTTGGAACGTCATAAAATTCCAAAGATAAATATAAATTTCAAAGAACTGTTCTATTCTATCCCCTCCAGAAATAAATCCTATTCTATCACAGCCGTATACAAAACGTGACGAATGTCACACTAACTATCAAAATTTAGCGAGCAAAGGAGCATCAGCGCTGGGAAAATGTTTAACTTACGTCTTGGATGAGATTAAGAAAAATCCTGAATCGCCATTAAGCTCTATTCTTCTCCCAGATCTAGTAGATGCCGGAAATTTTTTCACAGAGATATTTCACGAAGCTACTTCTACACGTCGTAGCTATATTTCTCAAATTTTGTCAAAAACCGTTAAAGAGGCGGTAAAAGGCACAGTTCCGGGCGAATATCTCTTTGGTCCGGATCTAGGCGAGAAAATTAAAGCGTTAAAAAATTTCGAAAAATCTGGGAATGAAATGAGAGAATTTGCCTTCTCTAACAACAAATCAACTGCTTCAGGTATAAAAAGGAGAGGGGGGCAGTCAATGCGGCAACCAAACAGATTTCAACATTCTGCTGGGTATCAGCGTTCACAGAGTTTTCCGAACACTCGTAAGCCGGAAAACCGAGT
This sequence comes from Anthonomus grandis grandis, assembly GCF_022605725.1. NCBI lineage: Eukaryota > Metazoa > Arthropoda > Insecta > Coleoptera > Curculionidae > Anthonomus > Anthonomus grandis. Next base: position 23,731,358 of record NC_065548.1, on the reverse strand, counting down.
ACGCCCCTCTCATGTGACAAGAAGGGACATGAGATCGAAAAGGGGACAGCCTTTTGCTCGACGAGACTATCGCCCGAAATTTCAATAGAGGTAAGTAGAGAAAAATTGGCTGGGAGGCTCTCTTATTTTATTAGTTCCTGGTCAAAAATTACAAGGAATAAAACAATCCTATCCTGGATTAAAGGTTACCAGATTCCACTTGTAAGCGAGCCTTATCAAGGATCTGTCAATAACAAAATATATTCCAGGTAAATGTCACATAAAGATATTTTATTAATGAAGCATGCAGTCAAGGAGCTTTTAAATTTTGGGGCCATCACACCTTGTTACAAGGACAATCAACAATTTCTTTCACCAATCTTCTTAGCAGAGAAATCCAATGGCAAGCAACGTTTTATCCTAAATTTAAAGGAACTAAACAATTATGTAGTTTGTCCTCACTTTAGGATGGAGGATTTTAGAACAGCGCTTAAACTGGTGCAGAAAAATTTTTGGATTTCTACAGTTGACTTGAAAGATGCATACTTTTGTATTTCAATTGATAGTTCCTGTAAAAAATTTTTAAGATTTTATTTTGAAGAAAAATTATATGAGTTTACATGTTTGCCATTTGGACTCTCATCAGCACCACACTGTTTCTCTAAAATAATGAGACCTGTATTAGAATTCTTTCGATCTAGGGGAATTTTGTGTGTTGGATATTTAGATGATTTTTTTATAACAAATGACTCATATGAAGGCTGCATGAAAGATATACAATTTGTTGTAACTACAAAAAATTGTACTGTGTTTACAAAACTTAGGCTTTGTTATAAATTTCGACAAGAGTTCACTAATACCTCAACATCGTAAAAAATATTTAGGTTTTATTTATAACACGAGTAATATGACAATTGAACTTCCTTTGGAGAAAAAGAAAATCATAAAAGAACTAGCCAAAAATGTTAAAAGTAAAGATTTTTGTACTATTCGCTATCTTGCCAAATTTATAGGAATTTTAACGTCGGCTTGCCCTGCAGTAAAATATGGCTGGCTGTATACTAAACGCCTAGAAAGATTTAAATGCTTAGCTTTATCAAGAAACAATTTCAACTATGATATTTCGATAAAATTAAGAAATTCTGATTTAACGGAAGACTTGTGTTGGTGGGAACAAAACATATTAGAGGCCAATAATGAAATTTCTCAAAGGTGTTTTGCCATGGAAATTTACACAGACGCTTCTCTCACAGGTTGGGGGGCATGCTGCGCGCATGAAAAGACTCATGGTTCTTGGAGTGACCTAGAAAAATTAAATCATATAAATTTTCTTGAGCTGAAAGCAATTTTTTATGGCTTAAGATGTTTTGCTCCCAACTTACATCACTGTCCGGTGTTAATTAGATCAGATAATACCACTGCAATTTCTTGTATAAATCGTATGGGTAGTATACAGTCAGAAAAATTGTGTAATTTAACAAGGGCCATATGGCAATGGTGCGAACAGCGCAATATCATTATTTTCGCATCATACATCAACTCTAGTCATCAACTAAGATAATCGGCAGGCTGATGCAGAGTCTAGAGTTATATCTACGGAAACAGAGTGGTCTTTATCTATATCAGCATTTAAAACCTTGGCTAAATCTTTTGGCACCCCCGATATAGACTGCAAAAAGTGTGCAATAAGTGCAAAAAATTTTGTTCCTATAAAAGAGATCCTGAGGCCATGGCGGCGGATGCTTTTACTATTAACTGGTCTACCTTTTATTTTTATGCCTTTCCGCCATTCTGCTTAATCCTTAAAGTACTTCAAAAAGTAATCCAAGATAGGGCTACAGGTATAGTGGTGGTCCCAGACTGGCCAGCACAGCCCTGGTTTCCATTATTACAAAAACTAAAAATCACAGAACCTATTATTTTTAAACCAGACTTAAACCTGCTTTCTTCTCCTTTCAGCCTGGTTCACCCTCTAGCCAACAATCTTTCATTGGTAGCCATGAAACTATCAGGAGAGCATTTATTGCCAAAGGACTGTCAGAATCTGTAGCTGACACAATAATGTTTTCTCTCTCTGACGCCACTATAAAGCAATATGGCGGCACATACCAAAAATGGTGGAAGTATTGTCAGGAGAAGCACGTTTCTTTATACAATGCATCAGTTTTTCAAATAATGAATTTTTTACAAACTCTCATAGACAATTCAGACTGTAACTACAGTAGTTTTAACACCCATCGCTCGGCTATTTCCTTAATTTCCTTGGATAGTATAGGTACAAACCCTTTACTTAAAAGATTTTTGATAGGTATTTCCAGAAAACGACCCCAAGCCCCACGCTATAACTACACATGGGATCCACAACCAGTTTTCAAATACCTTGGGAATTTAGAAGAAAATAGTCTTAAAAATTTAAGCAAAAAACTAGCGACGCTTTTAGCCCTTATAACGGGAGGACGCCTTCAAACTCTATCTGTAATTCGATTGTCAAATATACAAATTAAAGAAGAGAAGATTCAAATCTTCATTTCAGATTTTATAAAAACTTCTTTGTCTCTAAAAAATCAACCCCTATTAAACATACCGTTTTATAGAGATAATACTAAAATTTGTCCTGCAACAACTTTAATAAAATATATAGAAATGACAAAACCTTTACGAAACCCAGAGGACTTCCTCTTTATTACTAATAAAAAACCACATAAGAGGGCCACTAAGCAATCAATCTCTAGATGGGTAAAACAAGCCCTTACGGACTCAGGTATAGAAACCAACATTTTTAAACCTCATTCAACTAGACACTCTGCTACTTCGGCAGCCTTTAGGGCAGGTATTTCCATGGAATCGATTTGCAAAACAGCAGGATGGTCTACTGCGACTTCAACTTTTGCAAAATTCTATAACAGGCCGATAATAAACTCGGAGGAATTCGCTGTTAAAGTGCTAGATAACTATTCTAAAGGGAAATAATCTTTCTTTGTTAAATTACCTATATACAAAACAAAAACTGTATTTTATTTAATGAAACGATCTTTAATATTCATTTAATATATAGGACTGAAGTATATGTTTGGTTCTTTTCCTTAATTGGATTGTATCTGAAAACCGACATTCTTTAAACATCTACCTAGTTAAATATATCTTCGGAATGGACGTGAGATATAATTAAACGATTAAACGAACTTACCTGAAGTTCGATCGTAATTATATCGATCGTCCATTCCGAAGATATAGAAACCCACCCTACCCAAAAATCGACTTCCAGGAAACCTTATATACATACTAAAGAACTGTCCATCAATTTTTATGCCCTTCTTTTCAGATACAATATTTTATACTTTAAATAAATGAGCGGTATAGACGGATGACCCTGGGATGTAGTGGGGATGGGGAATTTTCTAGCTTCTTTAAAATTGTGTGGCATGAAGTACACCAGCGGCGTACTACCTAGTTAAATATATCTTCGGAATGGACGATCGATATAATTACGATCGAACTTCAGGTAAGTTCGTTTAATCGTTTAATTATATGAGTAAGTTTTTTTTGAAAAATATTTCTAAAATATGTCTATAATACTTTGAAAATATTTTAGTTTTTTTTTAAGTTATTATATTTTTCTTTGATTTTTAAGTTATTATTGATTTTCTTTGTTAGGCTGCACGAATAATGGCTGGGCAGAAAAAGTTCTTCGACCTAACAAAGCCTGAAGATGTCGTAGAAATTCATCGCATTTTCTATGAATCTGATTCAGACAGTTTTTCGGATGACAGCGAGGAGGAAGATGCCGTTATACCTGATTTTAGAAAGGAGCCAGAAGAGGATGAAATACGCGGCAATCAAATCAATCCTAATTCTTTTATTGCACCAGAACAGACTCAGGATACCTTTCCATCTGATACAGATTCGGAAGATGACAATATACCATTGGCAGAAATACAGGCGATCAACAGAGATATGGTGGAAATTTTACCAGCGCCTACCAAATTAAGGGGTAAAAATGGGTTTATGTAGTCAGGTAAGAAAGGCGCAATTCTTCAGTTTTGCATTTACCTGGAAACAAAAACCAAGCAAAACATATAACATCGGGAACTGCTTGAAAATTATGTTTCTCAATTACCCAATATACTAATATACTAATAAATTACCTAATATACTAATAACGAGATCCAAGTTCAACGATTGAAATATTCAAATAGGAACGATGACCAAGATACTGATGCACCTGTTATGACGCCAGTAGGTAAGAGACCCTCTTGGACTAAGGATAAAAACAGCATTGAACTCCAAGCACTTTTCGGGCTATTTTATTATGCCGGTGTTATGAAAATGGCTGGAGTTTTGACCAAGGAACTATTTGATAAAGACACAAGAATTCCAATATTCCGATGCCAAAACAGCTTTTGCACTTGATGCTGAAATTTATATAGGAAAAGGTTCCACACCAACTGATGTTTCTGTAGCTCAGTATTACTGTAATAAGCTAACCAGTTCTGTCCAAGGAACAAATAGGAACTTGACCATGGATAACTGGTTTACTTCTATTGAGATTTGTTCGATATTCTGGGATATAATTCAATGATTCTTTTGCGTGGCTCTGGTGAAGTGAATAAAGAAATTGTAAAGCACAGGGGAGAATACCTCAAGAAGCTTGCCCTTGACCTGGTCAGACCGCACATGATGGGTCGTTTGGAAGCTCCTACTTTGAGGCGCGAACTCCGTGAAACTATATGTAGGGTCCTCAAGATAACCACTTTAGAAGAAGTACCTACTAGGCTTACAACAACAGTGGGTAGGTGTGTGCTTTGTCTCAGAAGAGAGGATCGAAAATCGAGAGTAAGCTGTGCTGTATATAAAAAGTTCATGTGTTTACAACATTAAAAAAAATGCTCAGTGTGTGCCGCATGAACATTTTATAATGGATGTGCGTTAAAAGTATTCTTAGACTCGGTTTAAATTATTATTTTTCTATAAGTGAATAAATTTTTCGTTTTTCTAAAATACGACGTGTTTTATTTGAGGTACGGTTGTACCCCTGTGTAGCAGATGCAGAGTCGGAAATAAGTGTAGCATTCCAGGGTTAAGCAATCAGCAGGACTCGCTATGGGCTCATGCCTTCCACCTTTCTTAAGCAAAGTATTTATGAGCCATTTAGAAAATCAAATTATGGTTAGTAAGTTTTTTAAATTTATAATTATATACAAGAGGTATGTCGATGACATTTTTCTAGTCTGGAGAAGAAACAACGACAATTTGGCGGGATTTTTGAATTTCGTAAATTCTCTTCATAGTAACATAATTTTTACTTTGGAAAAAGAAGTTAATAAGACTTTACCATTTTTGGATTTACTTCTGACTAGGTACAACAATGGAATAGCTTTTGAAGTGTACAGAAAACCATCCTCTACGGATAATATTATCCAATTTAATTCCCTTTCTCCTGGCCAACACAAGTTTGCTGCTCTTAACTCATTCTTCTATAGATTATTTAATTTACCTCTCTCCAATGTAGCCTTTAAAAAAGAGTACAATATAATAGAATCTATTGCAATCAACAATAAGTTCCCTCTATTAAGTTTCAAAAAACTATATTTTAAGTTTTTTAATAAGTACAAACTTTCGTACCACATTGTAATTGTATTTCGTGCTCTTAACTCATTCTTCTATAGATTATTTAATTTACCTCTCTCCAATGTAGCCTTTAAAAAAGAGTACAATATAATACAATCTATTGCAATCAACAATAAATTCCCTCTATTAAGTTTCAAAAAACTATATTTTAAGTTTTTTAATAAGTACAAACTTTCGTACCACATTGTACATCAGGAGGAAAGGGAATGTAATAATAAAAATTTTAGATGTTTAACTTACTTTGGAGGTATTTCCCAAGGGGTGGCGAAATTCTTTAAACCTTTTGACATCTAGGTCTGGTGAACAAGTTTAAAGCCACCGATATTGTCGAGACCAAGTCAGCGTTTGCCAATCATTTATTGTCAACAGGTCATAATTTTTCCTACCCCAATAATGTGGCAGTGGTTCATGACTGCCAGAAGGGCAAAAAGCTAGATCTTCTAGAGAAGGTAGAGATTACAAGAGCTAAGAAGAGTCCAGTTTAAACTTGCGTTAACGACGTGTTTAATTTTGAGCCGTGACTAATTTTTAATACCATCTTGTAGTCCCCTCCTTTCTTTTCAAGCACATGAACAGTGTGGCCTAGCAGTCAACGCAGCAAACGGTAACAGTCTTGCTGCAAGGTTGTAGGTTCAAATCTCGATAGTTACTTTTTACTATTTTCTTGTAATAAGTTCTATGTTATTGTTTTTTATATATTTGTGACGTTGTTTTTTAAACCTATATTTTACCGTTCAGTGTGAGTGTATATTTGACCCAGTCGGGCGTGTTTTCAACCTTCTTCATACTTATTTGTTTTACTTTAAGGTCTTTTTGTAATTTTATTTGGTTTTGTTTACATTATTTTTTAAGTCTGATGATCCTCTTAAGAGCGAAATACTCTAACAAATTAAAGAATTTGTTTAAGACCGAGACTTTGTGTTGTTCTCCTTTGATTTATCCATATATTGGTTTGAAAAGTAACAAAATAATTTCCTTTTTTAACATTAAATAAAAAATGTATACCTTATTAAACTCGCATGGAGCAACCATTTTTGAAATAGTCGCGCTTTTAGGTTTTCATAATATGTAAATGACTTAAATTTACTACATTTTTAGCAATGCAATCCTAAATAAAATAAAATTTTTACCTAAGATTATTGATATTTATGTAAAATTGAAATAGTTACCAAATAAAAAAAATATTACGACTTTTTTGTTAAATCTTATATCATAACCAAAGTAAATGTGAAATGATATTTATAATTTTTTTTTTATTTTTAAACAAATATACCAAAACCGATAATAAAAAAACATACAAATAACGCTACTATAACAACTGTTCAAAATGCCCTCCATTAACTTCAATGCATTTTGAAATACGTTTAACAAATGACTGCCGTATTTTAAAAAGAAGGTCCTCATTATTTTTTAATATATTTACAGAATTTACAATTTTTACATTTAGTTTATTTAGATTATTTATAGGACTGTCATAAACAATTGATTTCAAATATCCCCAAAAACAGAAGTCCATGGGGTTTAAGTCTGGACTACGCGCAGGCCAAAGCAAAGGTCTTCCACGGCCAATCCGATGTTCGGGATATTGTTTGTAACTGCGTATCTGTTGACAAAAATGCGCTGGTGCCCCATCTGACATTTAATGGTATATCTTTTAAAAGACCTCCAAATTCATTTCGTAAGAAATGAAAGTACGAGTCTCCGTTCAAATTAGGTGGTAGTTCATGGAGGCCTATTATATGGTTTCCAATAATACCACACTAAATTTTAACTTTAAATTCATGCTGGAAATGAGGACTGACAACTGAATGGGGGTTTTCAGTATCCCACATATGAGCATTTCTAAAGTTAAATACGCCATCTCTAGTAAATGAATCCTCGTCTGTGAATAACACTCTGCTATTAAGCATTGGATCTGCATTTTGCATATTTTTAAACTGACGACAAAACTGCATAATAACATATAAAAACAAATTTAAAAAAAAATTTTTTTGGGACTAAAATTTCCTTTTCCTGTTCTTGGGAAATATTTTTTGAACGACCCAAAACAGGCATTTTTAGCCAAAATAATCCAGTTTCTCCTAGTCGGCTATAAATTCTTTGGAATAATTGATGGTTTGGTTGTTGTCCATCTGGAAATATTTCCTGACACCTGCGTCTCGCATGGCGTCCATTAAAATTTACTTGCGCGTAAACACAAAGCATATCACGCATCTCTAAATTGGGAAACAAATTGTGCCTAGGCATTACTTAAAACGATTAAACTTAATTTAACTGAGAACTTTTTTACACTATTTAAAAGTTTTATGTTTCAAAAAGTTTGACATAAATAATACAAACACTTGTATCCAACGCCAATTGCCAAAGATACGATTTAAATTAAATAGTAAATAAATATTATTTTAAACATAGGTTAAGAAAAAAAGCGATAAATCAAATAATACTTTGACACCCTGTATTTCAGTTACTATTAAAGTAAAGATAAGGCAAGTTGACTTTAATCACATTATTTTGAAGTAACGAATCTGCTCTTGTTGAAACCCTGTATATACCACACTAATAACTTCTACACAAACGTATGTAGATATAGATAAATCGATTTTTTTAACCTTACTTGCTACTAAAGTTTGTCACATTACTTAAACTCACTCTGTATATATACAAAAGAACTATTAATTATTAAATAATATTCTATTAATAATAAATTGAGTAATGTACTAGTTTATTCATAACATTGATTAAAGCAAACATATACAGGCTGACAATTCAAAAACTTGAAGCGGCCATGTATTAGGACCGAAAAACTTAATAAAAAATGCTGCAAATAGTTTCTATAAAACATGGGGAAAACAAAATCAAAAATAAAAGGGAGAACAAAATCAAGCTTATTATCTCAACCTAATCTGAACCTAAGCAACCCTTTAGACAGGGAGAAATAAACCCCTAAACCCTGTACAATTTTGTTTTATTACAACCCTAAGTATAACGTTTTTTTGTACAGCCCTACGTCATGTCAAGTCTGTCTGTCAAAGATATGTTGTGTGGGTGTGATTTTTTTCTATGTGCTGTAAGAATAATCTGAATAATAAATCAAACACATCTTTGAAATTTTTTATTATTACTTAAATTAATATTCAAAATGATGGCTACCGATAAACTGGCATCTCTTAAAAATTTTAAACATGTCAAGCCGGTCAAACTGGTTTAGGTGCTATGGTTTTTTTACCAAAAGAAAAGCGGTTCTTTACAAATATTCGCATTCTACTATCACAGAATTTACTTTAAAGGTAACTTGTCCTAGTATTATTCTTTTAAGCAAGGTTGACTTTCGGTTTCTGTTTAACCGAAAAGCAGCACCTCTTATTTTTAATAATAGTGTACAGCATAGAACGAATAAAGCAAGTCAACATATAGGCATTTTTTTTATTTATGGTTACGACTAAAAAGAGAAATCAACCGATATTAGTTCACGAAAGAGCGCAAATTGAAATTCTGAATAAGTTTGCAAAGAATTTAATTTTGTTAACTCGTTAAGCAGCTGTAGCAACAAGTATGAATCAATAAGAAAGCTACTATTACCTATTAGCTGTAAATGCTGCAAAAACTTGGTGCCAACGACCCGCAGAGGAATTAAAAATATTTCCTTTAATGATGAGTGTATCTTTTATCGAAATGGGCATGTTAATAAGCAAAGCTGTCGTTAGTAAAATGACGAGAACTCACACGCATTTAGCGAACGGCATACCCAGTATCCCCAGAAAATTAATATTTAGGTTGGTATATTGGGAGATGGTATTATCGGTCCTATATTTATCCCAGGAAATTTAAATGGCGACATGTAGACTGAATTGCTACAGAGATCTATCGAGCCACTTATAGTGCGGGAATTAGAAAACCAGAGTGACATACATGGGAATTTATCTTTAGAAGAACGCTTACTACAATTCCAATAGGATGGAGCATCTCGTAGGGTAGATCCCGTTAGGCAATGGTTGGATGGTCATTATCCTAAGCAGTGGATTAAAAGAAGAGGACCTATTGAATGACCACATAGATCCCAGGACCTAACACCTCTTGACTTTTTTTGTGGGGGTTACCTAAAATCTGTAGTTTTAAAAATGCAATCTGAGTCACTAGAGCAACTCCAGTATAGAATAGTTCAGGAATACTGTGCTATATCCAGAGAAACATTTGTAAGTGTACGTAAAGAATTTGAAAGTATTAAATAATAATAATTAAATATTAATAAAAATTTAAAATAGTGTTTTTATTTATCATTGGAAAGCATTTTTAAGGGCTGCAAGATCCCATATAGCACTTAAAAGGTATCTTATTCAGAACATGTGACTTGATGATGATGTCTTTAAGACACCTGGTATTTCCGGAAAGATGACTTTAAGACGTCTAAAGGTGCGTCCAGACCAGGCGCGCCGAACCGCGCAAAACGTTTTGCAACGTTGCATTGCATTCAGCATGAACGGGAAAGTGCGCACAAACGCGCACTAATGATCTTCTTTGCGCGTATTCGTTGTTGTTCCGCCAGTACATCAAAAGAAAACTAAGGCTCGTGCGCGTCTTGTCGCGGTTAATTTGTTCGAAGTTTTTGAAGTGAACTGTTAACATACGTTTTTTTTTACGTGCGTGTATTGATTGTGTCCGATATCCACCTTGACTGTTTTTGATAATTGTGTATATAAGAATGACTGACGGTCCACCCGTCAGACATTCTTCCTCCACGAAAAAATATTTAGATTAATAAATATTTATGAATCTAAGCCAGATCTGTGGAATCCAACCAATAACAATTACCACCTAAAAAACAAAGAGTATGACGCTTGACAAGAATAGCTAATAGCCTAAATACGCACGTTTGCTCACATAATGCTTCACATACTTCGATAATTATGTTTCAAATGCTTGGCTTCGAAATTTTAAACAAAACACAATACATTAAACTAGCATATGTATCTTCAGTTGCAAGAAAGCAGAGGGTAACAGCTAATCTTTCTTTCACTGGAATCGCCTCCCTGTAGTTTGTACCAGATTTCTGTATTTTGAAGCCAATTAAATTTATAGGATTTTCAAAGTCTTCGGATAACATTCGGCAAAAATGTCGAGAACCAGACATTCATTTAATAGATCCCTTCCACTATACTTTTTTCGATTCTAATATAGCCTTGTTGTCCACTAGCGTCGTCTTTTCTTTTTTTGAGCCTTTTAAAGATGATCACATATTAAAATAAATGCAGTGGCGGCAATTGCAATGTCACTATTACTCGTATTTTAATATTGACGCAAAACTATCTGTATAACGAGCAATATTCACCACAAAATTTAAAAAAACCAAACGACTAATTGCAGGGGTTGGAACACTGACGAATAACTGTTTGTTGCAGAATGGAGCAGCTGACTTTTTTTTTAATAATTTTTTTATAATTTGGCCACGCAAAGACCAAATTATATTCGCTAACGTTGGCGCAACGCGCACAAATGATCAGCGCGGCTTGGCGCGGATCAGCGCTCCTAGTCTGGACGCACCTTTAAAGATGTACGGATGTTACAAAACTGAAAGTCTTTAAGATGCCTTTTTACAGTGCCTTTAAGATGTCTTTTTATAGCAATATTAAGGCTATCCATATATATAATTATAATTATATATATATATATATATAATTATAATATAATACATAAATACAATATATAATTATATATATATATATATATATATATATATATATATAATTCACACTAAAATCACACTAAAGTTAAAATGGCATTATTTACATGCCAAACACGAAAATATTTACACATATTCTTTATTGCTATTCATCTTTTTCAAAACTTAAAACTTTTTTTTTAAATTATTGAAAAGGAATCTTCAACACTGATTTCCCCAATATTTTATGAACCAGTTGCACAGTTCTCAGAGTCGGAGCTAAAATTGTCTTTACATGTTTCATTTCGTCCTATAGCCCTTTTGCCTCGCATGTAGTATTTTTGCAAATTATTTCTCTTCATTTTTACTTACAAGAACTTTGGAGTACACAATTAAATTCGTCGTCTTAACTGCATAAAGTTCACTACATAATCAAAGACACACTAATAATTCTATACAATTCAATACAAATAAATTTCGAATAACTAACAAATCACGACAAAAATACTCAGATGAACAATCGGAGCTGGGAGCACGCGAAAACAAAAGAAGTTCTAAAACATGTGCGAATGTTTTTTTTTAAATGTTAGGTTACGTTACGTTTAAGGTTAAGATAGAAATTCTGCTGGTTACATACGAAACAGCAGAAATGTATTTATCTAATTGGTGCATTTGCTTCGTTCGTACCTCATCCTGTCCAAGGGGTTGTAGATAAGGGCTAGATAATATTCTTCTTTTTATTTCCCCTTCGTTTTATAGAAACGGTTTTCAGGGTTTTTTATTCAGTTTGTCGTTCCTAGTATAAAGAATGTTACAAAATTCGATGCAAATATTTCAAGAGCGTATTGTTGGTGTCAAAACAAGAACTTTTTCTTTTTATAAACATGTATCCTAAAATGCAGCCTGTGCAAATTGCTTGAAGAAAATTGATTATTTGGAACCGGAAGTACAGTTATGCGTCAATTTTCTAAAAATTTGTATGTCCCCGTTTTTTGGGTGCTCTTTTCATTTTCCCTCCCAAAAATGGTGGAAATCCAATTTTAGGGGATGATTCAGGGGAGCTTACCCTTCTGATGGCCCCTATCTTATATTTTCACTAAAATTAAAAAATCTAGCAACACCATCTAGCCATGAAAAAGTCTAAAATTTCTCTCTTCCATTTTTTGATATAATTAAGTGATTTCGAGAAAATCTCTTATAAACAAAAAAGGGAGCATTATTAAACCCGATTAAACTAACAAATTAGAAAAATCGAAATGGGCTGTGACGGCTTCAATTTTTGTCAAATCAAATTATGTTATCGAAAAAATGCAAAAAGCGAATTTTAGATTTTCGATGGCTAATTAGATGGTGTTCTAGATTTTTAAATTTTCTATTGGAAACATAAGATACGAGCCATCATAAGGGTAAACCCCCCTGAATCCTTTAATAAAATTGGGTTTACACCAATTTTGCAATAAAAAATGTCAAAAGGATCCAAAAAATGAGGACATGCAAATTTACAAAAGATTTGACGCATAACTGTAGTCAGTGTTCTAAAAAAATCGATTATCTTTAAGCAATTTAAAGGGACTGTAGCTCTAAGGGAGTGCATTTTAGGACTCCTGTTTATAGGAAAAAAAGTCTTTTTTTAACTCCAACAATACGCTGTTAAAATATTTGCACCGAATTTTGTAACACCCTGTATGGCCATATCAAGTTTTTAAATTGTAACCCTGTATACGACACTAAGATTTATAAATACACAAGAAAGTTACATTTTACATTAAAGCCCTCTTTGCCTTTTTTCTAATTGAATAAATTTTAGATTTTTTTCGGAATTTTAGAATAACTATGATTAATTTATTTAAACCAGTTACTGAATTTACTACACACATCATAATAAATTTTAAATAAAAATTGTTATCTATCTTTAAATTGTGAGCATGTGTGTATATGATATATTATGTATGCTATGAATATCATAATTTAATTTACAGGCCCTTTTGAATAATTAAATATTGTTGATAATATCGAACTAATAAATTTCGAGTCAAACATATTTTACCCTAAAGGATCAAAGGCATTATATTCAGATCACCGTTATCGCAGATACCTTTGAGTTATAATAATCAAAAGTAACTTTTTAATAAATCCTTTTTAATAATAATATAACAATATAAAAAACTATTATTACTATCGTCAAATCTCTAGTTTTCTTCCTATAGTTACAGCTTCTTCTACAGTATGAGGCAGATGTATATTATAAGTTTCTGGCAATAACAAAGCTAAAAATCCAAACATAAAAGACATCGCACTAAAGAGAAAAATGGGAAGAGTTTTCGAGATGTTTGCCTAAAACCAAACATATTGTTCTTAGTGTTTATTCAAAAAAAAAAACATATTACTTACTAATAAAGGAATTTGTGGAGCAACCATTGAACCAATCCTACCAAACATTGAACAAATGGAAAACATTGCATGTCTGGAAGAGGTAGGAAAAAGCTCAGTTGTATACACGTATAATACAGTATATGCAATTGTTAAGCTACATTTACCACCAAAAAAAGTGGCGAGCTTAAGCCATCCTAAAAAAAAAGTTTTTCAAACATATATATTTATTTTTTTAAGTATTAACTTTAAAAAATAATAATTAATATTATTAATAATATTTATACGGAAAAAAACCGTTGAAAAGTAATTTTTTTGATTTAAGAAAGAACATTTTTTATTTTTGCCTTTTTTGTTCCTCAAACGGCCCTGAATTAAAAAGTTATAAAAATTTTACCCAGGAGCATTGAAATGGCAAGATTACAACTAATCACCCCTAGACATTAACCGCAGACGATGGGCCGGCCTTTTTTCATTATGACGGGAGCGCCTCATTTTCGTAATATTTTTTTATTAATAATCAGATATCACGAACGTAATAAGAACAAAAATTGGGGTCATTAATTTCATTACAGATTCAGACACGTTTTCTTACGTCGATAGTAATAAAGATAATGGAAAAAAACTATGCATTCCTGATATCGATTTTGTATAGTTTAAGCTTTATATCTTTAAGTGGTCATTGGTGGAAATAAGGATGAAAGAAACATTTGTGTAGGTAATTTTCTTTTGTCTCCTTTATCGTTTCCAATCACTCTTAGGATCATTATATTTATTTTATGATTACTTAATGGCAAGTAAAGCAATATAAATTAATTAAAACATGGTGAATCTTATAACAGAGCATACATAATTTCACTTTAATATAATAAACTAATTTGTACATAAATAAATCAAGATGATGAATTTGTGAAAAATATTATTTTGCTACTTGAAACTTGATTATTGAAAAAGTCTTCTCTCAACTTGATAGGGATAGAGTGAAGTCAATTAAATAAATTCTAAGGAGCAATTATCAATTAAAACTATCTTTGGTTTTTATTTGTTTTTTTGTGCAGTTCGAGATTCAAATTTATAAAAAATAGATGATCATTAACTATTTAGCCCATTATTGACTATATGAAAGGAATTATAGGAAAGGACTATAGGAAAGGAGAAAGAATAATATCTGCAATAAAGTAAAATTTCTTGCAAAAACAATTTTAATGTTTGTGAGGAAAATGAAATATAAGTAGCGTGCGAAGTTATTTATTATTAAATAAATTGGGGGACGAGATATTTTGTAGTCAAATCTCTTTTAAACAGCGTTTGAGTATGAGCTTAAAGCAAAGTTAGGCGAGATGAGTAAAATTAATTTAAGAAAAACCTTAGTTAATTAAATAACTGGTACTGGTAATATCTAGTTTCAGTAAACAAAACTGAATAATTAAATGTAAAAACGACTTCGGTAATAATCCCTAGAATATCTTATAAAATTAGATAAATCAGTGCCTGGTATCTAGGCAAGGTGAAGTTATGGATTGAATACCGAGATGTGCCTATTAAATGCCAGAAAAATTCTACTTATTTCTTACTCTTCCAGGATGAAAATGTTTCTAAACTTAAGTTGGTCTTCCTAGGATGATTCGTATAAATGAAATCTTTGGTAGTGATATTCTTCGAACGTATTTAGTTTTCTAAATACATACTTTATCCACATTAAGAAAACCTCACGTCATTTTGACTAGCGAACTAACCAAGATAGCGGCAAAGCAAAACCGAACATAATAAGGCATGGGGCTGAGGAAACTTTCTTTGTAAATCCAAAAGCCTGAGTCTTAGGTGCTTTAAACTTAGTCAGATTGCAGTCGCCCTACTCCGAAATAATGTCGGGGTTGGCATTCATGGTTCTGACCAGGCGACGCCTATATGGCACTGAATGTCGGCTGAAATCGCCTAGTTGAGCGACTTGAAAGAAGGCACCAATGTCATCAGCAAGGCTATAAGGGAACAAGATGCATCCCTGAGGTATAGCGTTAATTTAAAATGTCTGCGAAGTGTGTCCATTAATGATAACCTGAATGGAAAGCTTTCCAGTTAAGAAACGAGAGTTGATGGCAAACCATAAGAATACAGTTTATTTAGGAGATTTTTATGCCAGATCCTATAGAATGCATTTAAAATATCCAGAGCTATTGCACTAGAAGCTCTATTTCTCAATATCCTCGGTCCAAATATGCGTCACATAGGCAAATAGATTGCCAGGAAACCTGTGTTTTTGAAAACCATACTGACGGTGGCTAATATTGTCATTGTAAGTGTTCAGCTTTTCAGAACTTTTTCAAGATTTCTGTGACGGAAGATTATCTCTGGCATCGAAAAAGCTTTCTTAGTAAAATCGGTGGTGTTTTTCCTTGTGGATCTCCGGTAGAGTTTGATGCGAACATCTGACCCAGCAAGCCTTCCTTTTCTATTACGGCCATTGCAATGGAACCGTCTTCCCTAATCAATGATGGAATATTTGACTTACAGAAACCTTGATCAACTGCATTTGCTACAGATTAGAATGATCCTGAACCATTTGGGTAAGTGAGAAGATTGTTTTTCTTTTATATTTTTGTTTGCAGGTATCGATTGTCTGCTTGCACACATTTATGAAGGCAACAAAGTTGATACCATTTGCAGGAGTCTTGGCGCCATTTGCGATAAGCAGCATTTTTCTTGTTGACTACCTTGATCAAACCTTGGTTTGCGTTTTGAAGCGCTTTTCAAGATGTCCGGAGTTTAATTGACTATATATACTTAAACGCGATAAATCTAAACCATATAATAACTAAAGTGGTAAATAGCATACGAATAAATCAAAACGTAGGTACGGTAGATATGAACATAAACAGAATATTAATAATTCTCTTACTCAACATAAGATCGCGTTCCAAAATCTGGAACCTAATAGTATTGTGGATGCGACAATAATCCCCAATTTTATAGCTCAGGAATTTCGTAACACTTAATTAAGTACAAAATTGTATTCTGTTCTCTCAGTAATTAATTTACTAAGAACTTTTTTTGCATGACAGGAAACAATAAGCGATCATCCCAGGCTAAAATATATATTTTTTTTAACCATTTTACTACCGCATGATACTTATTTAAATTTCAATCGTAAAGAAAGGCCGTCGTCAGGGTTCCCGCTTTTATGGATTACAATAACAAGATCGTAAAAAGGGCGCTTTATAAGTCTGGTCGTCGGGAAAAATTACCTTCTGGCAAGAATCCCACAGCCAAGCAGAAGAGACCTCCTGAAACAAGGCTGGCGAACATCAGTTTTCGCCGGCCCGATTTCGCATTGGCGTAGTAATATATTACGTAGCCAGGTGTCTCTGCGATCGCGCCGAGTATAAAACTTAGGTGGATGTTTTTCGATATTTCCACCGAATGGATAGTCAGACCGTAAAACACAAAAGTGCAACATACCTGAAAATAAAAAGCCTGTAAGAAAGTTATAAACCTAAAGGATCGTTTTATCTTATATTACAAATAGCGTTTTTTATTTTAAGCTCGGTCCCTACGTTAACTGAAATATGTATAGTTACATTCATGGAAACTCCACACATGTTATAGACCTATGATTTTTTATCAATGGTTTTAATTTTTCAATAGTTCACCGTTTTGACTAGATACCTTATTATGCTTTAAAATATAACTATGAAATTGCGCCACGATATTAAACTAAAAATAGAACATATCACTGATCTGAACGACCTTTATTCTGTAATAATGTTTTGAGATCAGATGGCGCCACATTCTTTGCGAAAATGAATGTTTTCGATATGGAGTAGGACTGACGCTATTCATTTATAAAACAACTATATGGGAGTGCATATATCCCATAGTAGTCGTACAGTAACCACTTAATGATGATGTTCACAATTACATACCTGTGAGTATACCCTCTTCAATACACAAACTATTTGTACAAAATTTAGCATTTCTTCACAGCATGGATTCGTGTTGGACCGGTCTACGACCATTATATTAATTCATAGCCATAAAAATGCCAAGTCTAGTCATGGGAGCTCGATCCCAAGCAGCTTCTGGAGGAGAAAATCTAATAAATTTCAAGATAGATAGCTATCTGTTTCGGCTCATTATTGTTTTATCAAACAATTTTCGTCCAGAACGCAATATCCTTTTACTCCTATAATCTGTTATACAAGGACATTTAGTGAGTTCTGTGAGAAAATGAAGTGCAATATAAATATACATTAGCTCTTTTTCAAGCTTCTCCCACTGAAGGCCAAATACAGTATTTGTATTATTTTCTCTGAAATAGATTTCTGCTCTATTTTTGGTCCATTCGCACAATTTGGACACAATATTTGGGCTCATAAAACATTCAAAGCAATTCACTGGGTCTTTACATTCTTGCAAATCAATTACAGGATGAAAATCGTAGTCAGAAGAAAAATCTCTTACTTGCTCAGGTAGTTAATCGGCAAATGGATCACCTAAAACTTGCCAGTCGTCCATAAACACATTCTCAATTTCTTCATCTTCGTCAGTGTCCGAATAAAAATCCGAGTCGCTTATCATTGAATTATCACTCAATCGGTAGTCCGAATCATCAATATCACTTACAGAATGATTATCCGCGTCTATAACGTCCTTTGTAAAGTGTTAGCACAATATCAAAGACAAAAGTACGTAGAAAAACGTTAAAAACTAACTTTCCCGCCAAAACGCAGTAATTCGGGCCTATACCAGCGAGGCCAATTCGACACTAACAAAAACAACAAGTGCATGAAACTTTGCGAACCGGTTTATTTTGGTGGGCATAAAATATAATATCCCATACCAGACGAAATAATATAGTAAATAAGAGTATTAATAGCTCCGCACGGAGCTATTAATACTCTTATAAATAGCTCCGTGCGGAGCTATTTACATCTGTGGTATTACCATCATATAAAATCTATTTGCAAGCAAATAGACACGATATTTATATGTGGATATCATGGTATGTGCCGACCTTAATAGAAATATCCAAATGGTGGATACCTGTAAAGGAAAGAGTTAATCATTTCATATTGTTAATAAAACTTCTTTACTATGACATCTCCAAAACTTTAGTATCCTGGACACAATCAGATCTTAGTCAGTAGGTTACAGAGAAAGAATTCTGTGCGACATCTTTTGTTCCACAAAGGTCGTATCTTGGACATCTCTTTTTCAATTTCTTTATCAATGATATTTATTGAGAGAATTCTGAAACTAGAATTCTTGAAGTCTGTCAATAACTTATGAATCTTTAGGAGCGTTAAATATAGTATGAATATAGTCATCGAAGTATTCGTAGAATTATGGTTTGAATGATATATTTCCAAAGGAAGTACCTGTTATTAAAGATCTGGGAGTCTAATTTAACCACTCTTAGTTTTTTCTAGCCCTGGTATACTATATTTAAAAAAAAAAATAAATACATGTTCTTACCCATGTTAGTGAGCAGTGAATAGTTCTTGCAAGCAACAGTGGTGTCTTTAGTACCGTCCAAAATGATTCATTTTTCGTTTTAGTTTGCTCACAAAAATTAGTTTCTTCAAAACCATCATGTTTCATATTTATCCATTTATTTTCCAAACTTTGTGTTTCTTCTAGGGATAACCTATTTCCATTAACAGAAGCTATTTTGCTTAGTACTGCTATAGCTTCATGATGTTTTCGTTTCGATAATAACCACCTTACAGATTCGGGTAAAAAGATCCATATGAAGATGGAAAACAGTCCAGGGAAATAAAGGGATCTAACCATGACCCTCCAGTTAGGTGTTAGCCATGCTACAGCTCCAAGTACTACTTGCCCCAACGCATATATACAGCTTATAATCACATTCGCTATATCTCGATCGTTAGCAGTCACTAATTCCATGGCTAAATATTTTTTTTAAGGAATAAATAACTATATGTTTTTTGTATATTTAATATTTACCTAAGACAAAGGCAGCTCCATACATTGCTCCTCCTAAAGCAGTATCCAGAAATTCAAAACTGATAAAAGTGTAGTAATTTTGAGAAAAAGATTTGCATATGCCACAGAGAGCACTAAGAAATACACTTGCTGACATAATAGTATTACGACCATATCTGAAAAATGGAAAGAAGACTGAGAAATTAGTAAAATATTTTTCCTATTCTTCTTCTTTATTTAGTTTAGTATAAAGTAATACTTTGTAGTAAACCAAATGACGTAAAAAATCCTGCTTCACATTCATTCAAGCAATAATGAGAAAATCAAATTCGACACATATGCGATTGCATTTTATAAGTCGTTATTTTTTATGATAGAGTTCCATATTGCCTTTGGGATAGCATATTACTTTTGCTTTTGCATTGCAATGAGTTTTACCACCATATTTATTTTGCAAAAGAGAATATCAGGTTTATGTTTTCTTTTAACGAGATTTTGACTGTAACATGTTTGTATATAAAAGTATTTACTTAAGTTAAGCAAAAGAATTTTAATTCTCTTTCATCAATTAAATCCAAAAATCTCATCCATTATTCTCTAAGAGACCAACATACAAAATTTACGAAAAACAAAGAAAAACACAAAGTCACGGTCTTACAACATGTAATTAAACGGGCTACACGTGTTTCGCTCTAGTTAGAGCATCATCAGGCCTAAAATAAATTAATACTTAAACAAAACTAAAAATTTACATACAATGAAAAATCTTTAGAAGCCATCCACACACTTCGCTGTACATAAATAAACAATAATTTTAAGGTTATAATTGTACAAAGCAAAAAATAAAAAATTAAAAAGTGGAACGCAACAACATAGAGTCAACGAAAATCGAACCCGGTACAACAAGGTTATAAGTATAAGTGTAAAACCTATCGGCTATACGGACCTAATGCTAAAAACAACTTAACACGTTAGCCAATGTAAATTGAAGAAAGTGACTACAAGAAAAATGTTAAACGATACTTAGCTAAATTAAATTAGGTTCAAAAGTAAACACGTCATTCACACACACGAGAACAGGACTCTTTTTAGCTTTTGTAATTTTCATTTTCTCCAGAAGGTCAAGCTTCTTACCTTTAGGGCATTCATGAAGCATATTTTTTTTGCACGGAAGAATCTGCTGCTAAATATATGGTTTCTTCAACAATGTTTACTTTTCGGTTTGACCCCGAAATTCATCAATCAGAGGTGTAAAACAAGAACGAACTCATCAAAAACTGCCGTGAACATCGCCAGAGCAACTTGGTTGAAGGAAGAAGTGAAGTGCCATTATAGAACTTTAAACAAGGTGAACTCTTTACTAAAATACCTCTATTTCACGTTAAACTCATTTCTAAATCACTTGGAATTTAGTACTTTAGACTGTGTATTCAGAGATAAATTAGAGGTTAGTTCTAGAAACACTTTTAATAAATTAAACAATAAGTTGAACCATCTTAAAGCCACCGTTAGGTCTAATAACTTTAGGGAATATCAAATAAAATTAGGCCATTGTCATTTTCAGTTCTATAAAAGATTTTTTAATTTGTCTGATGTTATTTTTACCTCTGACGAAGAAAGTATACTAAACCTTAACCTTAAGTTTAATCTTTATAATAAGGTGGACTCACAAACACGAGAGAGTTGTGGAGGCTGAGAGTGTTTTGCAGACGACTGATACAAGAAATAAGAACTTAATATAAGATAAGAATCTAATATAGAATAAGAATCTTACGCGCTAAAATAATAAACTTTTTAAATTCTAGATGTGGCTCGAACAGCTTAAACGATAACATCAATAAAAAGCACCTAATTTCGCTAAAAAATAAAATAAAGAGTAACGATTTGATATTGTCAAAAGCAGACAAGGGTAATTGCTTAGTCATTCTAAACAAGACTGACTATATTCAAAAGATATTGGATTTTCTGGACTCGGAGGATTTCATTACACATTACATTTAATAGAGACCCCACCAATTCGTATTTTACGAAAGTTAAGCAAACATTGGACAGATGTAGGTTAACTCTCGATTTCTTTAACACTAAAAAAGAAAAACCATATCCTATGAATCCTAGAACTCCGATCCTTTATGGTCTCCCCAAAATCCATAAGACCAATTTTCCCATAAGACCAGTGGTTTCCTTTGTTAACTCCCCATGCTATCATCTTTCCTCTTGGTTGAATAACGTTCTCAGGGAGGTTCACAATCGAAGAAGAAAAAGATGGTTGTTTGTCTTTTCTTGACCTTCTAGAAATGCAACAATAAACTTATTTTTGAAATATATCGTAAGCCCACTACTACCGATAATGTTATTCAGTACTCTTTAAATTCTCCCTACTCATATAAATTTGCCTCCTTTAATTCATTTTTCTATAGATTGTTTAATATCCCAGTGTCATAAGAAGCTTTCGCTAAAGAATTGAATATTATAAAACATATTGCTCTCAACAACGGATTTCCCCTTCACTTAATAGACAAAATTTATTACAAATTTTTAAATAAATATAAATTTACCTATAGTATTGTTCATAATAACGACTCAATAAGTTCCTTTAGATCCTCGACCTTTTTTGGTTCTATCTCCGTAAATTTAGTAAGATTCTTTAAATCCCTAAATGTAAAAATCGCATTTAAGACAGTCAATAATTTAAAGAACCAATTGGTCAGTAGAGTGGACAAGGCAGGCATCCTTTCTAAATCGGGAGTTTACTCTTTAAAATGTGATGATTGCAACGCAGTATACATTGGCCAGTCTGGAAGGAAAATCTCTACACGCATTAAAGAACACGTAGCGCTTTTTGAAAAATTTAAAAATACCAATGTCAGTGATACCAAATCAGCGTTTGCGAATCATTTGCTGGCCTCTACTCATAATTTTTCTCCGGGGGTGGGAGCTGAAATGCTTCATGAATGCCCTAAAGGTAAGAAGCTTGACCTTCTGGAGAAAATGGAAATTACAAAAGCTAAAAAGAGTCCTGTTCTCGTGTGTGTGAATGACGTGTTTACTTTTGAACCTAATTTAATTTTTAACAATTTAATTTAGCTAAGTATCGTTTAACATTTTTTTTGTAGTCACATTCTTCAATTTACATTGGCTAACGTGTTAAGTTGTTTTTAGCATTAGGTCCGTATAGCTGATAGGTTTTACGCTTATACTTATAACCTTGTTGTACCGGGTTCGATTCTCGTTGAGTCTATGTTGTTGCGTTCCACTTTTTAATTTTTAATTTTTTGCTCTGTACAATTATAACCTTAAAATTATTGTTTATTTATATACTATAAGTGTGTGGATGGCTTCTAAAGGTTTTTCATTGTTTTATGTAAGTTTTTAGTTTTGTTTAAGTGTTATTTTTATTTTAGGCCTGATGATGCTCTAACTAGAGCGAAACACGTGTAGCCCGTTTAATTACATGTTGTGAGACCGTGACTTTGTGTTTTTCTTTGTTTTTCGTCAATTTCATCAATTAGGTAAATATTGTACAATCAGTGTCCAGGAATAAAGTAGTAAGAATCAGATCTTCATGAAAATGGTTTGTAATGAAGTAAGCTTGGTTACTAAACTTGCATTGACTGTCAGTATTCTCTTGAAATTTTTAGTCTCCATCCGAAAAAACAATGTACAAACTTCTAAGCATTTTCAAGTTATTCCATAGGGCTTTAAAAGGGACCGCGTTTCGTGATATTTTAATCAGTTTTGTTGTTTACTTTAGAAACAATTAAATGACAGTCAAGCCGAGTCAGGTGAAACTCTTGACGTTGTCAATAAAAAGAAAGTGTTGCTGATATAGAAAAGTATTACTGAAGGAAGTGTGTTCCTAATTACGAATTACGTTTATTACGTCTGTTAAAGAGCATGGATAAGGAGAAATTCATTTATTATAGTCTTTAAAAACAGTAATGAAATAATGAATTTTATATTGAATCGAAGAAAATGTTAATATTTTCCTTATTTTCAGTGATGATAACATTTGAAACAAACGACAAAATGCAAAGTCTCGGTCACAAAACTGAAGTTTTCCAGTCGTTTGTTTTAAATTATATGAAGGTCTCATTGAGCAAAATGGACAAATTCTTTCAACATGATGATTTTTCGGAGAGCCAAATATCAGATACAACACAGACGAAGAAAAGTTTAATAGTTTTCAGATTTGATGATAAACCGTTTCAGATCCAAAGTATCATTAATTTATAGTGAGTCAAATTACGTCGTTCTATAGTATGTAAAGACATTCGATTTCAAAGTGGTTCATAATTAAAAAACAAAATTCAATATCGATGCCACTACATTTTAACATTCCTTATTATTTTTTGAGTCTCATATTACCTAAGTATGAATAGATTTTCACTCCGAATGATGAATATATCATTGATTACTGTTATGGAGAAAAAAGCTTAAATGCATTGTTTTTCATACGTTCAGATCGGATAACTCAATTAAAAAATACATTTTTTTAATCTGAAAATGATGCAAGTAAAGCACCGAAGCGTCAAATAAAAAAAAAATCCATTACAATATTAATTAACTAAAAAAGAACGAAGATCTAGCATTTTTCTTTATATTGCATACATGCAAGAGAGAATATATAGTAGAAGAGTTAAATTAGAGATGAAAAATCAATGAAAATATAGAAAGTAGTAGAAAAATGCCATAGAAATGAAAAATATAACCTTTCCTAAGGCAAACGCTTGCTGATATCATAGTTTTAAATGATACCTTAAAAAAAAAGCACAAGAATTTCTGAATAAGCTAATTAGATCTCTTAACTTAATAAGAAAAAAAGACCTAATTCGGAAAGAAATCTCAGCATTTTTATTAGTCATTTTTTTAACTTTTAAATTAAATCGTGAAAAAATCCTCGACTGAAACCTTAATTTTTCAATTATAATGCCGGTCTCATTAAAATTCGAAAACTTTATTGGCATCGTTAGGACCGCGCAAGATAAAAAGGATGGTATTCTCTATTCAATGGCGATTCTTCATTTTTATTATTAGGTTCATTTTTTCATAAAATTTAACGTGAGGTTAAAATAAAGACTGTAGAGGATATTAATGTAGCTAAGATCTAATTATTGGGTGCTGACAACCATTAATTACCTGTCAGATAAAAATCCTGTATAAGAAAGGTTTATTAACTCCCCT
This sequence comes from Anthonomus grandis grandis, assembly GCF_022605725.1. Classification (NCBI taxonomy): domain Eukaryota; kingdom Metazoa; phylum Arthropoda; class Insecta; order Coleoptera; family Curculionidae; genus Anthonomus; species Anthonomus grandis. The sequence goes on along the minus strand of NC_065548.1, from coordinate 23,706,598 downwards.
ATAACGTTAATTGTTCCAACCAGAGTTAATTTCCAGAGGTTGTCGATACAGAAAATATTAAACTGAAACGACATATCATAATCAAGTATAAAAAGAAAAATTAAAAATACTTACCTCATGTACAATGGTGAGTTTTGGTCTTTCAAACACAAATTGGTTGCACTTAATAGTTTCATTTGTATCTCTATTTTGACACTCTTTCTTATTAACTTGAAAATCAGATTTGTTTACATATAATGTGTAGTTGTATCTTAAGCATTTGTCTGGTAGGCCTGCTCTGTATGGCACAACGTTCTTAAGAAATTCTGGCTGAAATTGTTGGGTATTATGTATTTCACATTCTGGTATTAAACACCTAAAAATAATAAGAATCATATTCCAGTAATTCAACCACTCTTATATTTCTCAGTGATTTTTTTAAATTTTATCCTTCAGGTTCTTATGGGTTTTTTATCTATTTTTGATAATTTTAACCCACTAAAATAAAATGAATATTCTATATCATTTTAAATATTTCTTAAAAGAAGAAAATTCTGTTCCCTACTATTTTTGTTTTACGCCATTATCAAAATTGTGATTTTTATATAGAAAGTTCCTAGTTAAATGTTCCATTATCGTTCGAACGATCCTATTGAGATAAACCTATAGACCAAGGAAGTTAGTGGGATTACCCATATTCATATACACTCTTTTAAATTATCAAGATAAACAGATAATTAGAATTTTTTTAAAAAGTACAATTTTTTTAGATAATAAGCAAAGGTCTAAGATTGCTTCGTTAAAGTACTCTGGAAATTGAAATAAGCCTCACTGATTGTGATCCTCCAAACGGGATGAGACATCCACAAAGATCAGACAATTTTTCCACAAGAAAAGAGTGATCAATTTTATCGAATGCTTTACTGAAGTGAGTGTAAACAGAATCTACTTGGCAATATTATCCTTGTTATCCAGAATAAACTGTGAATAAGAAATCAGATTTGTATCAATGAATCTGTCGAGAAAAAACCTATATTGCTTAGGAGGTAATACTTTTTTGACTAAAGAAAAAATAAATTTATGAATAATTCTTTCATAATCATTTCCAAATATACATAGCTTTGATACAGGTCTACAATTCTTTATATCAGTTTTGTCAGGCGATTTCGAAATGAATATAACGATAGCTTCCTTTCAGATCGGTGGCAATATTCCCAACCTAAGCGATTAATTAAATATTCTAAGAAGTAAATATTGCCGGTACACTATCAGTTCCGCTTCTTTTTTGAGGTCTAGGTCGCGAAGTACTAAAAGAATCTCTCTATCTTGAATTTACAAACGACTATGTTCAGCTATTAGACGTTTCGCCCTACTTCTTAGGAACTTACTTAAATACGTTAAAATCACTAATTTCCATAAAACTTCAATCTTGCAAATCTTGCTATAATTTCCTTTAGAGTGAAATCAAAAATTGATATACTTTCATTAAGTGATGCTTTATTTAAGAGAATACTCTAATTAACATTTGATAGTGCAGTATTAATATTGAATTAATACTTAATGGGACAAAAATAGTCAACTAGTTTATTTACACACTTTCAATACTAAACACGATAACTTACGACTACTAGAAATATTTATTTTCACTGTATTTATTTACTACTATTACTTATGTCCAATTTAAATATCGCGCCAATATTCCGAACTGCACTGTACTGAACTATCAACTGCCTCCCAGTGGTGACGCGGCTCCTTTTATACTCGTCAACCGAGTATAAAAGGAGCCGCGTATATTCGAGACGTTATACTGTGTGCCATTTCTGTCATTTCGGAATGTCCGAGAACCAGCTGGTTTCTCGGCATTTCCAATATCGTTATACTGCCTAAACTCATTTTGTCTCTAAATTATTTCAAAGATGGTGGATGTCGATATCGGCAGAGCGTTGTCTCTTGCAACTGGACCTTTTGTAGAAATAACAATTAACAATTTCCTATAGAAAATGACATTGGATAGAATAACAGCACACGAGAACTTTCACGCTTGTAGATTTGAAGACCAACAACTAACATGCTGCGAATCATCCTCCAGTCCAGGTTATCGAGTCCGCATGCGAGTTTGGGAATTGTTAGGCGTCTCAGATCCTCAGAAAACAACTCCTTTAGAGAACACTATGCGTCTGCAAACATCATTATAGGTTGGCTTCTGGTATGACGTCTCTTTGGTAACCAGGTAGAAGATCTTTCTACCAGTCTCTTTATCCGTTATCTTGTGTGCTTGCTGGACTCGAGGGTTAGAACGACGCAGCTCTTCAATTTCTGAGTTTTCTTTTATGGCAAACTGCAGCTATGCTTTCAGACATTTATAAATCTTTAACTACACAGTGTGACAGAGCATACTAAGCTAGAGTAGTAAATAAGTCTCGATATACATCACAGGTCAGACGGTACCGAGTCTTTCGGCGATTAGAATGCTGAGCCATGAATTTATCGAAAATCCGACTCTAGTTGGAAATGCCGCAGGTCAGCGTTTTAATGTTTTCCATAATAGGAGCAAGTCGGTTAAAGTGAATGACTCCAGATTCACTTTAACCGACACACCTCGGCGATTTTTGTATTTTGGAAAAAACATCGTTGATGACTTCCAGCAAATGGTATGGCCCATCCGAGGATATTTGAAGTTTCGGTGACAGACTTCCCGTTTCTTAGGGTCATAAAGCAGAATTAAGTCACCGCTGTTGTACTTCTGGTCTTTGGCAATGATACCATCTGCGTCTTTCATCTGATCGTTGGCATTTCGACTGGAAATTCGCACTTGATTATGAATGATATCCATTCTCCTACACATCTCACTGAGCTGTAGTTCTCCCTGGCAACATCGGTTTTTGACGAGCAACCAAACATCAGATTACATGGGAGACGGAATTTTCTTCCCATCAATATTCGCACTGGAGACTCACCTATGGATGGAAAACCTATTCCAATCAATTTAGTGGCTCGAAAATTATTTGCCCAAATACCGATTAATGGTTCTATCTATTCTTTCTACCATGCCATCTGACTGCAGGGGTAATGAAGTAGTTCTCGTTTTCTTAATTTCAAGCATCTTACAGATGTTGAACTGGACTAAACTGGATTCAAAATTTAGCTCTTGGTCTGAATATAGCTCGAAAGTTACACCAAACCGACAGATCATTTCTTTTATTAAGGTGTTTCTGTGAGGTTTTCTGGTTTGGTCAAAAATGTGAACGAAGCGTATTATATTAGCTTCAAATTCTTGCAAGGACTCCCCTGACTTTTGGTACTGATTTTTACCGAACCGCGTACATGTTCTAGGTATGACTTGCCATAACGCATTTCCAAATGCCTCACTAGATGGTCGTACACTTCTTGCAGGATGGCAGCAGCATCTCCTCTCAAGACCAATGTAAGGGCAGTGGCCTTCTCCCTAAATGACCAACCGTTTACTCTTGCTGGTCACTGCTGAAGATTTCCAGGACAGTTCACCGATAGTCAAATGTTGCGATTCTGCTTTGAATTTCCTGGATCCTGTCTTTCACCAATGAAATAATTCGCTTTTCTAGTGAAGAAGTATTTTTCAGAATTTCTTATTTTAACTCCTTCTTAGTTTCTAAATTTTTCGCAGTCCTTTTCCTACAGCTCCCTTCCACTACAGCTCGGATGCTTTTAAATCCACCAGCTTTGGCATTTTCACACACCTTAGTCTATTTTTAACTATTTTTGTCCACTATTATTTGTTTTGACCAATGTCCAGCTAAATGACATCCAATTCATGTCCCACGTCTGAGATCACTGTAGCGTTTTTCCCGTTCGTTCGAACACGATCACTCACTCTACTTTCTCGGTGTTTGCAATATCGTTACAATATACTAACTAGACCATTGTTTCTAAATATTCTAGAGCAACTGTACGCAAGCTGTGTGCCCACTGCTTGCGCTACCGAGATGATTTCCAAATGACGGAGAACAGCTTATAACATTCTTAGCGTTTAAGATCATATTACTATAAAATAAATAGTATTTCTAGTAATTTAACTACAACTATCAAACTTAAGTATTTTTCCTTTGAATATTATTATCTCAAGCGAATTCCATGTGTCATAGTTCTCTGAAACATTAATCGTTTACAGTTCACTGTTACAGTTATAATAAATATCTGAATACATTTGGAGTGCCCAATAACGCTATATGAATTTTAGATTTTTCATTCAATAATTTCAAAGTATGTTTAGTAGTAACTCATGTCTAAAAATGGATAAACTGGGTAATAAATAAATTCCCCAATTTATTGTACGGCGTTAAATTTCTGATAATATGATAGGAAAAGAAATGGGACCATTATAGGGTTAGGTAAAAACTGTAAAAAATTTAAAAAAACAAGAAATTTAATACTATCAAATTAAGAAAAAAAAATTTTAAAATTTAAAATGAAAATTATAATTTGCTATGCGGATTTGCTATAGCGGATCAGAGACAGTAAACCATTCCTTAAAATTAAAAATTTCGACTTTTTGACGTTACCAGAATAACAACAGGTACCCTACTTCCTATTAAATTAGATAGCTAATCAATAAACATAAAAAAACATATGGTCTTTTTAAAATTATATGGCAAGTATGGGAATATTGACTTAGTATGTTTATATTACTTCTTTTAAATCTTACGTCCCAACTACGTTTCACCATAACATCGAGTATAATACTTTACTTATAAATATTGAACTTTTCTTGGTTCCTAAATTGCTTAACAGATGCCGCTAGCTGTTTCGTGTATTTCAGGATAATGACCTGACCAGCTCAATGGTTTTATGAAATAATATTTAACGTATGCATATTATGTTAAATATAAGATTCTCCGGTATTATCAGTCAGTATAACCGGTAACATGAAATATTTTGCACTTACCTATATTTTATATCTCTGGCAACAAAAATATAGTTCATGGTAAATACCGAAAACATAACTACAAAACCTAAACAGAGGTAATAGAAAAACTGAAATTTTCCCCATTTTCCAATTTTGAGTAGGGTTTCTTCTAAAACTAACACTTCTGTGGTAGCCATTGATTAAAATAATAGTAATAACTTATAACACCACTTAAGTCTTTACAAGCACCAAGTGCAATACGCAAATATGCAGCGTCGGCGCGCTGAGTACTTAATACGTTAGAAAGAATGAGACGATTTTTTTAGAATATTATAAGTAAGACAACGACTGCAGGTAACATTTATCTTTAGAACAACGAAACGAATCGTCGTATGTGATTATCGATACTGGAATAAATCGATTTTTTAAGAAAATCCTACAAGAAACTTTGCTTTGGTTAACTTTAGGTATCATAGATATTTTTGTCTGAGAATAAAAGGATGAAGGAAAAAAAGCAATAATTTTAATAATATTATATAATATGTAACATGTTAATTTCAATTACCCTTATTTCAAATATTTCATAATTTAGTACAAGTCTTAAAACGTAAGTAAAATTTTAAAATTATTTTCCACATAATATGGTATACGTGTTTTGCTCTTAAATCAATAAAATAACCATCAACAGATTTATTTGATTTTTAAAGAAGAACATGAAATATTTAATTTTGGAAAGATTATTACTTTAATATGACTTTAATTTTAAAAAAAATATTGATATAAATGATTAAAATGTTCTAATAAAAAATTGTGTTTAAAAATTTGATTTTTTAATATTTAGCTTATTTTTTTGTTTAAAGTTTTCCGGGATATTTGCCAATGTAAAAAGTAATATAATAAACAAGCAATATCCAGAGTGTCCCAACTACATATATAAACGATTTTTTTTCTCCCCTGTAAAAAAAAAGTTAAGATAAAAAGTATTTTAATAATTAGTAATTTTACAGTGTGTCTCAAAAACAAAGTTTTCATTGTAAAATAGGTTTTTTTTTAATGGAACGCCCTGTATATTTTACCAAATTTGTACTCTTAATTCGACATCAAAAATTTATAATACACTATACGTCAAATATTGATGGTTTTTGAGATAAGTAAGTAAATAAGTATGATGTATTATTAGTAAATAAATAAGATGGTGCTCATTCTCATAACTCGCAGATTGTATCAAATTTTTTTGACAAATAGATTTGTAATTTGAAGTAGAAGTCCTGTCCGTTGGCCAGCCCGGTCACCTGACTTAACACCACTAGATTTTTTGTTGTGGGGATATTTAAAAGGACAAGTTTACGCTGAATAGCTATGAAATATGGATAATTTAAAAAACAAAACGTTACACGTGCTTTTAGAGCATTTCTTTTTATATACCTCAAGTAGAAACTATGGCGTCAACATTTTTTTTAATGGAACACCGCGTATATCATGCTATTTTACAAGTCTTCGATATATGCTGAATACCTTTTGCATAACATACCTACCATATGCCTAAAGTCAGGAGTCAAGTCACGTAGGTCAAGTGACGTAATAGACTGATGAAACATACGACATAAATAAAAAATAAAAATTTATACAATATTTATTTCAACTGGTGTTCAATTTGTTGGCCATTACCTTAAATGCATTTTTGAAGTCGGAAAATAACTTTCAATTGCACATTTTCAATCACTTGCGGATCGATTAGTCTAATTTCTTGTCGAATTCAGTGCTTTTAATCATTAACATTATTTGGTCTACTTACATAAACTTTCGACATCAAATAGCCCCATAAGAAAAAATCTAATGGGGTTATATCCGGTGACTTTGGTGGCCACTCAATCGGGGTCGTCTTCGTCCAATCCATCTGTTAGGAAAAGTTGCATCAAGAAATTGTCGAACGGCGATGGCAAAGTGAGAAAGTGCCCCGTCTTGTTGAAGCCATGTCTCGTTACTAGGTATGTCCAGCTTCTTGTGGATTAGGGAAAAAACAACTAAAGCAAGGATAAGTTCAAACTGTAGAAAGTAGTTTTGCATACATATATTAATTTTTTGAAAGCGCTTTATGTGTATGTATTGTTGGGTCATCAATGAGGATTATGGGTTACCCAATATGTGCAATTTTGCTTGTTAACATGTCCATTTAACGTAAAGGTGGCCTCATCAGCAAAAATCATATTTCGAATGAAATTTCCATTGTCATTGTTAGCCTCAAGAATCTGTTCACAAAACTGCACTAGGCGGTCAAAATCGCCTTCTAACAATTCATATATCAGAATGTACTTTATAAGAATGATATTTTTTTTTTTTATAATTTTTTTTTTATAAAAGGTAACACAAAATTTACAGCATCACAAATAATTATATATATATATAATTATATAATTATTATATAATATATACATATTTGTGATGCTGTAGATTTTGTGTTTTTACCTTTTATAAAGTGTATGACCAGCATCTTTGGGATAATGAATATATTTTTCGAGTTTGATATTTATTTGTTTACACTGATTGACACATATTGATACTTATTTCCACGAAGTATTTTTGGCACTGACCCTACTGATAAATTCCAATTGCTGGAAATTGTACTAATTGCAACATGGGGATTATACTCCGTTTTTGATAGAACATTATTCAGCGTAGCATCTTCAGTTACTTTTGGAGATTTTTCTTTGTATAAATTTCTTATATCGCCGTGTTCTCTAAATTTTTATTCAATTTTGTAAAGATGGAACTAGTATTAATTGCAGGACGATTAACATGAGTTGCATTAAATAGATTACACACGTCTTGTGTACACACCCGGTCTCCAAAACCAATCATCATGAGTATTTCAATTCCTTCTTTTTTTTCAAATGCATTTTATTAAAAAATGATACGTGAAATTACAACTAATATGACAATTATACTCACAAATACATAACAAACCGTCATCAAGTAGGTTCTAAAATTAAAAACTTCGAAAATAATAAGGTCTACTTACTTTCTGAGAAATCAAATAAAAAATTTATGTTGTCGTCATTGTTTCTAATTGAGACACCTTGTAACAACAATGTTTATTGCAAAGGACGCATTGAATCAAGTGGACAACAAATTAAACATTAGCTGGAACAAATTTTTATGTTTTAGTTTCATATGTTTCGTTAGTCTGTTACGTCATATTTGACAAACTATTGACTTTAGGCATATAATTTGCTATACAAAACGTGTTCAGAATAAACTTCTTTTTTTTCAAATGCATTTTATTAAAAAATGGTACGTGAAATTACAACTAATATGACAATTATACTCACAAATACATAACAAACCGTCATCAAGTAGGTTCTAAAATTAAAAACTTCGAAAATAATAAGGTCTACTTACTTTCTGAGAAATCAAATAAAAAATTTATGTTGTCGTCATTGTTTCTAATTGAGACACCTTGTAACAACAATGTTTATTGCAAAGGACGCATTGAATCAAGTGGACAACAAATTAAACATTAGCTGGAACAAATTTTTATGTTTTAGTTTCATATGCTTCGTTAGTCTGTTACGTCATATTTGACAAACTATTGACTTTAGGCATATAATTTGCTATACAAAACGTGTTCAGAATAAACCATAAAATTGTAAAACATCATAATACAGGGTGTTTCAGAACTATGGGATCAAACTTCTGGGGGTTGTTTAGTGCAACAGAAGAATCCATTTGAGTATAGGAACCCATGTCCGGAAATGCGTCACTACGCCACTACGGCCCTAAGACGCGTTAAAATTTATAAAAAACATTAATTACCTAAATAGGATCTGCTGCATTTATTTTTACCTCTTGTACATGATACCATAACAACAATTGTTTAAAATCAACGCTTATCAATGTTAATTCTCAATGTCATGTTTAAAAATTTTATAGCTTACAATTTTTAAACATTTATTACTAATGGAAAACTTTACCAATCAAGAATCGGCGGGTATGCATTTGGCATACGGAGCAACAAACTGCCATTCACGAGCAGCATCGCGGTTGTATCATGAACGTTATCCCGAACGACAGCATCCTGGATACAAAAAGTTTATTGCAGTTCATCGGCGGTTCGCTGAGACAGGCATGTTTAAGACCAAGATGCATGATACTGGTGTTGCTCGAACGGTCGAATTTGAAGAAGAGGTGCTTCAGCGAGTTGCCGATGAACCATCAAATAGCACACGTGACGTCGCTAAGAATATGAATACGAGTAACGCTTCTGTCTGGCGGGTACTACACGAGCAACAACTTCATCCTTACCACTTCCAGAAAGTTCAAGGTATGACTGCAGCCGATTATCATCCTAGAGTTCAATTTTGTCGATGGCTTCTGGATCACATCATTGCACAACCAAATTTTTTACGATATGTTTTGTGGACCGATGAAGCCTCTTTCACAAGAGACGGTATTTTTAATAGTAGGAATAGCCATGTTTGGGACAAATAAAATCCTTATGCAATTTTTCCAAGAAAACATCAGAATCGTTGGTCTGTCAACGTATGGGCAGGCATTGTTGATGAATATTTAATTGGGCCATACCTTCTACCGGAACGGTTAACAGAACCTATTCATCTGCGTTTCTTGGAAGAAGTTCTCCCAGAACTCCTCAAATTTTCAGTGTGATCAAATTTTTAGTGTAGTCCGCCGAAATCATGTGCGGCGTTTAAATCGGTGTATTGAGGTTGGAGGAAGACATTTTGAACAATTGTTGTGATGGTATCATATACAAAAGGTAAAAATAAATGCATCAGATCCTATTTAGGTAATTAATATTTTTTCTCAATTTAAACGCGTCTTAGGGCCGTAGTGGCGTAGTGACACATTTTCGGATATGGGTTCCTATACTCAAATGGATTCTACTGTTGCACTGAACAACCCCTAGAAGCTTGATCCTATAGTTCTAAAACACCCTGAATATAGGGTCCATATCCATTAAAAAAATGAATATTGACGCCATAATTTCTACTTGAGGCACCCTATATAGAAATTTTTTATTTCGAAAAACGCAAAAGTGACAATACTAAGCGATGCGCCCAAAAAAATGAAACAAGAAAATAATACCTAAATTTTAAATGAATTTGTTCCTTTCATGGTGAATGCACTGTTGATATGGATTTATTGTATGTAATAATACATAAAAGGTTTTCATTAATTTCAAATGTTTAAAAATGATACCATAAGTTTCTTGCAGTTTGTCCGTATATAAGATCAACAGCTGTATAGTTTTTGAGATGTAGCCTTACCATTATGTTTAAATAATGAATTTGTTTTTTTTTTCGATCGAAGTTTCTCTTTCGAAATAAAAAGAAGACCTTGACGTCGTGAAGGAAACTTTAGTGGCTTATTTTTTTCCTATTATCCACATAAATACAAATTCGCTAATTCCAAGGATTCTGCGTACTGAAAACTTGTGGTCAGCTCCAAATACTCAGTCCTTGGAGAAATCCAATAACACATTATGTTAAAATTATAATATAATGTGTTAATGCATTTCCATAATTTCCATATAACAAAGGTTCTTTATTATCTTAATAATATCTATGAGTTTTTGCATTGGTACATTTCAACATGTTTTAAAAGAAGGTGAGATAGGGCCATTAAATAAAACTGGATCAAAAAGCGAACTTGGCAATTACAAGCCAATATCTTTAATTTGAAATATCTCAAAAATATTCGAGACTCGAGATAGCAAAAACCGCTTTATGGTCATATTTATATATACATTAAACCATATGCACAGTTTGGTTCCAAATTATACATTATTGGATAAATATAAATACATTATACAAAATAACAGAATACATTATTGACCGAAAACTTACATGCACAGAGGACAGTTATAGGACCTTTATTTTATTCACCATTTATATTTTACGTATACACCAGGGCAGTAATTAAATGTTGGAGTGTTTACTGGATCAATAAAATTAAAATTAGCAAATTTAAATAAAAGATTAAAAGAATGCTAGCCTATACATAAATATTAATAAAAAAAGCAAAATACAACAAAAAATTAAATATACCTATTAAAAGAATCAACACCCTAAACATAAATCAATATTTGACAGCAGAGTTGAGTTTTTTATACTTCTGGTACTTCAAATAAATCTAAATCCCACTTTTACATGCAGTCTTAAAACATTCTATTTATAGGAGAACAGCTTAAGGAAGAGCTTTGGATTTCTTATTCTTAAATTGATCTTTAGAACTAAAAAAATGTTTGTGTTTTTTGTTATTAACAATATAATAAATAAAAAGTGAGTTATTTACATTATGTCTTTCATTAAGACTTCTTAAATCAAACTCTAGCAATATATTTGAATATGATATTCTAAACGAATATATAATATGAGTTTTGTAAAATGCAAATATCTTAAAGATTTTCTATACTTTTCTTATCATATTACTGTGAATTTCGATCCAATGCATTATAGAGACATATAGTAGGTTTAATTTTTTTTTAAATATTTGGTGTTTCTTATTTTGAAACGCAGAGTTTCTAGGCATTGCTTAGTAGTATCTATTTCTTTACTTTTTAGTCAAAATAACATCTTTTACCTAACTACATGTGGATAAATTAAGAGTTTTGGAAGAGGTAAATAATTATGATACTACAAATCGCACAGATTTTATACTGACAGGCAGATGTAACACAAATCAGTTGTTCAACTCTATTCTGTACAAAGGCTTAATAGAATTCAATAAATTGCCTGTGATCAGTAAAACCTCTGATAATTAACACAGTTCAAGAGGATTATTATACTTTAGGTTTGCCTGCAGTTGTACCCCAAGATCTCTCCTCCCTCAAGACTCGCATTTGGTAAATAAAGCTAAATAAAAATAATTATATTTAACACTGTTTAATTTTTCTAAGAAGGAGATTATATAGTCTTTAAATATACGTCCGAAATCTGCAAAAATGAGACTTTTAATATATTTAATAAAACTGTTTATGTAAATAATCTTCTAAAAGACAACTGAAATGGAAGTGATGTAAGTTTTGCTGATGACACAGCAATTTCTTACTTTAGAAAAACCTGGTCGCCTGCCCAAAAAATCAGAGATGTAAAAGAAAAAGCAGATCACACCCATTGACATTTTTCAATGCTTTCAAATGAATAAAATATCTTTAAATTAGTTCAAAACCAAATACGTTTCTTTTGCTTTAAGTGCTCAAGTATCTTTCCTAAACTGAAATTTTTCCAATTCAAAATCTGAAAACGTTATATCTAGGTATAACGACTTACAAGGACTTGCGTAGGGATAAGTAAGTAGAGTATAAATACAATATATCATCAAAAAAAAAATTATTGGCCAATTTAAATTCCCACACTAGTCTTTTTTAAGATTAATCCACTGAAAATCGTTTACTATGCATTGGTTCAAAACCAAGCTATAATAACGGGTTGAAGTACTGTAAGGCAATGCGTTTTGCATAATCAAAATATGGTTCTAGAGAGATTGTATGGAGGTTTAAAAATTGACAGAAAAAGTATGACACCAAAATTTTTTAATTAATATCACATACGCTAAAACTTACAGAGTAAAATTTTTTAGTTCAAAGTAACAACAGTTCAGACTAACAGAAGGGATATTCCGTGCTTTGTTCTACAAATTCGTTTAAGTGATTTAGAAGTATTTTTATATTTTAAATTGGATTATATATTTTGTGAACTAAACGTAATAGTTGTGAGACTAAGTAAAAATGTTTGAATTGTTACAAAAAACACGATATGACTTTTATGTTATAACGCTAATAAGCCACAATATTGATGCTTCATTGTTAACCTACTTATTTCATTATATAAGCTTAATTAAATATCAAAGAATATTTAGCTGAATTAGCCAAACAGTTTTAGTTGATTTATTTAAATTCCTGCTAATGTTTAGAGAAATTCCAGGCTGGAATATTTCCTTTAACATGTTTATTGGTCTGAGGGTAACAAGGTGGTCGATTATAGAGATAATTATCTATATTAGAGCTTAGGTTCCGATATTTTTTCCGAAATTTAAGGGCGAATTACAAATTAATATACAATTAATAAACATCAAGGCACGCTTCAAGTTTACACTCTCCACCAGTACAAAAATACAAATAAACGAATTATTTAAATTCAAGGATTTCCTGTAATTCGGTTGTTTTAGATTACCTTATCAACATTTTAACAAATGTCAAATTCATCTACCACAACACCTACATAGTGTACTATTAGATATGTGATTATTCAGAATTTACTTATTTTGTTCGGCTAAAATTAGTTTCTTAAAAATAATCTAAAAATTAATGATTCTTTTTTTGGTCATATCCTTTTTTGATTTCTATGTGAGAATATTTTACGTAATATTGCAATATTCGTTAAACATAAAATGTATAAGTGATAGACCGGTTAGGGGGTGACATGAGAATATCATAAAAATGCTCCCAGTTTTAAATCATATTTATTTTAAAACAATTCATAAAATTGAATGTTTTTTTGGCGAAACGCTTAACAATAAATATACATACATCCAACTTTCACGCTTATGCATGGTAAAAATTCTAACAATAGTGTTAAACTCAACAGCTTTAGACAGACATAGGAATAAAATTATAGGTTTACCATATATACGTGTAGAGCTACAATAGGAAATCAGTAATAATTAAAAGCAAAAATTCTGCTAAAGCTGACAATTTTACTTATCAATATGTATTATAGCTTGATAGGAAATATACCTAATATAGAAAGGGGTTCATTTATTTGTCTATTTAATACGTAACACATATCTTAATGTTTACACATTTGCTAATCAGAGTTTTACTATGTTTTTTCGTACATCAATAATGTATTTTTATGTTAAAAACCTAGCTGGTGGGCTAAATTACGTACCTAAATAAATGTTACAATATGCAATAAAAAGTTTTAAAATACATAATCTTAACAATTTTAATATATATAATTCAATATAAACAACACACAAATTTAATAAGAAAACGTTTAAAATGTAACACAAAAAGAGCTAAATAAACCATTGATAAATACTCAGTCTCCATAAATGGGATTAAACTAAACCAGATAGTTTAGAAAACGTTTAATAACTAGGAAAAACAAAGTACATCTACAGTGTGCTAAAATTGTGCTTAAATCTAAAATAAAATTAAATAATTTACCAAACCATGTTTTGATCGACAATTTATCCAATTAAGATAAGTTTAAATATCACACGAACAATATATGATAATATATCAGTTATACTGTTGGGATTGCCAAATAAGAGACGAACTTGGGCCAAAAACACAATTGTAACATATCCTTATTATAATCTTCACCGTGGAAGTTCTACTTTTTTATTTTGCAATCCCGAAACACTAAACGTAATATTAATCTACTTCATTTTTCAAACTGGAGTCTCATAAAGTTTTTTTTTTAATGGTTTTCTTAGCACGTGGTAGGGTGGCACTGGACTGGTCCTAAAATTTAAATAATAAAATATTTTACTATACTACTTTTTTGCCGTCAAAAAAAGAAACATTTTAGTTTCGTAGGAAGATTAGAGTGCTACTTTCTTCCCAAAAAGCAGAAATAACAATTTTTATACTTTGAAACCGAATTAACTGAAATTTTGATTTCACTTAATCATATATGTTAAACATATTACAACTACTAAGTGTAAATGCCAATCCTCAGTTAATAATTTAACTACCGTAATTTCAATAATAAAATTAATATCTAATGGTCTTAAAATATTTATAGTTTCCGTTTTGTATTTTAATTGAAAATTTAATTATTTATGCTTAATGACACTAACTGAAAAATATTTCTCACTTTAAACGTAGGTATCTTTGCTATAGTTATTAATTTTGACTTATAAGATTAAGCAGTGTACCGACGTTTCGATCTTCTGTCATACTTCTAAACGGTTATCCAATAAGAGCTACCGGACGTTTAAAACAACGTATAAAAGTCAATTTAATATTTAAAACTTTTGTGGATTGAGTGAGAGCTTGAGTCTCCTACGGCATGAGTGAGAGCATATTGTCTTAAGTCGCAGTTTTTTCGGAAAACGTTTCCACAACTGTTACACTCGTAGGGTTTATGGTCGGTGTGAATTAACAAATGGGTTTTGAGGTTCGATCGCTGATTAAACGACCTGGAGCACATGTGGCACTTAAGAAGAGATTCGTACGGAGGATCTTGTGGACCGCGAATGTGCGGGATTGGCAGAACCGTTTACCCCACTCGTTGCATTTGAACCGTTTTACTTTTGAATGGATGTATTTGTGTTTCCTAACTACGGTACGAAACTATACAGGGTGAATCGTTAGGTCGTTTTATGAAAAAAAGTTCTATGAACGTATGTCGGGAGTTGCTTTGTTTCTGAGATACAGGGCGATGAATTGGTTGAAATTTGGTGCAGTTATTTGAAGTTGTAAGACGCTTATTTAGCTGTAACTAGATTGAAATTATTAGGTCCAGTGGCGTGTCAGTGGGTACCACATGCTTATTGTTGAGAAAAAAACAAGGCCAATAATTAATTGTTTTGCAGCTTTTTATTTATTTTTGTATTTAAGCAACAAAAAATACAACTTTTTCGTATCTTATCTTATTATCTTCATATCTGGCTTTGTTTTCGAGAAAAAAAATTTAAAGTATCTTTAACTCATTCTAAAAATTATCCATGGACGACAACATGAAATAAAAACCAATTAATTCGATAAACAATTTCGACCTTAAAGTACATGAGCAAAATGTCCACCCTCCAATGCACAACTTTTTGGTCTCTTGTGTCTTGTTTACTATGATAATAAACATTCAACTTCTACGATTTTTATTATCAGATTTTTGAAATACAACAAAATAACAAATACATTGCTTCTTATGACAAATAATTGGCAAGTCCATTCAAGTACCTCCTTTGTACCTACCTGCTTTGGAGACCAGCTGAAAGTGATAGAGTTGCTATAAGTAAAATTCAGCTGTCAATTAGCAGTCATTTATTACTCCATCATGAATAATTTTACTAACCATGAAATGACCGACATGCACTTCATTTATGGATTAGCAAATGGAAATGCGGAAGAGCACGAAGAATTTACCAGGACAGATATCCTAACAGAGTAATTCCATGTGCAAAAACATTTAGAAAACTACATGCAAGAATATGTGAAACTGGGAATTTTAATAAAAATATGGGTGGTGGAAGACCAGAAACTATAACAACGCCTGAACTGAAAGAAGCTATACTTGATGCGATAGAAGAAGATCCTTCCAATAGTATCAGGAAGATTGCACTGCAGCTTGAAGTCAGTTCAAAAACCGTTTGGAAAGTTCTTAAAAGAAACCTCCTGCATCCATATCACATACAGCATGTACAAGCTCTACTGCCTCGGGATTTTCATCCAAGATTAATGTTTTGCAGGTGGTTGATTCATACGATGGCACACAATAATAATTTCCTACCAAATATTTTATTTACGGACGAGGCAAATTTTTCAAGAGATGCTATTATGAACTTCCACAATGATCATTTTTGGGCCGACGAAAATTCTCACGTTATTAGAGAAACTCATTTTCAGCAATAATTTTCGGTGAACGTTTGGATAGGAATTATTGGTGACTACCTTGGCAAGATTAACAGGTGAATCCTACACGGATTTCTTGCAACACCATTTACCCACTTTATTAGAAGAAGTACCCCTACAAGTAAGAGTCAACATGTGGTTTATGCACGACGGGGCTCCAGCTCATTTCAGTGTTCTTGCTCGTCAGCATCTCGACGTCATCTACCCTAATTGCTGGATTGGACGTGCAGGACCTCAAAATTGGCCGGCTCGCAGTCCTGATATGAATCCCCTGGATTACTATTTATGGGGCCATCTGAAGGCTCTTGTTTATAAAACTCCTGCTCCAGATGTGAATCACTTGAGGAATCGGATAATTGTCAATTGCAATATCATAAGGGATACTCCAGGTATTTTTGAGCGTGTCAGACACTCAATGACAAATCGTTTGCAGTCGTGTATTTTACCAGAAGGTAGGCATTTTGCTCATTTACTTTAAGGTCGAAATTGTTTATCGAATTAATTGGTTTTTATTTCATGTTGTCGTCCATGGATAATTTTTAGAATGAATTAAAGATACTTTAAATTTTTTTTTTCGAAAACAAAGCCAGATATGAAGATAATATAAGATACGAAAAAG
Source organism: Anthonomus grandis grandis (assembly GCF_022605725.1). Taxonomy (NCBI): domain Eukaryota; kingdom Metazoa; phylum Arthropoda; class Insecta; order Coleoptera; family Curculionidae; genus Anthonomus; species Anthonomus grandis. Next base: position 23,689,516 of record NC_065548.1, on the reverse strand, counting down.
TTGTATTTTTAAATGCTTAAATACAAAAATAAATAAAAAGCTGCAAAACAAATATTGGCCTTGTTTTTTTCTCAACAATAAGCATGTGGTGCCCACTGACACGCCACTGGACCTAATAATTTCAATCTAGTTACAGCTAAATAAGCGTCTTATAACTTCACATAACTGCACCAAATTTCAACCAAATCGGTTTAAGGATAGTTATAGTATTTTTAAAATACCGTTATTTTTTTGAACCTTCATCGCTCTGTATCTCAGAAACAAAGCAACTCCCGACATACGTTCATAGGAACTTTTTTTCATAAAACGACCTAACGATTCACCCTGTATAGTTTCGTACTGTAGTTAGGAAACACCCTGTATATAACTATATTCATATAACCATGATCTTAGAGGTCAATTGACAAGTGCCTGTAGGTGAATAATTTGCTCATCAAAATTTTCCTTCAATAATGCGCAGGTTTCACCGACTGTGTGACAAGTTTCGTCATCTTACTAAAATGACAAAGCAGTCGGACCATTTTTTAAGTTTTTAGCAAAAGAAAATGTGATAATTTCTTCACAGCGCATGCCACTGACGGTTATCCGCTGATCATTTCGTCGGCTCATAGACTACAGCAAACAGTGCAATTTTCGGGATGTATACATATAACTCTTGAATTACTTTTAGCTGCTTATCTGCCTAAATTCGACAATTTTGCTTGTTTACATGCCTGCTAAACCAGAAATGAGCCTTATCCTTCTACACGATTTTTCGGTAAAAATATGGGTCAATTATGAGCTGTTCCAATGACCACTGACTGAATTCACAATGCAAAGATTGGACGGCTTCAATTGTTAAATAAGCTGTATTTTGTAAGCATTTAACCCAAGATCTGACTTCAAAATAAGCCACAATGTTCCATAGGAAAGACCCAAATCTTGACAGCGACGACGAATCGATTGTTTGCGATCTTCCCGAACACTCAGCTATAACAACAATATTCCTAGCTGAACAATCTCTAAGCATCCCAGTCGATAGAATGATGTCAAAAAGTTACCGAACTTTAACGTTTGTTTTGCGAATAGGATGATTATGAACGTCATCTAATGGCCGAAATGCATACAAAATATGTTTGACTGATTTTGGAGATACAATACCACAATTTGTAAACGATGCTCTGGCGTAAGTCTGTTCATCGTAAAATGTGAAAAAATACAAAAAATTTTGAAAAATTGAAGCATTTTATGTGGAATGTAATATATTATATGGATAATTTATTTGGAGCCTTAGAAAAATTTGATTTAAGAAAGATTCAAATATGTATTTATTTCTTAATTCTTTGAAAATTGTCCAAAGTACTACTAAGATACTAATAAGTAAATTGTATGTTTCGTAAAAAACGCTTAAAATAATAGTTTTTGACAGTTACAATGTAATGTTTAATATATTTTTAATAAAAGAAAGATCTGCAAAAAACTTCAGAGTTAATTTTTACTTTATAAGACTTATCAATATAAACGTTTTATTAAAATAGACATCAGACATCAATACGATATCAAACAAAAGACAAATAATGTCATGCAGTATTAGAACTGTTAGCTCAAAGGACAATACAAAAACACAAAAATTCATCAAAAAACTGTCAGTATCGTCAAGACAAGTCTCACATCAAAACAAAACGTATCATGCCTGTCTAAGAAGAGTTTTCCAACATCTAAAGCGGCTTAGTCAATATCATTGTCCACAAATCTTCTGATTACTTTAATTCGGCGGTGAGCAGTGGGCGAATTGGACAAGCTCCTCATAGATATCTGACTGTCACTTCTTTTTATTATCGGTTGTGATACATCCTCTTCTTTATTAGTAGTCTCTGAGATAGTGTCCAAGGTGCTGGCGCTCCTTGATTTACTTTTTTTTACATTATCAAGGGAACTGCCATGGAAAAACTCACTCCAAGAATGTCTTTTATCTTTTTTTGACCCAGGCAAGCTTAAATGTGCCATTTTCTTCGGAAGCCGGAGCATTTTGCTAAAAACTTTTTCAGTTTTACTGGAAGAAGAAGAATCAGAACTACTCCTCGACACAGGACTTTGATTCCTAGATCTCCTTTTTACTTTCGGAGAGTAATTCACGAAAACTTCTTTGCTTAGACTTTCAGCACTAGAACTAAGACTTCGGAGAACTCCAGGCTGAAGCACTAAAGTAGCTTTAATCGGGTTGACAAATATATTCGTAGATAACGGTGGTAGGGGAGCATGCTTTTTGTTATATTTTCCACCTCGTTGGTCTCTAGGGGGTGGTTTTGGAGGTAAAGGGGCATTAGACACAGATGATAGTGAATTAGCAAGAAATTCTGCTTTTAAGTTGGAGATCTTCTGAGAAAGATCTGTCTCAATAAGTTTGAAATCATCTGTTGAAGAAGATTTTAAAGAGTCTTTCGCCGATTCTACTATTTCAAGAGGTTTTGGCTCCTCTGCTTCTAAACAAATTCTAGATTCATTGTCCATGGAAGGTAATATGTTAGAAACAGAAGAATGCAGCGAAGATAACGCTGAAGAGAGTTTACTCAAATTAAGACTCAAAGACAAAGGAAAGGTGGAAGAAGTGTCATTATCACTATGGCATGCAGTTACGTTGATGGCATCATCACAGCCAACGTTATTATGGACCATTTGGGATTCACTGTCTGGGTTATTAGAACAAATGGGTCGAACTTTACCATGCAATTGAAAATCGTGGTTATTTTCAGGAATATCATAAAATTCACTCTCACTAGAAGACGATTCCTGCAATTTGTCGATTTTCTTCGCCTGGTCGTTTAGGAAAATTATATTCGTGTCGAATACTTCGTTCTCGTCGCTATCCTACGTGTAGTAACAATACTGTTTTAATTAACCAATTATTTAAATTTATATAATAAATTAAAAAACTTACATCACTAGTAATACTAGCTTTCTTTGGTAATGTAGATCTGGTAACTCTAGTGGATCGAGATCTGGTTAGTGAGCTTGTCCTTTGGTTAGCTATACTCTCTCGAGCTTGTAACTTCAAAGGTTGGTTGGCTATATATAATTGTTCTCCACTGGAGTAACCTTGGCAAATAAGGGATAAGATATTTTGAAAATGTCCAATTACATGTAAATAGTGAAAAAGATTTATTAAAATGATATATTTACTTTGACTTAAGATACCTGAGCTAATATCTTCAACGCTTCTGACTTCGGTGACCCTCTCAGCTACACTGCTGGAGGCAACATCTACTTCAGAAAAGTATACTGAAGCAGATGAAGCCGAGCTGGATCTGTGTGGACTTCGACCAGGTCTACGCCTAGAATTTTTTTTTAATATTATTAAAACTGTTATACACATGATAACTAAATTGTCACATTAAAAACATGCAAAAGTACAACAAGTCAATATAAGAACATAATTATTTGATATTGAAGTTTTTTATTTTAAGCAAAAAGTGTATGTCAGCTATGCATTACGCCTCCTATTTTTCACTCCTGTAAAGTCGCACGAGTGAAAAATACAACATGTACAAGTTGTAGTCATAACTGGGACTGCGTTAACGATTTGTCCATTATAAATTATGATTCTCGAAATTCGAGGGATCAAAACGGGTTTTTGAGAGTGTCTGCATTTAATAATAAAAATAAAGGTCCAGAAAGAAAACAGCTAGATGTCTATATACAGTATACACAGCTGCCGCAAACAGGTGGAATTCACATTTCAATGGATACGATTGGGAGGGTTTTTGGCCCGATTAACGAGTACGAGTGTATCGAAACCTAAATGACATCGGTATAATGAATGTAAATGTTTTTTGATAAATTTCTTATTACTGCTCGCACATACCAGGTTTTTATTAATAACGGAAAATTAATTACAAATCGTCATCACAGAGAGATTCTTAAAGAACAAACATATTGTACTTTTTGTGCCTAACATTTTTTTATTCCACTATTTTAAAAAAGTTGAAATAGAGAGCAACGTAGAGTGGCTAAAGCATAAAATTCGGCATTGTATAGAAATCTTCACGGAACCATTAGAAACGAAATCAGACACGCTAAAGAGGAGTGGATGAGCGATAAATGCCAAGAAGTATTTTTAAATGCAGAAAGACCAGATATAACCATTTCAGAAGTCCAAAACGCTATTAAGATAACAAAAAGTGGCAAAGCGCTGGTCACAGATAACATACCAGTAGAAATTCTCAAAGCCATGCAAGAATATTGCCTCAAAACAGTTCATTTATTTTTTTATTCATTTTTTTCACAGTTCTTCAATCAAATATACAACACAGGAAGTATTCCAGATAAATGGATAGTCTCTACTTTCGTCGCTCTACTTTTCGTCTTCTACTTTCGTCGCCTAAAAGGCCCAGTGCACAATCATGCGAAGATTTTAGAACAATTACTTTAATGACTAATGTGCTAAAAGTGTTCCTCAAAATAATGAATGCACGTATCTACAACGAATGTGAGCCGAACATTACTGAGACTCAATTCGGTTTTCGTAAAGGCCTTGGAACACGTGAGGCACTCCTTGCAGTACAAGTGTTGTTTCAGCATGTAGAGATGTTAATTGCAACGTACACGCATGTTTTGTGGACCACACTAAAGCATTCGATAGATGTCGACACGATAAAATGATGGAATCATTGGAGCGAGTGAGAATCGACGCCAAGTCCAATCAACGTTTATTGGGGACAGAAGGTAAGTGCGGTTGGATGACTCTGAACCTGTTGAAATTCGTCGTGCAGTAAGACAGGGATGTATATTCTCACACTCTTTTGTTCAACCTCTACTCTGAGGATATCGGATAGCGCTGGATAGAGTTCATAGAGGAATAAAAGTCAATGGAGAAAATATAAACAACATTCGATACGCCGAAGACACACTTGATAGCCGACAGCTTGGAAAACCTGCAAGACCTAGTAAGTTCTCGCAATATTACCAGCAGAGCGACCATATGCTCTGGCAAAAAGACAAAGTATGCTGATACCGAAATAACTGATCGTCAATAATGAGGTCGTCGAAAGGGTGGACAAATTCAATTATTTAGAATCTACTCTAACTGAAACTTGGGATCATTCTGTGCATATTAAATGTCGCATAGAGAAAGCACGAAATACTTTCGTTACAATGAGAGTCATGGAGTTGAAAAAACGAATAGTAAATTGCTACATCTACCCGGTACTCCTATACAGATTGGAGAGCTGGGCAGTTTCTAAGGCAATGGCGAAACTAAGAGGAATAGGGGCCTTCGAGATGTGGGTTTACAGAAGAATCCTGAAGATACATTGGACCGGCCATATAACAAATAATAAAGTACTAAACAGAATGAAGTGCCAACCGCAACTCTTACAATTAAAACACGAAAACTTGAATACTTATGATACGTACTGAGAAATGATAATAAATATAGTCTCCTACAGAACATCATAAAGGGCAAAGCAGAAGGAAAGAGAGGTTCGGGTAGAAGAAGAACTGAAGAACTTGAACAACCTGGTTGGCAAATCTCCGCTACCTCCACTGAGCTGTTTAGATGTGCTACCAATGAGGTTCGAATAGCTATGAGCATCGGCAACATTCGCAACGGATAGGGCATGAGAAGAAAAACAAGAAATAGAAAATAGAGAAATAGGATTGGCCAGGGAACATTCTGGATCTAAACCTCATTGAGAATATTTGGGACATGATTTACGGACTTGCTTCCAACGGCTCCCAATAATTTGCAAGAGGTGTCGAGCTATTTTTTCAATTAGGAGAGCGGCGTCTTTTCCATTTGGTCATTGGCTTAATGGCCCCCAAAAGAAATAGTTTCTTTAAAACTGTATCTACGACAAACTATAAGACAAAATTAAAATAACTCACAATGTCTGAACACCATAAAACTGGAAATATATTTTGAATTTCTGTGATAAATAAATATACCTAAAAGACTTGTTCAGCAGCAACAAAAATCATTTTTTAACAGAAATAGCTGGAATAGGATGGAAAATGTCTTAAAATTCCTAAAAAAAAAATAAAAAACCATTTCCTATTCATAGAAGATCAAAAACCTGGAAAACGCAAAAATCTATTTACAATTCCTGGAAAACATCAACAAATTTTACGACAAATACTTGGAATAGAACGAAAAATTACTTCTTAATCTGCCTAACAGATAAGAAGAATTATTTCTTCAAATAGTTTATTGAACTCTTGGAAGTAATATAGTCAATGCCTAAAACAAAATAAAAAATTACAAACCTACGTTATACTAGGGAACAATTACAAATGAGCCAACATTCAGTATAATCTTTAGAATTTGAGACAGATGTTTGAAGTAAAACCATTTTCTTAGAAAACTTTCGAATTTCTTAGAACTTTGAACGCTTTGAAATATCAAAGTAGTTTAATTAGGTTAGCTGAAATATTGGAAATTAAAGATGTAATGAAAGTTCAGTGTCTCACCTTCGAACTAATCGAGGATCCATAACCAAAACATCATCAGCTTCATCACTGGCTTCGTTGGTAGGATCGCTGAGATCTCCAAGACTATAAGATTTTTTTAGTTGGTTAACTATTCCACCGCCGCTCTAAAATATAACATTCGATAATTAAAGAGACCTAAAAACGAGTTTAAAATATACTTACATCGTTGAGATACACAAAACACCAACCAAAAAATCAAGCCATGCAAAACAGCGAAAAAATTAGAAGAAAGCTTAATATTGCTTGTTTGACAAATGAAAATACACGGTGAATAACTTAAAAGACGTTTATTCAGTTCTCACCATACTTAAAATTATATTAAGATCTATATTTTAAGGCACTTGCTTCCACTTGAGCAAAATGGGAACGCATATCCATTACCATATTTTTTTGTATAAATAAAATCAGAAAATGTCAAAAATTCAGTTCCTTAATCCCTCATACGCTAATAAAATAAAATAAAAAATCAGTCACTTCAAACAATAATTAAAGTACCAAACACAATAAGGTAATAATATTTTCAAAATTGTTACAATAACACATATAAACTAACAGAAATACATAGGAATTACAAGTAAATCACAATAATATGGTTGTATAATCATAAGAGTAGTAGGTAAGAGAAAAATTGGTAAAAAAAATTGAATTTTGATTAAATTGTTAAAAAAAGAGGCTGACGGAGATTTTTTTGAAAAATAAAAACAAATATTATAAAAACCTACCGTTTGCTAGTTTGAATATATTTTGTGATGCTAATAAGATTCTCTCTTACCCACAAAATTAAAAATAAACTTAAAAATCACTACTTTCGCCTTCTTCAGTCTTTCCTTTATTTCTAGTAACCCTCTTTGTCGCTTTAGTGCCCCCGCTTTTAACAGCTTTCTCCTTCTTAGGTCTCCCTTTGCCTTTTGAAACCTTTTTATCAATTATTGGTGATTCAACTACATCCTCATCATCACTAATCAACTCGACTTTAACTTTACGAGATTTTTTTACTATTTTTTCTGTCACTTCTTCTTCATCAAGTAAATACAAATCTTCTTCACTGGTTGAAGGTGGGGTCTCGCGTTTTGCTTGGTTATGTTCAGAATTGACGTTTCCTTTAATTCTTGGCAAGTGTTGGCCATTGTCTGTTTGGTCCATGCTACCGGCTTGAGGTGTTATTAGAGAGCTAACGATATTATTTGCGCTTACGGACTGTGTGAGAGAAAAACATGGTGTTAAATGCTTGTTAGATTCAGTTTTGGGTATTTTAGCAACCTTTGTTAGCTGAATCTAGAAATAGAAAATTTATGGAAAATGTATAATTCTAAAAGTGAATTGCAATAACTTAATTAGCAGGGTGGTATATTCAAATTCAAAATATTTTATTTGCCTATAGAAAATACAATTCTTAATAACGTTTAGCAAAAAGTATAAAGATTTGAGACAAAAAGGATCGAATCACGATTATTAAAACGGATGCCAACTTACTCAAAGAGACAGGCTTAATATTAACAAAACAAAAAAGAATATTATAAAAAAAATAGTATATGAATGAGACTACTATTTAGATAATTCTTATAACAAATTAAGTTGTATGTTCAAATTACAATATTTCCTCTTAGTGTAAAATTTAATATTCACTGTTTTAAAGATAACTAAAATAAAAGGTAAGTTTTAATTATAGGGAGGAAAGAAGGACAAACGAAAGAGATTACTTTAACAATTTTTAATTTTTTTCTGAGCCGGTTCTTAAGAAACACTATTTGTTCAAATTTCATCTCACCTTGGAATTTTTCGTTTAAATTTGTACTTGTTGGTGGTAGAAACCATAAAGGTGGAATTTTTGTTTTCCCTATATAAGTTCTAATTAACATGTGGGCTAATAACAATCTTCACTACATTTTTAATTTGGTGAAGTGCAATAATAAGTTAAATTATATATTTTTTAATTAATGTTACTTAATACATAGATCGTGTATTTATTTTTCATGTAGGTAAAGATGGATCTTTACGTACAGAATATAATCGTTAGAATATGTTCTGAATATGCAGAAGCTAAAAAAGATTCATTATTTTCCAGTCATAAAGAATACCACGTAGAAGCACCAACTTGAACACAATCAAAAGATTATTATTAATAGAAATAAAAAACTTACTTAAAATTACGAGAAAAAAAGTTATAGGATGTTTTACATTGGAAAAGCAATAAGCCATAGGGAAGTAAACTGCAAAAATCTGATAAAACGAATACGTTTTTTTCTTGAAATAAATGAATGTAGCAGGTTATGTACTGGAAAAAAGAAACTCGAAAAATTGGGTTCATTTATTGAAAACTCTTTATCGACAGATTTACGATTACAGAAAATATTCAAAGCAACTATGCTACTTTTTGTGGATCAAAGCCTTATGTCGAAGTACCAGACCGAAACTCATGTCTTTATTTTCGGACTTGGTTTCGGTCATGTCTTTATTGCTGCAAAAAGCCAAGACCTGTCAATATAATGACAAATAATAAAAACACCTCATGATATCTGTTTAATTCCATGTTACTTAGGAATATTTATTAAAAAGGAATATTTTGAAAGAAAATAATGGAATACCGTACATTATTGGTGTTCTCCTAAATTGAAAAATTGAGAGGACTTTATATTTAAAATTGTATAACCTACAGAAAAGCATGCAGAGGTCTATATCAGGAGTGGATGAAGCGAAAATGGAGAGCTCCTGTACATTATGTTATGTATCAGTAAATTTGTAACGATCTCCATAATGATTCCCTCTATGCAATAACACATTTATAATATACACCGAATTGTGCAAGTGGAAATAAATAATAATTTGCAAACTATTATTTGCACCGAATTTTGTAACACCCTGTCTAATACAGTGAATTAATGATTTTTGATACGCTGTCCTTGGCGAGACTTTTCCCTTTGTTGAATTGCTAGGATAGAGAATTGTGTGAAGGGGGTGCACAATAATAACCCGACTGTATCCTAACTACTAGGGTATCAACCACATCTAGATATTTCTTACATATGGACCCCTTACTGGATTTTATATCAAAGAATGAATTGACTTAATTGAATTAACAAAATTGTATTAAATAAATTGTTCATACTTAAATTATTAGATCCTACATTTTAAGGAACCTGGAACTTGATCCTCCTAAGAAGAAAATGAAGCCATACATTTTCTTAATTAATACCTATATTTTCGTATTTATATGCTAAATTTGCTTAATATTCAAAGCATTCTGTGTTCTTCATTTCTGTAAAATAACAGTTGCTGTCATATGATTCTCATATATAAGATAAATTGCTAAAATAATGAGAAAATATGACAAGATTACAAAAGGATGGCTTAGTCTGGATATTCAGACAGTCAGGAGTTTGCGAGTCAGAAAGCTGAAAAAATAAGATAGATACTTGCCGACACATGCTTCTGTTTAATGGCTTCTTCAGAACAAGGCAACCAAAAAACCTAGGAAAAATAAAAAATAGGAAGCAAAATTCTATTAACTTAAAATAAAATTACTTAAATTTGTATCACACATATAGCTTTTGCTTTCTTATTTCAGATGTTTTTTTTCCATCCAAATCCGGAGGCACTAAAGGTATTTGTACACAAGTTGGTTGTACGAACCTTTCTGGTATCCCCATGCATTTTTTCCTCTTTTTCCCTTGGTTTTCTGGTTGCCTTGCCCTAAAAAAACCTACATAGCAGAGATATGTCAAGTACCATCCTTATTATGTCTACTTCCTAAAGCATGGAATATTCTAACTAACCCATCATTTTGTTATTTAACTTTTGGTGTTATTTAACTTCCATTTGTGGCAGGATTGCTTTTAAATCCAATATATAGACCAATAAAGAAATTTTAGCAAATTGATATAAACAGGGTAACTTGCAGTCATGCAACTATGGAAAAGTTGTAATACACTACCTATAGCAATAGTATATAAATATTGGCATATATTTTGTCATTCTTCAAAATTTTAAAACGATATCGACGATTGCTAGTAAGTAAGAAAATTTTACATGTAGAGCTAATGATTAGCTCAATTCTGGTACTAAATAGTTCAAAAGTTGCCAATTTTAATAATTGTATGCAAAATAAACAAAGGTTGCAAAATAAACCAAAACAAGCAAAGTGAACGTGTAAATACTTGAAACAGTGATTAAAAAACAAAATGTTAAATCATGCATTAAACGAGGGTGCCAAATAATTCGAATTGTGGCATAAAAACAAAATTAATTACTTTAATGGTTTTAGTTAACATAGTGAAAATAAGTTACCTTTATGGCAGTCTGCATAAGAACAGTCACACCTTTTTGTCCCAAGTCCAGCACCTGTCTGTAACTTTGCTCTTTTGCTTTGTTTATGTATTCATCAATTTCCTTAAATTAAAGGGAAAAATATAGAAAATACATAACCTATTAAACAAAGATATTTTAGATTAATGACGTTACTGGAGTTATGGGCAAGTTGTCTTTTAATGTTGATTAATAATAAATTTTTTTCAAAGGAACATAACCTCGACCTTCCCAAAAATCCATACTGACAAATACAATAATATACGTTATTTCTCGGTACATTAAAGCAATGGCAAACCATGAAATTATAAACCATATCGAATGTTTTAAGTTTTCCTTGTTAAAAAATGATCTCATTGAGGAGCAATATTAAAAATATCAGATTAGATCCGGTAGTTAAAAGGTACCAATGGCCCAAAGGTACAATATGCCTTTGAACAAAAGGTAATTACTAACTACACAAAAATTGGTATGGGGTTTGCTAATGTTTTTTAATAGTTAAATTATTAAACAATAAAAAGCATCATTTGTAAAATTGGCATTTAGTAGCAGAATAGTGCATATTAAAGATATTTCTACAGTCAATGAATTAATGATTATTATTCAAATAATACATTACACAAAATATAAATGTTTGAAGTTAAATCAATATGTACCAATAATAATAAAGATTCGTTAATTACCCAATAAAGCATTAAATGTTCGATAAAAATTTCCTATATGATCTCATCTTACCTGTTCTCTACTGCTTAGCATAGGATGGACGAATTTCCTATATAAAATACTGGATCCTTTCGTAGCTGGCGAAAGCAACCATATCACAAGGATTATTTTGATTTCATAGTAAAATGGAAACCTAAAAAAAATAATAAAAAAAATTAAATCATGGTTTACACAAGTTTCTTTGTGTAAACCGCAGATCAAACTAGTCACTCGTAAATTTATGTAAATATGTACAAACAAAAACTATGTTTACAAAAGCATTATACGGTTATTTTGGAATTAAATATAGTTTGTTAGTCATCATAAAAGCGGCCAGTATCTATTTATACATTTTTGAAAAGTAACATAAATAATAAAATTATGCTTACCAACTAAGGAATATATCTGTGAAAGTTTCTGTGCACGTGAAGAGAGCAAATACTATCCAATACATCATCCATTTCACCTAAAAAAATAGATAATTACATATTTAGACCGTTTAAACTTAAAACATTATTGCGGATATAAAGGGTTGTGAATACTGCAAAATATAAGAACGGACAGGGACAAAATAGTTAAGAATTTACATAGAAGTAGATTGATATAAAAAAAGCAGATCGCATGAGATCTCGTTGATGGAATTTATAAATCAGAGCTTTTTGATAAATATTAAACAGACATTACATATTTAAATAAGAAATAAAAATATTGATAAAATGACACGTAAGGCTTAGGTATAAAACAATATAAATATTAAATCCCAATTCATACACCGATATTTAAATTGCCAACTATTCTGCCTATCTTAAACCCGTAACTATATTAAAGAGAGTCCTAATTTAATTTATTGCTTCATTTCTCCCCATTGGTTCTAAATGAATGCAATGAAAACTGATCCAGTCGTCTGGTTGTTTGTAAACGGAAAATTATATTTTTAAAGAAATCGGGCGAATTAATATATTAATTAAGTATTTTGGAACCGAAGGATTTATTAATAATATATATAATTTAAAACGCCGTTGGTCTAATAATTTTATTCCAAGACTGTTAAGTAGAAAATTAACAAGCTTTCATTGCACCCTTTCCAGACGTTTAGTTTTGGACCTTGTAAACAGGAGACCAGACGATGCAAGAAAGTTCCACTTTTGACCAGACAGCAATATATAGATTCTAACGAAACCCAGCGCTGTAATAAATGTTGGGTAAATCTTAGTTCTGTATTAAATGTCTGTATTGAGTGAATTAGAAGTTCTATGCTTCAATATTATCGATTTGCTTACTGCAGGCCCACAACAGCCGACAGTGAGGTTTTCAATATTTTCTCAAAAGTGGTGACATCTGTAGAAGATAAAATAGATCCATATATTTTTAGGTCATCTACAACAAATAGAAACGAGTACTGAGGAAACCCAAATAATAAATCATTGGACAACGTAATGTGAAATAGCACTTGTTGGATGCCATTCCTCAAGTAGCTTTGAAATCAAAATATATTAGATCTACTTGAATGTGGCTGTAAAAATACTAGCTGCCAGTTCATTACAATAAATGGCAAGGTTGACATCAAATAATCTTTTTGGAAAAATCCATATTGCTGGGGTAAAATAATTCTATGAATAAAGGTACATTTTTCTTTAGTCACAAACAACTCCAACATTTTACTAACGGATGCTAGTTATCTTTTACTGATGGACTCAAAATAGTACAACCAGTCTCATTATATCGGTATATTTCATTATAATGGTAGAGCAATAGACTCCTCCAGTAACCCGTGTAAAAGTATGTGACAAATTATAAATTACAAATGACGTAAGTAAAAAAATGCTATTGACTGTGATATATCGCCTTAAGATTTCCTGGTTATTTTGCCAATTGAGACAGCTAATAACTTAATAAATCACATGCCAACTTCTACCACTTCTCCACTACAATGCTTGAGAAATGTGATTTCTATATCTAACACATTTGAATATAAAGACATCTTATATTGAAATGAGAGATACAATATAAAAACTGAAAAATAAAAAATATGCAGATACATAAACAATTTATGTACATTCCTCTCACCTTACAAATCTTTTTAATTGGTGTATCCATGCATCTGTATTTCCAAGGGTCCTAAAGAGAGCTGAAGAGTGTTTAAGAAGGGAGACAAAGATCAAGTTACAAATTACAGACCAATTCCCCATTATATCAAAAATATTTGAAAAGATCTTGTCAAAACAACTTGTTCAATACTTCGAAAACAAAAAATTATTCAGTGACCATCAGGTTAGCGTCAGATTGGAGAGGAGCTCAGTTATGGGGATTCTTGACCTTGTAGATGCCGTGAAGGGTTCATTTAAGGGCTTACAATATTTTAATACCCTATTCTGCGACCTCAGCAAGGCATTTGACTGTATCACACATTCTATTTTCTAAGAAAAGTCAAGGTCCTATAATTTAAATGAAAATATTATAAAATTGACACAGTCATACCTTGCTGATAGGTATCAGAATGTGCAGGTGCATGAAGTATTGTCTTTGGAGACAATTTTAGATATTGGGATACCGCAGGGATCCTAATTCTATTTCTGATTTTCATGAAGGATCTTCCTCTTAGTTTTAAAGGTGCCAAATTTGTTCTCCTCGCGGATGATACAACTGTTGAGACAAATTTAATGACGGCTAGGGAAGCTGTGAGGGAGTGTGGGAGTGGCGAGCTGAGAGGAAGTGGAGTGGAACAGGTGTTCAATCGCTTACTTTTAAATGCAAAAAAGAACCAGAGTATGGTGTTTTCATTGAGAGAAATTTATGGTGACCAATGCAAATTTGTCAAGTTTCTTGGTGTGGAATTGAATTTGAGGTTGATCTGGGAGCCCCAGATTGCGGGGTTGTGTGGTGAAGATTTTTTGCTTTAGAGGCTCTAGTGGGATGTGTATCTCAGTAAACCCTGAGAACTGTATATTTTTCTATTATCCACAGTAAAGTGACTTATGCTATTTTAGCGTGGGATGGTTCACATTCGGTCCGCGCTTTTGGGCTGCAGAGAAGAGCTATGAGGGTCATGTCGGAGTTACAGAGAAGATTGCAGAGTAGTTTTTACACAGAGCAGCATATTAACTTTTCCTTGTGAATATATCCTGGAACATTTCTTATATAAAAAAAATTGTTGGAAGGCATACAAAACTTATGAGAACGTCCATAATCACAACACTAGTGAAAGATTCAATTTATAGTTACACTCTAAGCAGACCAGTGTAGGCCTGATTTGCTGGATGTCGGACTTTTTAACAAATTACCTTCAATGTCACTGGGTAAGGAACTTCCCGCTAACCAATTCAAAAAGAGGAAAATCAATTTAAAAAGATGTTCTAAAGCACCTCAGAGTTTCTTTAACTTAGAGTCTTAGACATGAGTATTTTCGGGCCCTTAGTAGATAATATTAGTAAAACTTTTAGTTGTGTTTAGAATTTTATATCTAGAATTAATTTTTTAATGTTTATATCATTTTTTGACTTTGTGTAAATGCTTGTACATTTTAACAAGTAATATATTTTGTAGGACAACATAAATAGATTGTTGAAACTTTGCAAAAAGATCAGATGTTACTTTTGTTTAATGAAATTTAATCATTTGACTCAAATGTGTGCATAAGCAATTAATAATCATAATTACTTTTTAGTTTACGGGTATGCTTATTTTTATTGAGTCTGTTTTATGAAATTTACTTTCCTAAAAAAAAATATTATTAAAATATTCCTATAAAAATATTCCTAAGTAAAATATTTTCTAAAAAAAAAAAAAAAAAAAATATAGTAAAATAGAAGGGTCTGCTGGACAAGTGGACCCACCGAAGATAGACTGAGTCCCCTGGTATGAGACAGGCCAAAGCGCACATAGGTGCGCCCTCTGCCTGTCTCACCAAAAATCTACTACGCCTAAAAAGACGCGAAATTCGGCTAGTGACAGGTCTTTTAACCGGTCACTGGTACTTAAGAAGCCATCTCCATACTAGCGGTATTGCGGACAACCCGGAATGCCGATGGTGCTGTGAGGAGGATGAAACCGTTGACCATGTATTCGGGGAGTGCCCAGCACTCACGCGCGCCAGGTTCAAATACTTGGGTAACACTTTCAGTGTACCGAGCGACTTTAAGTCCTTCAGACCAGAGAGCCTTATCGGTTTCTCTAAGGCCGTTGGGCTCTGGTAACCCCCGGTGGGGCATGACGGGTCCATCAGGAGACCTATATGCACAACTGCCTTGGCAGCCCACTGTTTCGTCAATTCAATAGTAAAATAGGAAAACTAAGGTTTTTGCCTAGATTCTAGGAACATATTGGTTGATTCTATCGACTTCAATTGAGATTAAAAATATAGAATTGTCAATATGTCATAATTTGAAGGGGGTATTCCTGAACCGATTTTAAGTCGAAAATTATAAATGTGAACCCTAAAATGCTCTATTTTGAAGATACGGGTATAAAAGTTTTATTTTATTTGCAGTTTTTAATACATTTGTCAAGAACGCTTGAGATATTGAGTTGAATTTTGGCATAGAATATTACGATAAAGAAACACTTTTTAGATTATGATTTAGATTTTTCAGCAAGCAGTGTGAGACTGTCTTTTGTTTTTGATTAATGATCAAGATTTACACAAAAATGATTCAAATTCAAAAAGTAGCTTTATTGTCCCAAACAGTTACTGACAAAGCCTTAGTAAAAATCTAAGTCAGTAAAACTTACAATAATTTTTTTTTCAAATCACACATACATATTTGGTAATCAGGACAAAACATCATTAAAAAACTCGTCTAATGTATAATGTGCCTTAGTAACTAACAATCTTTTTAAATGGTTTTAAAATCTAATATAATAGTTAAGTTTTCTTATATGAAGAGGAAGGTGATTGAACATTTTTTCACCCATGTAAATATAACAATTTGTCACTTGCTCGATATGTGGAATAGGCAACTGAAGGGTGTATGTAGGACGAGTTCCAAACGAACTGCCTCCTATAATTTCCTGCTGGTTAGTGCTAATATATATTTTGCACAAAAAGATGCCAACAAGATACATGACACCTCACTCCACAAAGGGCTATAATTGCATTTTTTTAAGGGCTCTTTTGCTTTTGCAGAACAAATACTGCATTAAAGAGATATTGGGCACATGATCTCCAGAAACAAATCCCATGCGAAGATGTGACTCCACAAGGGCATGATAAGCATTTTTTGCAATATAAGCATCTAAGTTCTTAGAAGTTATTCTCAGGACATAGCAAACTGATGACCCTACTGCACACTTTAATTATGTGTTCCTGAAATTTGAGTCTGCAATCAATTGTCAATCCAGGTCCTCCAATTCGGTCCAAATTGTTGGTCAATGTATTTTCCATGCCAAATGATGGTGATCTGCAAACATAGTTACCATACCTTTTATGGGGAGCAAAGGAAGGCCGTTAACATAAAGAAGAAACAATAACGGCCCCAGTACAGAACCTTGGGGAACTCCTGTAGTAGTCTGTAGTTTTTTAGAGCAATGACCACCAAAATTAACCCTTTGGACACGACTCGATAGATAGGAGCTGAACCAACCCAAAGAAGATACTCTGAAACATATTTTTCGCATATTTTTTTTGCTTCTTTTTAAAGCTGAAGTTAAATATATAAAAGACCTATATCATCATAGTATTAAATAAAAAATAGTTTCATAACCATGCGACAAAACTAAAAGCTTCCGGTACCCCTACAATGAAAGTCAACGCACCTTTTACTACAAATATCCGTTTATCACCCAGATACGCACTTATTTTTAGCGTCGAGTGTAAAATGCAAAGCAGTTCTCGAAGAAATAATGTACATGAATGTTCTTTGTGTGCTGCAGACCAGAACAGTTCTTTTTTTAAATTTGGTCTATTGTCACTACACTTATTTAAATTTGGAGTATGGCCAAATATTTCGGTAGATTAGATCTAATTTTATTTGTAATTAAACATATATAATGAGCAAACTCAAGTTCCAAGGTTTAATCGCGGTAACCATTATTTTATTGCAAACATTATTTACCAATAAACATAAAAATATGGTTTTTGTTTAAGAGATAATAATTCTGCAATATTTATTAACGGTCTATTTAGCACAATTGCGGAACGAACAAAACAGAAATAGTACTTACATATTCTTTGACGTGCTTCGATTTCACAGCCTTATAAGATGCATAAGCAGGGTACAGGGTGCCAAAGACTAATCTAAAAATAAGATAAAAGGCGAGGTTAATAACAACACTTTTGGCAAACAGCCCCCTCCCCCAAAAGCATAAATTTTTTAAGAGACTTCTTAGAAAACATAACCAAAAATTTCGTTAGGGTGTCGAAGGTTGTGTCGGGAGAAATTACGATTTCTTCGAGAATTTCATTATTATTTTGAATGGTTGACTTCGTATCTCGTTCAGCAAATAAATGTTCATTAGGTGTAAAATCTTCTTCCTCTACAATGACCACATGTGATCCTTTACACAATCTGAACGATAATGTTCGCCGGTAAACTTCAAAGAACGAATTATATGTTGAAAATAATCACTGATTAATAGAGATTGCTCTATAGAGTTTAAAGTGTGGACGTTCGTAAGACGTTTATCACGGGCCGGTGGGATGAGAGCGAAATAAATTGGGGCAACAAATGTTTTTATTAAGAATTTTATAAGTCTGCGAAAGCTGAAGCGCTAAAAAGAAAGATATTTTATTTACTTTGAAATATACTTTAGACGGTTTTCTTTTCACTTCCATACTAATTTTAAAAATAAGACAAATTTGAATGAGCATTTTATAAAATAAGCGTTTAAAACGAAAAATGTACGGTAATTAAAAATGGAAATCAGGCATTGAATATACTTTATATTAAAAAGGAAAAAATCGCATCAATACGCGATACCGTTGGCTCAGTACTAATATCAAGTTTGTATATCGGTGTAAATTTTAATTTAATTGTGGCTTAGTTTAATTAATTTAAAGTGATTTTGGATTAGAGGACCATTTTTAGAGCTGCCCTATGACAGTTAAAAAATAGTTAAAAAATAATTAAACAATATACTATTTTTTTTGCAAAACTGGATGGTCCTGTATTTTTCTTTAATATTATATGATCACTGTTAAGTGGTTATAGTTGTATATATTCGGATGTAGAAAGTAAAAGCACGTTTATGATTTCTATATTTAAAAATGGTGGAAAATCTGAAGTGTCTCAGAACAATAATTATAAAGAAGGTTAGCGACCTACTGCTCTTCAGAGAACATGAGAAATACAGCAAATTTTAAAAACTGTTGGAATATTTTATTTCATTGTTAGTTGATAAACAGAAAGTAAGATAAAATTGAGAAGTTTTTTTTCTCTGAGTCTTAGTTTTATGTCTCTCCATTCATTAATTTAATTCCTCTGAGCAAGAGGAGAACATATTGTTATGCGGCATTCCAGAAAATCCTAAATGATTTAATAGACTGTCCAGAATTACTCTCTTTGATGGAATTAAATATTCCACAAAGAGCTTTGAAGAGTATTAACCGATTTAATGTGCTCTTTTACAGAATAAATTATGGCTTATCAACAAACTTCTTCGTTAGTGTAGATGTTATATTTTTTCTTCAAACCTGGAAGTCGTAAAGCTTAATAAACAAATTGGGTTTTCGCAGTTCGTGATTTCTTTGGCTTTATGGTCGACTTGCTCCGAAAAGGACAATGAACAAAAACAAGCACTTAGCAATTACCACGCTTTTCTGCTTTCCTACTTCCGGAATGTACCGAAGAACCTATACTTTTGTTATTTAACTATCCGTAATATCTGTCGTGTTTAAATGAAATCTTATGACATAAAATTATTACTTTTGAGATTCTAAAGAGGTAGATAAAATACAAATACTAATTAGTCACTTATTTTATTGGGTCTTACGGCACTATTATAGTAAAAGACGTATTTTGAAGAAATATGAACTTAAATCTTTAACTATACTTATTTAATTCAATCGAAGTCCTATAAATGTTAAATATAATAATTTACATTCGTGAAGTATAGTAGATTTTTTTATATACCCAGGGGAATAGGTTTTACCTATCGACTGAGATCGTTCCTTTTCTAAATTGATTTTTACTGTAATAGTGACGTAATAACCAACAAAATAAGTAACTAGTTATGAATTCGGCACAACAACAAGACTTTACATAAATATCGGATATCTGATATTGATTATCAATGGGCTTAAGATGTATTTTTGAATAGAATTATAATTTTTGTAGTAACATACAAACCTCTAGTTTTATTTCGTCTCTTAGGTTTAATATATGTACATAAGACATGTCTTCAAAATGCAATTTAAAGTTCAATCCACGTAGCCGAGTTAACAGATCTATTTTAGGACACTGTACGAGTTCTTTGCCCTTATTTTTATCGTCGAGCACAGAGGCTTACAGTAAACGAGAGCAAAACGCAAACGTAAGGAAAATCTTCCGTTTTTTTTTTTAATTCGGCTTTATTCATTATTGACGACTGATCTAAGAGTACGACATTTACAATAAAACATATCACAATTGAAATATTAGTCATTGCTGTAAAATCCATCTACAATTAATCTCATTTTTATTAAAATGTTAAATTTATAAGACCTTCTTAATCTAACAACACTAATTTATTCTGATGGATTTCCATGTGAGTGGAAGTAACTGTTGGATCTGTACAAATGTTCATATTTATTTAGATCAAAAAGACTCTTTAGTATATGATATTTAGAGCTCACCGAAATCATATGCACCACCATATCTGTAACCTAATACAACCAAAAAGTAACCTTAATAAAGGTGTTTCTCTGCCAACCATACCGACTTCCTGACTGAGATTTTGCACCACAACATATTATAATATACTATTTTTAGGGTATTACGGAAAACGCGAATAATTATTTAAAAAAATAACAATATTAATTAGAGTTAACAATATTAACAGCTTAATTGATAATGGAAACAGAAATGGAACTTTTGTTTAAAAAAACTTACATTTGACAAAAATATAAGTGGATTTATCCACTAAGAAGTCTTACATACCTAATAATAACACTGAGACAAATAAATATAAAAAAAATACTTAAGAATAAAAAATTACCATAGGCGGTTAGTGGTCTGTTTGACAGTTGAGTCAACATTTTTAGACCACATCTTAATTTCGACATTTTTTGTTTAAATGAGTTATATAGACATGGCCCCCTTTAATAGTGACTTTTTTAATTTTAGTACATAAAAAATCCAGTAATTCCTTAAACCGGGCTGTTGACCCGAGGTCGCCTAACTTTGAGAATGTTTTGCCCCCCGATGTCATATTGTCAAAGTTTGGCTATCTGTGCGACGTAAAAGTTGCGATTTTTAATTTCAGCTGATCGTTTAAAGGCATTTCTTATTTACGTTCCAGACTTTCCGAGTAATTTATTCCTAAATTGGATGATAGCGTCTTTAAATAATTCATCGGATTATATCAGCATTCACAATGTTAAAATTAAAACACAGATTGTTCTAAGAAAAATCAGTATAGATACCTACTTCAGTGTTTGGTCAAAAAATGTTACACATATATAAAATATAAAATTAGCCTAAAATGAAATTCCTAGATAGAGAAATTATTAATTAAACATTAAAAGATCAAAAAAAAATATAGGGATAAAGTGCTCAAATATCTGGAACATATGCCTGAAATATACAAGAATCATTAATATTTTTTGTAGGATCCTGAGGATAACATCATAGAGGTCAAAACGTCGAATAATATAAACCCTTTTTTGTCTAATGCTGTTATTTTATTTTTGGCCTAAATCTAACAACCATGCAAATACTTGATTAAAATATTTAGGAACAAAATTAAAATGATATCATACCTCTGAACACTAGAAGGCTAGGGTTTTGAAAATTAAAATACCAAGAAGATTTCTAATCTACATATAACTAAAAAGTATTTCACTTTATGAAAAAGATCCCAACCTAAAATTAAATCCTGCAAAGACTCAAATATTCATTAAATAGCTAGTTACCGCCCCAAACATTACGATTGTAATGGCAGATAATAATATTGATTGGTTCAAAGATGATCCAAAGATTTTTAAAAACATCATTCAGTCAGCTGGCTTTGGACAAATCATCATAAGAAAAACTAAGGTAAGCAATCGCTCTTCCACGTGTGTATGTATGTATATCTATGTATACCGGGTGGTGCGTCGCCGAGCGGAACATAGGAAAACCCATGTAAATTTTAAGGGGGTCAATTATTGGCTTCCCTATACATTTTATAGAAAAAAGTAAGATAACTTTTTGAAGCGACCAATCTGGCAAACCCTTGTGCAAAGTTTCAAAAAATTTTAATAAGCAAATCTTGAATTATTCAATTAAATGTAATTACAAAATTAGCAAATTTTCGGTTCATATCTTCATATATTCATATCTACTTATCTTCCATATGTGTATGTACGTCTTCCATGTATGTTTCTTAAAATGACGGACCATGAACCAAATAGTGGTCATATATCATTACCCCATGCATTAACATTCATTAACAGAAGAAACGTCCTTCTACCGGAATTTAAACCGAGCAAATGTTAACCGCAATATTGGAGCCTTAGTTCGGCAACACTGGGATTATACATCTACAAATGTGAATGTTATTTATAGACTTCATAAAAGTCCTCAAAGAGGTTCAGAAAAAAGATGACAAGGAAAAAACACCCTAGGATGACAGGACCGGAAAAAAACTCAGAGACGTGGCGTATAAGAAGTTTCATATTACAAGAGCAGAGAATGATTACAAAAGAAAAAGGAATATGGTTATTTCTGTTTTAAGAAACGAAAAGGTAAAATGCTTCAACAGAGATATTGATGAATGTAGGAATAATAGAAAAAAAGATGTGGTCTACCCTAAGGTTGTTAGTTTGCAGTCAAGGTAAGGAAGCAGACTTAATAAGTATTGACTTTGGAATTTATTCTAACAGTGTCGAAAAAAAGATGTAAAAACTGTTGTGCTGATATGCATGAGTAGCTAGTGTTACCAAGATGCAACATGAGTTGATAAATTTCAAAACGTTAGCATTATCCGAGCACAGAAGTCTAGTGCTAAATTTAAAACGTAAAAGCAGTAGTGACGAGTATCTCTCTATAAAATTTACAAAGGACTTATTTGGTGTAAAACGATTTCCACTTTCATATCTTGTTAATACTTTTATTTTAGGGAAATTACCAGATAGTTTGAAAAGTAGCTTTATAGTTTTAATACCAAAAGTATAGTTCAATCAGCGATCTTCGACCGATAAACGTTTTACCAGTAGTAGACAAAATCCTAGAAACTATTATGTCCAAGCAGTTAAAAGACTATTTCGAGACTAATGGATTTATATATATTAACGCCAATCAGGAATCAGGAGTAGACACTCGTGTGAGTCAGCACTTCAGTATGTGGGTATACAAAAAACACATGAGAAAGTCAAAATTAACCTTAGGTACATAAGTAGACTTAAAGGGTTCTTTTCAGACTAATGACAGGAATGTACTATTCGAATGTACTCTTAGAAGTTCTGAGACAAAGATATCATTGAATGAAGGTAAAGAATAAATATCATCTTCTAGAGAAAGTGTGTGGGGGTACCCCAAGGAAGTGTATTAGGTAGTGTGAAGTGTAAAGGCCTCTGCTATTTATTATTTATGTTAATGATATTCACAGTTATTTAAATAATTCACTTGTAATGTTATTTGCTGATGATACTTTAATATCGGTTTCTGGTACGGATTTTGAATTTATAACCAACAATTTAAATAAAAAACTTAGTTTATTATATGAATGGCTTTCTTAAAACAAACTTAAGTTAAATAGCTCAAAAACTAAATTATTGCTCAATAGGCTTTAAACTTAATATAAATGGATATGATATTGATTTTCTTACTAGCATTAGATATGTAGGTATTATATTATATACCTACCTATATAATATAATACCGTGCCGTTCCGCATAATTGGGGTCGCATTATCTTAACAATGCTTCATAAAAATGGTCCCGTTAATGATCCCAACAATTATCGCGGTATATCTTGTCAATTGTATTATGAAACTTTTCACAACGATAATTTTAAGGAGACTGGAGGTATGGTCAGACGAGAACAATTGTATCCCTGAGTGTCAAAGTGACTTTCGAAAGTCCAGAGGGTGCGCAGACAACATTTTTACACTATTGATGTCTGCTCAATTGCATCTGCGTCTTAGAGGGCGAAAAGTTTATGCACTTTTTATCGATTTTAAAAGAGCCTTTGACTCACTTTCACACGACCTTTTGTGGCAGAAACTTTACACGTTTGGGCTGTCAGCATCAGTTATTTCTATTATAAAGTCGCTATACGATTGTGCCAGTTTTAGGGTAAAAAGTAGCAACGAGCTTACCAGGGAGTTTCCGGTGTCGGGAGGAGTTCTACAGGGAGAATCTTTGAGCTGTTTTTTATTTTCACTATTTTTAAGTGACTTTGAACTATTTTTTCGGGGTCGGGGACTCGATAGTATTGATATTGACAGTATTTATGACATCCTTGCTTTACTGTACTGCGATGATGCAATTATTCTGTCCTACTCTGAAGTCGATATGAAGTGAGAATTGATGGCTCTTAAAGATTACACACATCAAAACGGGCTTACTGTCAATTTAAATAAAACCAAAATTATGATCTTTGCTAGAAGAGGTGGCCGGCGAGCTAATGAAGATTTTAAATATGAGGGCGAAAAATTGGAGATAACAAAGTAGTATGTTTACCTGGGGGAATCTTTTACCGCTTCTTCATTGTTTAACGTTATGGCGAAAGACACCGCACTTAAAGGTAAACAAGCTATTGGAGTTGTTCGCGGTATTATGGCCAAGTCCACCCATACCAGTTTTGGAACGTGTACAGGTCAGTTTTTTCAAAAAGTTGTTTTATCTGTCTGCTAATACACCTGACAGCATTGTGCACCTAGAATTTGGTGTAACATACCTTTATTTAACTATTTTTAAATTAGCTATTAATTGGCTAATCAAACTTTTATCTATGAAACCCACCAGATACCCACAAATCTGCTATAAGAGAAAGCTGGAACTTGAAAACCCTGACCCTTCTCATAATTGTATTCAGCAAGTAAAGAATTTATTTTTTTCAAAAATTGATTTTGGCCATTTATATCATTAACGACTACCAACCTAAAGAAGAATAAAGTCTTATTGTTGGATAAATTTAAACAGGTTTGTGTTCCAAAATGACCTTGAATTCCTTTATAGCTGTGTATGTATTCCTTTATACCTTGACTCTCTTTTATAGCTGTTTTTCAAACGTCCAAAAGCCCAAAAACTATTTACAATTTAAGAGAATTTCTTTTTTAAGTATTTAAAGTTTCTTTGCCAAGTTCGGACTGCCAATTGCCATTTTTTTAAGGCTACTTTTGATGAATTTTCTTACTCTAGATCTTGACGATATGTCCACTATATGTAACGCAAATGTAAAGCAGACCTTTCAGCACATATTTTTTGAGTGCGCCCCTCTTCGTCAGGGTCTAATTTCTTCTGATGAGGTTGTATTTAGTGTGCACAACTTTATATGCTTTTTAAACAACATAATACCTCAAAAAGTTAAACCTGTTGTACATTACTTTTTAAATATTCTCCGACTTAGAAGCTTTATAATTAATGAGTAATTTTGTTCTTTTTTTTTTTGTATTAGGGAGTGATTATTGGGGCTAGTGCGTAAGTTGTATTATTTTTCTCCTAACTAAAGGTTCTATATTCAATAATTAGTATTTTATTTTTCTTATAATACACATAATATGGCTTTGGTTTATGTAATTATATATTGTTGTATAATTAGGTTAGTGATTAGTTTATATAGGTAATATAGATTATAACTATAGCCAATTTTTTACGTTAGTTTTTAGTTTTTTATATTAAATAATTTTACCTCGCTACCTATTTTTTAACTGTAATTTTTGTAATCGGTGCTTTATGATTCAGCAGATTTTTTAGTTTGTTTTTGTTTAAAGATATTTTTCCTTGTAATGCCTGTACTCTATAAGTATATATTGTATTACTTTAGAAGCAATAAAATTCTATTATCTATTTATTGTCTATTGGATCCCCAACTAACATTTTGTTGCCATGTTGACTATATGTGTAAAAAACTGGGCTCTTCTGTCGTACTGTCGCAAATTGTTTGTCGCCATGGTCTAGAATGTTAGTGTATAATAGCATAATCTTTCCCCACTTTTCTTATGCTATGTAAGTCATAATTTAAGAAGAAATCAGAACTTTAATATCCTATAAATGAGCATTGCAAAAGTCATTATTTGATAATGGAGTCCGCATTGATAATGTGTTACCTAAATAGGTAAAAAGTGCAAATTCAGTAAAGATGTCGGTGTTTACTTAAAAAACTGAACTTTTATAGTTTCTTTATATTAATTAGTATAAGCTAGCCAAGTGCTAAATAAACATATATTCTCAAATTTACTGCCTTTGTAATACAATTTTTAATTTATTTTTTATTTTGCTTTACTTTTTCTCTCTTGTCTTGCTTTCCATGGATCGCTCTCTGGCTAGTATTAGTATTAATGGATGTGTAATCCTTCTCCATGTTGACCCAAAAACTGGATATTGCAAAGAATGTATATTTATGTAGTTTTCCCTAAAGTAAAGTATTTGAGATACCATTAAACTCTTTTATTAAATGGCAGAAGGCAGCAGATGTATATTTCCTTATTTAAAGAGCCTTCAGAGACAAGAGACACAATGTCGCAAATTATCATAGTTGGGCAACTGTTAAGATAATCCCTTTTTGGTGAATTACTCTAATTTTCAGAAAATTCTAATTTTTGCTGTCAGGTTTAAGGAATTCTTACTATTCTTCTTTTATATATCGGGCTTTTAAAAATAAAATATCTAAATTATTAAATTTCATTAAGCATTATTCACAAGCATTATTAAATCGGTCATATCAAGTTTTTAATTTGTTTACAAAAAACAGGTTATTCGTTGCCTTATCCTATATACAGAGTGGTCAGTTGGAAAAAAAGAGTTCTTGAAACGACTTTTTTTTTTTAAAAGACCGTTCTTTATTTATCTTTATGAAACTCATCCTTTTTAACGTTAACGTTTACGTCTGTAGTCTAACCTATCTCTCTATTAATTCCCATTTTAATTTCATTAATATTTGCCAACTTAATAAACTCCTGTTGTGTTATTTATAAAACCAGGAATTTATGTTTTTCTTGGTCTTCGGGATTATATTATATTCAGCCACAATTTATCATTAATTTTATACATAATTTACTAATAAATGGATTAAAAATAGCACAAGAAATTAACAAAATATAATAAAAACTTTAAAGCTGACTATTAAGTAGTTAAGTTTAAAGAACTGTCGATAAATTGTTATAAACATTATACCTGTGGCTTACATCATTTTCACATTATATGCTTCCGGATGCACTGATTCAAAATAAAGGACTGTCATACTTTCATGAACACGTTAATGGTAACTAACAAACTGTAATACAGTTATTATATACTTATATATGTGTATATGAAAAATTATACTAGTAGAAGTTTTTTTTTACCTGAGAATAGGATAAATCATAATCACGCTCACAAATAAATCACAATAATATCATTCCAAATGTGCACAATAAATCGAACCCCAGGCTTGTTGCTTTGAGACATGATTCTTTTGTCACTGACATCAAATTTCGGCAAAAAATCTATTTTAATGCCTCACACTCAAACATCGTAAGAAAAACATCAAGAGCAGATTCGATGTCTACACTAAGATTTACCCCAAATATTACGGTGTAGTGAGAACGAAATTTGGCATCGAGTCAAAAAAATTATCTTAGTATAGGTAGGTATTTATAGAATAATAATAGTGGACTGCATTTTTAACTGTAAATAATTTATGAAGTCAGATAAAGTAATAAGTTTAATTAATCATACAGGGTGTCTCTCTTAATAAAATATATGTTAAGAATGAAGCATTTGAGCCAAATATGCTTAGACATTAAAGCATGCTTTTGCTTTCCGTTTTACATGATAGTTTCTTGAATGATGCTTTTTAATATTAAGTATAATATAAAAAGCTGCTACGTATAGGCAACCAAGCCTACCCTAAAAAAGCTTTTTATGGTCTATACATTTAATTATTTTTTCGTTAAGTATTGTGAATTGTGATTAAAGACCTTTAACTATGTACCTAATCAATATGTACTTCATCCGGTAAATTTCCTTCTAAGTTGAACTCAATAACTCATTTCTATAGTTAGTGAATTTTAGAAAACCATAGAAATGTTTAATTTTCAATTTAGAGAAGCGTTATTTAACTTATGAATAAGTTGGAATATAATTATGAAGGATGTGTTTTCTTCTCAAAGAAGCCGTGGTTAGAAACGCAAATTTTTTTTCTTTTTACTTTTCTTAAAGTTAATATGTTGTACGTGCATTCGAGAGTATGATCAGATTGATAAAAAAACAATACAATTTTAACTATTAAAAATTAAACTTGAAATAATAGAAAATATTTTTAAAATGCTCATTCTTTGAAAATAAGCCATATTTACTTACAACTATTAATAATCAAACAAAATTAGTTAATTATTAAAAATTAAACTTATAGGGTGTCACACCTATACCTGCACCATATAGACGTGTTTTAAAAAAATATTATCATAATTTTATGGCACATACAGTGCTTTTCTTTGAAGTCCCCCCCCCCATTTATTTTTTAAACGGGTCAAAAAAAATTTTTGAAACTTGGCATAAGTAAATTGGTCTATAGATACTATTTTTCACTGTAAACTAGGTAGTTGTAAATTCCAAAATGGCGGCTGGGCGACATCTTGAGAAAAAATTTTAAATAGAAAGGGGGGTCGTGTGGTACCTCATTTTAAAGGTCTCAATGAGTACTTTATAACCCTGAAATATTAGACCCATATCTTAACTCGTTTCAAAATGGCGGCCTAATAAAAAAGTATTTTTTTTTATTTTAACGTTTTACCTTTTTATGATTTTTGAATAGGTAAAAATCAGTGTACGAAAATAAATGCGTCACTATTTTATTTTGACATAAAAACGACAGTTCTAAATGTCAAAATAACACATAAGCGCCATCTTGAATAAATGCATTAAATAGAAATCTTGTGTTACCTCATTTAAAAGGTTTTATTGAGTACTTTTAATATTTATTACATGGACCCGGT
This sequence comes from Anthonomus grandis grandis, assembly GCF_022605725.1. NCBI lineage: Eukaryota > Metazoa > Arthropoda > Insecta > Coleoptera > Curculionidae > Anthonomus > Anthonomus grandis. The sequence continues at coordinate 23,660,794 of NC_065548.1, read as the reverse complement.
GGACTACGTTTTGACCTGTCTAAAAGTAACAGCCAAAAAATACACTGTTGCGATTTTATTAACGTTTTTAATAATAATATACAAATAATTTATAATTTTTGAATTTTGTATTTAAAGATTAACTTTTTGGTTTCTAAAGACTTACTGAACCGCCCTTGTATGTCACATTTCACATTTCACGTTTGGAATGTCTAAATAATGTTCAATAACCTTTAACGTGAAATGTGAAATGTGACATACGAGAGCGGTTCAGTAAGTCTTTAGAAACCAAAAAGTTAATCTTTAAATCCAAAATTCAATAAATCCAATAAATTTTAATAAAGGATACCTACTTGTGAAAAAATCTTAAGATCATACTAAATATAACCTGGAGTCATTGATGCCATTGAAACCACCAAATATGGATTAACGATGGCCGCCCGCCAGAAACGAAACAAAAACCTCCACACATGTGAGAGCTTTTAGCAAGAATATATTTCATAAATATCGTAAAAATACCTTCTAAATTGAATTGTGTGTATTGTATTAAAAGTAAATTATTCTCTTAACACCTAATAAAAAAATAGGTTCATCAAATAAAGAAAATTGTTGCATTATATTTACTGAGGTCATTGATGCTTAAAAAGCTAAAAACCCACACTTTCTTTTAGTTAAAATGGTAACTGGTTTATACAAATATTTGCACAAAGAAAGAATGATACATTATTGCTCTGATTAATATGAGTGCCTTATGAAATACTCATTAAAAATTAACAAAATAAAAAAGATTTGTCTTAGGAACAGTAGATATTATACCTAAAAATAATAAAAATTTACGTTATTTATTTATTTATATTTTCTTATAAATTCTGACTTTTTTTTTTCGAAGTTATTTCTAACAAACCTTTTGCGTATTACTAGACAATTAATACCATATACCAGGCAGTTTTCTATAAATATTATTTATAGAAAAATTTAGGTTCCAAAAACTTTTCTTTTCTCAAAATGTAGTTGTATTTTTTTTTAATATCTGTATAGAATATACCATTAACAAATTCCCAGTAAAACTACATAACACTTTAACATTTGTCTTAACTAATAAATAGAAATGAAGCTTCATATTTAATACAATATTCTAATTAAATTTTGACCAATATATATATATTATAAATATGCCTAAGAAATACAATCTGCAGAATATTTACTTTTGAATATTTTTTTTTACTTTAAAATTATATTATTATCAAGGGTACATACCCGATTAGAAATTGAATTATTGTGTGCCATCAACAGAAACACAAAGAAAATTGATTAAAATTTGATAATTTATAAATACATAACCCTTGAGAAATTATATTTCATAGCTTATATTCTATATTAACTTTGTAAAATACTGAAAGCCACATTAATGTTGTACATATTATCATCTGCAAATATAACCATTAAATTAAATTGGGAAGTGGGTTATTGCATATGAAATAAAGGAGTCCCCATTTGCACAGCTTATTAATTTAATCATTCTATAATAAGTTCAAAAATTCTTCTTAGAATATAAAGAACAACACAAATATTAAGTAAGCACTATGGATTTACCTATACTAGATAAAATTAAAACAAATGCAAACAAAAAAATTATTTAAAGCAATTACAATTGGGTCCACTGATGCAAAAAGCTTCTATTCCACATAAAATATGTCTTGAGTTATTCATGTTTACTGTTTTAGCTCAACAATAAACTACCTAAGGCTTTTTTGACAAGACTAAATATAAATATATGAATAATGTCACAAAAATAGACTATTTAGCATTCGAAAAAATTAATGAAACACTCTTTTTTTCTGAAAATGTAAAGGCAACTAAAAATGACAAGTGGGTTGGAAAGTTTTTGGAAAAAGTTGATTATGTTTTTTCAAAAATATGTAATCTAGTTTTTTCAAATATTATTTTTAAGGTTATTTGAACCAATTTGGTCAAGGAACAAGTTTTTGCAGAATGAAGATTGTGTTTTTTTCTTTTGTTTGATAAAATATTTAATTTTTTGAATGATTTATAGGGGGGTACCTGTATGCATATGTAGGTTGACACATTATAGGATGTACCAAAAATCTATGAAGCCTACAGAAGACTTTGGAAATCAAAAGTTTCCTTAAAGATTTTTGAAAAATGGTGCAGTCTTGACTTAAGTAGTGTTAGAATTTGTCTAGCTAAGGAAAGGTACACCATCTGTTTCAAAGCTGCTCCAAGTTTTGTCCCCTAATAACGCGCGATTAGCGACAGTAGCGCGCCTTTTTTTAATTTAATTTAAAGGCACAGAACACAAATATAAGAATTAACGCAACGGCACTGTTTATATGCAAATCGGGGCGATCGATACCGTTGCTTTGGCAGCGGCGTAAACAAATTTACTGCGCAACCGAGCCGAACAACACGTGCTGTACCTTTCCTTAGCTAGACAAAGTCTAATCAATATAAAGGTAAAATATCAAAGTCAAAATTAAATTGTTCATGCTCATAAATTCCATTTTAAAGATTTTAGCCCTATAGAATGGACTAGATAAAGTTGAAAATACTTTAAAAAAAAGGCAAGAAATAAAAATAGTTTTTTTTAACACATTATTATATAATAAAATGATTATGCTGACACTTCAATTTAATTTGCAAATGAAATGGTGACAATTGTTTTGAAATCTGGGAAAAATAATCACTAATTCCTTATATGTTTCCATTAATGGTATATCTTAGCATATTAATAGGAATAACCAATACAAAACTTGTTTGTATGTTTAAAAGTTCTTTTCCATTGTCTTACTATATCTTGAATAAGTACCTTTCTATTAGATGATGGTCATATGATCCATTTGAACTCATAAGAATCCAACTGTTCCCAAAAATATGTTGCAAAATAGACAAAATTTGTAATTTTATCTATGAACAGGTTTCGAATCCATGAATGCCCTTAACCTCCATCTCAGTTCAAAACAGGTCTATCTGCAGTATTTTTTTTTACCCTAATACAAAAATATTTTCCTTCAGTGATTTTGTGTATTACCATGCTACTTTATAATTTGTAATTATCCCAAAAAGTTGGTATTTCTACAGTTCTATTAATTCTATTACTAGCCTTGTTTATCATCTTATACTTCACAGTAAATTAAAGGATAACTTTAACTTGCTTAAGGGCAAAAATCAATCCATTAATCTTATCTATGACATTTACATTAAAATTCACTTATTGACTTAAAGGTTGTTGGTTTATCAGTATTAGACTCGTTAGTATAGACTCTCTTTTAGTTTTAAAGTACTCCTTTTTAAAGTAAAATAAAATATGTATAACACACATTTTAACAATATACACAATTTACATTGCTCCAGTTATCCCGAATATATTAAAAATATTCCTCAGTGCAATAAAAAGGATATTATTAAAAAAATACTTTATTTATCTGACTACTTTCTTGTATGGCTGCAAAGACCTTTCTTAAATAGAGTGATAAGGTATTTGAGAGTAAATATAGACAGTTTTCACCCTTTATTACTATAGAAGATGCTAGAAGTGGTAAATTAAAACACACATTTGTTTTTTCAAGATCTCTTCCTAAAAATCCAATGTATCCCAAATTTGTATGTCACTGACAAACATGTACAGTAATGGACAAAAGTATATGGACAAACAAATCTCCTTATCTAACATATTTTGGTAAACCACTAAAATATTTATTTATATTCTAAAAGTTGTAAATATCAATAAAGATAAAAATATGAAGTATTTATCTCATGTTAACAATAGACAATAATGTTATTTAAAAAAATATACTTTTTCTTAAGACAAAAGTATATAGACAATAATGTATAAAGTATATATATAAACTTTTCTCTATATACTTTTATCCATACTTTTATCCATTACTGTCTATATACTTTTGTCCATTACTGTATATTCATTTAGTAATTCTGTTACCAGACTTTTTAGTGACCCAAATTGCTTTTCAACCAATTTCAACCAACTTGCTCAAAATAAAGCAGTTTTGAGTAGTCGAAAATGCACTACACAGCCATAAAAGAGTTTGATTCTCATTGCTCTTAGAATATATAATGCATTACCTCAAGATTTTAAAAATAGGCACTCGCCAAAGTAATAAGCAATATAAGTTTGTGTTTGTCTGATCTTAAGAAGATATAATTGCAATTATTGTGTATAGGGGCGGAGCCACAGGGGGGAACTGGGGAAGTGTTTCGCCCCAAAATTTCTTGCAATAGGTGCAAAAAATTATTGAATGCTTAACCCTTTTTCATACCTATATTATTTTCTCATGACAGTACTACTTCAAGTAACAGTTGCGCTTTGTTATATTTTGAATTACCATACTGTAAAGATTTAAAAACTAATAATATCAAATTATTGGGAAAAAGAAACCACATTTCAAAAGTGGCTGTTCCCAATGTCCTATTTAAAAAAATAAAGTAAACGCCAAAATTAATGGTTTGGACGCAAAGTCCTAAAATGCAATGAAAAATATTTTTTCTGTGATTACTTGATTAAAAATTAATACTTTCAACGCATTCCTGGCACTCTTTTTTAAAATTTTAAAACATGATTTCTTCTATAAGAATAAACCATATATAATAACAAAAAGTAGCAAATAGAGTATCATTGTTTTCAGAATATTATTTTCTATCAAAATATGTAATAATATATCAAGTGTCCCATTTAAAATAGAAAAGTTAGTGTCACTTCCTGTTAAGCCAGAAGTGATGGAAAACAATATCATAAAATACCAATATTTTTTAATTTCTTTCCATAAAACCTTTTTGTTGAAGTTCTCTTGCTCGCAATTGTATTTTTTGGCTCTCTCCAAAGGTTCTCAATCAGGTTTAAATTGGGCACTTGAGAAGGTCAATTTAAAGGTGTAAAATTTTTACTGCTAAACCACTTCTTCTCAGTGTGTTTTGGGTCATTGTCTTGCTGGTAAACCCATCAGAGGCATATTATCTTCTACATAAGGTAGCATGATTATCTCTAAAATGTTTTAGTAGATTTCTTTGCTCCTAGTTTCCTTCACATGAAAATGAAAAATTGGACCCACACTATTATGAGAAAAACAGCACCAAAGTTTGATATTTCTCCCACAATGCTTCACAGTGCCTATGGTATGTCTAGGATCATATTCTTGATTTTAATTCTGTCTTACAGTCTTCCCTCTGATCTAAATAAATTTATCTTCATTGGAAATTGATTGGAATATCTAACTATATATACAATTGCGTAACTTTTATTTTCACTTTAATTATTAAGCATCTTTCTTCAAGAGTACAATGTTTTGCTTGACCCATTATTGAAAATGTATGATGTTTACTAAATTTAAAAAAAGATCTGATCACAACAAGAACTTAACAACAACTGAAAACAAGAATCTCAAATGTAAATGGTATTACTCTTATTTTTTGTCCAGACAAATTTATTTACAAAAAGAATTTGCGAGATAAAAAAGTGCTCGACATTCCAATTAATATAAAAATAAGACCTTGGATTATTGGGAATATAGTGTTAATACATACAATTATACATATTGCCCAAAAAATGGAACTATTTTTGCAATTATTCTAATACTCTATATTATATAATTTTATATAAATAGAGATTTTAATATTTCTTTTCTTGTTTTAATAAGATGTTTAATAAATAGAAAAACTGAATTGTTTAATAATAAAATACAACTGCACCATAGGGTATTTTGTAAAAGATATCTATAATTGTTTTTTTGATTTTTCCATAAAAATTTAAGTTTGCATAATATGCCTTCTTTATTAGCTAATATGCAATATAATAGATATACAGTACCGAGCAAAAGTGGAGAAACATTTTATTTAATTTTTAAGGATCTTAAGATTTTATCGGAGTGGTGTGCTGCAAACAGGCTTGTATTTAATGTGGGCAAAACCTTTATTATGGGATTTAAGTGTGACGTTCAGGGCCTTGTGTTTAGTGAAAACTCCCCCTTGCAAAACAAAGAAAGCTGTAAGTTCCTTGGTATTACCATTGATGATCGCCTTCGCTTCGAAGATCATATCCTAAATCTTGCATCAAAATTATCCTCTGGATGCTTTGCAGTAAGAATGGCGGGGCATGAGCTGGGAGGGGTAGTTGCACGTTCAGTGTACTTTTCTCTTATTGAGTCCCACCTTCGTTATGGCTTGCCTTTTTGGGGTTTAAGCAACAAGGGAGTTTTAAACATAATTTTTGTGATTCAAAAAAAGGCAGTTAGATACCTATGTTCCGCTGGGTTAAGAGATTCTTGTAAACCTCTCTTTATATCTCAAAAAATCCTAACTCTTTTTATCTTAGAAACAGCTACTCTTATTCATAAATGTCCTAAACCTCCCTCTAACACTGGTCATATGACTCGCCAGGTTAACGATTTTCCCTTACCAATCCCTACATCCTCCCTCACGAAGAACTCACTTATATACCTCAGCAAAAAAATTTACAACCATGTTCCTCTATGTATCAGACAAATTTTAGAAGTTAAGAGATTCAAAAAGGAATTAAAATCACTTTTATTATCCAGTTAGAGGGAGGTTCAGGACATTTATGAATAAGTCCACCTAAAACTGGTAGGCCTAGAAAAACGACGCCTAGAGTTGACGAGAAGATTAAATCTTTTTAGCTCTTAAAAATCCATTTAACACAGCAGTGGATATAAAATCTCAACTAGACGATGTAAATATTAGTGTCCATACAGTTCGAAGACGTTTAAGGAACAGTGGCTTGCCGGCAAGAAAAGCATCCAAGAAACCCTTCATTTCGAAGAAGAATCGAACCGCCCAACTTCAATTTGCACATGACCATTTAAACTTTCAGAAGCAAGATGGAATAGAGTATTATTTTCGGATGAAAGTAAGTTTAATTTATTTTCTTCTAATGGTATTTTATCGGTCAGGCGTCCTAGAAATAAAAGAGTTGATCCAAAGTATACTTTGGGCACTATTAAGCATGGAGGGGGAAATGTACAAGTGTGGGGTTGTTTCTCTGGTATGGAAATGGGCCCCATTGTCAAAATTGATGAAATTATGGATCGGTTTAAATATTTAGAAATATTAACTGATAATATGTTGCCATATGCAGAGAAAAACATGCCATTGCAATGGAGGTTTCAACACGACGATGATCCGAAGCATACAGCTAAAATTATAAAAAAAAAATTTTAAGCACAAAAAAATAACTGTTGTTAATTGGCCAGCTCAGAGTCCTGACCTTAATCCCATAGACAATCTATGGGATTTAGTAGAAAAAAAAATTCGTAAGGAACATCCCAAAAAATTTAAAAATGGAGACGAGTTGTTTAAAGCAGTTGAAGCTGCATGGCATTCTGTACCCAAGGAGACCTTAGGGAATCTGATTGGATCTATGAAAAGGAGATGCCTTGCAGTTATTAAAAATAAGGGATATGCAACTAAATATTAATTTGTTGTTATTATATATTTTCTTTAAATATGTGTTTCTGTATTTTTGCTCCCTGTTTTTTTAAATTAATTTACATATCTCTTTATAATACGTAGAATTATATTGTTTATGTTTTATTTTTATTATCTAGTTTGGTGTAGTATTATAGGATAAAAAAATTTTAGTTAACTTTAATAAAATAAATTTAAAAATAAAAAAAAAAGTTTCTTTACTTTTGCTCCGTACTGTATATATTAGAAGAAAAATATCTGGACTGTCCCATTTAAAGTTATTTGCTTTTTGTTGACCACCTTTGTCTTGTCAAGTCCTTTGTCCTTGGCATTTTTTAAAGCAAAGGCAAGAATTTCAATTCTGTAAACTTTAAATCCATAAGAAGCAAACTTCATAGATCTTGTCTTCATTGATATTGTCTTAAGTAGTTTTTTTTGTCGTTCAAGTTTTTTTCATCCGTTATTTTTAATGTTAAATGATTTTTTGATTCAAAAACAATGGAAAATATGCACTTCAAAAAAAATATCCCTAAAAGCAATGCTACATAAATAAAAAATAAATGCACTTTATTGATGTAAACAAAGAAGGTCATCAACAAAAAATACACAATTTCTTTACTTACATGACTACTCTGCTGATAATTGCCGAGATCATCGTGTAATTCGGAGACACTTCGTGTTTTTGATATTCAAAAACCGGAAAGAATTTGGTTTAAACGAAAATCATTGCAAAAATTTAAATTTTTTCCTCTCCGAACTTCAACGATCAGCACCTTCGCGAGACAGATTGACATATGATTCATCCATTTTGAATTTTATTTGGCATTGACATTTTCGCTTTACTTCCCCCACCACTAACCTAATTTCCTGTCATTGATTGGATAACCTATAAAGGCTCTCTACACACCTATAGCGAACAAATTCGTTCAGTTAGAACAAACGCAACCAAATTATTGAAGAGCTTTAAACTCATATAGTCGTTCCCAATAAAATCATTCCTTTATTATAATATGATAATTTGTTTTTGAAAGTAGTAGACATTATTAAAGTAGTAAAATCTAATTGTCGAACTTCCATTGCGTTTATTTTGAATTTAGCACGACGTTTCGGTTGGGAAATATCTCCAACTACAAGTTATCAACTATAAACTAGCAACAACATCTACAGGCTTATATACAAAAGGTCTGATTAAAACTTGGAGTATCCTGAAGGTAAGATGTAAGATGGTAAGGGTCTCCAGATGTTGGGAGTATCAATGGAATTGCTTGCACAAAATCTTTGCTTGTACCCAATGTATGTTGTGGCTATTGAGTCAAGCATGTTCTGCTATTCCTGAGATAGAAACATCTTCTGTTGAGGTCCGCATTCGATGTTCCTTTGTCCTGACTTCCAGTGATCGCTTTGTCTCGCATTCATATTCATACAGAAGATTTGGTCTACACAGTTCTTGGGGTCTAGCACACATTTTGCCTTGGTCTTTAATACAAAACCTCATATGGTTGTCGTCGAAGTTCTTGATGTACGGAATCATTAAAAATCTTGTAGAATCCTAGAGGGCTCTTTCCTTGTTGTCTCTGCTGGTTTCTCATAGTTGTTTTTATTTAATTGCTTAGATATCCGTTCTCCTCTTGATGATGTGGTGATGTTTTCTATTTCCCTGTTGAGGTCAAAATTGTTGTTGCATATTGCGGCTGCCCTGTGTGTGTTGGTTTGCTATAGACTTGTCCTGAGTCCATTAGTGTTCTTTGCAAAACAACACAACGAAATGCGGTGCTGACTCAATTTTCAAGTTCATGCTTGGCTTAATGTTATTAATGTTCTCCAGCTAAGGTTGCTAGCTCTGTATCGCTTTTGTGCAATATAATAAACATGTCATTGACATATCGAAGCCACACCTTGGGTTATTGAGTTGTCTCTATAGCGTGCTCAAGCCGATTGAAAGTCCTTCGTCCTGGGTGTAAAATCTATCTTTGAATTGAAAGTAGGAATTACGAAAACAAAGCTTCAAAAGGTTCATCACTCTTTCCAGTGGAAGCTATTAACATCAAAGCTTACTAGCTTATTGGTGGGTCACAGTGGCTAGAAGCGATTCGCCGAAGTGAGCTGAGTTTCGTACAAGACTTTGATCGGCAATGCATTAGAGAGATAAGCAGAATATTTTTGAAGAGTAGTACTTTTAATTCAACTTTATTCAAGATTTCCTCAACCTTGTTGTAGCTTTTTGCATACATCATATCTGTTGCTTTGCCTCTTGCTCGTAGGATCTTCATGTTGGTGTAGATCTTTGAGTAAAATTATTTATCTAAAGCTTTGGATTCTCCGACCAGATCGGCCCGAAATATTTCGGTGCATATTCGTGTACAAAACGTTCCAGATTCCCGAACTAAGTTCGTTCAGAAGTTTCGTCTCTTCGTGGTTTTTCTGAAGCTAGGTTCAGAATAAATTCGTTGCCATATATAGTAATAATAAGCCTTTATTTCCAACAGGCAACTTGCCTAATAACAGGAAACAGTTGCAAAACAATGAAAAATATAGTTTAAAGAAAAAAAAACACAAAACAAACCTAAAAGAATGAATGAAAAGAAAAAAGTAAAGTCACAATCTCAAAAGTTATCCAAAAAATTAACAAACAAATAAGTATTAATATGATATAAAAACCCAATTATAAAAGTTTAACAAGATAATCAGATATTCAACAAAATTAAATAAAATTAACTGCAATATACCTACTAACTATTATTTAAACACAGGGGTCATAATCCCAAGAGTAATGATCCACCAAGATATCGACAATCACATGAACCGGAGAGAAATTTATATCACACATGTGACAGATCCGATTAAATATAGCGCATTTTGTACATAGCTGCGATTTTAACAAAATGTTAGTATGAGGCCTTGGCAGAAAGATGTTAGGGGATGTCTAGCATTAAGCGTAGGCACCATGAAACGTACACCAGAAAGAAGTACAAGACTATCAATAAATCCATTCAGTAACCCATGCAGGAATTTTACAGAGAAGATCATTCTTCTGAGATGTAATGGATGTAAATTGAAGCGTTCCAATAGTTGCCGATGATCAAACCCTCTAACTGGATATATGCCATCCTGCCTGAAGGCCAAAAACTTAGCAAATCTACGCTGAACAGATTCAAGGAGACCAACATGATTCTGATAGAGCGGGTTCCATATAATGCAGCCAAACTCCAGTTTTGATCTCACAAAGCAACAGAAAAGCAGTCTTAATGTAGATTACAAAGTAAAACTCTGAGAACTTCTAATTATGAACCCAAGCCTTCTCAGGGCTGACTTGACTATGTTGTTGAAGTGTGGAACGAATGTAAATTCAGAGTCAAAGGTGATACCAAGATCAGTAATTTGCTCTAATCTACTCAACTGAAACAAAAAACAAACTTCAGATATATTCGTAATATATTTCAGTCTTGTAAAATTTTACGTGCAGTACATCTTGCTTTTAAAAACTAAAAATGGATTTTTTTATTGGTATGATTTTAGAAGAAGAACAGGATGATAATGATATATCTGCATTGTTAGCAGTAGGCAATGAAAATAGAAGAAAAGTTTTTAAAATGTTCGAGAATAGGAGTAAAGATAGAGTGTATAAATTGTTATTGATAAAGCAAATTTCGAATAACGACACAAGGTTTTCCGTTTAAGGCCGCAACTGTTTTATACTGTACTACATCATATAAAGGACGAAATTAGTACGCAACGTACAAATAAAGTATCCTATTTCTCCAGCAAAAAAGTTATCTCTCAGCTTAAGGTAAGTAAATATATGTAGTGTGAAGATGTCAAATTAAGGAAGATCTAGGAAATAATATTTTTCTAATTTATTTATTTGTTTTATAAAAGAAGTTTAAAAAAATGATAAAAATATACCTTAATTATTAGACATGTCCATTATGTTATGTATTATTGTGTATTATTCCATGGGTTATAAGTGGCTAAGTAGCTATGTGCAATCTGGTGGTATGTCCTGATCAGAAGGCTTGTTGTAACTTTAATTTTTTTGCATATAACGCAGGATTTTCATTTACTTTTTGGATTAATATTTCATCCTCTCTAACGCTAAAAAGACCTTAAGCTCTCCAAAAAGACTAATTTATGGTACTTTTTAAGCACAGATATTTTACTATTAATATATCATACTATTATATATATAGTATTAAAAAAAAAAAATTTATAGAAATATTGTTGTATTAACGCGCGTTGTATAATCGTCTATACAATAACAAACAAATCGGCAAACTGGGCCGTCTAAAATCGTGCAAATCAAAAACTCTTTGATTTCGACGAACTGCTCTTCGCACACCTCCCCGAAATTTCGATCTTTTGTAAAAACCACTACTATGTACTATACGCATATCCTGAGTTTCACCGGATCCGTGATGAACTTTTTGTTCCATATCGCCGAAATAATTCGGACCGGTCTGGTCAAAGAAACCAGGCCTTAATACATCACATTCTAAAATAAGATACAATATAGAAATATATTTAAGAGATATTATAGAAATATAGAATATATTTAAACTTGTGAGCATACAAGAGAACAATACACAACTTCCGTTACATCAATTGAAAACTTACTACAATTTCTCGATGTAAAACCAAGGAGTTTAGAAAGGAAAGGTGTGAAATAGGGTCATTAAAATTACTGCTTTCATGAAAAGTCGATGCCAAAGTCTCTAACTCGATTTTGTATTTTAAGTTAAAATTATTTATGAGATAGTTTGAGTTGTATTTTTATTAGCTTTAAAAAACTAATATAAAAGCATTTATCGAGTGTAAGATTATTTTTCATATTCCAGTCCCATATCCTGTCAATATCGCTTTGTAATGTATATACCGGGTGATGCGTCGCCGAGCGGAACAAAGGAAATCCCATGTAAATTTTAAGGGGGTCAATTATTGACTTCCCTGTACATTTTACAGAAAAAATGTAAGATAACTTTTTGAAGAGACCAATCTGGCAAACCCTCTTGCAAGGTTTCAAAAAATTTTAATAAGCGAATCTTGAATTATTCAATTAAATGTAATTGCAAAATTACTAAATTTTCGGTTCAGGTAAAACCAGACACCAGCCACCAGCAAACAATTTGTTATAAGGCTTAAGGCGTCAAATCTGACGTCCTGCCAAATACAAGAATTTTTTTTTTTCGTTTTATCAATCTCACAACCATACATTCAAAGTAAGACACGTTAACATTACTTTTTTGTCTAAACTTTTATTTAATATATTTTGAATGTCGATTGAATAATTCATACTTGTTTTCAAATATCGACTGTCACTGATTTATTGACACTTTTCCTCACGTCAGTGACAATATTCATTTTATTGGTGCCCGTTTGGTTTTACCTGAACCGAAAATTTGCTAATTTTGCAATTACATTTAATTGAATAATTCAAGATTCGCTTATTAAAATTTTTTGAAACTTTGCACAAGGGTTTGCCAGATTGGTCTCTTCAAAAAGTTGTCTTACATTTTTTCTGTAAAATGTACAGGGAAGCGAATAATTGACCCCCTTAAAATTTACATGGGATTTCCTATGTTCCGCTCGGCGACGCACCACCCGGTATGTTAAATGTGGACATATACATCTCTATAACTAAGTCATTTACAAAAAGTAAAACTAACGATTCAAGATCATCACAAATATATAATTTATAAATAATATGTAGATTAAATGATAGAGGTGAACAGTAGCTGCCCTACGAAACACCTGATAAAATCTGAAATGATTCTGAGGAAAATTAAATAGTTTCACTCTTTGTTTTCGATTCTTCAAAAAACTCGACATCCGTTTTATGGCTTCCCAAGTAAATCCTAAGTATGTTGAACGCTTTGGAGAAATCAGTGTAGATTGAGTCCACTTGTTCCTTCTTCTCCCAAGCTTGCAACAGATCCATCTCATATACTGCTAAGTTAGCAATCGTGGATCTTCCAGCTGCAAGCAAACTCATTTTGTACCTCAAACAATGTTCCTTCACATTGCCAATATGGTTGATTGTATATTAACTTATTAATTACCTTTGGTATTGCTGATTTAAAGATACCACGATCATTTTTCACATTATTTTTGTCACCAGCTTTAAAAATAGTTACATAGCGTTTTTTCATCTACTAGAGAAGATACATGGTAGCGAAGAAAAATTAAAAAGTAAATATAATGGTATAGAAAGAGTAAATGAGCAACGTTTCAGAGAATAGTTTGGAATATTATCTGTCCTGTTGAAAAAGAATTTCCGTGTTCGTAAATCCCCTCATAAGCTTCGCATGAATCTCTTGGCACGTGGTTAAATCGTATATACCAAAAAAAATGTTCAGCAAACAGGCTCGCTATGTTTTGGGCACTATCTGCCGTTTGGTTTTCAAGGTACATGTGATTTGTACATTACATGTTTTTTTTTTATTAATATATCTCTAGAAATGAGGTAGATTGTAAAAATTTAAGTATAGCTTCGCGATAGTGAAATTTTTGGAATATGGAGAAAACCATTTAGGAAATTAGAACTTTAGAGCTTTTAGTGAGCTTTCTTAGAATAAATTGATTAAAGACAGTGCCTAGAATGTCAAAACAGCAGATAATTACCAATTCGGTAGTACATAAAAGATAAAATGTATAAGCTATATGATCGTTATATAAAAGCATTAAGCGGTGTAGGCATTAAGGCTGGTTGCACTTTGACTTCAGATATATTCGTAAACATCAAATCTTAGAATATACCCCTGTCGTTTGGATGTACTATTTTTTGAATATGGAGAAAACCACTTAGGAAAGTTAGAGCTTTTAGTGAGCTTTCTTAGAATAAATTGATTAAAGACAGTGCCTAGAGTGTCAATAAAACGTTTGTACTTTGTACAGCAGATAATTACCAATTCGGTACTACATAAAAGATCAAATGTATAAGGTATATGATTGTTATCTAAAAGCATTAGGAGGTGTAGATATTAAGGCTGGTTGCACTTTGACTTCAGATATATTCGTAAACATCACATCTAAGAAAAATATTCACCGATCACCATTGCATTCGAGTTCTTAGGACAATCCACATAATCTCACATCATTATACCATATCACATGAGGTAAATCATAGGCACCCAGTATTATGAACTTACTGTCTGTTTGTCTTTGGTATTGACAGATTCACAGTGATTTATGTAACATTTCACTGGGGGTCTAGGTAGTAGATATACTGATTCAATAATGTAATGTTGGTTGTTCAATTTTATTTTCACATATAATTGTTCAATGTTGTTATTACGGGAGGGAATGATTTTTGACCTAAGTCTATCGGATATTGCAATAATTACGCTTCCTCCCCACTTTTTGGAGCTTGTTGCTTCACTCCTATAACAATGATAGATATTGTGCTCGCGAAAAGTTACTCAACCATGAATCAATAATAATTATAATATAAGAGCAATATGTAGTACTAAAAGCTCTGACGGATGAAATCTAGTTCTTAATATATAATATATGTATATTATTGTTTACCAGTTCTTCCAGAACCTTTATGCACTTATCCAGTACGAGCTTGGACCTCACTTTTTTAGAAGAAAAAAAAACAAATCTTTTGGTGTACAAATATTAGTATATTATAACAACGTAATATTGTAATAATTACAAAAATAAACATCTTTTAATCTTAGCATTATCTCACTAATTTTTGGTACCAAACTTGTCCGATTGATCTGCATAGGGCAAGAATGAGGTAGTAAAGATCTATGCTTATATGTCGTATATTCCCAGAAAAAGTCACTAGATGAACTGCTGGTTAACGCTGTATCTACAATCCTTATTATCTACTTGGTTTTACTGACATTATCAGTCATTTCAGAAATTGTCATCGGTAAATACCATCGGAGTGAAAGAACGATCTACGTTTAATCAATTCAGTTTTTGACATATTTTAATGCATAGCATATCAAATATGTATCTAACTATTGTTTTCACACTAATATATAATAAATATGGATATCCACAAGGATGACTTGTCACTGGTTGTAATGAGAAAAATATAATCATTAGAATACTGCTGATAATTGTATGGACGTTGAAAGGAGCTAAAAATCTCTCACGAAAAAAAAACAAAAGAATTAAATAAGTTTTAACACAGCTAAAGCATAAATAATAAAACAGAGATTGTATTAAAATTTAATTTATCAATATTTTTTTTAAACGATTTAATGATATATTTGCTACTACACTACAATCCAAACGTGTTAAGTTAGAGATAATTGTTGTAATTTGTGAGTAGAAGGCCATTCTTGAAGTGGAGTGGATATAATATAGCTAGTTGGGAAGATTTTTGTCCACAAATGAAAATGCAAATCTTTTGTCAAGAGTTATGCATTTCGATGAGTTCACTCATCATCATCAGACTCTAACACTACATAGCTGTGATGTTTACATACAGCTGTAGTGTTAGAGTCTGATGATGATGAGTGAACTCATCGAAATGCATAACTCTTCGACAAAAAAAGGCATTTTCAATTCTGGAGAAAAGTCTTCCCGACCTTCCCAGCCCGCTATATTGTTGTAATTTTTGAAACGTTTTAAAATTAATTTAAAGCGTTCTTTAAGAGTAAAATAAGAATAGGGGAAAGGCGGGCAAAACGGGTGCCGTGATTATTTTTAGTACAGCTAGCACCATCTATCCGAAAGTTCGTACAGCTTAGTTTAAGACCATGCCCGATCGATGGCAAAAAGCGCTGTCACTTCAGAAGCTGCGTGAATATCCGTCGGTCGAGCGCTGTTTGTTTTAGAGGTGCAGGTATATTTTCGTCAATAATTTAATAAAAGGTAAGTGAACCATAATTGTAATTTATATTTAACTGTTATTCTATATGGAAAAGTATACACATTTAGGCATATTTCTGTGTAAAAATGTTTAGTAATTTTTTAATCGAACAGGGAAAAAATATACCTAACCTCAAAATGTGCATTTGGGCAAAATCGGGTACTACCCTATTTTATCCGCCCAATATAAAACAATAATAATTATTATTATTTTCAGATGGTGTTTAAGTACAACCGCCATTCTGACCGACACGAATGGTCCACGGACAGTATGCAGAATGCTGTAATAGCAGTATTAAATGGCAAAATGGGGTACTACAGAGCATCTACCAGTTTTAATGTGCCTCAATCTACATTAGAGCGCCACATTAAAAAAGCTAGGGAAAATCCCGGGTATGTTGTTACTAAATCTTTGGGACGTTTTAAGGCAATATTCACTTCTGAACAGGAACAGGACCTTGCAAATTATTTAATGCACATGGAAAAAAGATTGTTTGGATTAACGATGACTGAATGCAGGCGTTTAGCATTTCAATTAGCTGAGCTCAATGAACTTGATCATTCGTTTAATAAAGAACTTGCCATGGCTGGGAAGGATTGGATGCAGAGTTTTTTGCGTCGACACCCAGAACTTTCAATCAGAACACCAGAAGCAATATCTGAAGCTCGAGCAATGGGGTTTAATAAAGTGGCTGTAGGTAATTTTTTCAACTTACTTATCGAAACTGTAGATAAATATCAACTGACAGCCTATAAAATCTATAATGTGGACGAAACCAGAGTGTCAGTTAATCCAAAGGGAATGTCTAAAATTATTGCCACTAAAGGGAAAAGACAAGTCGGAGCCTTGACGTCAGGGGAGAGGGGTGAGGCCGTCACTGTTGAAATATGCTTTTCGGCTTCAGGAGCATACATGCCTCCCATGTTCATATTTGGTAGAAAAAAAAATGCAACAAGCTTTCATGGATGGAATTGTTCCTGGCGGTTGGGTAGGGCTAAATGATAGTGGGTGGATGGATAAAAATGTATTCTTTACTTGGTTCAAAAAATTTGTTGAATTTGCCAAGCCCTCAAAAGACCGACCAATTCTGCTTCTTTTGGATGGACCATTCATCTCACACAAAAAACCTGGAAGTTATTAATTACGCCAGGGAACATACAGTTATTTTGATCTGCTACCCTCCCCATTGCACCCATCGGCTACAAGCCCTAGATGTAGCTTTAATGAAACCAATAAGTACCTATTACGCTGAAGAAGTACGCAAATGGCTTAGAGCTAATCCTGGTCGTGTAGTTAGTTACCTTACAACAAATAACTAAATTATTTTGTGTAGCTTACCTCAGAGCAGCCACACCGCTTACTGCCATGAATGGATTTTTAAAAACTGGAGTTTGGCCAGTTAATAAAGATGTTTTCACTGATGCAGACTTTTTGCCTTCCGAAACAACAAATATTAAACAAAATAAAAACTTACCACCTAAAAACAATAATAGTGAAAGTATGAATGAAACGTAACTATCGGAAATTAATTTACTTAAAGAAAAAACTCTAGAACCAATTGATATTTCCAAACCAGGTACATCAAAAGATTCAGAGGTAAGCTTTAAGATTGTTAGTCCTGAGGGTATAATTCCAATACCTAAAATAAAACAAACTGAGAAAAGAGTTTCTCGTAAAAGAGGAAAGACTGCTATTTTATCGTCTTCGCCTTACAAAAACGAGCTAGAGGAAGCTGAGCAAAAAAAGAATAAAAATTCTAAAGCTCTTGTGAAGAAAAACCTTGCACCATCACCAAAAAAGAAAAAAATTACTAAAGCCTCCACTATTCTGAAAAATAATGACTCAAGGGAGAGTGAAGTCAGTGATGCGGAGTGCCTCTACTGTGGAGAAATGTACTCTTCGTCAACGGAAGGATGGATAGCATGCTCAATGTGTCACGACTGGGCCCATAACTCATACGCAGGATTTGAAGACGAAGATGACGAAGCCGTTTTAGTTTGTGAGTTATGCAAGTAAGATCCAATCCCATTTTGCCCGACCGTGCGGGCAAAACAGGGCAATTAGCATTGTTTTGCTAAAGTTACTGTAACAAAGAACTTGTATATTTTTTATTTTATTTAAAGCTCTTATAACTTAGGCATGATATGTAGAAATTATTTTTTCGTTAATTAAAGTTTCTGTGTCAATTAATACTAAAGTTATCTTTATTTGGAGACAAACTACCCCATTTTGCCCGCCTTTCCTCTACATTTCTTAACTAGATATTAAATTTAGAAAACACATATAACTTTAATCCAAACAAAGAAAATATATGACAAGTTTAAGTTCTATTTTTATCCGTACATATTATAGCATGAATTAAAAATGCAACTTTGTCAATTTTCATCGGTCTAGAACTAATAATTCTGACTGTATTCTTAAGAATTGATATATTTGCAATAATAAATGACTGAACATACAACCGTAGACCGTTGTCATTCGGACAATTATAGTTGATTACTGTTGACGGCAGCTATACAGCGTTAGCCTAAAACACACAGGGTAGGTCAGTATTTTAATCAAACAAGGTAATAATATTTCTATTACGGCGTTTGCCGGCAGTACGTGTAATGACTTTGCGTCTTATGCCGATTACTTACGACATATATATCAATTAATTAAATAGAACTAACGACTTTTTTTACCCAGTTTATCGGCTTTTTTTAAGTAAGTGGACGAGTTACTAGGCCAATGCTTGAAATATTTACCTTTTAAAACTTCATTTATTTGGTCTATATATTTTTCAGTATTAATTTTTATCAAATGATTTACGATTAACTTCGTAATTTTTTCAGAGTGTTCGCAATACGTAAACTGAATTTCGTTGGACACATAATTCATAACATGATTCAACACTCGCCTTTTATGCAGATCTTTACCCAACATAAACTTAATTAAAGTACACGCGTTCCTAATCTGATCGCTGAATTGTAAGTTTACCAGCAAAGTTTTGATAGAGCGGTTGTCTTTTGGATCCTTGATCATTTTAAAACTTCTTTCATAAATTACTTTTTTGCATTGATCCGTGCAGGTCTTAGAGATAAAGTATCGTAAAACCGATATCAGCTTACGATCTAAGGGATAATCTTGAATTCCAAATAATTCCAATGCCGGTATTTTAGAGAACTTTTCTACCTTTAAGTCTTCATTAAGTTGCGATAACAGTATTTTTTGTAGAATTTCGAATACTTCAGAATTATTCTGGTTACTGTTGTTATACCTTTTAGAGACAGGATTTCCTCCCAAAAAACTACGAATCTTGTTAAAATGATAATGCCTTTGAAACCGTTCTACCGTTGAAATTCTTTTATTTGTAACGTTATTCATAAACTTCTCCAGCTTTTCTAAGCTTAACTTTTGCTGATTGAAAGCATTCATATTTTGATCTTGCAGTTTTTTAAAAAGGTATATAAAATTCTTTGTGGTCAGGATCAAACATTTTAGAGCAGATGATTTGAAAGACGCTCCCTGTTTTTTGAATTTAAATGTTTCAAGTTTTACTACCGCATCTTCCCAAAACTGAAGATGAGGAGATTTAGCAGTTGCGGTTGATCTCAGTGGCTTTGACTCGTCGGGTTCAGAATCGCATCCGTTTAAACTGTCATAAAGCTGATCCAAAAAAAACAACAGATGGGATGTTTGTAGTGAATCAGGTGGTGGTCTTTTTTGTAAAGCTAAAATGAAAAATATATAAATATTTAAGTGCATTGGCGGCTGGTATAAAAGGGATGCGGAGCTCCCAGAAAAATAGAATATGTTTTTTATTTTAATATATATTATTTGTCGCCCATTTGCATAAATATAATGCAAAATACGTTTAGTGACCGCAAAAACTTCTTTTTGAGACACACGTATTTAAAAAAAAAAGATAGAGAGAACGACTGTACTATAAAAAATAACAATAGACGAGTAAGAATGCTTAAATAAAACTACAGAATTTATATATATTTATAAGTTCGGTAACTAAATATTAACTACTATGTATTATACGATTTTATGCTTATAAAGGGTCTACCAATAGACGTGATAGAAGTTTAGTGGGCCATGTACGCAAAATGGTATGTGTCAAAACGCGGATCAAGCGTCAGTTGTGTTAAGTATACTTTGACATTTCATCATGAATCGCTTAAATCAAGAGCAACGTATAGCTATCATGAAAAGGTATTACGAAAATGCGCAATCGGTTAGAGCCTGTTATCGTGCTCTTAGAGAAGATTTTGGCCATCGTGGACGGCCTTCTGAGCTTGCAATAAGGCGCACAATTAGTAAGTTTGAACGGGAGTACACTTTTCTGGATAATAAGCCACCAACGCGACAAAAAAGTGCAGGGACCACTGAAAATATTGCCGCTGCAAGAGAAAGTGTTGACGCGAATAACAATGTGTCTGTTTTGCGTCGTTCTCAGCAATTAGGCATTTCATCAATGTCTCTGTGGCGCATTTTGAAGAAAGACTTAGGCCTACATCCATATAAGATGGTTCTAACTCAAGAATTGAAGCCTGCTGACCATGGTTTGCGAAGAACGTTTACCGACTGGGCCCTGTTGCAGTTGGAACAAAATGCCGATTTTGGGAAACAAATCATCTTTTCAGATGAAGCCCATTTTTGTCTTAGTGGCGTTGTCAATACGCAAAATTGCCGCTTCTGGTGTCAGAACAATCCCCAGAAATTAGTACAGGTGCCATTACACCCGTTAAAAGTGACTGTGTGGTGTGGTTTGCATGTCGGTGAAATTATCGGTCCATACTTTTTTGAGGATGCAGGGGGGCGTACTGTGACAGTCAACGGAGAGCGCTACCGCGACATGATAACAAACTTTCTTTGGCCTGCAATTGATGGTGGAGACTTCGAACATCACACACCGCCCGAGCCACAATTAATTTATTAAGAGAGCGTTTTGAAGATCGAATAATTTCGCGACATGGCAATATCAACTGGCCACCAAATCCTGTGATCTTACTCCCTGGACTTTTTTCTTTGGGGATATGTGAAGTCGAATTTGTATTCTAACAATCCTCAAACCATCAATGAGTTGAAAGTTAACATAACTAGGGTTATTCGCAAAATTCAACCCAACTTGTTAGAAAAAGTGATTGAAAATTGGGTTCATCGTCTAAACGTCTGCCGCCGTAGCCGAGGTGGACATCTTAATGATATTTTGTTTAAAACATAATGTTACATAATAAACTACAACATGAAACATCAATCATAGAAATTTTACCAATTCGTTTTTTTATTTTTTAGCAATTTAAACTTATATCATTCTTATTGGTAGACCCTATAATTCAAAGACAAAAAAAGTTGCACTGTTTTAAAAATTTGAGTGAATATTGATTATTTAAACTCGTTAGACGGCCATTTTTGGATTCTTGGAAAAAATATAGTGGTAGTTGAGAAAAAAAAGGTAAAGCTGGGATAGTTCTTCAGTGTAATAAACAACCCGCCTTCGCACTACTGACCCTATATAGTGACCGCCTAAAGTTCCGCATAAATTCGATAAAAATTGAGACATGATTTTTTGAGAAAACGTCCGTCGACTTTTATTTTAAGTTGCGCATTATTTAACATAAATTTTTGTATACAGGGTGGAACAAAAAAAAAGATATGACGATGGACCATCCTATTTCTCAATTAACAGTTAGTAGAATAGAGCACAAATTCATAACTTCAAGTCATGTTAGGGATTTGCCAAGATCAGGTCGTCCAAAAATTTCTGAAGAAACAAAGTTAAACGTTCTGCTCTCCGTCGAAGAAAATCCAAACAATGCAACTTCACAAATTTCAGTTGGTAATAATATAGCCGGAACGTCAGTAAAACGCATCTTAAAAGCAAATGAATACCACCCTTATAAAATTAGACTAATACACGAATTAAATGAGGACGATCCTGATGGAAGAAACCAATTTTGCGAGCAAATGATGAACATTTGCAATAATAACCGTCAGTTTGTGTTACGAGTTTTGTTTTCGGATGAAGCAACTTTTTGTTTAAACGGTGTC
Source organism: Anthonomus grandis grandis (assembly GCF_022605725.1). Classification (NCBI taxonomy): domain Eukaryota; kingdom Metazoa; phylum Arthropoda; class Insecta; order Coleoptera; family Curculionidae; genus Anthonomus; species Anthonomus grandis. The sequence continues at coordinate 23,638,497 of NC_065548.1, read as the reverse complement.
GTAAATCGGCAAAATTGTCGGTACTGGTCAGTGTCAAATCCACACTGGGCAACTGAGGCTCATACACAGTACCGTAAATCTATTAATGTTTGGGCTGCTATCGTGGAAAATAAAGTAGTAGGGCCATACTTTTTCGAAGAAAACTTAACAGGACAACGCTATTTGAATTTTCTTCAAGAAGATCTTATCCCTGCTTTAGCTGCACTATACCCAGACGAACAAGACCCTGCTGTCCCGACAGATAATTTGTGGTTTCAGCAAGACGGCGCACCGCCACATTTCTTTCGAGTATTTCTTTTGTTCCCAGGAAGATGGATAGGACGAAGAGGGCCAATAGAGTGGCCGGCCAGGTCACCAGACCTAAATCCCTGCGACTATTTTTTATGGAAGCACCTAAAAAGTAAAGTTTATATTGAGAAGCCAAACAACGTAGAAGATTTGAAAAATAGAATTAGATATGAAATTAGACGTATATCACCCGAAATAATTAATAGTGTTTTACATGAGTTTGTAAACCGTCTTGCTTTCTGCCAAGAAGTAAATGGGGATCAGTTTGAACACTTGACACATTAATAAGAGTTTTCACAGTTTATAACATTTTATCCTCCATTTTATCTTAATTTGTAAATAGATGTACTTACTTGCTTTCTTGTTGGTTAAATGTAAATATACGAAACTTGCTTGGAATTTCTTCTATATTTCATAAATGCAATAAAAAATATAGCATTCCATTTAAAAAAATTGCCGATGACGTCATATCTTTTTTTGTTCCACCCTGTATACAAAAATTTATGTGAAATAATGCGCAACTTAAAATAAAAATCAACGGGTCCGAGCGTTTTCTCAAAAAATCATGTCTCAATTTTTATCAAATTTATGCGGAACTTTAGGCGGTCATTGTATAAACCTAACTGGGCGATACAAAGCGGGATATTTCTAGCCCACTAGAAAACATTTTGACATGATTGACAATGTTGGCACTGAAGATGACTTCCTCGAGGTTAAAAGCTCTATATCAATAAAATTAAAAAAAAAACTTTTCCTCGAATATAATAGTCTAAATATTCCTTCTACACGTAAAAGTAATACAGGCACATCCATTCTTTAAAATAATTAAAGAAATTTAAACCTACTTGAAAATAAATATCGTGAGTGTAATTGTTCTTAATTTTATAAGGACGACAGAGTAGTTGTAATTAGTCCTGTTATTTTTTGCTATTTCAGACATAAAATATATATACCTACTTTGTCTTGAAATAGATAAATCCAGTTATAATCAATCAAGATAAAAAATCTTAAACAGAATATGTCTGAGGTACATTCTAACCTATAAAAATGTAAAATTAAAGAAAAAAGTAAAAAACATAGTCGAAATATAAGAGTAAATAATGTTATTTCTCGAAGTTTACGGGTTTATGATTCTTAATTAAATTTAATTTGTTTCTAAGTTCATTTTACATTTTTTAATCCCTGTTTATTTCTTGTGTTTTAAAAACCTTCGAAAATATCACGAAAAACCAGAATTGTTTACTGAATGTCGTGCAATGTACCATTCGAGAATTATTTGTTGTTTATATTTTGTGAATGTGTCAAGACAATTAGTAACTTGCTACAACTTTCTAGTCTGATGATGGCAAGAACACTTGCCGAAATGCATTACTCCTGATATTGCAATTGGCATTTTATTTGTGGAGAAGACTTTTCCTACTAAACTTTTCTATGTTACATTGACTCCACTACAGAATGGACTTTTCCCTTAATTTAACACCATTCGTTAGAAATGTTCATTGAATGCTTAACATTGATACAGGGCCGAGCCGTGCCGGGGGTGCAAGGGGTGCGCCGCACCCGGGCGGCGCTCATTTGGGAGCGGCAAAATATCCGAAAAATAAAATAAAAAAGTAATGAAAAAAAAATTATAACAAAAATTTATAAAATTTAAAACTTATAATTAAGGCGCCAACAGAATACAATGTTTTCTGAAACCGAGCATTGTTCCCCGAATCGTTGCTATAATAATAATAATAATAATAATAATAATAATCTATATAGATAAATAAATAGGTACCAGGACCAGGTAATAAAAACAATAGCACCGCAATTATGGTGGATTCAGCCAGGGCGGCGCCGGTAAAAGTTTAAAATATTTTATTAATATCTTCCAAATATTTAGAACTTCATACCTTAAGCAATTTTTCATTGAAAAAAGTAATGTCTGATTTTCGTGCCAATTCTAACAAAAATATTTGTTGATTTAGATGGCTGATGGTCTAAAGAGGCTTTCTGGTTCCCAATACCGAAAAAGGAAGCTAGTTAATTATGCCCTTAATAATTTAAATAGATGTTTTAGCGCTGCTCACTTTGAAAAAAAATTAACTAACAATGAAAAAGTTCCTAGAACCTGGCTTATTTACTCAAAATCTAAAGATTCAATGTACTGTTTTCCTTGTAAATTATTTAAAGTTTCTGATAATAGTTTTAATGAGGGGAATGGCTATAGTGACTGGCGACATTTATCTCGGAATTTAGAAAGACACGAAACCAGTAAGGGGTATTTTGAAAGTGTTAGGAAATGGCTTGAATTAAAAAAATCAATAGAAAAAGGTTTAACTGTGGACTCTATCAATCAAAATTTATTTCAAATGAAAAAAAAAAGATGGACTTCGATTTTAGAGAGAATAATATCTGTTATCCAGTTTTTAGCTGGACAAAATTTAGCTTTTAGGGGTAAGAGTCAAAAAGTATTTGGTAAGGGTAACGGTAATTTTCTGAAATTAATTGAGACGATTGCAAAACTTGATTCTGTAATGGCCGAACATATTGATAGAGTCCAAAAAGATGGGAACAAAATGCCGCATTATTTGGGAGATAAAATACAAAATAAATTGATTTTTTTAATAGGAGAAAAAGTAAAAAAGTGTATTGTTGAATGTTTAAAATTATGCAAATATTTGTCAATCATTCTTGACTGTACACCTGACGTTAGTCATTAAGAACAAATTACCATTATTGTTAGATTCGTTTTTATTGATGATTGTTCTAAAAGTATAGAAATTCGAGAACATTTTTTAGGATTTTGTAAAGTTACAAACACTACTGGTCAGGGGTTAACAGATTTTTTATTAAATTATTTAAAAGAACTGGATATTGATATTGCCGATATGAGAGGTCAGGGCTATGATTAAGGCTAAAAATTTTAAATATTAATCCTAGAGCTTTTTTTGTACCCTGTGCCGCCCATAGTTTAAATTTAGTAGTTAATGATGCAGCAAAAAGCTCTCTAAAAGTAACTAATTTTTTTAGCATTATTCAGGAAATATATGTCTTTTTTTCGGCCTCAACTTACTGATGGAATGCTCCCTTAAAAGAGCTGCCCAGGCTAACACTAAAGCCCTTATCGGATACCCGCTGGGAAAGCCGTATTGAGGCAATAAAAACTCTTAGATTTGAGTTAGAAAAAGTGTATGATGCTCTGTTTACGCTTTTTAATGATGAAAGCAGAGATAATGAAACAAAGAATATTGCAATGTCCCTAATAAATAAAATAAAATCATTTAAATTTATTTGTTGGTTAGTTATTTGGTACAACATTTTGGCAAAAATTAATATAGTAAGCAAAACACTGCAAAAGTCTAATGTTATTTAGTTGTCAAAAGTCTATGTTATTTAGTCTAATGTTATACAGATGCTAAAAGAAATCAAATTATTTTTGACACAAATGAGATCGGAAAACGGGTTTTTAGACATGATAAATGAATCTAAGAAAATTGCGGAAGAAGTAGACGCCGAAATTTTCCTTCCAGCCATTCACTCAATAAGACCAAGGAAAAAAAAAACGTTTTTTGATTATGAACACAAGGATGAGCCAATCCAATCTCCAGAAATAAATTTTAAAGTACATTTTTTTTTTAATATTCTCGATATTTCAACCTCAAAATTGGATGAGAGATTTCACGATTTACAAAAACATATTGAATTATTTGGTTTTTTAAACAATTTGAAAGCATTTTCCAAACCCGAAATAATGACCTATTGTAAGAATTTAGAAGCTAAATTAACAGACCCTGAAACAAAAAATATGGACATAAATGGATTGGACCTCTATAATGAAATCGACATATTATCAATTTACATTAATGATAGAAATATTTTCTCAGCCAAAGAAATATTAATATATCTGGTTGCTAACGATTTGAAAAGCATATTTCCAAATTTATTCGTAGCTTTAAGAATATTTTTAACAATGCCAGTCACTGTAGCTCATGGGGAACGCTCATTTTCCAAACTAAAATTAATAAAAAACTACTTAAAATCCACAATGAGCCAATCAAGACTATCAAATTTATCAATAATAAGTATTGAGGAAGACATTGTTTCTAATTTAGATGTTACCGACCTAATTAGGGAATTTGCATATAAAAAGGCAAGAAAAGTAAATGTTAGCATTTAAACCAGGGTTCTAATTACTTTTTTTTAATTTTTTTAAATTAGTATGTAAGTAAAATATCTTTTCTTTAGGTGTTTATATCGATGTAATTACATATTAATATAGAAATACTTATATAAGTAAATAATACATGCTTTTATGTATATTTTTTGTATAGATAATATTGATATATTGATTAATATATGTGTGTTTGGAATTTAATTCAATATGATTTTTTTATTACACCCTTTTTTTTAAACGTTGTACTTTGGTAAGAGCATTTTTTAAAACACTTTTTATAAAAATCACTGCAGAAGGGGCGGCAAAATTAGCTCTTGCACCCGGGCGGCAAATACCCTAGGCTCGGCCCTGCATTGATATTCTCAGAATAGAGCAAAAATGTTTTGACACGTCTATAGATACCAGATGTTAACATAAAACAGGCCAACTGTTCTAGAACATTTGACACTTAATATTTAGAGAATGTTCATAGAAATCAGTGCATAAAAAAAAACAAGAATAAACTTTCTTATTGGGAGCCATAGGCATTAATAAATTATTATTATTGTATAAATTATCCGCCATAAAGTTTCTTAATTTTCATAACACTTAACAAACAAAATTTGGCCAAGAAAAAAGTATCTTTTTTATGGCTCGGTAGTCTAGGTAGTTTTCTTTAAGTTTCTGTACCTTTTTGAAATTCTATATTTAATCCCCAGGGGTAAATAGCCTTTAGTAAAACACCATCCGATAAGACTAATAAATCAACCGGTTCCATGGTGTAATGGTTAGCACTCTGGACTCTGAATCCAGCGATCCGAGTTCAAATCTCGGTGGAACCTGAACTTTTTTTATTTTAATTTTTCAACTTAGATATCGTTAAATATGTTTAATAAAGTCTAAAATTATAATATAAAACAATTATGCAATATATTCGAAGTAGTAATACTATAGGGATCATATAGCTATTGAAAATTTTGTTAGCAATGGTTAGTAATTTTATTGTCAAAATTTTGGTTTTTGTTTTTAACATATAATTCATGGCATATTTTTTTTTTTAATTTCCAAATAAACCTTTGTAATGTCGAAAAAATATAATTTCGAACAAATATATTCTCACACTTTTGATTATTCCGTAACAAAACTTAAGAATGTGAACCATCTTTTTACCGAAATTCAATTAAAACTTTCATATTATAATGAGCTGAAGGAAATCCCTATGCAGATATAGAACTAAAGAAGGTATTAGAGAACTAATTATCAACACGTTTTTTGTAACAGGGCTAATGAATTATTGTCCTTCACTTTTTAACCCTGAGATTAAAAATGCCCCACTAGCAGAAAGACATTTTTGGCAACTATTATTAAGTTTTATGATAACGTTTGCTAAAATGTTATTAAAGAAAAAATAGTGCATAACATTTGTTTAAGTTTGATTGATTTTAACAATGTGCTTTTACTTTTAGACTGTTATTATTTATTGGAATTTATGAATTTAATTTTAATTTAGTAATTGAATTTTTATTTTGAGACTATTTTTTCCATATTAATAGTTTACTCTGGTCTGATAGTCTGATAATAAAAGATGTATAAAACACATTGTCATTGTCCGGACATGACCAGGATGAACAATTCCAAATATTTAAAAGTTATTCTTTTGGTGAAAATATGCATTAAAGTTTCTCTTGGGACACACAAGTAGCATCTTGAAAATGAAGCATTACCCTATATACTTTTAACGTTGTTTGTCATAAATTTATTCACCTTGTAAAGTTTGACAAATTTTACTAATATACTATATATTTACTAATTACTATATATATTTCTAGAATTGCCAATTTGCAACTGATTTTAATGCTAATGTAATAGATATACTTACCAGCCATTTTTGCAGGAATTAATATATTAGTAGCTACTCTCTGGCTAAAAACTTGCAAGCTCGTAAGCACATCATTTTTATTGATCTTGTCAGGATAAATATGCTTATCTGTCAACTTTTGAGAAAGTTTAATCCCAGGCATCTCATACATTTCCTTAATATGTTCCCACTTGGCTATTTTTTCCACATTTTGATCCACAAAATGAATATTGCTGCTCAAGAAATTATTCCTTATTCCAGTAAATAATTGCTTTACGTCATAGAGGGGAACTATTTCTTGTCCATCAAAGTCAATAGTACTATCTGCTCTATCGTCAATTCCCGTTCTAATGCGAGCCTCTTTAGTTGTCCTTAATAATGTTTTAATCGCTTCAATATTATTTGGTTTGTGCTTACATATAATCGAAATTATTTTTAATGTAGTACTAGAACATCTTCCAAGAATTAATTCTAATATTTTTATAATATCTGCAGGCTTGATAGGGCCATGGGAAAAACTGTAAAATACCGGATGGGTCCACTTCCTTTTTAGGTTTGTTAACATAAACACCTGAAAATGTATAAAACAAGATTGAGGAACCTTTGGCAAACTTAAAATTAATATTTATTGAGATTAGATAAACAGAGTTATAAAGTCTTTTGGTATGATTAATGATTTGTAGTAATAATTTGAATACTCTTGAAACATTCGATCACTGATTCACATTAAGATTTCAAACATTGAAATATGTTTCCTGAAAAATTTATATCATTTTATTTTACAATAAATTTCATTCTCAATTGACTTTGGCAAAAAAAAAGTATACACCTGACTGACCCTATTGAACTTAAAATCAAAGATTAATTTATATATTAAAAACGTTTATGGTTGGACAAAATTTAGCTGGGCAGTCATATTTAAGTTTTTTTCTCATTCTTTTTATGTTACTAGATCATATTGTATACAGTGCAGCTATTGTCCCCCACTCCTCTTATCTTTTAAATGCACTTAAGTAAAAAATTTGAAATTTGGCACACATCATTAGCGACCTAAATACTACTTTTTGGTCCCAAGCTCATTTTGCAAAATGGCGGCGGGACGCCATTTAATAGTTATAGTTATTTTTAGCCATTTAATCACATAAGTTAGACAAAAAAAGCAAGTTTTATGAAGTAAAAATATCAGTTATATAAAATTGTAATTAATTTGTTTGGTGGAACAATAACAAATTGTAGTATGTTTTGTGTATTTTAAAAGCGTTCCACATAATCCTATGTGAAGATTAGATATTGTTTGTTAATAATAATATTTCATTAGTATGAACTTCATGTATATGGACAATACTTAATCTTACCTGTGCATGAGTGGCAATATCTCCACCCCTTCTATACCCAAAATCTTCAAACCCTAAAATGCTATATTGTCCCTCTTTCCTACACAAAGTAGGGCAAATAACAATTTCATCAAAGAGCAACATACAAAGTTTGTCATCATCCTTAAGTTGCTTGGCCTCTGCCTTAATAACTTCAAAACATACATCATCAAATCCAGGATTTGAGGAAATCAACTGCATTAGTAAGCTTGCCATAACAGGTTTCGATGGTACAACCAAGAAACTTGTCCACAATGGAGGCAAATGTCCACAATTCCTGTACATTGACAGGGCAAAGGCAAGATCTTCTAAAGAATAGTCAGCCTCTGTTTTGCCACTTTTGAGCTGCACATGACGGTCTATAAATCTGGATTGTATTTTTTGCTCATATGTTACTGGGTGAATAAGGCCTTCAACTTGTTCCTGAGCAATCATGTTTCTTATCACTGCAGTTCTGAAATTACCTATAGTGTCTGAGGTTTCGCTGCTTTTTTCATCAATTGGGGATGGCTTGGTGGAAGCACCAAACTTGCCTAAATAATTTCAAAAAAAATGTGTTATTTCATTTAGATGATTAAGAATAATGCTTCTTTTTGCAATGCAATTCTCAAGGAGAGCAGTAAAACCATATATAAATTTAATAAAATGTAGTAAATGATTTCACATTGGGAATTAAAGTTAAGGATATTATTACACTTAAAAAATGCATTTCATTGTTTCATATCTGAGCTACAGTCAAATGGGTGTTGAATTGGATTTACCATCAGAGCTGCAAGGCAAGGGTAATTTTATGATTACTTTGCGAGAAGCAAAATATTTCTTATATTTTGTTATTTTTTTCATTGATTTTATATGCAATAACGCAAAAATACTGTCACATTAACTTTAGCACTACCACGAGTCTAGTACACCTTCTTAATAACTGTAGGATAAATGAGGAAAAAAAGGAAATAACATGTCTTGGATTATTGGATTTTAGTAGAGCTTTCAATACTTTAAACCACGAAATGTTATTAGCAAAGCTTTATTATTTTGGTTTTTCGAATAACGCGATTGATTTCTTTAAGTCATATCTTAATAATAGAGCGAATTGCGTAGTAATCAACAAGGCTTCTACAACTGAAAAATCAAGTTATTATCCTGTATCTACCGGTGTTCCCCAGGGTTCTATTTTGGGACCGTTGCTTTTTTTATTGTATGTTGCAGATATGAAATCCTGCATAAAGTACACAATGTTACAACAATATGCTGACGATTCCCAGCTGTATACTTCATTTTCACGTGAAACTCTACCCATAATAGAAGAACAATTTAATAAGGATTTAGAAAATATAGATAACTTTTCCTGCGATCATAATTTGAAATTAAATTCGTCTAAATCATGTGTAATTTTTCTGGGTGGTGGAAAGAACGCCCTTAATGCAGCAACAACTTTAAATGCAAAAATTTGTAATGAGCAGCTACCAGTAGTACGAGAGGTCAAAAACTTAGGAGTATACATTGATAGCGGTATTTCATTTCAAACACATATAAAGAATAAGCTCAAAATTGCATACAAGCGCTTAAGAAAACTTTACGGCTTAAAAAATCATTTACCTCCTAAAACTAAATATTTTTTATGTATATTCAGATTCATTGACTGAAGACTCTGCTTACTCAATACAAAAACTTCAGAATTGTTGTATGCGTTTTTCTTACAAAATTCCATTTAGACGTCACATTTCTCCTTATTTAAACAATAACTTAATTCTAAATATGAAAAATCATAGAAAATATCACATGTATTCCTTCGTGTATAAAGTTATAAAAACTAGGGAGCCATTATATTTAGTTAACAATTTTACAAATTTTCTTTGTGAGCATAACACTAGATTTATAAATTTATTTAGAATACCACAGCATAGAACAGCAAATTTTCAAAAATCTTTTGTTTTTGTCGCCTCTCAACTTTGGAATAGACTTCCGGCTAATTGCAAAAGTTTTCCGTTTACTGCATATAAAAAATATATTCGTAATAAACTGCTTGATTCTCAAAAAAACAATACTTAATCTACAATAAAAATGAAAAGAGCTGAGCCACTCGATCTTCTATTGCTGTCTACTTATTATTGTTATAAATATTAATTAATTTACCTTCCTGCATATCCAGAACCCCCGCCTGCTTCGCCTTACTTAAATACTTAAATAATATGATACTCAACACATGCATGTCTCGATTAATTAAGAAAATCTTTTTTTACTTTTTACTTTTAAGGTTTTTGAAGGGCTATGCCACACAGGTTCTATCTTATGATGAACCTGTATAAACGGTTCTCTGTAATTGAGGCATGGTCTTATTTATCATGTATTTGGTGGGTTGTACAACAAATGTATATTATTATGCTACAATTTTGTATATGATTATTTATTTACCTTCATGATAAATAAATTTGTTTTGAATTTGAATTTTTACATAACTGTATAGCAAAAATTTCATAAAACATAACACAAATTTGGGTTAAAAATAAATCACAGGCTACATAGAGTACAAACTAATATTAAACCCTAGAAATAAGGCTACCTAGATAAAGGCTAACACTTAATGTACAGTAAATTAAGAATACAAAATAGAGCAATTCACAAAATTAACACTAAAAAAAAGGAAAACAATCAGAAAATTAAGGGTAGAACTATGTTACCACAAACAAAAACCATTTATAATTTAACAAGGCCTTCAGCTTTAACAATTTTCATAAAAAATAGTGAGTTTGTATTATAATATTGAGTCTTAATAAGGGTGAATAAATCAATGAAATTTGAATATATATATATAATGTTAAAAGACCAGCAAAACCATATAAATATTTTTATTTTTTTTCTTCCTATCAAATTATAAAAATAAGATTAATAATATAAATTAGACAAAAAAAACTGAATATCAAGTATTGGATAATGCATAATATAATCCTCAGAAAGATCAAAAGTAGTACCCAAATTTAAAATCAACATAATATGGACTGAAGGTATACTGACTGTAATAGCTTATTACTTATTTTGTTATACAAGACCAATAGTTGTATTAAAGACAACTGTTGATTAATAAGTAGATGAGAAGAAAACAACAAAATTATCAGTAATAAAGACATAATATATTGGTCACCATTTCAGAAATTATTATCAAAATATTTGTGTAAGTGAAGGACGTAATATTAAAATTAAGGATTTTATTATGCATTACTATATTACATTTTCTTAAACATATTTTTAAAGTATAACTAATGTATGCTACATTTAATCTAAAGGTTTGTAGGATGTTATTTAAATTACGAATTTGTTGGTTCTATTTAAACCTACCCTTCAGCTTATTCATGTTTTTAAGCTTCACAAGCTTTTATAGTTTCATAAAGCAAATAAATATAGGGCCTATAGGGGTGTTAAATCAAATAATAAACACAACACAACAAACATTTCAAATTCAAGTTACGCATACCACGCAGTTTTATCACGCATATATTATATACGCATGTCAACCGATGTCATCTGTCACTAAAAATAGAGATGAGTTCTTGTTACGTCCATACTTAAATCTTTGTAGCGCATAAATGTTGCCGTACTGTAAAGGCTGCATCTTATTGTTGTATCTGCAATAGGTACAAAATACTAGCCGCTCTTTGTACACAGGTTGGGAAATTGATCATTATGCATAGAGAGGTGCTTAAAGGCAAAATATGGCAACGCACACGTATGAAGTGCGAGTTCAGGCATTTCTAAAATATTTTTTTGGTTTTCTGCTATATATCCAGCGGTGTTCAACCCACATAGAATCGAAATCTCTACAAGTTTAGTATTCTACATATGGCATAATGAAAATTAAAGCGTTATTCGAATAAAAATAAAATATAAACTCTTATAAATGTAAAAAAATTTAAACACAATACAAAAATAAAATTAAAACTCTGAAAAATAAACCTCAGAACAATAAGTTCTTTACATAATATACTCAAACAGACCTCCTTATTTAGCTACGTACAATAAGTGAACCGATCATAAAACTCATTTCGTACTTCCAAAACCATTTGTAGTGACATGAAATTTAAAAATTATTGAAAAATTATTGAATGTGCCAAATTCAATAATTTTCTCTGGCAATTTTTCTAAATTTGTTGGCCTACTAAATTCGTGTTTGTAAATGATCTCCTTCAGATAACCCTAAAAATGAAAGTCATTTGGGGACAAATTTTTAAGATCACTTCCGCGTCATCCTTTACAGTCAACTCGTGGTCGTTCTCTTCCTTTCCTATCCTTCGGATTCCTTTCCTAAACCCTTTCCTACCCCTTGCCGTTGGTTATAACGTGCCTTTAAGAAGTAAATTTAGTGAAAGTATCAAGCCCACTTCCGCATCATCCTGCACCCAGTCAACACGTGGTCGTTCTTTCCTTTCATATCCTTTGGTACCCTTCCTAGACCCTTTCTTGCCCTTGCCCTTTGCCAGTGGTAGCTGAACCTACCTATTCACGCCGGTAGCCAGGCCGGATAATGCCGGGTGCATCGTGGGGGAAGTCACCGAGCATTTCAGTATTAAAAAGTGTGAAAATATCGTTTTGGGGCTCAGGGTACATACCAGACGGTTTTCCCGAATCTCCAAATCGTGCTGGCTGATTTCCTCGTAGCAGAAGCCATCAAAACTAGCAGGTCAAGTCAAGTCAAATTTTAAGATCAGGAGACCATTTATATATCGTCTAGGTCTAAATCAGGGAGGATTTAAATGGTAGGAGGAACTTTGCAGTTTTGCAGCAATTCAGGGCTGTGCGCAATTTATTTAGCTTTTATAGTACCATCAATAAAAAATGCCTCTGTAATATAGTCGCCGAAAATACCAGTCAAACAGTCAGTTTTTAGGATACTGAGTACGAAATTAAAAACTTCCGTGCTCATTTTCCCAAGATCAGTATCAACTAACGGAAGGATTGTATTTCACAAGGTATTTTTTAGCGTTTAAAGTACCATTAATAAAAAATACCTGTGTAATATGGTTGCCGAAAACACCCACCAAATATTCAATTTTGAGGATACCGAGTAAGAAATTAAAAACTTCTGTGCTCATTTTCCCGAGACCAATATCTAATAATGATTGTATTTTCCATGTAATGGAAAAGAAGATACATCTGAAAATGAAATATTTCGTTAAAAAAAATTAGCTTAATGCTTTTTTCAATATGGTCTCATAAAATTCACACATTCTTCACATTTTTGGTCACTGGTCTGGGAAATAGCTCTTGAGTTTTGGAACGTTTTTTACACATACTGGTAATACTTTTATGCTCAATTCCCATTTCCTCTCCAACATTTCTAATTGATCGGGTTGAATCCACGTCTAGGGTACTACAAACCATTTCTTTCAGTCGTTCTTACTTGTGGAGCCTTTCAGTAGAGGTTTATGTACTTAAGGTTTAGTATTATGAGAATCTTGAAGACCAAATGATATCTCAAAATTGGAAATCAAGTACCCGAATGAACTTTATATTTACACTCTTCGCAAAAGATGCGACTATTCCAATAAACTGCACTTTCACATATCCTAATCCGATTTTACTTTACATTCTGATTTTTTTTAATAGATAATGCATGAGAGTACTCATCAAAGCAGAAAATTTGTTATTCACAATATTTCAAGACTTTTTTCTCTAGTAGCAAAGTGGTATGATTTAAATTATTAACATAATGTGATTTTCTATTTAAGAAATTCATTACATTTACATAACATTACTTTTATTCCTTTATAACTTTTATTCCTATAAACTGCAAATGCTGCAAGAACTTGGTGATAACGACCCGGACAGAATAATCCAGTTTTGTGAAACAATGACAGAACCTCGACTAGTTTAAAATATTTGCTTTAGTGATGAGTGTACCTTTTATTTAAACGGTCATGTTAACAAGTATAACTATTGTTACGGGAGTAACGAGAACCCACACATATTAAATTTAACACATATAGAAGAGCATAAGTACCTCCAAAAAATTAATATTTGGGTTAGTATAGGTAGTATTATCGACCCAATATTTATACCAAGAAATTTAAATGGCGTTATGTATGCTGAAATACTACAGATGTCTATCGAACCACTAATAGTGCAGGAATTAAAAAATCAGAGGGACATACACGGAAATTTACCTTTAGAAGAACGCTTACTACAGCTTTAACAGGATGGAGCACCACCTCATTATATAGTTCCCGTTAGACAATGGTTGGATGATCAATATTCTAACCAGAACAGGTCCTATTGAATGACCACCTAGATCCCCAGTCCCAACACCTCTTGACTTCTTTTTTTCGGATCGCCTAAAATCTAAGAATTTTAAAACGCAACCTGGGGCACTAAGTCTAGCATAGAATACTTCAGGAATGCCGAGCTATATCCAGAGAAAAATTTGTAAATGTACGTGATGAATTTGAGAGTAGGCTTTATTATTATCTTTAAAAGAACGAAATCATTTTCAACATTTAATTAAATAATAATAAAAAATTTAAAACAGTGTTTTTATTTATTGTTTTGCTTGATAAGCAGAAAACAATTTTCTAAAATGTGGCTTTGTATAATATCATTGTAAAGCATTTTTCAAGAGCTTCAATATGATGTATCACTCGACTCCCTTTCCTATTTAAAATTTTAGAGGTCTATATCTTACCCTGTCCAAGGGGTTGTAGGTAGGATGAGATAATATGATTGTTTTTATTCCCGCTCCGTTTTATAGAAACTGTTTTCAGCGTTTTTTTATTCAATTTTTTATTTCTAATATATGGCCATTTCAACTTTTTTTAACTTGTCACTCTGTATATACAAGGTGTCTCCTAAAAAAACCGCCAAACTTTAAGAGGTGATTAAACAAGTCATTTGCAACAAAAAAGTCATATAACATTTTTTCGAAAAGTAACAGTTCTGGTATTTAACATTTGTTGATTTTATCAAATTTCTTTGTTTTTTTTTTCATATAAACGAATATCTCCGTTATTCTTACTACCACATAAAGTTTAGATATACCATCTGAAAGAGAATTTAATTTACTATAAGATAGGTATATTTAAGTTTTTGAGTAATTTTTAATACCAGGTGTTATCAGAAGTTAAATGTAACATTTGGAAAATGTGCAAAATTAGTGGTATCTTCTCCGTTGTCGTTTTTCTAAAATTTGGTAAATAGGGACATGTTTTGGTTTCAACAAAAACAACTGCATTTAATATGCTTTTTAATGATATACTTACTTTTGTGATAGCTATTTGTTTTCACAGAAATATCATGGATAAAAGAAAGAAAACCACAAAAATTTAAAATTTTCAAATTTTATATTTCTTGATCTTTTGAGCATCAATGCAGTGAGTACTTGTAGATCTATCTTCCCTTACACAACAACTCCACAAATTTCCATTAGAGAAGCCGTAAACAAATAACATATCGCGATACTCAAGAAAAAAGGCAGGTTTTTCTTCTTTTGTAAATGGCAATGAATCCGCAAAAGAAGGAAATTCACAAACCATGTATTACTTGATTTAAAAAAAAAGCATAGCTATTTACAATTTGACAAGAACTGTCATTAAATTTTCACTTCGACTTAAAGTAGTTAAATAAGTAATTTGATTTAAGCGTGCTTAAAAAAATAATGCCTAGTTTCACAAACATTGAATATCGGGACATATATTTACGGTGTCGCAAATGGAAACTCGCGGGAGGCAGCAAGGGAGTATGCGCTTCATTTTCCTAATAGACGGCAACCCCATAGAAGTACATTTGCAGAAGTGTTCAGACGCTGTGGGGAAACTGGTTCCTTTAGAGGTTTGCGTATTAGAGAAGGTGGTCAAAATGGTCAACGCTGGAGATAAGAACCTGCGATTATGAGAGCTGTTACAGAAAATAGATCTAGAAGTACTCGCCGAATTGGTGCTGCATTAAGGATTCACCATTCCTCTGTACATAGTTCTTAACAAAATAATTTGCATCCGTTTCATTTGAAAAAAGTCCAGGATTTATTGCCAGTGGATGGTGAAGTGAAGCTTCAATTCTGTAGGTAGTACTTGAATAAGTTGCAAGAATGGGGAACAGATCAAATATTTTGGACAGATGAAGCAACATTTACAAGAGCCGGAATAATGAATTTAAGAAATAACCATATATGGCATACAGAAAACCCTCATGCCACTGTTGTTTCACATTTTCAGCATGAGATAACGGTCAATGTATGGATAGGATTAATGATGAGAGGTCGTCTTTTCGGGCCTGTAATACTTCGATCGGCTCAATTCCAATGAGTTTTGAAATTTATTAAATAATGACCTTGTTGACTTTCTGGAAGAAATTCCCTTAGCTGCTAGACAGGAACTTTGGTTTCAAATGGACGGATGCCCAGCCCATAATGGCAGAATTGTGCAAAATTCTCAATCAATGCTTTGGGGAGAAATGGATCGGAAGATACGGTCCGGTAAGATGGCCGCCCAGAAGCCCTGACCTTACGCCCCTTGACTTTTATGTCTGGGGCACATTAAAATCTAATGTTTATAGTATTAACATTAATACTCGAGACAAACTAATTAATCGAATTGGTGTGTGTGTGCAATGAAATGCGACAAAAACGCGTTGAACTTGAAGGGGTTGTTGATAGTGTCAGAAGAAGATGCATCAAATGTATTAAACAAGAGGGAAGACATTTTGAACAATTGTTATAATTTTAGGTTTGTTTAATGAAATTTTGATTTTTTAATTTTGGTCAATCATGAAATATAAAATTTGAAAATTTTCAATTTTTGTGGTTTTCTTTCTTTTGCCCATGATATTGCTGTGAAAATAAATAGCTATCACAAAAGTAAGTATATCATTGAAAAGCATATTAAATGCAGTAGTTTTTGCTGAAAAAAAACATGTCCCTATTTATCAAATTTTAGAAAACCGACAACGAAGAAGATACCACTAATTTTTCATATTTCCCAAATCTAAGAAAGAAAGAAAATGTGCTATATTACGTAAGAATAATCTTGTGCACAAGCATCCTACAAGCTAGAAAATTAAACACAAGAAGACAAAACTTTTTGAACATACTTGAATTAAAGATAACTAAATAAAACAATCAATTACTAAATAAAGGTAAACTTGTTGACAAAACTAGAGAAGAAAAAAAGGAAGAAAAAAAACTTTCCAACATGTCCAAGGTTAAAACCTATCATTAAAAAAGTCATCCAGGTTATAATATCCCTTAGCCAATAAAAGCGTCTTTAATTCTCATTTAAATTTCTTAACATCCGATATATGTCTAACACATAGAGGAACATGATTGTAAATTTTTTTACTTATGTAAATTAATGAGTTTTTGGTAAGGGAAGACGTAGGAACAGGTAGGGGAACATCATTTACACGACGAGTCAAATGGCCAGTGTCAGAGGGTAGTTTGGGAATTTTGTGAATAAGAGCAGCTGTTTGTAAGATAAAGAGTGAAAAAAGAGTTAGAATTTTTTCAGAAATGAAGAGGGGTTTGCAAGAATCTCTTAACTTAGCAGAACACAGGTATCTAACTGCTTTTTTTTTCAATAACAAAGACAATGTTAAGTAGCCCCTTATTGGTTAAACCCCAAAAAGGCAAGCCATACTGAATATGAGATTCAATAAGTGAAAAGTACACTGAACGTGCAACCACCCCTCCCAGCTCTTGTTTTGCCATTCTTACTGCAAAACATCCAGAAGATAATTTCCCAGCTAAATGTAAAATATGATCTTCAAACCGAAGGCGACCATCAATGGTAATTCCTAGGAACTTGCAGCACTCTTTATTCTGCAAGAGGGAATTTTCGTCAAACATCAGACCCTGAACATCGCACTTAAACCCCATAATAGACGTCTTTCTTACATTAAACACGAGCCTGTTGGAAGCACACTACCCTGATAAAATCTGAAGGTCTTCAAGGATACAAGTCTTAATATAATCAGAATTTTTATGGCTCCATAGTATAGTGGTATCATCAGCAAACTGAACCACCTTGCCCTGCAGTTTCAATGAACTCAAGTCATCCACATACAGTAAAAATAACAGTGGTCCCAACACTGAACACTAGGGAACGCCGCATTTTAGGGATCTAGAAGCAGACAAGCGCCCAGACACTGTAACCTTCTGAGTACGATTTGATAGATAGGACTCAAGCCATCGCAACGCTACGCCCCTAAAACCATATTTATCGTGCTTAGATAACAGTATTCTATGATCCACACAGTCAAATGCTTTGGATAGATCACAAAACACTGCCGCCGATGACTCTCCAGAATTCACGGACACATAGACGCTCTCCAAAAAGCTAAAAACAGCATCATGAGTCCCTTTACCGGCTTGAAATCCAAACTGACTTGCAGACAAAATGCCATTATGATGTAAAAAGGACAAAATTCTGCTTTTTGCAAGTTTTTCAACTATCTTAGAGAGGGTAGACAAAATAGAAATGGGACGGAAATTACAAGGCTGATCAAAATCTCCACCCTTATGAAGAGGGATAACCACTGCCTCTTTTAAACATGAAGGAAAAATGCCAATATGTAAAGAATTGTTTATGGCAGAAACTAAAGCATTTAAGGCTGAATCAGGCAAAAAGAGTAACAACCTTGAAGATATCCCATCAGCTCCAGATGATTTATGGTTTTTTAGGCGTTTGATTTCATTTTTTACTTCGGTAAGATCGACAGGATGAAAGAAAAATGAATGCTCAACCGACACTTGTTAAAGATAGTGTAAGGGATCAATGTTACTACGAATGCCCTTGAGCAAGATATTAGGTATATCACAATAATAGTCGTTTAAAATGTCAGGTCTTAACTCCGGTTCAGATACTTTTCTATGGCAATGTCTAAAATCATTATAATAATCGACCAACACTCTCTTTGCCTATTTGATGACATATTTAAGCGATCCCTATAATAATTAGATTTTGCTGCTGAATTGTCTTTCTGTACAGACTACGGTATTTCTGATGATATACAAGGATATTTTCATTTGTGGTATATTTGCACAATTTAGTCAAAAAACGGAGGTTTTTAGCTGAAATTCTAAGGCCTCTTGTAACCCATGGTTTTCGTTTCTTAGTTTTAAGCCTCATTTTAGAAAAGAACTGATTGATCTTATCACACAGAACTTGAAAAAATAAAGTAAGTGGGTCAGAAGCCGTTTCAAGTGCATTCCAATTTACCGAAGCTGTAGCAGCAGAAAAAGCATTGAAATTTCTCCTGCTGAAAATTCTTCCCATATAATGAGATGAAGATAATACAGTATTATATGGCATTTTAGCAAGAATAGCTTCATGGTCGGAAATACCAGATGGGAGTACTGTGCATAAAACGTCATGAAAATTTGTACAGAAATAGTCAATTGTAGTTGCAGATGAAGAAGTTATTCGTGTGGGAAAAAGAACGTGCATTTTCAAGTCGTAAGAATTTAAAATACTTAAAAGAGAAGTACGTGGCAAGGTTGTATATGAAGATTGTATATGAAGAATAAAGATACTTAAGCTTTTCGAAGAGCTAATTTCAATCTTACTAATAGAATATGAACATGAATGAGATTCAACCTTCGTGGACATGTCTATAAAAAAGAAGAATTCAATTCACGATCAGTAATTAGTTCAGACTCATTAATTTGATGATTCAAAGACAATTTATTCGATGAAATATTAATTTTAAAATATTTGAAAATATGTGCATAATAATGATGCCAAGTCTGAACCAAAGTTACTGGCGTGATTAGACTCTAAAATCCCATACAGATTAATATTATTTGCATGAAAAGTACGATAAAGGGCCTTATTACTATTATAGATAACATTATGGTTTAAATAAGTATAAGGGCTTGTCATCACTAAAGTGTTTGTACCAACATGATTTTGAATGAAATTTTTTTAAACATCAGAAGAAGAACAGATTCCATTTAACATTTTTTTTTCCATTTACTATTAAAAAATCTTCTTTCGTAAAGTCCTTAATGTTACATTTAACTTCTGATAACACCAGGTATAAAAAATTACTCAAAAATTTAAATATACCCATCTTATAGCAAATTTAATTCTCTTTCAGATGGTATATCTAAATTTTATGTGGTGGTAAGAATAACGGAGATATTCTTGTTTATATGGAAAAAAACAAATAAATTTGATAAAATCAAAAAATGTTAAATACCAGAAGATCTAACAACTTTTCGAAAAAAAGTTATACGACTTTTTTGTTGCAAATGACTTGTATATTCACCTCTTAAAGTTTGGCGGTTTTTATAGTAGACACCCTGTATACGCATATTATCGTATTGATATTTTTAATATTCCTTTCTTTGTGTCAGGATCTTTATTGGCATATACGGATGTTCATCTAGGTGCAACTTACAAAGAAATTGCACCTGTTAAAATGTATAGAATAATTTAATAATTTCTAATTATATATGGATTAATAAACCTAAAACACCGATTTGCGTTTGCAGTAAATGGGTTTCCTATTCAAGGAGTAAAACCCCATCGTTTTTTATCAGTCACTCTATTCGCACATGACGAGATCGTAATAGGTCTCTCGAACCCCTACATACGATGCAATCTGCAGGGTTTATTAAAAATGTACCCTGCTGATTGCCAGTTTTAAATAGGTCATGTGTAGGAGCTTTATCGTATGGAAGCTAATTGAAGCAACTGATTGGGACGATTCTGCCTACCGTAAAATGGGGTGAATAGAAACAGTTTCGGACCTTTCCTACTCTGTTGCTAACATGGTAGTCACTTTTTTGACAACAAAAAAAAAGGAATCTACAGGTCTCGACTTGATGATCAAAAAGCGCATAATAGATTTTTTTTTAAATAGAGGTTTTTCCACAAAAAAATAAAAACGCTCTTTTTTCTACTCACCCTTAATGTGGGTAGAATAGCACCACACGAGGGCGAATAGGAACACGTGAAAAAAAATTTAAATTGATAAAAAAATATAAATACACAAAAAAACTGACAAAAACACCAATTTTACAAAAAAAAACATTTATTTCTATAGAAATGTAACAAGTTTAAACATATTATTTAAATTAAACAACTTTGATGCAAATTAAATTTTAAAATGTCTCTTCTTGACGTAGATGCTTCTATCTCGTCATGAACTGGGAAAACCTCTCCAACAACCTGGCTAAAATGAAAGGTGGAAACATCCGGAACTTCTGGAAATCCATAAATATATCCTGACGAGTGTTTGGTGGGACGACTTCTTAAGAAAGTGGCTTCAATGTCATTTTCTGTAATATTAATGATTTGTCCGATAAAATATTTATTTCTTTGTCTATTTCGATATTTTGTTGGAAAGCACACCAGGAGCCAAGTTCCTTTATCTATTAAATCAAGCGAAATAGGAGAAATACGTCGGAGCAATTTATTCTCAAAGAAGACTGATGCTGATAAATTATTTGTATCTAACTTATTCTCGGACTTATCGGTAAAACTTGGTAGTGGAGTGTCCATTCACTGTCCGAGTATTCACTTGAAAGAATGATCTTGAGCTTTTGCCATTATTGGCATTAAATTACTAAGGGGCATTTCCGGGTCTGAATCTTCATCTAAGGTTTCCATACGTCTTTCCAAATCATTATCCTCTTGATCGTCTTTATCCAACGTGCTTTCAAAATCTGTACTTTTAACGCTTTTGCCAGCAGGAACGAATTTTATGACATCGAATCATCACATTTTGACCATCGCCATATCTCATTGTTCTTAGAAGGTTTACCAAAGAGTTATTAAGTCCTTC
The DNA here is from genome assembly GCF_022605725.1 of Anthonomus grandis grandis. NCBI lineage: Eukaryota > Metazoa > Arthropoda > Insecta > Coleoptera > Curculionidae > Anthonomus > Anthonomus grandis. The sequence goes on along the minus strand of NC_065548.1, from coordinate 23,617,073 downwards.
TTTAATGTTCTGATTCTCATCATTTGTCTCGTCAAGATTTTGCTGCGGAAGGCGTCCCAAGACTTAATCCCTATCTAGTGGAAAAATTCCACACTTTCTATACCCAGATTGTATGTTTTTTCTAGCATTAGGCTCAATAGCCTTTGATAAGTCATTTAGCAAGAAAGGGAATCTGTCCTTTGGAACCGTGCAATGCTTTGAACCAGCCCACATTTTCCATTTTTCAAGGATCTGTCGCCAAGCTGTTTTAAAAGGCCGGAAAATGCCACGTCCAGAGGCTGGGTCAGATGAGTAGAGTTAGCCGGGAGGTAGATAAATTAAATATTATTTTCTTCGCAAAGAGATACCGTACTTGCAGAAAAATGTGAACTCAGCTTGTCACCAATTAAGTACTTCTTCCCGGTAGATCTTTTACTGCAGGTATGACACTTCTCTCTACCCAATCTGAAAAGGAAATCGCATCAAACCAACCTGATGGACTTTTATTTAATCTGACGTCGTTTGGCCCACCAACTGTCCAAGATGTATACAAATTTTTAGCTTTGTAACCACGTATGGTGGGAACAATTTCCATCAGCTGAATCAGCGTACATAATAGAAACGGCTGACTTCGACGTATTGCAAATACGTTCTGGATAGCGACAGCCCCTTTTCGAGATTACTTTCTTTCTACCCGGATCGTCAGTTAAATTTGTAATTATTATGTTTGATGGCGGTACATTTTCAACTCCGTAGCTAAATTTTCAAAATAAGCATTAATAGTATTGGGAGAAACAGCAGCTCTTGAGCGCTTGATGTTTTGGCAGATTCTAGATCTTAATTCATTTTTGTGACGTTTTAAAAAAGAATAGACAAAGTCTCTGCCAGGGATATTATCTTTAAATCTCGTTATTGGTTTACCTCTACTGTCTAGGTAATTTTTTATCATCATCCTGACGTCCAAATGGTCAAGTGACTAAAATATCTTCTTCTTGTTTGGTTAGGGCTGTTTGTCCTCCATGACGCTTTAGATTTCGGGTTTTGTGGTGCCGATGAAGCACAGAATAATGAATGTTGTATGTTTCGTGAGCCACTCTATAACTCATCCCGTTGTCAATTGAAGCAAGGGCTATTTTTAGAGTTTTTTCATCAATTTTCTTATATGTTTTACCTCGAGGGTCAGGTTTATAAACGCGAGGCATTTTCCTGCAAAAGAAAAAACAATTATGGGATGGATAGAAATAGCGAGTGAATAGAAACAGCGTGTTTCTATTCACCCCAAAATTACTTAAAAGTGACGTTATGTATTATATTACATCATAGCAAAAAAAATAAAGACAAGCAATTTCTAAAATAGGCAATGTAAACCAGACACCTTACAGCTACCTTAACCAAAAACTCAATGTCTTACCTGTTTTTAGCTAACCACTGTGAATAAAGTTTTGCTAGTGATGAAACAAGCACATGTGTTCACTCCGACTGGTGGTTGGTACTGCAATCAGGACTGCCAACATAAAACATCTTTGGCCTGTTAAAGTAGTTATGGCGACATCTGTTGACCGTTTGAGAACAAATTTGAAGCGTTGGGAGGTTTAATTCTGATGTTGATTTTTTTTAAAAGAAGTTTCCCGTTTTTGTTGCTATTCACCCAGCAGTTTCTATTCACCCCATTTCACGGAACATAATTATGGTGCCATTTGCAGGATTCCTGCACGTTGCATATTGCCATTGAAATTAAGTCGTGTCTGGATAAAGAAATTCTGCTTTAGCCAATCAAGCTTCACGGCCTTACTTTTGAGTATATAATAACCGTTAATCCGGCCCTGTTTTGATTGTCATTTCTCAGTTGTAACTGTCAACGACCTTTACTGTCTACTGACGTAATTCTGACAACTTAGATTTGCAAACATACGTTTTATTGGTTTCCTTTATTTTTTACTTTTACCGAATAAAGACAGAGGATCAGCGAACTGTTCAACAAAATGATTTTATAACATTTTCCTGCTGCTGTAGACTCGTGTCCTCGTTCCTCATAACATAACAAACAAAGGCTAATGATTAATGACTCAACTTTATTAAACCAAAATATTGCAAAATATCAATACTAATGTAAACTTTCACCTGTGTTTGCGGGTCGTGCCTTTGCTAAGTGGCGTAAAACGGTATCTGGAGGTAGTTTTCCAAGATGTTTTCGTAAGGAAATAGGTGATTATGGCGACCTGCAGCAGTGGTAACAGAAGGGACGTCCTACAAACCTCAATGGATAATTTGCCAGGAAGCAATGATCCCTTGAGAGAATTGTTTGAGGCCTGCAAATTGGGAGATATTGCTAGAGTGAGGGAGTTAGTTACTCCTACCACTGTTAATGCTAGAGATACTGCTGGAAGGAAGTCAACACCCCTTCATTTTGCTGCTGGTAAGATTTTTTGGTTTTTTAATTTGTAATAGCAAACTGGAATACATTATTTATTCGTGATTCAAGCAGAGAAAAACAAACCACCGAGAAGCGACAAAACCCGCATTTACCGTTGATTTTCTGGGGTCCAATTTTGGTGCCCTTGAGCGGGCTTAAATGACTGGCGCTACATATAAAGTAAAGGAGAAAAATCGTTTTGGCAATTTAATAGTTCCGTACATGGAGAGAAATACGACAATTAATAGACTAAAAATTTTATTGGGAATTTGAAATGAAAATTATTACATTACTTTACTGTTGGTATAGTTAAGTTATAGGTATACCTAAACTATACCGGGTGACATAGGAAAAAGGGAACACGCAACAACTTTTTTATTTTTCAAGATAAACAAATGTATGAAAAAATATACTGGGTGTCCCATTTAAAATAAGAAAGTTCTTGTCATTTCCTGTTCAACCGGAAGTGATCAAAAACAATTGAATACGTCAAAATATGCCTTTATAACCATTCTATTAACATACCAAATTTCATTTGTTTATCTTGAAAAATAAAAAAGTTATTGCGTGTTCCCTTTTTCATGTGTCACCCGGTATAGTGCCAACTATAAAAATTACCATTTAGGATAAATAATGAAAAACAAAAAATCTTCTAAACAAACTTTCATTTTTTGAGGAAATAATATTGGCTCATTGTATAATGAAACACAAAAATACATTGGCAATAATTAAATTAAACCTAGGTACATTTATACATTCCGCAAAATTTTTAGTTTTCGAACATTTTTATCTTTATTTGTTTTTAAGACCCTATTATTATATTTAATGGTGTAAAATATTTTCAACCTTATAAATAATTTTAAGATAAAGGTTTTTGGAAAATGTGCACAAGGGTGTTCATAATTAATAGTTTTCATTATGTTAAATAAATTGTTAGATATTCCCTGGTTTATGCACATTTTCTCAAAATTACAATTGAATATTTCCTTTAATTTAAATATATATTATGAAATAAACTCTTCTGGAGGAGATTGTAAGCCACCAAAATTACATATACTGGAATTATAAGCCTTAAAATGAAGAAATAATCTATTTATATCCATTTCATCACACATTTTGCCGAAATTGGTGCAGGTATCACAGTTAATATGAACTTCAAGTGCTCTTTTCATAATATAGCCACAAACATATCGAAAGGCATTTTCTGTGGAAATATGGTCGGTCCTATAACCAGAGAAAAACAAATCACCTAAACCACCAAAAAAAACCACCACATGGTGGTTTGTTTTTCTCTGATATTACCGGACTAACCGATGGCTGGCAGGGGACCGGCAATAAGACAGGTATACCAAATAAGCTCGCACATGCGTAAGAAAAATCGGTCCGTCTTGAAGACTGACAGTATTTCGTCAGTATTTTTCACATGACCTCACACGATCAGTATGAGTAAAATTAACTTTATGATTAATATTAAAAAAAATATAGAAAAATTTCCTTATGACTTGCTCTGTTAGTCATATAATAAAGGCATTTTTAGAGGCCACATAGGAAGATACCAATACTAACTTATAAAAAATATGATTATAAGATGTACTAATAGTTATGAAAAGATAAGGCATATTTAGATATCTACAGAGTATTTAAATGTTACTGATGTAGACTTAAATGAGGGATTAGGAAGGGCCATTTAGAATTAATCTTATGATTTTCAAGTTAATTATATTCAAATTCAAATATATATTTCCAAAATAGACATTACATTAATATGTTGTAATTGCCTGTAAACTTAAATATAAAAAATAGGTTTACATACAGAGTCTCCTAAAAATCAAAGATAAGCTGAAAATGGGCAATAGACTAAATGCTCAGGGATTAAAAAAAAATTAAAAAAATCTATCTTAAGTATTTTCAAAATTATAGGCATTCATAGAAAACCGAAAAAAATTTACACCACTCATTGATCTTTTTAGTAAGTTGGTTAAAAATTTTTGAATTTCCTAACAATTATTCTTAACAAAATAATGTAACTCTGAATAACCCTTCGATAATTTATTAAACTAAATTCAAACACAACTGTTCACATTTTTAAGAAATTATTAGACTTTTGCCCAACTTATGTTGAAAATTGTGTCTTTTGACCATCATTTCCCAATTTTAACTTGCTGTCCTAGAAAAGAAAATTACTTCGATGTTTGCCAAGTGATTTCAAAAGTCATGCCTAGATCTAGTCTATGCCAGTCTAATCTAGATTTTAAAATGGTAATATACTTGCTAGATTATTGGTTCAGTAGGGGTGTATTTTTTTTAGTACATTTTTTAAGTTCATATTTGTACAGTCAAAATCAATTAAAAATAAAACTTTACTTAAGTCACAACTAATGTTCAAATTGTCTGCCTCCATTTCTGATACATTTTATAATAGATTACTGTACACAATGTCAGATCGTGATACTGCACCGGAATATGCAAACATGCATCTTATCTATGGTCAAAAAAAGCCAAAATAAATAAAACATGATGATATCAACACAAGTACACTGTGTCCCATTTTGGATGAGACTGCAGGGTATCTCTGTCATTTTTTAAGATAGAGCTTTGCGGTTTTCGCGACCCTGTATCAGTTTTTTGTAAAACTTTTAAAGCCACAAACAGAAATATTCTAACTACTTTTGTTCCTGAAATACAGGGTGAAAATGAAAATGTTCACTTTTGGAGATGTTATTATTTCTCAGGCCCTCTATAAGATAGAATAAAAATGAAAACTGCTTATAATAGATATTTTTACATAAAAGTCAGTGGCGTATTTAATTTTTTTTTCTAATGCACTGTTTTTAAGATTGGGCACAAACTTGGTATTTTTTAAATGAAACACCCTGTATATTTTAACGTCAAATTTTTGCATTTTTTTTTTCTGAATACATTGATGTATCACAACCTATTCTTTAGTAAATTTTAGCTAATCAGAAAAATCCATATTTATTTTTGTTTTTAATAGTAGGCCATGAATTCTTACACACATGCATTTAATTATTACTTTTTTAAAACGCCGTGTGATTTAAACCTGTTTATTTAACTATATTTTAAACATTAACTTAAAACATTAATATAAACATAAAAATGTTAAAAACAAAAAAAATATATCGGACCAGGTTTAACATTAAAAACTAATTAGTAATTCCAAGAATCAAATTAGAAAATTAATTACAAAAACCAAAAAAAAAACAACAAATATAAATTTAATAAAACTGTTCAAACTGCTGTCCATTTTGTCTTATACAAAAACCACATACAGTCTGTATTCGTCTTAAGGCATTTAAAATTATAAAGGGTTGCCTTTGTAAGTTTATGAATGCTTCTTCAGTTGTCGCTCGGAGTTCATTTATATTATTATGCCGATTTGCATAAATTTTATTTTTTAAGTACGACCATACAAAAAAGTCCAAAACACTTAAGTCCGGTGACCTCGGGGGCCATCTGATTGGCCCGTGTGTGCCAATCCAACGTCTATCAAAATGGGCACTTAAATATTCTCTAACTACCCTTGAATTATGAGCGGGCGCTCCATCTTGCTGGAAATATATTTGATGTCGCTGCGCTAAAGGTATGTCCTCCAGCAACTCTGGCAAATTATTTTGCAATATATTTAGATATCGTTGGGCAGTTAAGCTACCCTCAAAAATTGTATATACAATTTTAGTGCCCAATATAAAACAGGAAACACTAAAACCAAATCGGCCTTGTTGCTGTCGTTCAAAAGTAATATGTTGGTTTTCTTGATACCAATGTCTGGTATTTTGCCTATTAAATATGCCACTACTGCTTATATGGGATTCATCAGACCATATTACCTTTTTTACAAAATCCGGATCTTCATTAGTTTTGGTTAAAAACCAATTAGAAAATTCCAGTCGTTTAAACGGATCGTCAGGATACAATTCTTGAATAATATTTATCTTATACGGTTTAAATTTATGCTTTTTTAAAATTTTTTGCACTTTTGTTTTGGAAACTCCTATCTCTTCCTCTATCTTTCTACAGGAAATTTGGGGTCTTGCTTCCACACACGCTAAAACATTAATTTCGCCAGCTTCATTTCTATCAACATGGGGTTGCCTAGGTTTTGAATAACAGCCATAATTTAAAAGATTAGATTTTAACCGGAATACCGTAGCCCGAGATGACTGCGTCTTTCTGGAAACCTAATAAGATCTTTTTTATTTTTTGAATTTTGTAACAAAATAAAATAAGCTAGAGCTTTACCTATTTAAATATAATTGCTGCGCCGCTTCGACATTTTCGTTAGAAAGGTTTAAACATTTTATAATATCATACTTTTCAAAATTTTGGAATTCCATATTTTCACCATCAGCCATCATTATTGATATGTATTGAGTCTGTTTGTGACTTAGTTTCCATGAATGCAATAAACAAAACATTTTTTTATGCATGTGTCAAAGAATTCATGGCCTACTATTAAAAACAAAAATAAATATGGATTTTTCTGATTTTTGAAGCTAAAATTTACTAAAGAATAGGTTGTGATACATCAATGTATTCAGAAAACAAAATTCAAAAATTTGACGTTAAAATATACAGGGTGTTCCATTTAAAAAATACCAAGTTTGTGCCCAATCTTAAAAACAGTGCATTGGGAAAAAAAATTAAATACGCCACTGACTTTTATGTAAAAATATCTATTATAAGCAGTTTTCATTTTTATTCTATCTTATACAGGGCCTGAGAAATAATAACATCTCCAAAAGTCAACATTTTCGTTTTCGCCCTGTATTTCAGGAACAAAAGTAGTTAGAATATTTCTGTTTGTGGCTTTAAAAGTTGTACAAAAAAGTGATACAGGGTCGCGAAAACCGCAAAGCTCTATCTTAAAAAATGACAGAGATACCCTGCAGTCTCATCCAAAATGGGGCACAGTGTACAGAAAAATGCCTAGTAAACAGAGGATAGCAAAGTACTGCAGTAGCAAAGGTCTTAATTAATGACCTACATTGCATCACTACCTGTCTTACTTACCCTGTAGAGTGTAGAGGTATTTCTGAACAGGGAATACCTGTACTTCTGTAGAAGAATAGTCTGGCGTTCACCCAAATTAAATAAAATCTTTAAATTTACCTACTTTATGGAGAACAATAATTAATAAAAAGTGAGAAATTAAAATTAAGAAAAACTGTACAATAATTCAATTTAAAAAGTCGAAATGGAGGCAGACCGTTTGAACATTAGTTATGACTTAATTAAAGTTTCATTTCAATTATTTTTACTGTACAATTATTAACTTAGCTTAGTAGCTAGTACTGTACACTTTTTTCTAAATAAATAAATAATAAAATAAATAGCGGTGTACATTTGACTATGTCCAGATATCTGTTAATCTATGTATAAGCTGGCCTCCTTATGCCATACCAATATAATTTCTTAAGCAGGATTAATGATTTATGATGTCAAGTACAATCAAGTACCTTTTTAAAATTATAGTGGATTCCAATAGATTTAAGGTTAGAGTTAAAATTTTTCAGTATTTTTAATTTAAAAGCCAGAATAGCATCAATTGTAGACCTTTTCAAAAACCAAATTGTCAGTTAGTTGATATTTTATGTTTATTTAAGAATTGAAGCAGGTGATTCTTAAATCCTTTTTCAAATTTAAGTATGTATTAAATCTGGTCCACTCAATTTCTTTTTTAATACTGATTTTATAATATCCAGTACTTCATGAGATGTTGTATAAGGTGCAAGAAAAATTGAATTTTAGATGGGACCTTGTAGAGTTAGTTGTGAGAGTATTAGCAGTGACCAAGTTAATAAACAACTTGTATAACGATTAGCTGCATTATCAGTTCCCTCTATTTGCTAACCATCTAGAAACATTATATTGGGAAGACCATTTGGTGGTGGTTTGTGATTTGTGTGTCAATCAAATCAATAATCAATAAACCATATTTTGATTTCATTTGATTTGATTTAATCTATTTATTTTCTTACAATTATTATTTGACTTATTAATGAATTATTAATGAAATGCAATGTTAAAGGGCTCATTAAAGGTATTAAAGAAAAAGGTAATTTTTTCATTGATATTGTTGGTTCCATTTGTACAATTAAAATGATCAAATGTCTCTTTCGTTAATATGTGGGAATTAACAAAAGAGACATTAGATCAAATATAGAATATTTCTTTTATATCGGATGATAGTTTAGAAGGCCCAACAATAAATAAGGCCAGATTCTTAAGATTTATCTTAAAAAACCCTGTTTTTCACATTTGTCGCCTACTGTTATTAAAACGAAACATAGCACCTTGGTGATGCTTTTCAAATACTTTCTATATTTAGTTCAAGTCCACCAAAAAACTTTCTATAACTATAATTTTTATTAAATAGTTGATAAATTACTTCTAAATTAATTTAACAGGTAGCAATTTGTTAAATAATTTAGATCCCAGGTAATGAATTCTATCTTGGGTTCTTTTAGGTCAACAGAACAGCTTGAATTTATGTCACATATCAGTGTGAGTGAATATCACAATGACAAACATGCAAAGACTTCTTCTATATTACATAAATTAAATGTTCCAAGATATACATGGAAAGTAGTGTCAACACTTAAAGATAAACAAAGTGCCTTATGCAATCATTCCTATAACCAAATCCTCCCACAAGGGCCTTCTCTGCAATCTGAAACAATCTAAATGGAGTGTCTCCATACTAAGATAGCATGAATCAGACCAAAGTAGGTAGATCTTAAAAGCTTCTCTAAATACCAATATTCAATGTACACCTCTTTGATATGGCACCACCAACACAGACCACCAGTGTCATGTCTATGAAAATGGTAGATAGTAAGCTTTTTTATTAAAATCTAATGAGAGAAGGCCTATTTTACAATAACAAAGCATGGATGGCTCCTTCATTGAATGAGGCTAAAACAAGATGTCAAATCTTGTTTTGCACTGGTGGTGCACATGCATTTGCAAAAGCTAAATTGACCATTGGTGAAATATTTATAAGTAACAATGATATTTTTCTATAGTTTTTGGTAAGATCTGTGTTATCCTATTGCAAAATAGAAGTGACTAATGTAACTTTAAGAAGATTTGGAAAAATAGACTTAGAAAACTACAAATATTTATTAATTCAATCCCCTTATTATGCTAAAACCAAAGATATTTTGACTATTTTGCCTCATTTATATAGTTCACTTCATTAACAGACACTTTTTTAAAGGTAAAACTATTCAGTGGAGGAGGAAAAGAAGGCATTACATCAATAGGTAGCAATTAATCCAGCCAAATCCAGTGAGCTCTATTTGTAAAGAACCTGTTAAATTCATTTTGAGAAATAATACTGTTATGATTAATTGTTGGTTTTGAATGATTTTTCTGTGCACTACAAGATTGTTTGCATTTCTTATAAGTTGGTCTTTTGCCATAACTGAGCCCTTTAAATAGTCTTCCATACTCCATCTTAAATTTATTCAGCCCGTCTAGAGGCTTTACAAGGATGGGCAGTCATTTAGCTTACTCAAGAAATTCAGCTGCTCATGTATACCTCTCAACTCATTATTGAATCAGGTAATATTATTACCCTTATCTGAGTAGCATTAAGTAGTAAAATATAATGCATAAACTTGGTTGGACATCATAATACAAAAGGTAATTTTCCCAACCTGTTTTATAGGATGACAAATCTCCAAATACATATCGACACATATTTCTGTATTGGTAACATGAATCTGATTATTTGACCTCAATGATTACAATGGTACAGTTGTGGAGTAAGCAAAGAATCAATAACTTATATGTTGTCAAGAAGTGCATTCCTATGGGTCACAGTTTTGTCTCATATCAGCTATGTCAAACAAATTTTTCAAATACACTGCTTTGGTTTCTGCCTATTTCAAAATTAAAATTGCCTGCTAGTATTAACTATTTATTAGATCATAATGCTGCATAAAATAATCTTTATTGAATGGAGAAACAAGTCAAAGCTTTCAGATGGAGACCTATAAACAACAGTCACAGTATATAATTTTTGAATACCTTATACGCTAACAAAAGTTTAAAACTTTACATTTAAGACTATATTTTAACAATACTGCAGTAATACCACCAATGATAATTGCACAAATAAAGAGAGACGCTAATTTATAGTTTAGTTTAGAGAAGGCTGGTAACTCTTCTCAAGTCAACCATCCATGCTTAGATGTATTAATTTTAAATGTAATAATTTTTCCGGATATTCATAATGGATGCCTTAGGTTTCCTTTTGGGTACTAATGTTCTCAAGTTTAAAAAGTTATTTACCATTACACCTTTTGGCCAGAAATCTGTATTGAAGATTTGCTCCTTTTTGTTCATATGTATTCCTTTTTGAAATGTTTTTTCCTACTGTTTTTCTTACTGTTTTGTTGCAGTTTTTAATTTTTTGCACAATATACAGCAGCATTAACTTATGTGTATTATTTGATTTTATTTGGGTTGTCTCCGAACACTCATGGTAAGAACTTGGTTGAAACTTTAGTCCCTTCAATATAAAAACTTGATCATTTTCCTTGTGAATTCAATTTGATTACCTCTGGAAAATATAAGGTTAAAAAAAATAACTAAGTTTTTAAAGTTTATTACTAGTTTGGAGTTCTCTTGTTTGAATTCTTGGACTTTTATATCATTTTTATATTATGTGTGACTTTAGTAAATTTTTATATACTAAAAGCGCACATTGCAAAAATATGAATTTAACAACATTGTTTGACTTACATGGAATTGGAAAAGCTATGTTCTGAAAAAATATGATACAAATTCATTGAACTCTGTACATACATATATATTTATAGATATTTATATTTACACAAAAATACAAGGTTTTTTGAAAAATAAATACAGCTCATCTTTCACTCACAGGTTATGGTAGACGAGATGTAGTAGAATTCCTTTTATCGGCCGGAGCCTCAATACAAGCCCGAGATGACGGTGGCCTGCATCCCCTGCACAATGCATGTTCTTTTGGTCATGCTGACGTTGTCAGACTTTTATTGGAAGCCGGAGCCAGCCCAAATACACGAGATAATTGGAACTACACTCCATTACATGAAGCAGCAATTAAAGGAAAAATTGATGTTTGCATTGGTAACATATAAAAGCAATGAACTGGTGAATATGATGTTTAATGTGTTTGTTGTAGCACTTTTACAACATGGGGCAGACATTAACATTAGAAATACCGAGGGAAAAACTCCACTTGAAGTTGCAGATCCGGCGACCAGACCCGTATTGACAGGAGAGTACAGAAAAGTATGTTTAAAATAATTTACTGATAATATAATAACTTAATTTTTGTTATTATTTTTGAATAATAATTTTTTGTTACAATTACTACTCACGTCCATGATAAATTACGTATTACATAATAACGTCGAGGTAAAAGTTATTATGAGGCGATTATAAGACAGCTGATAAATAACAGAGTAGTTTTACGATGTCCACATACGTGAAAATATGGAATAACACTATGTTTCAAATAAATAATTGCTAGACATTAATTTACCAAACATGACACGAATATTTATGTTTAACATTTAAAAAGTGTTGATTGAAAATGACTGTGATTTTAAACAGTGATTTGAATCACCGCAGTGACCGAGTATCAATAGTAAACACAATATCAAAAGATTACGAGACATCGAAGACGAGTATATTAATATTATTTATAAAGCTCTTATCGGCTTATTGATTAAAAAAAATTAAAATTTAATTTCTTCCAAGTAAATACAAATAACACAAAAGAGTAGAGTTCACTTTTTTCCCAACAAAGAGTCTTTCCTTAGCAACTTTACTTGGGTTGGGGATTTTAAATCTGTGTTCTTTCCAAAATTTTAATGGATCGTGATTTCTTGGCAGAATGTTGGGTGGCTTTAAATCAATGCACTCAGTTAGTAGTTGCTTTTATTTTATCTCGATTTTAGCTGCAACTAAAGAAATTACCTTTTTTTTGTGTTTCCGCTATTCCACGTATTGGAATGGTAATGAAATCGTGAATCGAGAAATGCTGCCATAGCCACAGTATTACTATTTTCGAGCTGGCCCATTCTGGCCTATAATCCTTTTAATTTAGTTATCACATGAAAACAATATTGTCAAACTTTTTTTTCAGAAGATGGGTACAAACAACAAATAAGCCATTAACTAAAGTAATGACGTACGAACCTGTTGTATAATTTTGTCTACTTATTATTTGTGTTGTTTTTTCAAATAGACGGCATACTTTTGGAAGTTTTTTAGTTAGATTCCATTCAGACGGACTGAAAATAGGCACATTTCCGTAGTCTAAAATTGCTATTCTGTACAATGCGGTCAAGCATATAAAATGTTGAGTTTTAACGTGTGGCTACTCCATGAATTAATTTTAGTGGGTTAGCAGATAGATTAATTTGTTTTTGGTATTCTATTAGCCTTTGTGTAGCTTTACAGTTTTACAGCTTCGCTTAAAATATCTAACAATCGCTCTAAGTTTAGTAAGAAGATCAATAATCAGGCTCAGATAAAGAATCTTTAACTATCAAATTTAAAGTATGGGCAAAACATCCAAAATGTTTCCACTCTAATTCGTTAATGGTAGTGTTTTTAATATTGGAAGCGTTTTCAAAAACTATCAAAATTATTTTTTTCTAAAAAGTTCTAATCTGATACAATTTGATTTATTTTTGTAGCTAATTTTTGGCCAGTACGATGGCCTTTCACGGGAAAATTCGAGCAGCAAAGATCTAAATTGGAAATTATCCTCAATGAAATGACCAGTGAGTGCAACGAAACTATATTGACTGTGGTCCAGCAATCAATTGTTAGACATATTTTTTTAACACTACTATTCACGAATTGACGACAATTGTTAAGGCACTCCTCATATCCTGCAGGCGTACATTAGTGTACTAAAAATTTTCTTTCTATTGGGAAATTCATATGAAGGATTTAGTGCGTGAATAAATTCTCTAAATCCCGTGTCCTCTACAATTCTGAAACTCTAATAAAAATAATGATATTATATCATTATCGGCGGTCATCCAATGCTGGACGCCAGTTCGCCGATTGCAGTATTCGCTTTGATCATCCACCACCGTCTTTGAAAGAAGTAAATCCAATCGCGCCAGTGATTTTCCATTTACCGGTTAAATATCGCGGTTATCGATATATCAGCATACGTTAAAATACAAATATGCCTAGCCAATGAGAGCGCTTCGGCATCCGCGAGGGCGTGGTATGCGAACCGCCAAATTCAAAATAGGAAATTTTCAATGTATGTCGAGTTTTTCTATTCATATTTATATTTAATTAGGTTTTTATGATGCGTATATATTTTAGATGAAGAAAAGTGCAATATGCATTAAAAACATTTAATAAGAAGATGTTTTAGCTATTATTAGTAAATGGATTATTGATTTTTTTTTAATATTTACAGCGTGTGATCAATTATTATTTTAAAAATATTTTATAAATACTTGCCAAATTTGGTTTTTATAGCAAATTATCTCTTTTAATGACGAAATTTGTTAATCATTTTGTTTGATGCCGATGTTAGTTCATCAATTTTGATGTTGTCTCGATAGCTGGTTCCGTTTCCCTTTTGAATTAAAGACTGTTTTGTTCTATAAAAAACTTTACTGACAGCCAGCATTAGCTCCAAAACAAAATAAAAATACAACTTTGGAATTTACACGTGCTACGTCGTAAGAAAGAAAATAACACAAACAAAACAAAATTACGAGCTAAGCTAACCCCTTCAATTAAAACATTAAAACCGACTGACACGACTCGACTCAAAGCGCCGCGCACTCCCATCGGGAAGAAAGCATGGCAGTTCGGTCACGCCGCTACGTTGCCGTTGTTAATTAAAAATCGCGCTATCGCTAAATTTCGACTTCGCATAAACTTAAACAATTCCTCTTTAGTTGAAACCAAACATCCCGCCCCCCTTGAAAGCCTGTCTTTCAATTAACCTAAACAATATATACCTAAAATACTTAGATCCTAGTAACATAATATTACTTAACAAAATTCCTTAATCTACACCTTAACATCCTTTTCAAATGGTAGAGTACAAAGCCTCGAGGCGGCTCTTTTACAAAATCCGTTCGATGTTTTTATAGTCACTACTCGACATTTATTGTCCGACCCTAGATGAAGTTCCATCACTCGCGCTAATTGCCACCTCATTGGTGGAAGGTTCTCTTCCTTCACTAACACCATATCACCAACCGAAATCGAGTCCCCATTAGTAGTCCATTTGGTTCGTTGTTGAAGCTGACCAAGGTACTCCTGTGACCACCTTTTCCAAAACCCTTGCACGAGCTGCGTTAGTAACTGATATCGACGCAACCTATTGGAACTTACATCTTCCAGATCTTCCTGAGGTAAGGCGCTTAGGGACGTGCCAATTAAAAAAATGCCCAGGCGTGAGAACATCTAGATCGTCTGGCATTTCTGACAATGGCGTAAGAGGCCGTGAATTAAGGCAAGATTCTACTTGGGTTACAATTGTGTAGAGCTCTTCGAAGGTCAGCCTCTGTACCCCAACTACCCTTTTCAAATGAAATTTTGCCGCCTTCACTGCAGATTCCCACAGCCCGCCAAAGTGAGGTGAGCGTGGCGGAATAAAATGCCACCTTATGGAAGATTTCGAAAAGAAATTTGAAAAAACACTCTGGTTTTCTTTATTCTGTAAAAATTTGAAAAGATCCTGTAACTCATTATTGGCCCCTGTAAAATTAGTCGCGTTATCTGAAAACATATTCTTGCATAACCCCCTTCGAGCGATGAACCTTTTAAAACAATTTAAAAAAGCGTGTGTGCTTAAATCTGTCACCAACTCTAGATGAGCAGCTTTCGTGGCAAAACATACAAACACACAAAGGTATGTCTTTGTTTCAACACAGCCCCTGATTTTGTTAACCTTAGTAGTGAATGGCCCAGCGTAATCTACCCCGCAATTTGTGAAAGGTCGAGAAGGCGTTACCCTGGCCCTTGGCAGATTACCCATAAGTTGTTGAAACCCTCTTGGCTTTACCTTATAACAAGTTATACAACCCCTTAGTACGTCGCGTACTGTACGACGCCCAGATATTGGCCAATATTTAAGTCGTATGTACCCCAATAATGCTTGAGGCCCTGCATGTAGTTGTTTGTAATGCTCATGTAATATGATTAACTTAGTAACCTTATTTTTATTTGAAATAATTACTGGAAACCGTTGATTAAATTCTAAATTGGAATTTGCCAACCTGCCTCCCACCCTTAGCAGCCCCTTATCGTCTATAAATGGATTCAATGACATTAGCCTACTTGATTTTGACACAAAGCTACCCTGCCTAATATCATTTATCTCGGCCTTGAAATCCTGCAATTGAATACACCTGATTATGTAGACCCATGCTTCTAATAACTCCAAAACTGTTAGAGGCCCAGTATCCCGTAAACTTTTAGATCTTCTACAATTACGCACAAATCGTAAAACAAATGCTACAGCTCTCTGTAACCGAAAGAAATTAGAAAATCTGTCAAAACAAAATTTTGGACTACAACTGTCTTCTTCGACCACAAAAGTTTGTCGAACAGCTCTCTGCTCCGGAATCTCTGAAATATTGAACCTTCCTGAAGTAGGCCATGCAACCTCTTCAGCTGATAACCAATGAGGCCCTTGCCACCAAAGTCGATTTTCCAATAAATTGTCACAATCTACGCCCCTGGATATTAGGTCAGCTGGATTGCTTTCTGACGCAACATGAAACCAGCCAAACCCCTTTGTAATACCTTGAATTTCCGCCGTCCTGTTAGCAACAAACGTTGTCCAATTTGAAGGTTCCCCCGCCAACCAACAAAGTACAATTGAAGAGTCGCTCCATAACCTGACTTCTGAAGGTTTGATTTTAGTGGACTGTAAAACTGAATTTATTAATTTTGCCAATAGAAGAGCTCCGCAAAGCTCTAGCCTCGGAAGCGAAACAACCTTTAGAGGAGCGACCCTCGATTTGGAACACAGAAGGCGTACACAGTATCTTCCATTTTTATCAACCGATCTTACAAATACACAGGCCCCATACGCCCGTTGAGACGCATCGCAAAAACCGTGAATCTGTATGGACTCTGCCTCCTCACAAGAGACATGTCGTTTAATTTGAAATGCCTTTAATCTCCCCAATTCTTTGCTCAATCCCAGCCAACCCTGTAAAATTGGTTGCGGCACCTCCTCATCCCATCCTAATTTTTCTCTCCATAAGGCTTGCAGTATTAATTTCGACCTAATAATCAAAGGTGACATCAAACCTAAAGGATCGAATAATTGGGAAATTAAAGATAAAATCATGCGTTTTGTTACCACCTCACCCTTAAATTTTACATCATTTCCTAGACTGTCATAGTGTAAAGTATCAGACTGATTATTCCAATAAATTCCTAATGTCTTTGACGCGCCATCATTTTGAGCAATATAATGATCGACATTTTGATTTTCTTGACCATTTGAAATAACCTCAGATTTGTTTGAACTCCATTTCCTTAAAACAAACCCACCCTCAGAAAGTAAACGGCCAATTTCAGCCTTTAAACATGCTGCTTCTTCGATATCCCTACCACCACTTTCCAAATCATCCATGTAAAAGTCTTGCATGATGACTTTGCTGACCTTGGAACTGCATGCTGAATTAGAATTTGCCAACTGCTGTAAACATTTGACTGCCAAATACGAAGAGCAAGCCATTCCATATGTAATAGTATTTAATCTGTAATGTTCTATAGGACCCTCTTTATCAAATCGCCATAAAATGCGCTGCATATCCCTATCCTCGTTTGCAACCCACACTTGCCGAAACATCTTTTCAATATCTCCCGTAATAACCACATTGTGCAACCTGAAACGCAATAGTATGGAAAAAATGTCTTCCTGCAACCTTGGTCCCACCATCAGCTTGTTGTTAAGCGATACGCCATTGCTACTAGGAGCGCTGGCATCGAAGACGACCCTAAGCTTAGTGGTTAAAGAGCTTTCCTTTACCACTGCATGATGAGGTAAGTAATATGTTTCAAAACCTGGTGAATTATCGACATCTTCCAGGTCTATCTTGGACATGTGCCCTAAATTGATGTATTCCCTAATAAAATCAGAATATAACTCCTTCAAATGACTATCCCTTTCAAATTTCCTTTCTAACGAATTGAATCTTTTTAAAGCCGCATGAAACGAATCGCCCAATTTCGCGGAGCCCTCACGAACTGGCAACCTCACAACAAATCTCCCATCCTCTTGTCTAGTTGTTGATTCCATAAAAAATCTTTCGCAGGCCTCCTCCTCTCTGGTTAACCACCTTTCCTTTCCAACTTCCTCTAAAGCCCAGAATTTCTCCAGCTGATCCTGGACCGATAAAGTAGAACTCAAATTGCAACTAGAATGTGTGTTTGCACTATTTTGAAAACCGAAGGGCCCTGCAATGACATACCCTAATCTTGTAGCTTGAATTACAGGCATATTTCTTCCTAGAGAAATTCTTTCACTTTGTAAGATGTCCCAAAAAATAGAAGATCCCAATAAAATATCCACCTTGTTTGACCTTGCAAAAGAAACATCAGCCAAGATTAACCCTTCTGGTAATTTCAACTTACTTACATCAATATTCCTAGATGGAATGCTATTGCAAATTTTATCAATAAGCAAAAATGAGTTCTCGTGTTTATAATCTGAAACTTTGGAAATTATTGTAGCCTTAACCGAGTGTGTAATGTTGGTGACCCCTGGACCTATACCTAAAATTGAAATGTTAATTTTCCGTTTCAGAAGCCCCAACTTATCTCCCAATTCCTTTGTCATAAAGCAAGACTGAGATCCTGAATCCAGTAACGCCCTACATTCATGCAGACCTCCCTTATCATCTTGAACCCTGATGATGGCTGTTGACAGCAAAACGTCTGAGACTTCTTCACCTTGAGTTTGTAAACTAGTAGATGCGCTGCTGTGCCCGTTAAAAACCTCATTGTCACTTGTAGTGACCCCAGTAACCCTAGTGCTATTCTCCTCCCCTTGACCTTGCCTCTCATTCCTCTCACGTGATGGATCAGTGTGAAGCAAAGAGTGATGTTTCCCACCACAACGACGACAACCCTGTGACGTGCATGCATGTACTCTATGCCCCTGTCTAAGACAATTCCAACATAAATTAACCTTGTTTATAAAATCCCTTTTACCTTGCAAATCCAAATTAAGAAAAGATGTACAACCTTGCAAATAATGTTCTGACGATTTGCATTTTAAACACAAAGCCCGTGGTTGAGTCCCTTTATTAAATGCCCCATAAGAGTTTAATTGTAAATTAGAGTTACGTTTAAAAGGTTTGACATTTTTACTTCCTTGTTCACCCCCTGAGATGTTGCTACGATTTGTCGTTTCTAAAATCGCACATTTATTCGACAAAAATTGTAAAAATTCCTCCATAGTAGAAAAAGTATCAACCGACCCTTGTTTTTGCCATTCTTTTCTTGTCACATTGTCAAGTTTAACCTCAAAAATATAAATCAGTAACGTGTCCCAGTGCTCAACCTTTAACCCCAATGATTTTAAAGCCCTCAAATCCTTTCTGACCTCATCAACCAGTTTTCTCAACTCCCTATAATTTTCTTTAACCATGTTAGGAAAATTAAACATTGACTCTATGTGACTCAAGGCTATTAGTTTTTTATTTTCAAACCTATCCTTTAATAATTTCCATGCCTCCGAGTAGTTCAAAGCAGAAACCTCCAAAGAATGTACCACCTCAGCCGCACTTCCCCTAAGAGCCCCCTTTAAGTAGTAGAATTTCTGTATATCTGACAAATTTGGATTGGAATCCACAAGCGTTTTGAAAGTGTCATAAAACTCTGACCACTGTTTATATGACCCATAAAAATGCGGAATTTCCATTGCTGGAAGTTTTACCTCTGGCTTTGAAGCTGTACCTGTGTTGGTCGGCATGCGTGCAACGTCATTCTGCAGCCCCCCATCTAGATTTGGCGACCTTATTGGATTTAAAATATTATTTAATTGCCCAACTATTTTAAAAAATGAGTTACAGAATGCCTCTCGCTCATCTAACTGATCATCGGAATCGTCTATTTCTTCTATTTGACACTGTATAACTTCGAATTCATTAAACCACTCGTTTATCTTTGTCAAGCGCATGGGTACCTCAGAAATCTTAGAACTATCGTAACCCCTTAAAAAATTATTTTGCAATGTAAAATTACGTTTAAGATTTCCCCTTTTTCGTATTAAAATTTTAAATTCTTCATCTGAATCCTCTCGCACTTGATACGAGCTACCTTCATCCCCTTCAGATGCCATTTTGTGTGATATTTATTATTTATGTAAATTATTTAAAAATATAACCCTTTCAAAGTTTTTGCATAGATAGTAAAAGACCTTATTAACCTAAAACCTTATCATATAACACTACCAAAATACATGTATGTTTTCTGCAAAACTTTGCACAAGCATCTGTGAAATATTAATAACCTAAACCGTGTTAGATGTTATGCAAAGTGAAAAATACAACCTAACCATCTGCAGAATATTACATAAACCTTTACCTAAATATCTTTTACTTAAACCTTGTAAAAATATACAAAACCTTTTAAAATGCCCGTAAAATCGTTTGCTGCAATTTGCATAAGAATCTGTGTAAACAAATGCCCTTTTTATTACAACCTAATATAACCTTGTCAAATTCTATGCAAAACCTTTGTAAGTGTGCTACTAAGTTTGTATGCAAAATGAAACCCAAGTAAAACCTTTTACAAATTTGTGAAAAATACAAAAACACGACCACAATATTTATTTTACAAAATTTGCTTTTATTGGCACTCACCTCTTATGTATAGCACCTACCTCAAACGTCAAATACTTGCACTTTTCACAATGAATTAGTTTTCGTTTGCACCTAGTCTTGTGCTGCCTTCCTGTTTCCTTTATGTTTCAAAAACAACCTTAAAAACTGAGCCGGTCTTGCCCCCAAGAACAGAACCCTTCTTGATCCTTCCTAGGCTAGAATACCTATTCTAACCAATCCGCTCGATTGGACCAAAATGTTTGATGCCGATGTTAGTTCATCAATTTTGATGTTGTCTCGATAGCTGGTTCCGTTTCCCTTTTGAATTAAAGACTGTTTTGTTCTATAAAAAACTTTACTGACAGCCAGCATTAGCTCCAAAACAAAATAAAAATACAACTTTGGAATTTACACGTGCTACGTCGTAAGAAAGAAAATAACACAAACAAAACAAAATTACGAGCTAAGCTAACCCCTTCAATTAAAACATTAAAACCGACTGACACGACTCGACTCAAAGCGCCGCGCACTCCCATCGGGAAGAAAGCATGGCAGTTCGGTCACGCCGCTACGTTGCCGTTGTTAATTAAAAATCGCGCTATCGCTAAATTTCGACTTCGCATAAACTTAAACAATTCCTCTTTAGTTGAAACCAAACACATTTGGTATAGCGGTACGTGTAAGCGCAATGTATGAATTATTTAATTATTATTGTTAGTTAAATATTAAAAATGGGGTGGTACGAAATTGAATTGGTGTGTAGAGCTGATAAATTAATTGGTTAATAGGTGGATGAGTGGATAAATAAAAAAGTTAGAAAATTAAAATAAATGGCAATTACATGTTTTAACAATATATGGTGAACATTTTAAAGTTCGCATTTTTACATACCTCTGTGTCATAATTCTAATATGCAACTTAGTAATATAATAATTGTCAATAGTTATTTGAAAGTATATTATTTTAAATTGTCCACTACCACTATACATATTCTATACATTATACTTTAGTGGTTGATATAAAGTATATATATGGTTGGAAAAGCTGGATAAAGGGTAAATATGACTAAAAAGTCGAAGTATAAGAACAGAAAAAAATAACACGTAGAAATTATATTTTAACTTTGTTTATTTCAAATAATAAAAAATCTATAAATTTATTTGTTATTTAAATATAATAATTTATGGTATTTTTAATCTCAACAACCTCAAAAATTCTATGCAAAGAGGCTAAATGTATTAATCTGGTATATATATAGTATGTAGTATGTAGACTCACACTTTTTTAGCTTATTTGTCATCTCTGCTGGTTATGTATATACAGACCAAACCATTCAAACTTCCATACAATAGTAACATGGAAAAAAATTACTGCTCTGTATACATTTTAATTAATAAATATATACTCACAGAGGATCTTCCCCCTGGTTCCATGTCAATTTCAAGTTAATCCAATTAGCTTTTCTGCACCCTAAAAAATATTAAAAACATAGCAAACAAAATGTAATAGAAAATGATTAGTTGAATATTAACATACAAAATAAGCTAACATTTTAGTCTTAAAATAAAAGATATAAAAATAGTTATACAGAAAACAACACCTATGATGTCTTAAAATTTGTTTTTACAATTTGAAACCTACGCCAAAACTTTACAAAAAATATACTTAGTTATATTATACTGATTATAACACAAAATACCATATAAAATACCACACCCTATTTTTGTTAACTTCACAGCTATAATACAAACATAAAAAAATAGCTACAATTCAAATATTATCTAGCCATTAAATACACAAAGAAATCTAGCTTATTTTTTATTTGGATAGTACATTTGTTTTTCAATTTTTCTTTTCTTTTCAATGCCCTGAGAATTTTCTTCCTCCACTTCTTTATTTTTAAATTTGTTGATTACAGCCATAAATCTGGCAAATGCATTTTTATCTAAACTTCTACCATAGCTACAAATCTCTTGCAATGCAACCTTAAAATAAGTATAAATGATGTAATAAAAATGTAACTTATATTTTAATCAAACTACTTCTCGATTTTCTTCAAAGTCCATTGCAGAACTATTGACTTTCATTTTTGAACTCTCCTGAATAAAATGGTTTACATCCTCCAGATAATTGATTTGGCTAGTTGTGGGTTGATCAACAAACAAAACATTATCCTCTTCCTCTTTACTCACAGTTGGGGAACCTACAACAAACTCGCTCCTCTGCTCAAAAATGGCTACAGCCTACAGCATGTATATGTTTACAAAGTACTGTTTAGACAGAATTTTCTGGACACTCACATCTGTATTTATGAAAACATATTTTACAGATGTTACAGTATCCAGTGCGACATTGCTCATCACATAGTTCATGACAAGACACAACATAGAACTTACCACTGACCGAAACACTTTGTACTTTAAATTTTCCAAATTCTAAAAATTCTACCTTACCA
This sequence comes from Anthonomus grandis grandis, assembly GCF_022605725.1. NCBI lineage: Eukaryota > Metazoa > Arthropoda > Insecta > Coleoptera > Curculionidae > Anthonomus > Anthonomus grandis. The sequence continues at coordinate 23,594,371 of NC_065548.1, read as the reverse complement.
TTAATTTTTTCGGCTTTGTTATGGGTTTCTATTACAATTTTATGCTGATAGCTATTTGAGTTTGGTCTTGTTGACATGTTCCTTGAATGCGAATGCTTCCTTCAGACTTCTCACTTTGCACGCGCTATTAAATCCTAAAAGTAAACACAACAAAACATACTTATGTATGTTTGATAATGATAACTAAGAGTTTGTACAACCTCTGATATCACTCCTGTTGCAATTGTAAAATATGTGTTTTTCCCCATTCTTAAACTTGTTTCGGGTCTGACAAGCATAATCTACTTCCCTATTATCTTGTGCCCTCCAAGATGTGAATTCTTCAAAATTCCTAAAATTTAAAATTGATTCTTTGACAGTTATATGGTGAATATCAAGCAAATGTTTGTTTAAACAGTTAAAATATGAAAATGTCTAGATATCATTCGTACACATTGGACATATAATGTGTTTTATTTGTTCCTTCCCAACAAATTCAGGGTGAAACTTTTTCCAATGCCTGTTTCTGGTAGATGTGCTTGAAAATTCCTTATCACAAACTTTACAGATTGCATTTTGTTGACTGCAAAATAAATAATTATTCAAATTAGAACTAAAAAACTTATATGTATCTTACCTTAGTGATGCCATAATTGTCTAACAGACAGCAACAGATACGTGCAAATATTGGTTTAAGTGGAAGGAAATAATGCACTAAGAAACACTGGCAAGTTTATTGAAAGTAATGAAACTCAAACACTAAATTGTTTGTTTTTGAGCCCAAAACCAGCACAGATATGGATTGTATAGATAATGGAGTAAACACTCAACACTATACACTATGAATTTTCACTCAAATAGTCGCAAAGTTGATATAATTGTTGATAATTAAATCAACTATTAGGAAGCAAGCAAAGCAAATAAAATCTGCAATATACCTAGGTTAAGTTAAACAAAACCAATGCCTTGATTTTCAATTTCCGTAGCTAATCGGCAACGAAATTTGACGTACGAACTTTCACGAGGATCAGCAGTGCTGCTCCACTCTCAATTTCTCTGATTGGCTGGGCATATTTGTATTTTAACGTATGCTCGATATATCTCCTAATACTACCACAAAGCTTGTAATTTTAAAAATAAAATTATATCCTGCTTTTAAAAATGAGATTGTTTATCTTAAGGTAATGTTATGAGTCAATATTATGCAGCTATTTTGTAATTTTTGTAAAGTTCAGGTTTTTTGGAATAAACCAGATTACCACAATCAAGTAGCAAAGGATCAAGGTCATATAAGTAGTACTTAATTTTTTTAGATTTTTTGTCGTACATTAGCAAATTTTTACATTATTTGTCATCACTTCTAAGGGAAAAATGCGAATCAAATAATACTTCTAAAACTTGTGACGCCCCACGAAGAAACACAACTTAGCGTCTTAACTCTGTTAGAGAAAAAGATTATTCGATTGCACCATATTAAAGGTGAACTTAAAATTGATGAATAATATAGGTGAAAATGAAGAATCGAATTTTTGGACGCCGAGGTTTGTTTCTTCGTCGTCGTGAAATAAATATATTGTTTCACTCGATTTTTTTTTATTATTTTAGACTAATAATTCTAATGTAATAAACCTGACTTTTTTAGGATGAGTTATTAGAAGCAGCAAGATCAGGTTCTGAAGATAGATTATTAGCTCTTCTAAATCCTTTAAATGTCAATTGTCACGCCAGCGATGGTAGAAGATCCACACCACTCCATCTTGCAGCAGGATACAATAGAGGAAGAGTTGTTGAATTATTGCTACAACATGGAGCTGATGTGCATGCTAAGGATAAGGGGCAAGAACAATTTTTATCACTTTAAAGTATTTATAATTAATTATATTTTTATTGTAGCGGGTTAGTTCCTTTACACAACGCCTGCTCGTATGGGCATTTTGAAGTTACTGAAATGCTTATAAAGCATGGAGCAAGCGTGAATGCTCATGATTTATGGGCTTTTACTCCACTGCACGAGGCTGCTTCGAAATCTCGTCTTGAAGTTTGCTCCTTACTTTTAAGTGAAGGTAAGAAATCTCTTATTAAATAAAAAAAATATTTCTATTGAAAACCAACATTTTAGGGGCTGATCCTTTTCAATTAAACTGCCATTCAAAATCTGCTATTGATGTGGCTCCTACCAAAGAGCTACAAGACCGTTTATCCTGTATGTTAAACATATTTCGTTTATTATAAAAGGTTTAATAACTATTGATTTTAGATGAATATAAAGGCCATAGTCTTCTAGATGCTGCCAAACAAGCCGACAATAATAAATTAAAAAAATATTTGACCAGTGATATAATTGGCTTTAAACATCCATATACCGGTGATACTGCTGTTCATTTAGTTTGTCAATCTATGTATCCTAAAAGAAAAACGGTAAGAAAAAATGTTGTACTAGATCAGAATTCGTGAAATCGGCACGACAAATTTGCTATGCTCATTTTCAACTTGATAATGAAAAATTGGTTCTTTTTCTAAAAAAGAATTTGATAAATTTTTCATAAAGATTATTTGAAAAAAAGTTTTTCATTTAATCAATTGTCTGATGGATTTAATAGTTGTATATTGAAGATGTATATACAGTGGAGTGTACTTTCGATAATCATTTAGAATTACGCTATTTAATATTTGATTAATAATAGAGACGGTTCCTTTATAGATTTCTAGTACATATATGTACCACTTGATGTTTCAACAAAATAATAATAGATGGAGGTGTATGGTGCTTCTTAAAATGTAGGCATAATATCTACTAGCGAGCAGTGGTCTATTTGTATATCATATTTACTCTCAGCTCCATGTAGTACAAAATAAGTACACTATTCGTCTTAAAGTGGTACAAATATATACCACTGGTATTTTTAAAAAGTACAGTGCTCTTAGAGAGTTTTTTAGAGTTTTCGGCCTTTTTTTTTAAATGTGGTAAAAGTTTTTTAGTGGAAATTTTGATATGGATGGTAAGTTTAAACTAGTTAGTTATAGATTAATTTAAAAGTTTTAGTATGTCAGTATAAATAATCCTTGTTTACGACGATTACGACGTTTACGAATATTGGTAAATGTTCATTTTTAGGTTATAATAAACATTTTCAATGACCTGATATATTTTGTAGGAAATACTTATTACAGAGTTTGTACTACTTTAAACTAGTGTGGTATATACCATAGTAAATATTTATTCCAACCACGGATGAGATATCAGTGCCGCTACGATGTTTTTCCAAGAAACAAAAGTGGTACATACCACTAAGCGTTAAACTTAACTCTTAAATTTGTTTATTTTTATTTTTTGTCGTTATTTTTAGATGAATGATAATAATAAACATGTTTTTGCCAGGTCTTTTTTGAAGATACGTATTTTGGCACAAAAGTCGTAAATTAGGCTTATTTTTATTGAAAATCTTGTTGTATAACATCTTTTTTTATATAATTTATACACATATACCATAATAAAGTATTTCTTCAGATGGATAAAAAAATAAATTCAATCTAGAAAATCCCAATGATGTCGAGTATCTTTTATCGGTCATAGATGATGACATGGCCATAAATTCAGAAACTGAAGGTGATTCAGACGCTGATGACGAATTGCCTCTATCTACATTTGCGAATACTTCTTCAACCCGATTTTCAAGTCCAACTCTCTCTGGTCCGTCCACATTTAGTTTGCGAACGTCCAAATAGTTTAGATTTTTTCTTTTTATAATATTTATTTGTTTTGTTCTCCAAATTAAAACTACCATTTCAATTAATTTAATTTTCTCCTTTATTACCAAGTTAATTAATATTTTCTAAGTCTTAACAACAACAAATCTACGCGTGTACGATAGCCTTTAAATTTCTGAATTCCTTTGGTTTTGTGCTGAACGGAGACCAGAAAGAAGACGACTTCCTTGTTAGCACTTGATCATCGCGCATTGATTCCAGTGTCGTGATCTATACATTTTTTCCGCAACTGTTGTCTTAATCTTACCGCATCACAGATCGTGATTTACTTATCAAACCCGCAACCACTCTTAGTGATTAAACCCGAATTAGAAGACCCAAGAAGTCCAGAGCAGGCCTGCTGAAGCCGGATACAGACACCTTAAGGTAAGGATCTTTAAAGGCTGGTTTTTCGACCTTTCCACATTTACTTTTATTCACACAAATACAGTCCACTTTAAATCTCTCACTGAATTGTCTAAGTCCACCTTGTGCTTAAATAAAAAATATAAGTCACAATTTTAATTAAAAAAAAAAAAAAAAAAATTGGTTTTCTAAACGACCACTCTCTGATCAATCTTTTCTAAGTACTTACGTAGATGAAGGTGAAATTGGAGAAGAAAGCGCGAACGAAGAAGAAGAAGCAACTAAATTTGCCGAAAAACCGGAAGAAGCTTCTCCTAGAAATATAAATGAAGAGGAAAGGGATGAAACAAGCTCATCAGATGTTTCGGATGAAGAGGCGGGCCCAACCATATGGGCGCGCCAATCACAAACACCAAAGCAATATAAAGACCATGGAGAAGATTTCTCATACCCTTTTGGTATTTCTAAAAATATAAAAATTGATATATCTCGGCCATGTAATATATTCTTATCAGTACTTAGTAATATATTTTTGCAATACATTGTCGAGTAATCAAATTTATATGCGATTCAGTGCAATAAAGTATTAGATTTAACTTTGGACGAGCTAAAGGCGTACATTGGTATACTTGTAATTATGGGATTTCATTCTTTACCCAGTATGAGGCTATTTTGGAGCTGAGACCAGAATTTTGAAGTGACGCGAATAAAAAATGTATTGACTGTCAAAAGGTTTCTCAAAATTACGCGCTTCTTGCACCTAAATAATAATACTTGTATGCCAAAAAAGGGAGAAGAAGATTACGATAAGCTCTATAAATTAAAGCCATTATTAGAGTACGTCACAAAACGTTTTAAGCTTATTTTTTTGTCTATCAAGATTCCTCTCCGTCGATGAATCAAGCATTAAAATTTAAAGGACGAAGCAGTTTGAGGCAATATATGCCAATGAAGCCCATAAAACGGGGATTCAAAGTGTGGGTGATAGCATGTGTTGGGTAAGACATAAAATATCTAAGAAAATTATGATGACTATTTTGATTATTTCAGGTTACTGTTTAGGGATGTATTTATATGAAGGAGCTGAAAAAGAAGGGACAACTATGGGTTTAGGAAAAAGAGTAGTATTAAAATTATCACAGTTTTTTGAAGGGCTCGGATATTGTCTTTTCTTTGACAACTTTTTTTCATCAATACCGCTAGCAAGAAAGCTTTTGGAAAAAAAAATCTTTTCATGCTCCACCATTCGACAAACTAGAAAATTTTTTCCAAAGACTATGCTAAAAGATGATAAAAATATGAGTATTGGAGAAATAGATGGGCTCCTACAAGGGAATTTGGGAATATCTAAGTGGAAAGACAGGGGTAAGAAGTCTGTTTGTATTATAAGTACTATGCATAATCCCCTCAAAGAAACTGAGGTTCTGCGAACGCAAAAAACAGGAGAAAGAGCCAATGTCAAATGTCCTGAAGGAATTGCTGACTATAATCGCTATATGGGTGGAGTTGATCATTTCGACAACCAACGACCAACTGCTTTCAGCTTATAGTATTTCATGGAAAAGTAGAAGATGGTGGATGAGAATTTTCTATTACCTTTTAGAGTCATGGATTGTAAATAGCTATATAATTTATCAAACAACTGTCAAGCAATCTAACAGCAAGGATAAGCCCATGACTCATCTGCAATTCCGATCAAAATTTGCGACAGAGCTAATAGGTTCATTCCGTGGACGACTAAAGGCCAGGACAATTTCACAATTTGGACGTGCAAGAAAAAGAAATCATTCGGATGGTAGACCTACTGTTTTTAATGCTGTACGACTTAATAATGTTGAAACTCACTTACCTATAAAAGGTACAAGACGCAGGTGTGCTCATTGTAGCACAAAAAAATTACAACAAAGATCAAACATTATCTGCAAAAAATGCGAAGTTGCTCTTTGTCTGGAATTTGTCCATTTCTGAATCTGAAGATAGAGTAGGTTACAGAGAAATCAACGTAATGAAAATAAAACATAAAATCAAGTTGTCGAGGCTAATCCAAACCTAACCAATAATGACTTATTGAAAATCTTGGAAAAGGAATTTGAAGATCTGCAAGAATCAGTAATATTTAACTGTAATACAGGAGGAAATAAAAAAATCTCTAACTCAAATTATTAAGGAAAGAAGTAGTCACAAAAATAATAGCTAATTCTTTTGTTTTATTTTTAGTAATTGGCGTAGTAATTTTTTAGTAAAGGCTTGTAATCTAAGCTAAATGAATGAATTAAAGAACAGGATAAATTTAAGTCTGAAATAAAAGACTTACAGCAAGATCTTGCAAGATTAAAGAGATCACAAGCTTTTAATGATTATAGAGAAAATAATTTATTAGTGATGGGTCTAGGAGCGTCTCGAGATGAAATTTCAGATATATAGGAGATATTTTAAAAACTAAAAGTTGAAGTGGCCGAGAATTAGAGACACATTATTCTAAATGAGGATATGCCCAGGGATGTTAGAGATTTATTTGGTAAAGCAAAGGATCTAGAAAGACAAGGCTATAAGTATGTGTGGTGCAAGAATAAAGCAAGGGATCTAAAAAAACAGGGATATAAGTATGTATGGTGCAAGAATACCCGAGTTCTTTGAAGAAAAGTGACACCTCAAAATTATAAAATTAAAGTTTTCACACCTCTTTGAAATAATGGCCTGTATATCAAGTATAAGGTATGTGCATAAAAAAGCAAAATGGATTAAACAGTCTCTATATATTATAAACTCTAGGTTATTAAAAAATAAATTTACTCAGGTATTATTCTCAGAGTTTAGTGTGGATATAGCTATGACAGTGGTGACAGAAACCTGGCTGCAGGAAACTGAGTAAGATGACAGTATGATGGTTTACCCAGTTTCAATGCAGATTTTGTAAGTAGACAAGAAAGAGGTGTAGGATGTGCAATTTATGTAAAAGAGACCCTTGATTACAACCCCATAAAAGGTGTTAATAGGCATATTTAAATATTATGTGCCCAGTTTCCAAAAATATTTTGCTGTCATCTACAACTCCTCTGGAACTAGAGAGATGGTACAATACATTCAAGGAAATATTTTCATTTGGTTATAGACCTTTTAACCAGTAGTTGAGACAGATATTTATAAGGAAGTTTGTTTGGGTAAGGGCCTTAATTTTGCTAATTATTTTGCTTTATTTTTGCTAACTATCCACACGGAACTCTTTAACACTTATAGATCATGTTGTGACAAATTCCTTAATGCATAAGTCATTGTCTATAGTTGAATGTTCTATTAGTGATCACGATTTACAAGTTTTAAATGTTATGCATATGGTAATATTCAGCAAAACAAAAATTGTAGAACATATGACCAAATGTTCGTTATTATATTAAATGTTTGTTATTATAAATATTTGTTAACTATGAAACCCTCATTCGCCATCTAAATGCAATTTTTACAGACTCTCCAAGTTACAGTAAAAACTTGATGACATATATACAGATCGTGTTATCGTGAGCTACGTATTACCCAAAATAATGGCAAAACCGCTTGGTTGCGGCTTGCAGGCGGCAGAATTTTTCGTTTTTATTTTTTGAACCGGAAGTCAGCAGACCTCTATGGCTGTTTATACCCCTTCCGAAAGAGTTCAACTAATTAAATGGTTTTATGGAGGCAATTCGACAGTACAATGTAGAGATTTGTTTTCAGTGACATTTGAGAATAGACCGATTCCTTGTGCAAAAACGGTTTTAAATGTGGTTACAAATTTTGAGACATCTTTTTGTCTTCAAGATTGTAAAAAATGCCACACAAAACGTCAAGAACCACCTGTTGAAGTGGTCCAGGATATAGAACGGCGGGAAAAAATGGTTTACAGTACCCTAGAACTTGATTCGACACGATCCACTAGAAGTGTTGGAGAGGAACTGGAATGAGCAATAAAACTGTTGCTCGTATTTGGAAAAAATATGGGTACAAATGTTTCAAGTATTCAAAAACTCAGGCAATATTTCCTGAAGACCAGTGGCGAAGAATGGAATTTTGTGAAACCATGATGAAAAAGCAAATGAAAACGAATATTTTTTAAAAAATATTTTATTTTCTGATGAATCTTCTTTTCCATTACATGGCAAACACAATCCTTCCATTGTTCATTATTGGTCTCAGGAAAACGAGCACAGAAATTTTCAGTTTCGTACCCAGTATCCTCAGAAATTGAATGTTTGGGCAGGTATTTTGGGCGACAATGTTATAGGGCCATTTTTTATTGATGGCACTTTAAACGCCCAAAAGTACCTTGAGTTGCTGCGAAACCAATTTCTTCCTGCCATTCAAATCCTACCTGATGTAGACCTGTGATCGGTTTATTTTCAGCAAGATGGCTGTCCTGCTCATAACGCGGCTAGGGTAAAAGAATTTTTAACAAATACTTTTCCTAACCGCCTTATTAGTGGGACTGGCGATATTAAATGGCCTTCTAGATCTCCAGATGTGTCTCCAAATGACTTTTATCTGTGGGGTTACCTTAAGCAGACCATTTACAAGCATGGATTTAGTAGGCCAACAAATTTAGAGGAGTTGCGAAATAAAATTGTCGAAGGTGCCAATTCCATTTTACCTGAAACGGCGGTGCTCTGTCGCAGGCACTAGTACACGGTTTCCTATAAGTAATGAACGAAAACACGATCTGTATAGCAACCTGATGACACCCTACTGCTAACTTTAATTATGTGTTCTTGGAATTTGAGTATATAATTCGTAATGCAATGAAGAAAAGGGATTATTTTTATAAAAGAAAACATCAATATTCAGAAAACATATTCCTACTACCAAGTTAGTCCAAAGAGTTGGACCTTTACTTTAAATATAGTTGAACACTTATATTTTGCGAGAGAATTTGTAACATTGGATCTGAATGGGCGTGGAAGCTACTTGCCTCCCGCTGATAACTGGTTGGAGGTGACTAATTTAAGAAGTATGGTTTTTCTGGAGGTGGACAAATAAGAGATTGGTTCAATTATAGATAAATTTGATTCTACAAAAGGTGCTGGTGGAGATGGTGTTGACGTGCGGTCAGTGGAAAACTGGCGCAATAGTTTGGTTCCTGTACTTTGCAAGGCAATAAATCAGCCTCCTAGAACAGAAGTGTTCCTATGGGTATTTAAGTCGCCAAGGTGAGCCACTTGTATAAAGGTGGTGACAAAGTGAAATTTTGGATAGTTCTTAACAGACAATTATCTCCCAATCTCAGGGTTACCGTTAATATCTAAAATATTTGAAAGAGCCGTAAATTATAGATTAGTGATAAAAGTTTCTGAATGCTCAGCAGCTTATGTATTTGCATCAGTATGGCTTTCACAAGACTGGAGACACAACTTCTGCTGCAATTGATTTAGTACCCGACTTGCAAGTTAATTTAAATAGTAAGAAAAAGCATCTTGACTTGCGAAAGGCATTTGATACGGTTGGTAATGCCATTTTATTGAATAGGATGGAGCTTTTTGGCATACGTGGATTCTGTCTTAAATGGTTTCGGAACTTTCACAAATCGAAAGCAATTTGTTTTTATTAACAATACTTGTGGTTCTGTCCTAAATGTAATAATAATAATAATAATAATAATATGTCTTTATTAAAAAAAAAGCAATATTAATCTTACAATATTAATTAATACTACATTGCCAAAGAAGGCGAAGATTAGCTTAAAGCTACTCTTTAACTCTTAACCTTCCTAACATTCCTAACATTCACAGTAAATGAATAATGTCACAGGTGGTTAAAAAAAATATAATGTTACACAAGGACTTCCCCATTCCAATATTAGCCTTAATCTCAGAAATAATTGACCACATAATTATGATATACATAAGCATAGTATTTACCATAGTGTTTAAAGTTTATAATACAATTTCTTTAGAAGGGAGAACCCTTTCACTAGGGGAGTTTAAAAGAAGAGTTAAGATTTTTGTAGCGCAGTAAACTTACTATATTCTTATGGCATTCTTTCCACCTGGATTTATTTTTGTTTTAAAAATGTTAAGGTGTTATATTTTTTCTATTTTATTCCTAATTTATATCATGTTTCTACTATATATAAAAATTTGCATTATGTACTTGTCTTTTATATTGCTCTACACTCTATTGTTTAGATAAATTTATTGATAAGCAGTGATGTATTCATAAGATCAAAGGAATGTATCTATATAGATATTGTATCTCTCGATTTTTATAAATAAACATGTTTTCTTTCATTATTCTTTTAAGAAGTATAAAAAATCTATGTGTTTATATTTTATTCATAAGAACTTTTAAAAGTAAATATTGTTTTTCTACATAAGACGTGTTATTTTGTGGGTAGATTTGTTAAATGCTAAAAAAAAACTATTAGTACCTTGCCAATGTTTCGAATTATGTTTAATTCATTCTCAGGATATTTTCAGAACATGCCTCGAAATTTTTCAAATTCCTTCAAGTTTTGTTGTAAAAATTTTTTCAGATTTTTGAAAACTTGAACAACATTTAAAAATTGATATTTTTTAATTTCTAAAAGATTATCGACAGTCTATTTTATTTCCTTGATTATATCAATAAATCCAATAAAATTGGCCGTTTTAAGAAGAACGGGCTTTTAAAATAATGAATAAAATGTATTTCTCTTTAAAGATTTTAGAAACTTTAATGCGGAAAGGAGCTCCGGTGAACGAAAAAAACAAGGAATTCTTAACACCGCTTCATATCGCTACCGATAACTCATATTATGATCTCATGGAAATTTTATTGAGAAATGGGGCAAAGGTTAATGCACTTGATGGTCTGGGTCAAACGGCCCTTCACAGATGCGCCAGAGAAGATAACGTTCAGGCTTGTAGAATTCTTGTGACGCATAATGTGGATACGACGATAGTTTCTCTGCAAGGATACTCGGCGGTCCAAGTAGCTACGGAAAATATTCGCAAGCTTTTGGAAGGTACATTTTTGTCTTTAATTTGTTACTTATACTTTATTTATTTAGCATGAATTTTTTGGTTAGTATGGCTTAAACCGCTTGTGTACATTCATGATTTAAAAATAATTAATATAAAAAAAATGCTTAGCAGTGCACAGAGTTAGGGAAATACAGTTTCTATCAAGGCGCTTTTTAGTATACGGGTAGTGTTTCATAGAAAGTAATATTATTTTACTATTTAGATCCTACCTTTCCTATCCTAGGTAAATCAGAGCCAACATCATTATTCTACTAGACTAGATACTTTTAACTACAAATGTGTAATTTATGGTTATTGAAATAGTACAGCTTATGGTGGTATCAGTGGTATTAGCTGCAGCTGAAATGCAGTTGCTTTAAAAATAGGAAAATATGACAATGAAGTTGAAAAAATCAAAAATTTTGATTTTTAAATCAAAGATTATATCAATAATTCTCTTCTATTTTTAAGTAACTAGTTTTTATTCAGTCCTAAATATCTGTTATTGATTGGTGGTGACTCAAATTCAGAAAATTTATTTAGGTTTTTGTGGAAAACATAAGACATTCATAAATATACAATCTTGATGTGTCAAAGAGTTTTTCGTTTTTTAATTGTTATGATGCTTGCTTTGGTGTTTTTTTTTTCGTTTTCATGAATCTGACTTCTGCAATAGCTTCTCGTAAATGACATCTTTTGATTCCAACATTTATTTTTGCAATAATAAACAATTGACTTTACCGCCTTTCTTAACACCGCTATCAAAGCATTCCTGCCATGTTTTTTTGCCAGCTGTTTTTATTGTAACCGACTGGTTGAGAATATCTTCAAAAAGTACCTATACCTTGTAATACCTAAATTTTTTACTGCATTTTGCAAATAACGGCGATTTTTATGGTCACGTTTGTGGAACATGTATTTATACACTATGTAGGAACAGTTTCATAATAAAAAATATGAAGTTGAATCTTTCTTACGGTAAAAACATGCTCCGCTCGAAATTCTTGGTGGCATTTTTTTAAATTCGATTACCAGATTTTTTTTGCTGTCGAAATGCAATTGAATCACAACTACACCATTATGTTATTATGCCTAATTTTGGATGGAACGACTGGACTAATGATAGAGAGACTCGGACTGCCCGTTTTTGAGTAACAAAGACACCGCTAGCATCAACTCTTTCTCTCTAAATCATTACTTCAAACTTAGAATAGGATTGACATTTGCAAAATATGTTTTTTCAAATTATTCGAGTCAAGGTATTGGACATAACTCTTCCAAAATCTTTCCACAAAACTTTATTTTACAATTTCCACTAATCTACTTCTTAATTATCCTTGATGGAAGTCACCTAATAAATACATTCTGAATAAAAAAAAATTTAAAACTTTGCTGCACATAGGGCCATATTTTCCATGGTGTTTGAGCCATTTTTTTGTGTATAGGACAATATGGATTTCGTCTCCATGTTATATTTATGACTCTGAGGTATTTATAAAATAAGAGATAATTTTACTATTCAGGACATACTAATACGAGACAAGCAGTACCTTAATATAATAGAAATTATCGTTACGTCGATGTAAGCACAACAAAATACTTAATAATAATGAAAATTTTCGGAATTTTAACAATGTTCCATAGCTTAGGTCTTGTCCTTATCTTTTATTGGGAATAAGTAAAAACCCTTATCTCTTTATCTATTTTCTATACAGGGTGTTTCAGAACTATGGGATTAAACTTCTGGGGGTTGTTCAGTGCAACAGAAGATTCCATTTGAGTATAGGTAATGCGTCATTACGCCACTACAGCCCCAAGATGCGTTAAAATTTATAAAAAACGTTAATTATCTAAATAGGATCTGCTGCATTTATTTTTACCTTGTGTACATGATACCATAACAATTGTTTAAAATCAACGCTTATCAATTTCAATTCTCAATGTCATGTTTAAAAATTTTATAGCTTACAATTTTTTTTACATTTATTTATTTATATTTTAAACATTTATTGCTAATGGAAAACTTTACCAATCAAGAATTGGCAGATATGCATTTCGCATACGGAGCAACAAACTGCAATGCACGAGCAGCATCGCGGTTGTATCATGAACGTTATCCCGAACGACAGCATCCTGGATACAAAAGTTTATTGCGGTTCATCGGCGGTTCGCTGAGACAGGCATGTTTAAGACCAAGATGCATGATACTGCTATTGGTCGAACCGTAAAAACGGTCGAATTTGAAGAAGAGGTGCTTCAGCGAGTTGCCGATGAACTATCAAATATCACACGTGACGTCGCTAAGAATATGAATACGAGTAACGCTTCTGTCTGGCGGGTACTACACGAGCACCAACTTCACTTACCACTTCCAGAAAGTTCAAGGTATGACTGCAGGCGATTATCATCCTAGAGTTCAATTTTGTCGATGGCTTCTGGATCACATCATTGCACAACCAAATTTTTTACGATATGTTTTGTGGACCGATGAAGCCTCTTTCACAAGAGACGGTATTTTTAATAGTAGGAATAGCCATGTTTGGGACGAAGAAAATACTTATGCAATTTTTTCAAGAAAACATCAGAATCGTTGGTCTGTCAACGTATGGGCAGGCATTGTTGATGATTATTTAATTGGGCCATACCTTCTATCGGAACGGTTAACAGGACCTATTTATCTGTGTTTCCCTGTGTTTACCTATTTATCTGTGTCTCCCAGAACTCCTTGAAAATGTTCCACTAAACGTTAGACAGCAAATGTGGTTTCAGCATGATGGAGTGCCGGCTCACTTTGCTGTACAAGTACGCGAGTATTTGGCTCAGCGGTTTGGGCACCGTTGGATTGCCAGAGGTGGAGCAGTTTCTTGGCCTCCTAGGTCACCCGATTTAACGTCGCTCGATTTTTTCTTGTGGGGACATGTAAAGTCTTTAGTCTACGAAACTCCAGTAGAATCAGAGCTAGACTTAATTCGACGAATAACAGCAGCATTTGAAATCATTCAAAACGAGGATCAAATTTTTAGTGTAGTCCGCCGAAATCATGTGCGGCGTTTAAATCGGTGTATTGAGGTTGGAGGAAGACATTGTTGTGGTATCATATACAAAAGGTAAAAATAAATGCATCAGATCCTCTTTAGGTAATTAATATTTTTTCTAAATTTAAACGCGTCTTAGGGCCGTATTGGCGTAGTGACACATTTCCGGACATGGGTTCCTATACTCAAATGGATTCTACTGTTGCACTGAACAACCCCTAGAAGTTTGATCCCATAGTTCTGAAACACCCTGTATAATTCTCAAGAATCTAATCCTTAACTTTTATGGATCTTAACCTTAGATTTTTTAATCGGAAGGGTTCGATAAGGACCATTAAACAATCCTCCAATGTTTAATGGTCCTTATTTTGAAGAATGGGAAAAATCAAGTTCCGGTCGTCAATTTTATTTTATTAAATAAAAAAATAAGATTACATACATGACACTTAACCTTTACATCATCATGAGATAGATGTAAAGGTCTATTAGCAAGTAAAAATATAACAGTAATCAGATAAAATGTCAGTTTTTTTTTAACATTGTGCTATTATTCGAGGTTATTAATAAAATTAAAACAAAAATAATTATCTGGCTTTTAAAAATTAATTTTCAAAAAATCTCGTTCAAAAACTATGGAAGGGTGTATTTAGATCTGTTAGAAGTATATTATGTAATAACTTGCTTGACTTCAAATTTTAATCTAAGACCTTAATAATTTAAATTAATAAAACCCAGGATAACCCTTGTAATTAAATAAAATGTTCTTAGCGGATTACTTTTAGCAAATGTGAAAAAAAAGAAAATATAATTTTAGATCCACCAGCAATACCAGCGGACATAGAGGGTCAACTCTTGGAGGCGGCTAAAGCGGGAGATCTGGATCAGGTTCAGAGATACCTCGGTACTTATCCGCATATCGTAAATTGTCGGTAAGTCATATATTATAACTAGAATATTTTATATTGTATAAAAGAGTTATTGGTATTGTTAATTTTCATGATACATTCAAATTCAGAAAGTGCATTAATGCTGTAATTTTAATAACAAAGAATATCTTCCTAACATCCACTTAGCTAAAATACATTATTTATTTATTTATTTCGTACACCTTATAAATAGTAAAGTAATTAAAATAGGGAAATAATAAGCAAAATGAAAAATACAATAGCATATTTTACTGTTTGATCTACATAAGACATCTAGCTACGATAACAAACAATTTTAACTATTTTTAAAGTTGATAATATTTATATTATTCTTTGTTAATATAACATGACAGAAAATTATTTTTATTAATTGCCAATAATTAAAATAGTTGAATAAGATAACACACTAAAAAACTTTGGTTTAAAATATAATATGTCTACTATTGCAAAAACTTTTAACATTATTTACAGTAAATAAGAGATACAGCATAGGTAGAAATTTATATAAATAAAAAATGACACAACCTCAAAATTCATTGAATTTTAATGAATTTCAAATCGGCAGAGGATTAAATACTTTGCGACCTTTATATACTAGTGATTTTTTTGTTACGTAAAAGTAATAAGTATAAATTAAGTCATAGTGAGTCACTGGCTGTTGTGTAGGACTAAAAAATTAAAGGTACGTCTCCAAGATGAAAAGAGAAGCCAGATTGAAGATTCTCTGAGCCACAAAATACGGCTTACACTTTTTGAGACGCATAAAATGGACCTTACCTTACTAACATTTTGATAAAAATAAGTAGTTTTTTCGAGATAGAATAGATTACTTCAGATAACAAATTTAATTATGGAAAACAATATTCCTTGCTGTCTAGATTTGTTGTGTTTTAAAAATACCTGATCATCATAGAGATTTCTTAATAATATTAAATTGATAATAATATCTGCCATAATAAGAGTTAATTATTATATATTTAAAGTATTTTGACGTAATGTATATAATTCATTTAGGGTTTCCTTCACGTAGAGCCCCATCGGTTCAATAATTTCGCATGGAAAAAATATATTAACATTATTCTTGCAATGTCAAACATTAAATGTTCATATTTTTAGGTCTTCTATCACCATATTTCGTTTCTAATGTTAATGTTTACAAATATTGTTGATAAAGAATGATCTGAGAAATGTTTAGGATATAAGCAGTTGCTGAACATACCAACTGTTGGAACATCAGGAAATTTCATATACATAATTTCAAATTTGAATGAATACTTTTTTGCAGAGACCTGGATGGCAGACATTCGACTCCTTTACATTTTGCAGCGGGTTATAATAGAGTACCGGTTGTCGATTTCCTCTTGAGACAGGGTGCAGACGTTCATGCCAAAGATAAAGGGTAAGAAGCGATGTTAACCACTATCAATATTATATTAAAAATTTGCCTCTTAGTGGTTTAGTTCCTCTTCATAACGCATGCTCGTATGGCCACTACGAGGTGACAGAACTCTTAGTCAAACATGGAGCCAGCGTTAACGTGGCCGATTTGTGGAAATTTACTCCGTTGCACGAGGCGGCTGCGAAAGGAAAATACGAAATTGTTAAACTGCTTTTAAAGGTTAAAAGAAAACATTTTATATTTCACAAACCTAACTAAAGGAGATTTTTTAGCATGGGGCTGATCCTAGCAAGAAAAATCGCGATGGGCACACACCACTGGATCTTGTAAGGGAAGATGACCAAGATGTGGCTGATTTATTACGAGGCAATGCGGCTTTGCTCGACGCTGCCAAAAAAGGAAACTTACAAAGACTGCAAAGGCTCGTCACGCCTGAAAATATTAATTGTAGGGATGCGCAGGGCCGAAACTCTACACCCTTGCATTTAGCTGGTAAGTTACGTGATTTCAGATGGTTTAATATGTACACATAGACTTCCAATTAGATTTAAAGCATTTTTTTAATCAACGAATGTCTATGACTTCATCAGTTCTCTTTATTCTTGCGTTATAATTATGTTCTTTTTCTATCTGCTTTTTTGTTTTATTTCCTGGTCTGTTTTACAACTTAATCATTTTATGTTAATGTGATTTTTATTTTTATAATATCTTGTTAATAATCTTAATATTATTAGATATTATAATAGGCATTAATGTAATCATATTCTACTGCAACAGCTTCCCTTTTTTTGATGTGGGAAGCTGATAGCTCGGCCTTTACATCCTCAGTATAATTCATTATTCAATTTATTCAAAATAATATAAACACAAATTTTATTTATCCATTTATTTCAATATACGGCAGAGACAGTTTACAAAAACAATAATAGATAATACAAAATACTAGATAATATAACAATACAAATATAAATATAATACTAGAATTACAAAAAGAAAAAATATACCAAGATAAAACTCTGAAAAAACAATCATTAACAAGGCTAAAACCACTAGCCAAGGAACATAGGTTAAAGTCTAAGATTATTTATTTTTTATTTGAATGACCGTAAGCCGCTGGAAAATGCATCCAAACTATTTTCATTAAAGAAACGCAAGTCCTTAAGTCCTAGTCAGTGGAGAAATTTTTTTTAATAAACTGTACCTACTATAGCCTTATAAAAAAACAGAAACGTTATACATGAATGTTAAATCTCTATGTGTTATTTATAGAAAAAGATTTCTTTTTATAAAATAAAGAAGTAAATATTTTTCCAAGTAGTAGACTAATATAATTATTAGTATCCCGAGTTTCTTATGTTTAACTTCCGTATTTGTATAAATATACTCTTCGCATTTTTTTCTAAATTTCTTTGTTTTGAATCTCTCTAATAGTGTATGGAACTATATTACATAACTTTGAAGCTAAATAAACTAAAGTTTATGCTGTAAATTATTCTTTTTACATTTTGTGTCTGTAAAGGTTTTTTTGCACTATTTGTCTTGGGATATTCAAAAAAGTTTGTGTATAAAAGCAAAGTTTAGAGAATAGAATACAAGATGGGTCACTCCGGTCGGCTGTCAAAATCCACCCCGCAGTTCCCCATCTGTCCGGTGCACCAGGTCTGGTGCACATTTATTTATCGATATATACCGAGCGCGCTAAGCTCATTTCAGTTTTACTCATATTTCGGTGTATAGGGTGGAGTTAAAAGAAATAGTTGTGGATTTTATTGCTTGTGTAGGGAATAAAATGTCTAATCGAAATATTTGTTCAGTGGATGGTTGGTTATAACCGTATTAGAATTTGTAGTTTGCATTTTAATGATGACAGACGAATTCATTCGTATGCTATCCCATCGATTGGAGTACCTACCCAAAAAGGTATGTTTTTTTTTATAAATTCATACCTAATTAAATTATTTTTTATTGATTTTAAATTAAAAGAATATAGGACATATTGTAGACCATGCACATTTTCCTAAAGCCAGTGTTGATGCGATTGTTCAGACCCTTCAAAGTAAATAAGCCAAAGCAGCCGTTACTAAAAGGTAAGATATTTATTTAAATCAAAATACCTATAATATACTAATACGTATAAATAGTCGTTATGTTTTTGTAACATACCAAAATAAAAATATTGCGCCTTAAAAATCCATCGTAGATTTGATTATAAACGGCATAAATTAGTTAAGTTTTTCATATAAATTGAATACATAATATTGAATATATAATCTAAACTAGCAAAATTAGTTGCAGGAACTCAAGCGTCAGTAAAACTTTTAGCAGATACGCCAAGAAAAGTTTTACTTAAGGAGACAGTAAAAACACTAGAAAAAAACTATTACTACCCACACTTGCAAAAAAAGCCTTGAAACAGAAATTACCATGGATGACGTTCTGAAATTTTTGGAATCAAATTTTTCTGAAGAAACATGCATTCTGTTAAAAACTCAAATATTATTGCTGAATAAGGATTCAAAAGGACGCAGGTATACCAATGAATTTAAACAGTTTGCTCTAAGTGTGTTTTTTCTGGGTACAAAAGCTTACAAAAAAATGTCCACAGTTTATCCTCTACCATCAAGATCTACATTAAACCGTTTTATGCAACAATGGGTAATACATCCAGGTTTTAACGAGTTTGTTTTTAAAGTAATTGACTGTAGAGTAAAAATACATCTGCACCTGTTAATCATTTAAAAGATATTTTATTTGAAACTGTCCGAAGGATACGCAAAACCGGTTTAAATATTTTTGGGGTTGTATCAGATCAGGGTACTAATTTTCAAAAACTAATAAACTATTTACATCCTCTACATCATCCTCTTTGCGTATTTACCAACGATTATGTAAATTTAAAAAGCGCAGAAGGAAATGCTTTAGTATATGTAGCTGGATATTTATTTAAAAGATGTCTTTCACGTCACTCTTGTGATATATGCAATAATTTTGCAACTGAGTCAAATGCCCTGTTTAATGAAGAGTTATTTTATTGTAAATTAAAAGCATATGAAAATAATACCTTATTTGGTGGTCTAACCATACCTCCAAAAGACATTATTGAGTACATAATAAAATTAGAAAGTATTTTTATCGCTGAATTTAATAAATTATCAGCGCAAGAAGCAATTGGTTATAATCTTAAAAAAACTATTTTCTAACATTACCTTTAAGTATCTCTGTAATGAATTTCCCATTGACTATTTTTTAAGTTTATACATAAGGGTGCGTATTTATTATACATTAAAATGTATAAATGCCGATATTAAAAAAGAAAAATCTAAAAAAAAAAGGTAAAGATGTTTATGTAAGCAAGCAACATATTAAAACATTTGTTAATACTCGTAGTACTTATGTATCATACTAAATAATTATTTTATATAAGTTGATGTATTTCGTAATTAGGTTAAAAAATATGTTTAGAATGAAGTTATTATATCAATAAAATGGTCAGCCTCCGTCCATTTATATTGTACCTACTTATTTTAATAAAACTTTAACCAGTCTTTGTAATTATTATCTTTGTTTCATTTACAATAATAACATATATACCTAGTTTTATATCCTACAATCCCAAATATGTTCATGACCAAATAGGTACAAACAGGTAAATTGATGCAAATATGTACTCGTGTATTGGTATTAGGAGCCTATGGAATTTCCAGCGATCCCCTACACCAAGGTAAACACTATCAATGGCCAAGTTTTGGCTTTCATTGCCCCGGTCTCCACACTCGTTTTATAGTTCACACCTGCAGAAGCGGCGCGTCTTTGTTCGATGATTTTCAAAGAGCTGGCGCCGAGTGAGCCAACTTGTATTCTATTCTGTAAACTTTGATAAAAGCAAGTTACTAATATGCATGTGAAAAGGTATCTTCATCTTAAAGAAATGGTATCGAAAATATTTTATCCTTAAATTTTGTATTTAACTTTAAATATAAAATTCTATTCAATATTAAGCTGATGCAAGGTATTTTCATACCAACGACGATCATATAAATGGAGTGGGTATAATTTTAAATGAACAAACTGCCGCACTCGTTAGAAACTTTATACCAATATCAGAGAGACTGTTGCTCATCTAGCTTAATACTATCTCAATTAATTCTCACATTATACCGGTATATGTCCCCACATGAGATAGTTGAAGTATTCTATAACGATTTAACCAACATACTAAGAATTTTGCAATAATCAAAATTGCCAATGGCCATTTTGAGGATCTTATAGGACCTTTACGACTCGGAGAACGCAGTGTACATAGAGAACGGCTGATTGATTTTGCGGTTCAATACCTTTTTGCCACCAAAACCTGTCTCAAACTTCCTCCAAGAAGACTGTATACCTAGAAATCACCTAAGGATACTCCAAACCACCTAGTATGAAACCAGATAGATTACATTATGATTAACGAAAGATTCCATAATTCTATAACATCAGTCAAGACACATCTAGGAGCCGACATCATGTCAGATCACAATTTACTCCTTGGTACAATAAACTTAAAGAAGATCCAGTCCACAAGAAACAAAAAGACATAAGACAACTAAAAAACGCATCGCATAAAACAGATTGCACAGCAGTACATGAAATACATCTAAATACTGAAAAGGATACCCGTAATACAGGACAAGAACTCGAAAAATTACATTTAATAGCTCGGGACATACTTGACAAGCACCTAAAAACAATAAGATTGAAGAGAAATGAATGGATGACTGAAGAGATATTAGACATGATGGAAGGAAGATGTAAGGTTAAAAACCGGGATATAACAATTTATAAAAGGATAGACAAAGAAGTTAAAATACTGTTATAAATGCAAAAAATTAATGGTTAAGAGGGAAATACAACGATTATAACAAAAGCATGACTCATTCAACGTCCACAAAAAGGTCAAAGAGGCGGCAGGCAAACAAGTTGGACGCCTGATTGATGCTTGAGGAAAGTTAATAATAGAGGTAGAACAAAAAAAGAACGTTTGGATGAAATATGTAAAGGAAACATTTAGAGATGAACGACACAATAACACAAGTAAAACACACTATAACTGGAACTTTGATTATAACCAACGACGTACGAGCTGCTATAAGAGAAAACAAAGATGGCAAAACAATAGGATCTGATAACTTTTCTTCAGAATTTTTAATAAGTTAATAAATAACAACGGAACAAAATGGCTCACAAAAATATTTAATAGTGTCTGTAATACTGGAAAAATCCCCCAGAGCTGGTTAAAATGACCTTACCGACTTTTGTGACCTTATCAAAGAAGCCAAATGCAAAAAAGTGTGATGAATACAGAATTCTAAGCCTTATGAGTCATCTACTTAAGACCTTCCTATTTGATATACACTTTTTGATATACAGGTCTTGTTCCAGAGGTGCAGAGACGTCAGCTGTGATCTGTATGTATGCTTTGTGGAACTTATATTACTGCTTAAATGATAAGGATTAAATAAGAAGGAGAATCATCAAAATATTTACTGTAACCAAAATGCATAATAAAAATAGACAACCTTTAACAGAAGGAATTTCAATACAGCATGGAGTGAGGCAAGGATATATACTATTCCCTATGTAGTTTAATGTTTACTCCGAACATATCTTATCTATAAACAAGCCATGTATAACTGAAATTATCCAAGTACGAATTAAACCCAAACACAAATAAGACAAAATAAATGGTCATTAGCAAACGCCCAGTCTTAAACACATAGCTGACTATCAACCAGCAGCCAATTAAAAAAGTTGAAAGCTACAGTAAGCTAATATAAACACCTAATGGGATCACACCTTGGAAATAAGACAACATATACCAAAAGTTAAAGCAGCATTTATAAAAATGAGTACCATCTTCAAAATCCGTGGCCTGTTGCTGAAAACCAAGATTTTCATACTACAATGATATACTTTTTCAGTTCTGCTTTGCGGAAAAACTAGAAGTGTTCAAGATGTGGTGTTACAGACGCATCCGACGAATACCCTGGGTCTATGTGCTAAAATGTTTACGCTGTTTCTAGGGGATCGAAGCTCGTATAGGGTAGGTAGGTAATAATAAATATTTAACTGCGGACCTTTTGCCGTCGCCATTTATGTTCCGCCATGTTCTCTTTTCAGCTTGGGAGCACTATTCTAATCGAGCACGTTCTAAACGTTCGAACAAAAAAAAAATCAATCTTTTTAATTTAAAAAAGATTGATTTGTTGATGATTGATTTAAAAATGATTGATCAAAGTTTGAAGTAAAGACAAATAAAAGATTTAAGAAAAACTCATATCAAATCCATGGAATTCCTCGAAAGCATAGATATATTTTAAACTCAGGAAAACTCATCGCTTAAGATATTATAGAGCTTCACACCCATGGACCGAGTACTTAACAAATTGTGATATGGTAATTGCAATTGCTGTAAAATCTGTACTATAATTATGAATTTCGCCCATGGATTTGAAGTTATTTAAATTTTCAAAAGGGCGGAAAGAGCTAAAATATTATCCTTTTTAAACATATTTTTGTAAGAGTGCCTAGAGTCCGATGTAGATGTTTCTCAAAGCTCTGCTTAGCATCTGAAAAACTCTAGTGACACTGGGGTTAGTTATTCCCCAAGAAATATGATGCAAAATGAGCAATAGAAACGATATATAATTTTATAGATAATAGCAATCAATTTCAAGACATGTTGATCCTATTTGAGATGCCTGCCAACAGCAACCCCCAAATACTTAGTAAATCTAACCTCTTCAATTGAATCAAGTTTAAATGCTAATAGTTTTTTGAATCCAATCAATCTTTCAGTTTTACAAGACCATGTCTTGTTGCTCCTTTTTACGTTTTCCCAGGAGTTTCCAGAAAATATTACAACACTGCGTATGATGTAAATGGACCACTATCAATATTGATAGTGTATATATTATAACCATATTATATCGATATACAGACTATTTATTAGTATCATTATAATTTTATTAAGTTCTTCTATAACTCAACATACTTATTTTACTATTCAAATTAATTTTATAGCTGGCTATAATAACGTGGAAGTAGCAGAGTATCTTTTGGAAAACGGAGCAGACGTTAACGCACAAGATAAAGGGGGATTAATTCCGCTGCACAACGCCTCGAGCTACGGCCATTTGGATATCGCTGCGCTGTTAATAAAGTTCTGTACAGTGGTAAATGCTACTGACAAGTGGGGATTTACGCCTCTACATGAAGCTGCGCAAAAAGGGAGGACACAATTATGCGCCCTTCTGGTAAGGCCCTTTTTTTGTTCCTAGTATTTTGGCAGGTAAACTTGTGGCAGAAAAGGTATTTTTAGGTTTGGCATTAAAATTACAAACAACGATTGTATAAACATATTTAAGCTTGTACGGGATGTTTCATTCAAACAAGTCTTCATCATATCTTATCGTTGTTACAAGCTGTGAGCTTTTAAGAGATACAATTAATTTTAGAACGAAAAAGTAGCTTTAGATAATTGTTGAATTCAACAGAGTTTAGAGATCTAAATGTTCGTCACTATGCTATATTAATTTCATTTGCCGTAAAAAAACTCTTTTGTGGTAACATCGTTGTAATTGAAAAATTGCTTATATCTTTTTACCGTTTTGCAACAATAAATGAATTTAATTAATCCATATTAGTTTATTAAAGATACGTCGATGACAAAAAATATGTTTAGACAACTTCAGAAAATAATTCAGTACAAGTTAAACTGGCGAGATAGATGCACATAAATTTGCTTCTTTTAATTCTTTATTTTGTAGACTATTTAAAATTCCACTTTAAAGAGATTCCTTTGACAAACGAAAGTTAATCGACTTACACACTAAAATATTATTAAGATTTAATAAATCAACCCAACCCATTTTGCGGAGATTTCTTTAATAAATGTTTAGAATTTTCTTACCTTACAGTATTTATATTTTTAGTTTTAAGACTGATAACACCTTTAAGAAATATTTGTTTCTGAGTATTTACCATTTTGTCCTAAATCAATATTTTCATTGTTCATATGTATTTAACACATATCGCTGTTAGTAGTCAATATTATTATTATTTTAATTATTTGTTATCGTCATGTTGTTCTCAGCTTTTGACACCTTTGAACAATTTTTTAACCTGTATAACCCAATGTTAGATTGGGATTTATATTTACTTATAATATGGAGGGCTCAGAGGTAGTCACTTAATATAGAAAATAAGATAATTTTTTCAAAGTTTTAATAAAATAAATGTTTTCCTAAAGACTAATAACTATTTTTGTTAATACATAAAATATACTAATAAACATTAAAATAACAATTTCATAAAAAGGAACATGGCATTCTTTTTATTTCGGTATTGACCTGCACCACCCATTCTTTGCCTTTCTGCTTAGATGTTATGACAGGCATTAGAATCAGATGAATTATTTTCACTGTTAGTGTAATACCACCTCTAGTAATGATTTCCTTATGATAATCCTTTCTAATGATAAATCAAGTGTATTTTCACTCATAATTACACACAAAAAAAGCACAATATTATTTTAGGGTGATTAATAAAACTGCAACTACCTTTTGACGCTCCGAGATAACTTTCACTTTCTGACTTTAGAGTATTATTCAATTTTATGCCAATAAAGTGCTTTAATTGCACTTATTGGCATCGACTTAGGCGTTCTGTAGTACGAAAAATTTAATGTAAATGAGGTGAAGAAACACCAATAGATATAGATTTCAGTATTGTTTTATCGAAAGATGTTTGTAATATTTACGTTACAGACAAACATGCATTAGACGAAAATTATATTGCAAGTTAATATTGATATGTTTTGTTAAATATAATATAGATAGATTAGATTTTTAAAAAAGGGTTTGCCCTTTCTACTTTGGATTGATGGTATTTATATCGATTACTACAATATAATTTACTTGCAAGATGGATTATTTACTGTTTCGGGAGTTTTCCACGTTTATTCAAGATTCATTAAAAATTTCAAAACGTCAACATTCTTAAACTAATTTTCTTCTTTAAACTCAAGTATAAGCACTTCCCTCAGTTTCTGGCCTATATTAAATATTATATACTATATTTTATGATAAAATCATTACTTTTTTTTCTATTCAATTCTAAATTACTTTTTTCACGTGAATAGCTGGCTCATGGTGCCAACCCGTTCTTAAAAAATCAAGAAGGCCAAACTCCAGCAGATCTTGCTTCAGCAGATGACGTAAGATGCCTTCTACAAGACGCAATGACTTCCCAATTTGGTAAGCACTCACTTATTACTTATTTGATTTAAATAGCTTAATTACCTAATAGTTGTACCAATAATTATTGATGTAACAAGGGTATTAAATCCTTTTTTATAAAAATCATAAAAATATCAAAACAAATTATAATTATTTTAACGTGTAATACTTAAGCTTTTCATGTAAAAGATATTAAACATTAATATTATAAATCAATCAACAAATTTACAAATTCCTGACCCAACTAACATTGTAAAAAAAAATGAAATGTATATAACATTGAGCGGATTTGAACCCAGGACATTTTGAATACAAATAGCAAGGTTTACGGCTGTAAATGTGAACATTTCTAAAAAATCTTTGGAACCGTATACTTTTATTTTGAACTTAATTTTTAACTAAAAAAAGATTTTACACCAAAGTTTATAAACTCTGCAGAGTGCGTAAAGTGAGTACTTTAGGCATGGTAGTAGAATTTTAAATGTTAGCTGTTTGAATGCCAAAGAATCTTTCAATATCAATTAGCCATAGTTTGATTCCAGTATGAATTTTGTATAAATACAATACAGAGTCGCTAAGAATTTTTAAAAGCCTGCTTAGTTTTAGAAGTAAAAAAAAAACAATTTCTGTAATGCACTGAGACTCATTGTGTACCGCGCAAAGCCCAGTCTGCTTTAAAATATTGCTTTCGGTATCTATTTGAGATTTTTAAATAAAACGAGATTAATCCATTCATTTACATGTAAGGATAATGACAAAAAAAAACTCAATAAAGGTCAAATATAAAACAAGTATGAACATGCAAAGCAACATGAAAAACCGAGGTGCTTTTAATCGTGACGCAGTCATAAAATAAAAAGGTTGTTTAAATTTTATTATATTTATATTTTTAAAAGATATAAAATAAAAGTAAAACTTACACGATATTGTCATAACATGTCGATTAACACATTAAAATGTACGACAAAATGATAATAAATCACACATAGTGAAACAATACATAATAAACATAGTATACAACTATTTAAAATGCTAGGTCTTAATATTTAATAGTAAGTATAACTAATATATAATAATATATACTAATATATAATAATCTAAACAATTATTTAAAAGTGGTACATTGTGAAGTAGAAAGGATTTCTGTTTTTCATTTTGCTTTACATAATGGTACTTCACCCTAGAGGAATCCATCATAAGTATGAACATTTTGGGTGGTTTCATGATCCAAGTGCTGTTCAAGGGTTTTATTGCGGCATTAAAGTTCACGGTATATCTTTGCAAATACTATACAATATTGAAAATATATTGAAATATTTCTTATATAGGAGAACTGAGAAAGACGAAATTACTTATTGGAATTTATGTATTATCAGGTATTCCAACAGAAGTAGCACCAAACAGTATAAGACCTCCGTCTATTGCACTGCCTCCTCATACTGCAAGTCCGTCCATTTCTGGTAGTGTAAGTGGTGTTACAACAGAAACGGTGGTGATGCCGTCTGGTGCCGCTGTTCAACTTATGGTTCCTGTAGGTCCGGTAGGAGGCAGTCGGTGTAGCGTTTCTATGGGCGTTGCGGAAGGTAAGGCGATAATTAAAGTAATTATTTTTCTTTAAATCTTAAAAGACAGATTGTAGCTTTTTAGATTCCATATACAGGATGTTTCAGAATTATGGGATCAAACTTCTAGGGGTTACTTAGGGCCGAAGGGACACTTTTTTGGACGTGGGTCCCTATACTCAAATGTTTTCTACTGTTGCACTGAATAATCCCTAGAAGTTTGATCCTATTGTTCTGAAACAGTCTGTATACTAAGTTGGTCAATAAGTTCTTTTTTAGCAATATACAAAGAGATCTAAGTCTCAATTCTTGTTTCTACTGATGATTTATTTTTTATGTGCTAAACAGCTAAACTATAAAATTCGTTTCGACTGAAAAAAAAATTACGATAATAGAAACCTAGAATTAATAAATATAAAGAGAAATATAACTAATATTAGCACTTTCGCCATCTATAGGTGAAAAAATAAGTAGCTATTGTAATACGGGTATTCTAAATATGGCACCCTGTAAGTGCTTATACAATACGAATATATTTAAGAAAAAATTGTTGAGAATAAATTTGTAATAATTAGTCTATAAAAATGCATCTAAATGTGATAACATTTCAGTCAAAATTATTTACCCACCAAATTATTAAAAATTTGAACTTTTTTTTTCATAGTTTCTTTGACGAATTTTTTCGGTCAGTTTCTTTCCAAAACATTTTTAAAAAAACGATGGAATAATAAACTTTCTTAAAAATAAAAATTATTTAGTAAAAGTAACTAAATCATGTCATGTTAAGAAGTTCCAGCTCTACTTTCAAGTTTCATTTATTTATGGTTGAAGAACTAGCAGGTAAGGAAAAGAAATAAAACTTGAAAATTCACCGATCTTGATATATATGTTTACCTCTTTTTCAGGGCTAAAAGAGAATAATTTTCTATGTTGTTTATAAATTGTGAAAAGAAATTCATGTATTAAATTAGACAAAATCCGGAAAAAAAATTATCAAAAATTACAATTGTGATGAATAAATAGTTTTTTACATAAACTAACATAACTTGTTTGTAACATTTTAATATTAAATAAGTTGATATTGCATTATCTAAATTAAAAATACTAACATAATATATATATAACATAAATATATCACACTGTCAAAATATTAGTGATTATGATTATGTAGAGCCAATCCTTTGACTTACATGTTAGTTGAATGCTTCATATCTGCTTTTAAAAATAAGGTCATCATTTAATTTCATTGTTATATCAATTATCCAAGGAAACTTTGAATTGCAAACTCTTTGCTGAGTTTTCACCTCAAAGTTTAGGTTTAACAAAAGTTAAACAAAATTGAAATGCAGGCAATTTTCTAACATCAACAACCAACTGGCCTTAGTGTTCATCAGATCGTGGACTTTGTCGTTAAATTACTTTGATCTTTGCCGCCCTAAACCAATTAAGAATTCAATCAATAGAAATATGATATGTTAACTGCTCGACCCTAATTAAGATTAAATTTTTAACATGATTGTTAAAAGCCTTATATTAGGCCTTAAATAAGGCATTGTGATTACTTTATATGAGAAATCATATCAACTCTTTGATGGGAATATCCTGTCTTTTCAGAAGCAAAATAAACATACAGAAGATAAAGTTGTTTTATTAGCAAATACTGTTACCTCTGTGTTTGCCCGATCTGGTACCAGTAGACTTTTTCGCTAAAGTTCTTTGATTTTTGCCGCCCTTAATCAGTTAAGAGTTACTCAATCAGTTTTGATCGAATCAATTCAATTTAACAAACTGTATAGTTTGTATAAAATCTATAGCATTATTGTGAGTTGACTTAAACAAAGAAAACACAAAATCACTGTCACACAACATATAATCACGATACGTGTTTCATCAGACCTAAAATCAAAAATAACAGTTTTTTGAAAAACGTTTACTGCATGACCAAATTTTATTATACAATGATTTTTCTCAAAATTAAAAGAGTCAGGGTCGTAGTGACGGCGTTATGAGTCTGTGTTCTATGAAATTTGCAGACCGTTTAAACTTTAAAAAACGTAAAGTACCTACACTACCGCTCAAAAGTATTTGCCTACATATGACTGTTTTAAAGTTATAACTAACAATAATAAACCCATCAGTTATTCTTATGAAACGGTTTATTTATAACAAAATGAATATAAACAATACATTTTTCAATTAATTAAATTTAAGAAAATCAAATTTTGGATTCATCTACATGTCCGCCTCGATTTTTAATAACAGCTTCACAGAGTTTCGGTAGTCTTTTAATTAATTTGTCTAAAGTTTCCTGAGGTATCTTATGCCACTCTTCTTGGATGATCCTCCAGAAGTCTTCTTTTGATGTGGGGCATGATTTTCGCACGTCTAACCAGTTCATCCCACAGTAATTGGATAGGATTGAGGTCCGGTGATTGTGGGGGCCATACCATAACTTTCAGAAGATGTTGCCTTTGTAATTGACCTAAATATTGCTTGCACAATTTCGACGTGTGCTTGGGGTCATTGTGATGTTGAAAGATGAAGTTTTCCCCAATTATTCGAGTACCAGAAGGAAGTACATCGTCACTTAAAATTGTTTTGTAACCCTCTTTTCGAAGAATTCCCTTTATTCTAATTAGATCGCCCACTGCAGACCCTCCGAAACAACCCCACACCATCACCGAACCACCACCGTGTTTAACTGAGGCCACCATACAGTTCTCAGCGACCCTTTCATTGGCATAACGGCGAACAACAACTCGCCTCTTCGTTCCAAAAACCTCGAATTTCGACTCGTCACTGTAATAAGCAAGCGAAATTATTTACCAATGTTACACAAAATCAATTCTTGAAGAGTAAACACCTTTAAATGTTTTAAATTTCATCGGAAACGAGCTGTAAACAAATTAGTTTTTTAGAAGAAGTTCATATTTTCACTACATTGTTTGTTATTTGCAAGATTATTTTAAAATATTCAGTGTTTTTCAACGAACCATAGTTGATAGGTATGCTGTTTAAGCATATATGCAATTTACAAAAAAAAAAGATTTTTAAAAGTATCTAATTTAAAATATTAAAAAGAATACATGGTGGGCAAATACTTTTGAGCGGTATTGTATTTATTTTTATCTGGAAAAAAATCAAAATGACAATTTTAGAATTTTAGATTTAAATGAAAGTCTAATAAAAATTAAAAACACACTGTATTTGCTACTGAAAATTAGGAATATCAAATGTGACCGTTTACACCAAGGCTCGTGGTGATTCTGTCTTTTTGTCAACGATCTCAAATCTCGCTGACGCAAGATCCTATCGAATTACCACTTGGACTTGCCTGTGTTCTATACAGGGTGCCTCCGATTAAGTCGGCACTATTGGTATCTTTGTTAATATTTAAGATACAGGGTCGGTTAAATTAGCAAACTAGTAGGATTTTTTCTGTTAATTAAAATAGTGAAAACAGAAAAAAAATGAACATCGCGTTTTCGAGAAAATGTGAAAAATGTACTTTTGTTAAATAGAATCCCCTGTATATTTTTACATAAATCAAAAAATAATAATTTTCTTAATAAAAAAGTTTATTTACACTAATAGCCTAAACCTAAAAATAACAAAGTTATAGCGATATTAATAATTTTATCAAATTTAGGCAAGTTGGCTTTGAAATAAATAACATCAAGTAAAACTATTAATTTACAATAAATGAGCAAAAACATCGCCATCTTGTTCAATACATTTCTGAGCACACTTAAGCACACGTCTTGTAGCTTTTAAGACTGATCTTCTATCTATTGATCCAATTATTTGCCTAATATGTGTTTAAAGTTCAAGGGTTCTGTATTTTTTTTTATACGCTTCATTTTTTATGTAACCCCAAAAATAAAAATCTAGAGGGGGTAGATCTGGTGACCTAGGTGGCCAACGAATCGGGCCACGTGTCGCAATCCATTTATCGTCTTGTTGCGATTTGTTGCCGTTTCTCCAAGTTAACATTATCCAAGTAATCTTCCAGCGCTCCAGATAATATGAGATCAACATATCTCCTTCTAGTCAAAGTGCCATCATAAAACACAGGTCCTATCACTTGGCTTCCTATTAAGCGGCACCAAACGTTTATACTAAATTGATTTGAGGATTGCTGGGATCAGTAAGGAAAATATTTTCTTGGGACCAATAGGGTACATTTTTACGGTTAAACATACCTTTGTTTGAAAAATTAGCTTCGTCGCTTCAAATTATACGGTTTAAAAGATTATCATTAGCTTCATATGCATGACGTAACCAGTTGCAAAAAGCAAGTCTTCTTTCGTTATTGCCAGGCAACAATATTTGTACTGGTCGATACTTATATGGCACAAATTTGTGTTTCTTTAAGACCTGCCAAATTGTTACTAAGCTCACACCGTAAGCTCTTGCTAAATCTCTAGTTGAGTTTTCCATATGAGCTTTAAAATATGTCAAAATAGAAATTTCAACATCCTCGCTTACTATAAATTGGTTCCTTCTTCTAGTTCTTTTAAACACGTTTTCATTACTTCTAAATTTTCTGTAGAGAATTAAAAAGTATCTACGGTTTGGCAAGTTACGAGTCTGGAATCTCTGGCGATACTCTTCTAGCGCTCTGTCACTATTTTTTCGACATACAAGGTAACATTCTAACATATCACATTTTTCAATATGCGTAAAAGGCATTTTACTAATTTAGATTTTACAAAAATCACAGACTTTGCTAACATGTAACTGTCAGTATTTCTTTATTTAATAAAATCTACGGCTACTGTCATTTTATTATTCAAATAGTGATTTATTTGTTTTCCTCTCAAAAAGTTCAAGGTCAACTTGCCTAAATTTGACAAAATTATTAATATCGCTATAACTTTGTTATTTTTAGGTTTATGCTATTAGTGTAAATAAACTTTTTTATTAAGAAAATTATTATCTTTTGATTTATGTAAAAATATACAGGGGATTCCATTTAACAAAAGTACATTTTTCACATTTTCTCGAAAACGCGATGTTCAATTTTTTTTCTGTTTTTACCATTTTAATCAACAGAGAAAATCCTACTAGTTTGCTAATTTAACCGACCCTGTATCTTAAATATTAACAAAGATACCAATAGT
Organism: Anthonomus grandis grandis; assembly: GCF_022605725.1. Classification (NCBI taxonomy): domain Eukaryota; kingdom Metazoa; phylum Arthropoda; class Insecta; order Coleoptera; family Curculionidae; genus Anthonomus; species Anthonomus grandis. The sequence goes on along the minus strand of NC_065548.1, from coordinate 23,561,988 downwards.
GCCGACTTAATCGGAGGCACCCTGTATAATAAACGAATTACACACAATTACACTAAATAAATGAGTAAACTAACGTACCGTCAGTATAAAGTACCGTCGCGAATAAAATAAAAGAATATTGAAAAGTTAGTAGGGGAAGTATTTTCTCCACAAATAAAATGCTATTCCTCTAATTTGAGGAGTGATGCATTTCGGCAAGTGTTCTTGCCTTCATCAGACTTGAGTTACTTAACACATACACAAATTCTAAACAATAACCTTAATATAAAATAAAAGAACTAGTGATCCGAAGCCGGTCTATCTATCATCAGTTCTCTCAAAAGACTGCCTTTCTTTTCCTTTATGCTTCTCCAAGCATTCACTCCCGGCTTCGTTCCACTCTCTCGATATCTCTTAAAAGATATTGAGTCATGTCCTCTATTTTATTTCTAAATAAACTTCACTAAAAATCAACATGAACCCAGACTCATAAAAATAATTAATGGACGGCCGTAGCGCCGATCAGTGACAGTAACTTAATACCAAGCCTATTACTAACCAAACAAATCCTTATCTTAATATTCTTAGAAAAATACGTATAGCCGACATATATTTTAACTGAACGCTAACAGACAAAAACACAAATATTAAAAATAAAAAAAACTATTCAATAACAACTGTATACTTTTTTTTATTATAAGTACTATATACCATAAACTACCTAATATTAGAGTATGATATAAACATATTATAAAATGAAAACCTCGATCTATAATAATAATATCGTTTATTTAGCATAATAATAGCCACATATAAAAACTAGTGTTAAAGAAGATTATAAAATATACAAATAATAAAATAAACTCCTGGACAAAATTATCGCACCACTTGATTTTTAGAGTTTTTTTTTTAAATAAAGATAAAAAAATAAGCAAACTTATAAGCATTGTTAACTATGCATTATTAATTAACAAAAACAATTATATTCTATTTAACAAAACGAGATTTAAGTAACTAAATTCAATACAAGGAAAAGCATCGATTTTCACTAACTTCAATTTTGATACAAAAATAAAACAATAGACCCATAATGAATTCTTAATAACGTGTATTGCCACCTCTAGCTGCAATGACCGCTTGAAGTCTTCGCAGCATTCCTCGTATCAAATTATGAAAACTTTCCTGCGGATGTATTCTCACTCCTCACGAGCAGCATGTTCCATGATAAAGCATAAACATAGTTTTTGTCCAGTTCTGCTTTTTATACGAGAAAAGATATTATAACTGTTTTAACTGATATTTATTTTTATTTAAATTTTCTTGACAAAATAATTAGTGGTGCGATAATTTTGTCCAGGAGTTTACATAAGAATGGATACAAGGAAAATATACATGAACTTTGAAAGGCACTTAAGACTAAACATTAAGTGATAAAACTAAACTAGATAAAAATCATAAAGATAAAAAAGTTTAAAATTATAAACTTTAAAATTTAAATTAAAATGGTACATATAAAATGGTAAAGTCAAAATATTACAAAAAACACTGACGAAGACAAAATTAAAATAAGTAACAATATTTTAACATTTATTTAAAACGAATCCTCTCAGGAGCCGCTTGAACCGGTTTAAATTATCACAACTTTTGACATTACTAAGTAGCTTATTAAACTCAATTAAGTTCGACATCTACCTACCAGAATAAAATCTGTACGATTTCTTGTATTTTATTCATGTACACTTGCAAACGCTCCTAATTTGTGACAAATATATTCAGGTAGTAGACGGTTTTTTATTTTAAAAATAAAAAAACAAGTACAATTTAACATAATTCTCTACTTTACAGATAACATATTTAGGATATTTAATATGGACGCAGCAGGAGTATAAAAATCACATTTTAAAATTAATCTAATGGCTGTTTTGTATTATTTCTCGTTTGTCTATTTTATATTATATATAAAGCAAACCAAACAGCAGCGTAGAACAGAATTATGACAGTATTAGACGTGCAATGGCGCGTAGCCGATCGATAGTTTTAGCCTGGACACTTATCCCCGCTTCCATCGATACCTCACAACAGAAGCCGAAATCATGCGAGGCGACGACCGCATCGCGATGGAAAAAATTCCGCGCTGGGGCACATTTTTTGCGTTGATTCGAAATAATATTTTACTGCAGTATAGTAAGATTACGCATTTAAAATTTTAAACCCAAACTATTTTGATATTCGCTTTGAGTTTTAAAAAGAATAAAAATTCGGTATTTAAATTAGGTGGGTAAATTAACAATTTTATTTTTAACTTACATTTCACAATCTTAATTTTATTTAGAATAATGCCTACCTCTTGTTTATGTATATTTTTCCAATAAAATAAATAATAATACATATTTAAAACATTTATCATATACCTAAAAATACGTAATAATAAAAAATATATTATCTTGTAAAATGTAAAATATTAGGTACCGCGGTATCTCCGCTTAGTCGTTCCACTGTACGGCGTGCGCCACCAAATCTCGGCTTCAATTTTGACGCCACGAAACCAGTGTCACGGCTAGAACTATCGATCGGCTACGAATGGCGTTGTAAAGTTGTAGTTTCGTTTGCATAGACAGGTTTTTACAGATTCATGTCAGAAATGCTATTTTTTGGAAAATTTTTTTATAATATAGTCTGCATGGGCGGGGAATTTTAGGTTTGCATCTAAAATTACTTCTAACTATTTAATTTATTTTTCATATAATTTTTTTTTCCCATTCAGTAATCTGCAAATCATTCAGGTCTGCTTGACAAGTTTGTGATTTTTTTCGCAAACACGCAAGATTTAAAGTTGTTTGCATTTAAGCTTAATTTATTTATATAGAGCCATTCGAATAAATTCCGAAGTTCACCGTTCATGTCTGCATCTTGCATCTTATATAAACATATATGCAAGATGCAAGCATATCTGCAAATAAACTTATCTTACATTTTTTTATTGCCTCTACCATATCGTTAATATAAATAATAACGGACCTAAGACCGTTCATTAAGAATTTCTGACATAACATTCTTATATTTTTTCTTTTTCAGATCACAAATCAGATTTTAACCAGTCTAAAACACTCTCCCTAATTCCTAACTTTTTCAACTTTTTAATCAAAATATCCCTATCTATTGTTTCAAGGGCTCTTGAAATCCAGGAATACCGTCAAAACCATTTCACCAGTATCAACGGCCCTGAGAAAATCATCACTCAAACTAACAATAACTGACTCACATGAGTGAGACTCACGAAAACCCGATTGATTAAATCTAATTAATGATCTATTTAATTATTTTTCCTTGCATACGTGAAAGTTGAAACTATGGAACATGATATACTCTATTTTCCATATAATCACTGCAACCTGGTTTTTAATTCATAGCTTAGAGAGTCTTTCTTGTCTGATGGAGTTTCTTAGAAAACATTGCTAATTCTAATTTTGAAAATGGCCGTTAAGTCATTGCAAAAGATACGAGGATGATTAACAAATTGTCAACTAGGTTAAATTCCGTTAGGTTTTTAATTTTAGTTAAATTGCCCTTAAAACAACTTCTAAAAGAAATAATTTGTGTCAAAATTGTATCGGCAGAAATATGTGAAGTGAAATTTCTTATCAAACCAGACGAAAAGTTTTACAAATTTCACTTATCCCGGACGTTGTTCCTGTTAATTGATAAATTGAATCCAATTGTATCTAACGTTTTATAAAAAGCTTAGTTTAAATAAATTTTTGTTAAGATTGTGTATTTGAAAATATTTTTTCTTTTCATCAAAAAATCGTTTGGTCTTAGCTATACTTTTCTTTTAAACATTCTGCCTCGAATTTGCTTAAGAGTTTATACAATTTGCAGGTGCTCCAGCTCTGGATGCAACATCACCAGATGACAACGAAATCCATTCAATAGCAAGATTCTTACAATCACAAAACCTGGACCATTTACTGGATATCTTCGAAAGAGAGCAAATCACCCTCGATATCTTGGCTGAAATGAACCATGAAGACTTAAAACAAATCGGAATCTCCGCTTATGGATTTAGGCATAAACTTATAAAAGGTAAATTGCTGAAACAGCAAAAGTAACCGGCAAAACTGACTTTTATGAATTAAGGAATGGAAAGACTAGTGGCAAACTGTGGAAGTTTATCGACTCCATCGAATCCAGGAACGCTTTTAGTTGATCTCCTAGCCGATGACAAGGAGTATATAACCGTCGAAGAAGAGATGCAGAACAGTATCAGGGAACACCGGGATAATGGACACGCCGGTGGAGTTTTTACGAGATATAACATCGTCAGGGTTAGTTTAATCTAAATATGGAAAATATCTTAATTTTTGAATGTTAATTGTTATTTTAGATTCAAAAAGTACAAAATAGGAAACTGTGGGAAAGATATAACCATCGCAGACAAGAAGTAGCTGAGGAAAACAGTAACCAGTCGAACGAAAGGATGCTGTTTCATGGCTCGCCCTTTATTAACGCAATTGTACAAAAAGGATTTGATGAGCGGCATGCCTATATTGGAGGTAAGTACTGAAGCAAATTCTATGTTTAAATCAGTTTCGCTTATAAATGTAGGAAAATACATAAATATAATGGGGATTATTTATGAATTGGGTAATTAAAAAAAAAATATTTTTAGGCATGTTTGGGGCTGGAATCTATTTTGCCGAACATTCGTCAAAAAGTAACCAATACGTTTATGGAATTGGAGGTGGCACTGGTTGCCCCACGCACAAGGATAGGAGCTGTTATACATGCCATAGGTAAGAAGCAAATTTAGTTATTACAATTTAAGTTATGCTAGTTTTTTTGGAATATTGACATAGTAAATAAGAATATCGATTGATTTTTGCAATATTTACATAATAGTTCGATGTAGGAGGTCAAAAGTAATTTTATTTTAATGTCTCAAAATCTGGGATAATAATTTTTAACCCAAAGAATTTATGACGTATGAAATTGTTGGAGGATTTTTTGAAATTATTAGATTTGCGAGAGCTTAAGAGATTTAAAATTTCTTTACCAACGAATTTATACAATTGGTTAATTTATCAAAGATTATATTTAGACCTTAGAGCGGTTTATGCCTATAAAGTACTTTTCCTTAGCAAAATATCTATTTGAGAATATTTACCAAAATAAAGCCATGAAAATTGGGAGTCAGAGTCAAAGAGAAAAAATGTGGTATTCATAAAAATGTATGTATATTACTTTGTTTCATTTATTTAAAAACTTCGTTATTTAGATATTTGTTACAAAAAAATAGTAAGATGTATAAGGAAAGCTAGAAAGATAAGATACAAATTATTTTAACTAATTATAATTTAACTTAAATCACTTTTATAACATTATCACTATTTAAACTACAATTAGAAATTATTAACAACATTTCCTAAAATTATAAATTAGAACTGAATGTATTGTTACTTAGAACCAAAAAAAATATAAATCAGCAAACCAAAATAAAATTTAAATGTCAGCATATGCGTTTTCAAGTCGGTTATCGATGTAATCAGCTAGTTTCTAAATTATAAGTTTTGCATAATTAAATGTAAAAAATAAATAATTTAACTTTACTATTCTTCAAGTGAATAAACAAACAGAAATACCCCAATGTAAATTTAGGCTGGTATATTCCACCTTTAATGAAATTTTCAAAATTTGATTGAAGTTTTCCTTTTCCTTAAATAAGGATGAGATAAGTTAGTCTCAACTAATAGTTTAGTCCACATATAAATTATTTCGAAATAACAATAGAGCTTACATTACCAGCCAGTACATTGCAGCTTTGTTTGTACAAGTTTAATTATAATATAAATAAATTCATATAGGATAAAATAATATGAAAAGCCCAAAAACATTTAAGACGAATTTTGATACGTATAAGCTAATAATAATTAAATGAAATTTAGAGATAACATGAAATATACACTGTGACCCGAATTGGGTATACGTTTATGGGTATCTTGTAAACTATCAGAGATAGAAAATTGTTTAAATGGAAAAAGTTGTATTTTCGAAAAAGAGATGTATTTTTTATTTCAAAATATTTTTAAAAGGAAGAGGTTTAAACCCGTACTCTTCATTTTTAACATATCCCAAAGATGAAAATCGAGAGGTGTAATATCTGGGGACCTAGCTGGCCAATTTACAGGTCCGCGCTTTTCGATTACTTTGTTGTTAAATACTTGTCTTATTAAAATTTTGTACGTCTCGAGTATTATGTGCGGGGTACCTGTCGTATTGAAACCACACAACATTCCGTACTTCTTCTCTCTGGGTGCTAAAACTTTCACGGCTGGTAATATAGAGGTAGCCTATGTTCGGCCACTTTCTTAGCCAGTTAGTAGTCCAAAAATGGTGATTATGTCTGTTAAATACTCAGCAGTTGCTGAAAAACGTTTCGTCGGTCCAAATAATTTTTCTGCTAAAATTGGGTACTCCTTGACATTGCCTTACAAGTTTGAAAATTTTAATAGTCTTGGGTAGTATGTATCCCTTGTATCCCTTAAACCTTAAACAATAGTAGGCTTACATCTTTTTGTTTTTTTTTAGAATTTGGCAGCTCTTAATATACGCATATCAACTGCAGCTTTCCTGGTGGACGGTCTCGGGTTCGCATTATAATTTCTATTATATTATTTTTATTACGGGCTACATTCTCATTGTTCCTCTGATAACTATTTGGCGTTGATTTTTCAAAACTTCCGTGACTTTTAAGGTACATGACAACCCTAGCGAATAATCTTACGCTTGGCTGTTGTCTTTTAGGGTACAGTTACCCAAATATCTGGCGGTGGCAAGTTTTGTATTCCTATTACATTTAATATAACGTTCCAATATGTCAAATTTTTTCACAAGTATATTGCATAGTTATTTTTGGAAGTCAAAATGAAAAACTACTAAATACGAAAGGACTAAATATTAATAATATAATAATAAGATCAAAAGTCAAATCAAATGTTTATACATATCAATATTTTGCAGAACTCTCAGCAAAATGATGTTATAGCATTAGACAATTGTTGATGTCCGCAGTCATGGCCAACTCAGCGAAAAGTGAACCTTGTAATTTTTTGACATAAAAGTAAAATATTTTTAAGAAGTGTCATATTATTTTAAAGATTTTTTTTTTTATTTATGCAAAAAACAAAATGACCGCCATAAGAAAAAGAGAAGTCGATAAGGGTGTCTCACAACCGAAACGTCAAAAATAAAAACTGAATGTAGGGATGCATTGCTCTTAAAAATTCATCCCAATAATATTTTTAAAGATTTAAAAAATATTTTCAAATGTAGCTTTCTGGTTTTTTCAAAATATTTCAAAAACGAGAAAAGATAAAATTATTCTCAAAGCGGCATTGGATTGACAATTAAATTAACTAAAACTTTCCCCGTTAAACTAATTTACTATCTCTTATCGCTTCCAAGATGCCCATACATGTATACCCAATTTGGGGCACACTGTATATAAACTCCAAAAATTATCGCACCACTGATTATTTAGTCAAGAAAATTTAAATAAAAATAAATATCAGTTAAAAAAGTTATACAGTGCATCCCAAAAGTTATGTCTAAATTCATTTAAAATTCAGGGGTGCGTTCGAAAAAAAAACGCATTGCACAAAAATGCATTTTTGTACGTGAAGTTTGTATATACAGGGTTGCTCAAAAATAAATTACGACCATCAACTTAATTTTTTCAAACGCAAGCACCTTTTTTTATTTCATTTTTGAATTTCGCGTTAGAATTCTACGTATGTTTCATGCATCATGTCCTACACCTAAAGTCAACAGTTATCGAAAAAAAGACGACCAAACATTATTATTAAAATTCACCTTACGAGTCACCTTATCTCTGATAATTTTTATACAGAACAAAATTCCATTCATTCGTGTTTTTTTATTGTTGGCTGGTGACCGTGTATTTTCATAGAGTATCACCGTGTATTTCCTATTCTTTGTATTAAATTTAGTTACTTAAATATCGTTTTGTTAAAAAGAATATAATTTTTTTTGGTAATAAATAATACAGAGTTAACAATGCTTATTATTCTTTTTTTTATCTTTATTAACAAAAAAAATCTCTAAAAATCAAGTGGTGCAATAATTTTCCCCAGAAGTTTATATCATCCGGCAATTCCTATCAAAAAATGGATTATCATGTATAATATCATAACCTAAATCCTTGGAAAAAAATTATAGCTAGTGTGGCGGTAATTCTTAATATGTTGAGTTTAATATATAAATAGAGTTTTGAGACGTTTTTATTTGTTCTAGGCATCTTTTATTATGCCGAGTGACCTTAGGAAAGTCGTTCTTGCAATTTAGCGCTATGAAAATGGCGCACGCTCCTCCGGGGCATCATTCTGTGGCCGGGAGACCGTCTACAGGCGGTTTGAACTTTCCAGGTATAACTTGTTATATTGCAAATACAATTACACGTATGAATCAATTTTGTTTATTTATTATAGAATATGTAGTCTACAGAGGAGAACAAGCTTATCCCGAATATTTCATTACTTACCAAATTGTTAAGCCCGAGGAAAGCACTAGTGGAACCGAATCTGATGTTAGGTGATTTCCGGTAAGCACAATTTTTATAGCTATTTTGGATAGTTGTAGTTATAATAGCTAATCTTAGTTATTCAACAGGTAATAGTTATAATGGCTAATCTTTTGCGTTTGCTTAAAAAATCTTTTAAAACATAAATTAGGGCGTTTTTTTCAAAACTTGATAGTCATTTTTCATTGGCTTTTTTAAATTATTGATTTGTATAACATAGGTCAACTAAATTTTCCACCGAAACCATGCTATTCTTTTTCGAAGGTCTTAAGTGTGCTCAATTGTCGCAGACTATTATCCATTATTAAATTTTTTCTTGCAAAAAGCACCCTCGGGATTTTAAAGTATAATTTGTTTTGTGAAATATTACAATTTTTAGTTTACAAATTTTTTTGCATATAGAGAAAGTCATGAAAATTACTTGAATAAATAATTCAATTTATTGCAGAATATAATATAAAAATCTATATTTGAAAAGTCTGGTATAATGGAATGTAATTCAATTTACAGGATTACAAATTGACAAATTTGATTCAGAAACACAATGAATCATAAGATTTGTGTGTGTACCTAAGTTAATATAAATAATATTTTATTTTAATTAATTAATATTAAATTAATTACAAAAAAGCTTCATTAATATTTAGAATCTATCGGAGGAGAAAAATTCGCTTGTAATAAAAACATGTATTAATGGAAATGCGTGCAGCTTATAATAACAACAATATCAATATAATAATACATAATAGCGTATTTTTTAAATACAATAATAACGAATCGATTTATACATAATAAAACTGAAAATAAACAGTTATAAAAAATCACTTATTATTGTCTTTCACAAGCCACTTTTTGTCACAACTTAGTAAAATTTTAATAGTTTTACATGACAACATAAAATAAGCATTAAAATATTAGATAATTTAACGTTGCTTTTATGTTATTATCTAGAAAATGGTCTATTACATCTTATGATTTTCCCTATACAGTGTGGTGACTTTAACTGGAATAAATTCAGTTAAAACTAATCAAATTTTATCTTGCAAAATTCCTGAGACCCGTCGATTTTTGTTTATTTTTTTTCACATTTTAAAATAGTTTTTGTTTTTTTTTTCACCTACAGAGGGTGTCCAAATTAACCCCAACTTTTTTTTTCAAATGGAAAGACACTTTTTTTAAACTCTCATTGAAAAGAGCCCTTTTTCTTGAATAATTGCCCTATTTACTTTTGTGATTATCTAAAGGAGAAATACAAAAAAAAAATAAAACCATTAATAATAAACCATTAAATTAACCATAAAAGTTGCGTTTAATGTATAAGATGCTCAAAATGAGCACCATTTACTTGTTGGCAAAGCCCAAGACGATAATAAAATTCGTTTCTGACATTTTCTAACACTTCTAGAGATATTTGTCGGATTTCTTGCCCAATACGTTCTTTGAGTTCGTCTAGGTTTCCTGGTTTGCTCATATAAATTTGACTTTTCAAATGTCCCCACAGAAAAAAATCAAGTAGGGTGAGATCGGGAGAACGTGCCGGCCACTCGATTGCACTCCTTCTACCAATCCATCTGTTTGGAAAATTGTCATCTAAATACTGGCGTACATTACGAGCATAATGTAGGGGAGCACCATCTTGTTGCATCCAGATTCTTTCATCATACAAATCTGGATCGAACTGACTCGGATATAAGGCACGTAAGACTGGAACTAGTTCATGTTCAAGAAATTCTAGATATCTTTCCCCAGTTAAAGTATCATTGAAGAATGGGCCCTATAACTTGCCTGCCAATTATGCCAGCCCAAACATTAGTTTTCTGGGGATATTGTGTATTAGTTTCCCTTACCCAGTGTGGGTTCTCGTCAGACCAGTAGCGACAGTTCTGCTTATTAACATGGCTATTTAGGGTGAATGTAGCCTCATCAGAAAAAAGGATCCACTCCGAAGATATGCGATTTTCGTCAATGGCGTTCATCATTAATTCACAGAACTGAACTCTGCGATCTGGATCGTCTTTCAATAACTGTTGAAAGGGTTGTATTTTATAAGGTCGTTTGTTTGCACTTTTTAAAATCTTTAGCACAGATTTATGATGAATAGAGTTTTCGCGAGCTACTCTTCTGGCTGTAGTTACCGGATTTTCTTCCATCGCTAACAATACATTTAATTGGGTGTTTTCATCGATTTTAGAAGACCTTTGTCTTGAAACATCCCTCACGTGCCCAACTTCTCGAAATCTGCTTTCGATTTTACTAACCGTACCTTGGTTAATAGGTGGCAAATCTGGATATTTCTGCCTGAATAAGTGGACAACCTCTAGCTGAGTACGACTTCTGTCCCCATAACCAATCATCATTAAGATTTCAATCTTGTGGGATTCGGATAAATAAGGCATTTTTTTAATATAAGTTAACTTATTTAACAACTGGTTGAAATTCACTTTAACAGTGACACTACAACAATGTCAGGAAATGTCTCGATACCAATAAAATAAACAAACACGCCAAAAATTTACTAACACAAAATATTTCGAGACTTTTAATAATTTAATGGTTTTTTTTTTCATATTTCTCCTTTAGATAATCACAAAAGTAAATAGGGCAATTTAATCAGGAAAAGGGCTCTTTTCAATGAGAGTTTAAAAAAAGTGGCTTTCCATTTGAAAAAAAAAAGTTTGGGTTAATTTGGACCCCCCCTGTAGGTGAAAAAATACAAAAACTATCTTGAAATGTGAACAAAAAATAAACAAAAATCGACGGGTCTCAGGAATTTTGCGAGATAAAATAAAACTACCTTAGTTGGGTATTAGTTTCAATGTAAAATTCTTTCTTTTCGTTGATTGCAGGTAGTGCCACCCGGTTTTGGGTCAATTTATGAGTTTTGCCCATTGTTACCCACTGATAAACATTGAAAACGGTTCGCCAAAGGCGTGCAACTGGGACTTGTTTTTTACCTTATAATTAATGTACTTAAATGCTATTTTATTTTAGAAAGTTACTTTTGTTTAAATGGAATAATATATTTTTTTCACAAATTTATTGAACATAATATGTAGAGTAAAACAGTTGAAAATGTCACTTTTGGATCTGGCACTTTTTGAACAGTGTATAACAATTTTAAATTATAATAGATTGTAGTCTTCTTCGTCATCTGACGAACTGTCATCACCTCTTGACATTATAATTAAAGGATCGACTGTCTGATCGATGAGGTTGTCAAGATCCCACATTTTGTCCTCTTGCTTAATTACATGCTGGACTGCTTTTCGCCAATTCTCTGGTGTCGCTTCCGTAATGGCTTGATCAAACAGTAGCTTAACATCTTTCATTTTAAAAGTCGTGTTTTGTCTTGCTACAAATCCTTTTACCTGCGCCCATATCAGTTCTATAGGATTTAGTTCGCAATGATATGGCGGTAAGCGCAGTACAGTTATATTATATTTTTCGGCTATATCTTCCACGGCGTATTTCATGAAACGAGTTTTGTGTAAGTTTGCTATTGCCAGCAGTTCTTTTTTATCAAATTTGCTTCAAACGCAATACCTTTTGCAGTCAGCCAATCGATAATTTCTTGCTTTCTCCAACTCGAAGTTGGCGTCTTCTCTATTCGCCGTGAATGACAGCTTGCGTTATCCATAACCACCACCGAATTAGCCGGAAGAAATTTTATCATTTCACCAAAATAGTCCTCGAAAACGTCTGAGTTCATGTCTTCATGGTAATCTCCTGTGCGAGTCGACTCAAAGGTTAGCAGACCTTCTTTTAAAAATCCCTCTTCGCTTCCAATATGTGTGATTATAAGTCTTTTTCCTTTTCCCGAAGGTACTTTAATACCCGTAGACAGGCCTTCTATGAAAGCTTGGCGAGCACTGGTTATATTTTTGTCTTGCCACATTTTTGGGACTATATAACCTTCGTTAATCCACGTCTCATCAAGATAAAAAACTTTCTTTTGCTCCCTGCGGTACTGCTTGATACTTCTCAAGTATTGTCGTCTCCAACAAACAATTTCGTCGCTCTCCAGTAAAAGTGCTTTGCGGATACGCTTTTCCCAGGCAAAATCCATATTTTTTAAAGTTTTCCATAAAAGTTTTCTACTTATCAACGGAATACTGTCATCTCGACCAAGCTCCATTAAAATTTTGTCTAGGGTGGGTATTTCCTTTTTAAAATAAAAAGAGTGAACTTTTCTTCGAATTATACATTTAGCATTTTCATCAAGGACTTTTGTAGGTCGTCCTGGCTTTTGCTTGGGAGATTCCACTTGACCTGCTACTTTTCTTTCCCGCAGCAATTTGAAAATGGTGGACTTTCCAATTCCACTCATTCGAGAACATTTTTCAACAATTTCTTGCACAGTAAAACTAGGGTAATCGTGTTTTATGCAATCATCTACATTTAAAATAATAACTTTTTCACTCAGCGATAGTGGAGAATTTTTAGTACATCTTTTCGTTGGACTGAATACCTCCATTTTTTAAATATTGGGATAATAATATTGTGATTACACTACAGCGTAGCAGTGACTACTAATGTTTAAAATATGATTTAAAAGTATTTATAGTCTGTATATATTACCTGACCCCATTTTTGCATGTTACAAAGCGTTAAAAGATAGGTACCTATACAAAAGGATTAAAAGTATTTATTTAGTATTTAATCTCTTTCAAAATAAAGGCATTTAATCCGTGAAAATTAAATTCATAAATATTATAAGTACCTGCGCCTATGAACTACCACGAAATGTAGCCAAACAGAACGGAATTCCCCAGTTTATTGCTCTATACACTTCTGAAATAGAGTATAAAGTCAGCACACTGTATAGTTGAAGTTGTAGACTGAAACCAGCAAACTTAACGCTATTTAAAAGCGGAATTCTTCTACTCTACGATTCTAAGGAGTCTCATTTTGTTGTTCCAATAATTCTTAAATTTTTAGATTTTTTTGTTAAAAGAACTGATTTTAGTGTCAAATCAAATTTAAGTGGTGGAATAAATATTTCTTTCTAAATATTTTAATTATTATTAATGTTTAAAATTAGAAAACATTTACTTACATATACATACTTTAGGCAAATCGATGTGGCACTTACAAACAGGCTGAGAGGCTTACTAATTTGTCTTGTTTTTAATTTTGAAGGCTGAGGTAGTTGTAGGAGAATCAAATTAAAACGTTACCGGATTGTAATTTATTGGTTTTTTTTAAACGTTATTTTTTATAAAGAAAAAAATTCTTTTGCTGGGAGCTAAGGGCTGCAGCTGCGAGAGCGTATACATTTGCTTAGGATAGGATTAGGTTGAGATAAATTAGTCTAGGTTAAGTTGGCATTAGGTCTGCTTTATTATTTAATTTTATATTCGTTTTTATTGCATATTTTAAACATACGAAAGGATAAAATTACCTAAAAAAGTAAAATATCCTATAAAAATATGACTAAATATAGTTGCAGTAATATAACTTTTATCCAACAAAATGATTTTTCGCTTAATAAAAATAATCTTATTAAAAAAAAAAGTAAATAGATTTGCAATCCAGCAACTTTGTAGTTTTTAATTCGTAATATTTAATCCAATATAAGTCAAATAAATCTTAAGTACAATAATTTACTTAAGGTTTAATAGATTTTTGGATATATCCAGAAGCTAAGGTCTATCGACCTTTGAGCTTGTTCTTGAAGTCGATAGATAAAGTGCTCCTGGGTATATAAAAAAAATTATACGTCAAGTAAATGATTGTATTTAAGATTTATTAGACTTATTGGATTACATATAACAAAAGTTGTCGTTAAAGATTGTAGTGCATGTTTCTTCTAAATACGTGAACAAGTCTATGTCTATTTTCTTCTTTTTCAATAATTGAGCGTATGCGATTTTTACTTATAATCTAATTTGCATCCTTATTTAGGAACAATGGCTAATGCTCCAACCTCCCCGATCCTACAAGGATCTCTTCTGCAGTCTGATGTGTAACGTGATAAAGTGTATAGGTCCAGTAAAGAAAAAATGCAGTTGCGAGGCACCAAAAAAATAATAGTTTATTATTTTACTGTTTATATTGGTGCTGCTCCCATCCCTATTTTTATATTTTATTTAACCGTAAGTAGATTAAAATCTGGCCTCATTTTTTTTTGAACATTTCATTGACTGAATGATTCTGTATGTCTATACACTTTTCCCTTATCAAGGAAACCATGTGTTCAAACTTGTATATATTATTAAAAAAAAATTCGAAATCACTGTGTTATCTGACTATTATTACCTACCAAGTACTGATTATGGTACATTTACAGAGATTAAAGACAAGCGTATAAGTATTTAAAAGGAATGAATTATCCATCGACCATGGATATCATATTTATAAAACACTGTGATTAGAGGTATGCAATTTCCAATTTTAGAGTATGTCATTCTTTTTCTTAGAATTTAGAGTTGAGAAATTATTGGTTCGAGCTACAGTTGAATTTGTATGAAACAATTTTTCCGTTTCCAGCCTCTAGTCACAGCGTTAATATATTTTTTTTTTTATTATAGTTTTTAAAGGAGTGTAATAACATAACCACTATAATATAAAATGTCATGTACATCCCTTATATGTCCAACTTTATAATTGAGTATACATATTTGCCTACATTATAATTTCTGATGAATTTCATCTGAAGAGGATAGCATTTTGAACTTGTTTATTTTTTTCCTCAGTGTCAATAAACCATAGAAATCCTATCAGAAATTAATCTTTGGCCAAATGTGTACCTAGATATGTATTGCCAAAAAAAAATATTTTGTCAGTGACATTAAGATATGGCTATTACCATCTCTGTTAAACCTAAGCAGTATATTGTTAAAAAAAATGTGATATTTTACAGTTTTTTTTTGTTTTTACTTAGATTTTAAGAACGAAGTAACGGTGTGGTGTTTTCCTTTAATTTTTAAGGTATATTGTTAATCCAATAAAATGCATTTCAACAAAATTTATATCTGTTTTTTTATGACTTTTTTTTTATAAGAAAAAATTAAGTGTTTTTCAACCAGTTTCAGAAGTATACATCAGCAACAAGACGAAGGGGAGCAGCTCAAGATTTCTCGCATTTAGTAATACGTACAGTGACTTTTCAAAATGTTCTCGAACGTTGTGAAGAACATCGGGTATAATTTGATGGCTTTCATTCAGGAGGGAGCATATATTTTTGATTTCAGAAGTTGCCATAAAAAGAAATCAAGGGCAAACAAATCGGGTGATCTTGTGAGGCATTCGATGGCACCCGTTAATAATTTCGAGATACGCATTTTGGTCGTATTAACCTTCGTCTTCCCATGTTAGAAAAGTTACGTAAAATCCCAAGTGTGGTACATTTGTACCCCATCATGAAAATGATACTACTGATACATTTACATGTTTTTAATTATACAAATACATAAAATAAACTTGTAACTAATCAAATTATAAAAAAACATAGTTAATTTTCTTTGCACTTAACACACTTCACTTCTTTTACATGGTGTTCCGCGCATACGAAATTTTGACACTCCTTGCAAAGTCGTCTAGATTTGCGATCTCTATTTCGATCACAGAGATAACAACGTCCACTTTTAAGTGAACAATTTTTGTTTTTTTTATTTTTTTAAAATTCTTCATTGATTTCGAAATAAATGAAATTAGAAGTATTTATAATACTTTTACTTACTACTAAAAAAAATTCCTTTTTTTAAATTTCTCTTCTAATTTTATTATACAGCAAATTGCGCGTCAGTTACATAAGTCTGATACGTCTGGTATATAATAAAGCTAGTTCGAGTGGATCACATCATTTTTTGGATTATACGTCGGGTATTTACGAATATGCGGCTCTCTAGGCTTCCAGATCTCACACCTCTCAATTTCTTTCTGGGGTGCTATCAAAAATAAAGTTTATGAGACCCGTCCACAAACATTAGAAGAATTGAAAACTCGAATAAGACTACCATGTGAACAAATTTCTAGAGAATTACGAAAAGTTTGCTTAAGAAATAGGAAAATTTATTAGAACGTTAAATTCATTAGACGAAAATGTTAACTTTTAGTCTATTTTTATCGAAGTATGTACTTAAAAACTAATATTAAAAATATAATCGTATTAAAAATGAAAATGTCTTATTTCAATAACACATCCTGTATCAAGATTTATAAAAATTAGAACTTAGGTATCTTCGCTAAGGAAGATCAATATAATTTAACAGATTTAAAATAAATAGTGTCCTAAAGGTAGTTTACTCTTACATCAAAAAATATATCAAACACCATTAACACGTACGTCTATGAGGTATTGCATTTTCTTACCCTGGGCAAAATATGCGTCTTATAGACATACAGCCTTCTACCAAAAATGAAAGAGCGCTCAACAAACAACCAAGATATTGGCTCGTATCCATCTTAAGTGGGACACCATGTTTAAGATGCGGTTAAGATGTTCCAATTAAATTAACGAAGGTAACATCTACATTCGGTACAACTTGAAATGCGAAAACGACAAATAATATTTTAGTAGCATTGGAGAACAATGACCTTTTGACAAATTTTTAATACTTATTCATTATCGTTTTCCTATAATCGTTCGATGAATTTCCCGGAGGTTGTTCCTGTCTACAAAAAATACATTACTATGGTATTGAAAGCAAATTCCAAAAAATTGATTAGGTCTTGCTGGAATGGCTTTTCAGAAATACCAAGGTAAAACGTATTATTATGAAAATGTAAATACGTAAATTATTCTTCTGGTTTTTGTTCGGTTTACTTAAGTTTAGATTAATATTTGTTTCTATAGTGTCTAGTTTTTAAGTAGTTCATCTTGTCTGAGGGTCCCATTTTGGCCCCAATTTAGGCTATATTATTGTAAATCCCTGTATTTTACATTTTCTACAATTTCGATAGTTGCTTGCTTTGACTGTCAGTATTCTCCTGAAATTATTGGTTTCTTTCGGCAAAAACAATGAAGAAATTTCTAAATATTTCGAAATTGTTCCATCGGGCTTTAAAAAGGATGCGCTTTGTGACATTTTATTCAGTTTTAATTGTTTAGTCAGTTTTTACCTTGGAAACAAACGACTGCCAAGGCAAGTTAGGTTAGTGTTTTTGATGTTGCCAATAAAAGTGTAATCCCGAATTTCGTTACAGTATGATGAAATCAAATGCCTATATCTTAATAAATGCAAACAAATATATTAAACAACTAATCACTTATAGAAAGTATTTACAATTTAAGGAATTTTACAATTACGATAAATAAATGTAAAAAGACAGTCACTTTATTTGATGTTCAAGATACACACCAACCAAAAAAAAACCAATTACATGTGAAAAATCTCGAGGCAGAGATGAATCCAGCATCTCTTACATTTCCAAACTGAAAATAATGTCAAGTTAGAGACTCATTTTTTTTTGGTTAGCGGATACGTGAAAATTTGATAATTCAAATTTAGCTGCATGGGGTAGAGGCGTTTTTAAATAAAAACCTTTTTAACAAAATGTATAATTTTTCATCTTAAGAAAATATTGTTATTTAATACCTAATAAAATAAAGATAGTACCTATACCAGAATTTTAATCTCTTTTTAAATTTAAACTTTTTAAATAAGTCTTAATTCTAAACTTATTTGTAGCAAAAAAATGTAGAAATGTAATTCAAAGTCTTACATACAAAATATGCCAAATATTGTAATTCTAGACGGTTTAGTCTTTTTGTATACACCAAAGGCGTATCTCGTTTTCACAAAAATTTCAACCCCGACCACACTTTCTTATGTTAACACAAATAGTGTGGCATGCAAACAAAAAAAAATTACCGTATACATATCTGGCCACAGAAAAATATCAAAGGAATATAATGTATGTATTCTCATTATTGTGTCTTTTTGGTGCAAGCCTGATGGTTTAATTTTAATTATTGTGCTAGTAAGAAACGAAAAATTTAGCCGGTAGAAACACAAATCAATTGTATTTTTTTAAATTAGGGTGACACGTTTCGCCTTACAAAGGCGCTATTAAACATTATACGGCCAACAAATTATCGTTGTATCCGGTTTTATTGTTATTGCTGTTTGCGGTCATAGACGGGTCTGATGATGCCTTTGTGGCAAAACGGGTCATAATTTAAAAAAAAAGAGAAATTGAAATAAATAAATGTAGTTTAGCACTTGACAACATAATTTGGGCCGTAAACAGGAAAGACATAACATCTTGGAAGCTTATATCCCTTTTGGTATAAATTTAATCCTTCAATCAATTAAATCCGTAATCAATTTATTATTTTAAAACCATTAAATTATCCATGGAAAAACAAGTATGTGCATGATTAACTAATGTTGTTCTCTCCTGTGATCAAACGTGTATAGTAATAACAGTATCATAAGGAACTACCAATATTCACTGAGACGATAATAATATTAAAAAATTACAAACAAAATCCTCATAAAACAATTCCACCCCATTTTTAGGATTCAGTATACAAAAAAATCCTCTTTCCTTATATTTATCACAAAAGCACTTTAATAGACAGGTTTCCTCGTAACTACATATTTTTTGGCAAACACTCGTTTCAGTTCGGCAAGAAAACGATGCCTGAATTTTCCCTATATATCAAAATACTGGTTCGTATTCAAAGAAAGCATATTAATTTTATATACAAGGTCAATTGAGGAAGTTTCGATACGGTTACCACAGTTATATTTCTGCTAGCGATATCTGTATGGAAACTTGTACTTTAAATGACCCCTGAATAAAATGCGTACAGGACTATCCATGTGGAAGTACTTATAAGTAAATATATTTAAAAACAATTATTAGTGCGTTTTTTTTTATCTAAATATCACAGTACAAAAGAATTTCGTTGATAAATAACTTTAAGGTACAGAGGGCTGAAAATAGAATAACTGTGTGGAACTAAAACTTAATAGTATCAGACATATTATTTTTGGATCGTTATTTCTTGGAGAATCTGCATGAACGTTTGTACTTTGATATTTTTTCGATTTTTTTTTCCAATTTCACCTTATAATATAACAATAGAATAACCTAAAACAGTGCTTTTTGAAACCTAACGCTAACTGAAGGCGTCAACCGGTGACCCTAAACATTTACACACCACGCACATTTAATTATTATTCATTTAAATAACAAGTTAATAAATTTCCTTTACTAAACAATAGAAACATTTTGGTTTCAGAATTGTTGTGAAGTAAAAAAGGATTCAAAATTTGCTAGGTAAAGTGGTTTGTATGAGAAACTTATAGCAGGAAAATGTAATTTTTCGTCGCACTGATGGTTTTAAGCATTTATCAGGTTCTAACAAATGAGCAAAAATAGAGCACATGATAGAATCTAAAATTTGTAAAATAATATACATTTATTCAAATCAATAATATAAATAGTTAAACAAATAATTATCAAAATCACACTAAGTCAGAACAATTAAGTGTTCTGACTGAGTATCCCCGTACTTCTACGTAATCCCTAGACTATCAGTGTTTAATCAGTTTGCCACTGCGGCAAAAACAGACACAAAAAGATAGAATATCTATATTTATCCCTTTACATAATTACCTCTATAGTTGCTCATCAGAAGTATATACTTCAAGAAATTAAAACATTTTGTATTCTATTTCTCAAACTATAACCATATTTACCCAACATTCAAATTAACTCAAATAGTCATAGAAATATAGATAAATTATTAACCTTACATTTTAATTACATAAAAATCACCTATTTTATTATTACAAATATGTAAAAACCAAATTGTAATAATTACAAAATAAATATGAAGTTTCTTTTAAAACTTGTCATGGAACCACACTGACCTCACACACTCTAGTTGAACAGTAATTCAATTATTTCTTTAAGCTTTACCTAATTAAATATGTTACTGTAAAGAACGTAAAATCTATTCAGATATAATCGCGTTTCTCGTTATTTGTGCCGACGTTTTGCCTTGGTTCCGGCACCGTCAGACTTTTTTTTGATTTTAAAGCATATTTAAGGAGATCTTAAATAACAAAAAAAAAACAAATCCATACTAATAGATTTTTGTTATCTAGCACGTCACGATCGGGAGGCAGTCATAATTCTATGGGCCGCCAGAGGGGGCGTCGTACAATACTTAACCACAGATCTATTAATTACAATCACTTTTTGTTCAGATTTTAAATGTACAGCGGCTCTCTCTCTACCTAGTTTTGCTCCTTACGCAATCTGTGTTTATTTGTGAGTGTTATTCACTCCAAACAGCTGAAACAGAGGAATAAATATTAATAATTAAACAAAAATTGTACCGATTTAATGTTTTGTTAAGAAACATATGGTCGTTTATTGTAAATGTTTTGGCAATCTGCCATTTTTTTGAGGTATTTGAAGTATTTCCATAGTGTTGAAATTTAATACTTTTCAAAAATTAATGTGCTTAAAAGAAATATGTAGAAGACAAAGAGGGCAAATCAAAATGTTTAAATGGTTGTGTTACTAATTGCTTTTAGGAAAATAAAGTTGTTTTTGCTTGGAACAAGCAAAAATATGTTCAAAAGAAAATTTTTGGTTTCAGATATATATTGCAATAATTTTTTTTTTTAAATTTCTTGAACCCTTAAGAGATATATTTAATTTCGTCATGCTACAAAATTAAAACTCTTGGTCACATTATTCTAGATCTCATTGTTTATGAGATTAATGTCATTCAAAATCCCAAAAAAGTCCCGAGGACTTAGTACAAGAAAAACTATAATTGTAGTACCAGTTCATCAAACAGGTGACAAAAATTATCAGAATGATATTCGACCAATAGCACCTTATTAACTAAAATTTTTAAAGGTTTTAAAATTCGACTTTTATCTTTTTTAGATTGGTTAGACTCGAGACAGTTTACTTTTTACGAGGAAAAGTGAAGTCAGGAGGTTATTATGTCTATTGTAATTGTAATTGTAATAGGGTACCTGAAAAAAATCAGCCCTATAATTCTAGATATTTTATTACTGAAGATAAAATGATAGAGGTATGGAGTACATAGTGTATGTGTACATACAACATGTGTTTTTCCAATATGATAAGAATCTATGATAAAGTGCAGAATATTGTAGTGCTAACTCTTTTTAAAGATGAATCTTTAGTGTGTTTTTACCCTGATTCTGGACAGAAGTAACGTATGCAAAATGTTTTGGGGTGGTATTAGATGTGGTGGAAAAAATAGGCCCTATTTTTTTTTTTTGGAAAACATGACAGGAATAATTTGTTAATGCAGAACGGGTCTCAATTTGAAAACATCTTGTCGGACTTGCATTGTCTTATTTATTTATTGTAACACGACGTTTCGGTTGGTAAGTATCTCCAACCGTTATCAAGTGTAAACTTTGAACTAAAACTTTTCAGTTTACACTTGATAACGGTTGGAGATACTCACCAACCGAAACGTCGTGTTACGATAAATAAATAAGACAATGCAAGTCCGACAAGATGTTTTCACTGTACCATTGTCTACCACCTTCAAAAACGGGTCTCAATTTATTGTTGCAACTAGATATTGCAGCGTCACATCGAACATGCTTTGTTACAATTGCTTTTAATAACGTCAACTTTTTACGATGGCTCTCTACGTAACCAGAAATATTTGGCATGCTAGAAAGCAACGATTTGATTTTATTAAATAGTTTGAATATAGAAAAATCATTTTAAGAAATTCATGGATTATATAATTCTTATAAACATGTGTACATGCTTTAAATACCATATAAACTTCAATTTTAACACATTTCTTCGGAAAAGGAACTGCCTAAGTTTTAAATGACTCTTTTAAGATTTATATGCTTAATAATCCTTCAATCTTAAAAAGTGCATGTGAAAGAAACCGTGAAATGCATTTATTAATAATTATATAACGCAAATTTAATTCGATGTCGGACTGGATGTTCGAACTGGATTTATATAAAAAATTATGAAATAAATGTAGGAAAAAAAGCATTATGAGAAGAATACAAGAAACAAGACATACAAGAACAATCTGTGTACACGATTTATATTTTACTTTAGATTTTTCTGAAAAATCAGTGGATCAGATAATCATGTGTAGAAAAAAAAATGAGGTTTTTCCGAAGAAAACACCTGATTTCCCTCTTGAATTTCTTTTGATTGTTCTTCAGTTGTTGTGTCAGAGGTCATCTAGAGGTTTATTGAAAAGTAAGGGATCAAGATAAGTGATAAATCGTTGGCAAGAAGAGGTGCACATAAATAGAAAAATGATATTTTCTTGTAAAGCAAATCTGGTTAAATGGCTAGGATTCTGTGAAACAGGTAAATGATCCATTTTTAAAATTTAATTTAATATGCAGTTGACATAAATTTCTTATATTTCAAATATTATTTTTAAAAAACAGAATTCTTAAAATAGCATTTAGACAAGTAGATATTTTTATTAGATCATAATTATATAAACTGCCTTAAACGATAATACACTATCTAAGCATTGATTGCACCAAGGATTCCTACAAAATTAGTAATATTTTTTAATAAGTATTTCACACAATGGAAAAAAAATGAAACGGATTTCTAATTTTCTTATTTAAGTGAGTAACGTGTTTGTTCCATTTTAGATGTTTATCCAACATATTGCCAAGGTATTTAATGGTATTAGTGCGAAGTCTGTCAGCAGTCATGTACAGTCACATTGAATTTACTCCTTATGGGGCTGGACAGACATTGTCGGGAAAAAAGTAAGAAAAGATGAACGATTTGGTATGAAGAGAGCTTTACTTTGATATCACATTTTTAAAATTTGCATGCGACTTTCCCAGGTCATTTTGTGAAATAATGTACAGGGTATTCCATTAAAGAAAAATGTTTTATGTTTTTTTTTGTGACTTCTCCATATATAAAAATATTTTTAGTTTATAGATTTTTGGCAACTTCACAATTTTGCCATAAAGCTTTTTGTTCTACTTCGTATAATGACGCATCCAGTATATTTTTTGTTCCAATAATAAATACAATTCCATCTCATTTGGTTTCCTTTTACACTCTTACCAAAGACGACGTAATTTTATTTGTTGACTCATACCTTTTATAATACACTACATTATTGAAGCAAATATTTCTTCTGTAAAAAATAATGAAATAGCCTTATTTGTATTAAAATAATACACCTAAAACCAAAAACGTTCTTATATATATTTTTAACAATATATAAGTATTTTTTTAATATATAAGTAACAAAAACATTCCATTGACTAATTGACTAGGAATATTCAGAACACTTCTAATTTTTTGCGCACCAATTAACTAATAGTGTATTCTAATACTTACGCGAAGAAGGTGATGTTCCACATCCAGTATTGGTCATCCCAAGAGGCGCTGGTTCGGGAATAGAATTAAGGAAATCCCATATCAAGATAGTATCATCGTGGGAACTGCTTACTATCTGGAACTCGTCGAACTGTAGCCTAAAAACGCGACCACTGTGTTCCTGGAGCAAAAAAGAATTTTCGGTAATTTTCAATTACAGTTATGCGTACAAATTTACCCTAAAAAAATTAATACTTACCACCAAAGTACGTAAGCAAAGCGCACTAGTCGACGCTCTAGGATCAAGAGCCGCCAGGAGATCCCAGACTTTGATTTTACCATCGTAAGCACCACTGACTATCCGTTTACTGTCAAACCTTATACACCTAACTAGTTCTTCATGTCCTTCCAATACCCTCAGGCAAGCGCCGCATTCTATATCCCATAACCTTAAAAAAATATTAAGGTTTTTAAAAAGGTTACACCTTTTTTCTCAAATAATTCAACCTGATTGTATTGTCTGAACTACCACTAACGACCAGTCTATCTCTATATTGCAAACAAGCTATCCCTCTTTTGTGTCCATTTAAAGTGCGAACGAACTCACACGTCGATGTGTTCCATACCTAATAAATCGAATGTGATGAATATTTATGAAAAAAATTATTATAACTTAAGATTCCTACCTTAATAGTCCGATCGCCACTAGCAGAAACAATATATTTTTCGTCAAAATCTACCACATTTACGGCCGCTCTGTGGCCAACTAATACCCTTCTTAGTGTGATTTCTGTTTGTGATACCATATCCCATACAGCTATCGAACGATCCTAAAAATTAAACTAAGTGATGTATTCAGAAAAACGTTGATTATGGCTATCGGCCAATGTACTTCCTTCACTATGGCAATATGGGTAATAAAAAAAAAATAATGTAATGATCAATGCTAATAGAAAAATAGTAGACAAAATATTTTTTATAACAAAAACATAAATTATTTTAGGTAAGTAAAAGAGAAAAATAAATTAAATTTTTCATTTAAACACTTATTAGTTGAGTGAACTTATTAGTTCAGGTGGTATAAAAATTTATATATAAATTTAGGATACCTTGGGTATCAGTTTTTGTTTCAGCCCTGTCAACGTTTGTTTTTATTACAGCTGAAATTGAGTCAGGAATGCCGGTTTTAATCCATAATATACTTTTGTTAAACTCGATATAAAAAAAACCTTATGTACTTCACTAGCCATTTTCATGTACTTAAAGAAAAAAATAATAATTTTGCTCTAGCTGTCCTATTTTTAAAGATATGCCATGAAGCTATATAAAAAAAAGTAGTTTTTAGAAAATGTTTCAGACACCGCCATTTTGTTTTAAAAATTCGATATTTTTTGTATCCTTAACCTTAACGAATACTTCATTTATAACTAGATCGGTAGGGAGGCATTGCAACGGCAAGCGTTCGATACCTTAAGGTTCAAATCTGGTCCGTTGTTATTTATTTTGTTTATCAACTGGTTAGCTCACTGAACTGATATAGACTTGCTTTTTTCCGATGACTTAATTTTATGACCTATTTTTTAACATAGAAGTATTAATAGCTGCTTATTTCTTGTCTTCTCTTGTGTTTGGTCAGAGTATGTATTATCAAGTTATTCAAGCTATTCACAACTACTAATAATACCATTCTGAGCAGGCTTAGTCAGATAACTCATCTTTGTATCGCCTTCGATGCCCAATTTATACTTATACCACATTTTATTAGGGTGATATCAGCTATAAAGAAACTTGCGTTTATGAGTAGAAGCTATCAGAGCTTTACTGCCGAGTCTACGTTTAAACTGCTTTTTAGATGCATTACCAGGTCAAAATTGGGATATAGCTGCATCGTTTGGAATAAAATTTACCAGAGCTACAATGATGTGATCTGTTCAGCGCAGGTTTGCTAATTAATTAGACTATAGACTCTTAGAAGATTAAAAGGCTAGAATTAGCATTGCCGTGGAACTATGGGCAGTTTGATTGCTTGCAACATCTCTGATGCGAATGCTTATGTAGAAATGGCAAAAAACACACTTTATAATATCATAAAAATTTGTCACTTATTTTGACAGGAGCAAAACAATACTATTCCTCTTTAATAAAATATGAAACATTTTTTTCCATAAAATATGATAAGATACTCTATAAAGAAGTCAACATTCAAAGTTTAATGAACGTAGATAACGAATTTTAGAGAAAAAGGCAACAACATCGCAACGCCGCTCGATCGCATTGTTGATTCCACCGACACAACTAATCTTTACCAGTGACGTCGCCAAAAGATGATTTACATGATAAATATTTATTTCTAATAGATTATGCCTTAAATTATAAACAATATTACCGTTTATGAACACTTTATGCATTTTTTTAACGTACTTCATTAGAGTAAGGGGAGGAACTTATCCAATAAAAAGCATTTATATGGAAATTGAATATTTTGTAATTATTATAGATTTCTTAATAAGTTTTTATTATTCTACGTTTATGACGACGGTTGGTCCTTGCTATAATGTTATGACAATATCGGTGAAAAGATTGGCTTAAATCGCCTTTTTCCCATGGTGCAACACAAACAGCACAAGTTTTTACTATCGTAACAGTTCACAAAAACACTCAAATGCGTCTTTTTTCAACTAAAAACTTTTGTGTTGATATATAGCTAAACATTTCCTCTTTTGAAAATGCGTGTAAACTTCGATGAATCGAAGGAATCGATGAATATGTTTGTAAACAAAACACCCCCCTTGCCCATGTGCACAGGACATATTGAACACAACAAAGTCGTTATTTACTAATTCTAGCCTTTCAATATTCTAAGTATAGACTTGATGGTCATCCCTGTAAGGAATTTTGACCACTGCTAACGATTAGGTTGCTTTAATCTTCGTTAACTGTCTTAACTTTAATTGTCTTTTCTTTATTCGGGTAACTAATTGTTTAATGGACTGTCCTGTTCTTCTTTCTTGTATTTTTTTACTAACTTCTTCTTACCAATGCGACACTCCAATATGTTGTTAAAATCACCTTTATATGTAATGTGTGTTATATTAAATAAAATTTCCTATTTGTGCGACATAAATGTTTCTTTAATAAATGTGGTCGCTATGATATAATTGATATATATTACCGTAACTCTGATTAGGGCTTATTGCGGTCGGTTATGTTTAAAACTTAAATTATATATTATTAAATTTATATATTGTTGTTGGGTTTTTTCTTTTACTTTGATTTTTCGATTGCCTCCTTTAAGCTTAGTTTAATTATTGTTTCTATCAGTTAACATGTTAGCAAATTTGTAAACAATTTCGTATTATCGGGCAAGTTACCAATAGGAAATGAAGGCTTAATTAAATAAATCAATCACGTGCGCGTATGTTCGAATAGCATAAACGGTTTTCTGAAAGCCGAGATGGCACCGAAAATTATCAATATCCATATCGACCTGTTTAAGAATCGATCTGTTTTAAGTCCGCAAATAGTGACCAAAATCAAAAAAATTATGCGCGGAGATCTCGTATTCATTCGTATTTATTCATTAGACGTGTAAATTTTTACAATTTACACGTCTAATTTTATTAATTCTATTCGCCATTGTGATTATCATTTATATGCCGACGACACTCAAATTTTATACTCTTTTAAGCCAGAAAATGCGACAGAGGCTAACCTGAGATCTGTTAATAATACGAAATTAATACGGATCTTCGGGCGTTTTGTGAGGTGTCCGCGGGTCACATGCTGAGGTTGAACCCCTTGAAATTGGTGGCTTTATTATTTTGTAATGATAAACTACGTGAAAATATCTTGAGTCAGTTGAATATAAGTATCGGAAACGCTAATATTTCTTTTAAAAATTTTAAAATTCCACTAAAAACCTGGGTTTAATTTGTTACACTAAACTAAAATTTACCGAACACATAACAGGTTGTATTAAAAAATCCTACTGCGCCCTTAAATCTCTTTTTCCTCATAGGCATTACTTAGAAAAGAAAACCAAAATTGAACTAAGTGACGCACTCGTACTATCACACTTTAACTTCGCGGATAGTGTTTATGGTCCTTTTCTGGATACAACACAGGCCCGGAGAGTGCAAAAGGTTCAAAACTCATGCATACGTTTTATATGTGGCATAAGACGTGGACAACACGTATCACATAAGCTTAAAGAACTTAGCTGGTTATCAATGTTCAATAGGCGTGTACTGCACTCGGCTTGTCTGTTTTATAACATCATTAAATTTCAGTGTCCTATCTATCTCAGTAGGATAATTGTTTACAGAACTGATGTTATAAATATAAATATATGTAGAAAGCACATCCTTACGATCCCCAAGCACAATAAGGAACTTTTTAAAAGAGGATTCTCTTATAACATAGCGTCAACCGTAAATAAATTTCAAGTTACTCATTTTAACACATCTTTATCCTGTTTCAAAAGAAGGATCAGACAGCGGCTTCTCAGTGAATGAGTTTTTATGGGCGTTTATATGCATTTCAGAGAAAATAAGATATTATATACATACAGTTTTTTTTTTCTGACCAGAGCTTAATAGTTTTACCGTGTACTATCTCTGTACCGCTTAACATAATGGACCGAGTCATCTAGCTTTTCATGAATGTCTTGGGTTTTATTAGGCTTAGGTTAGGTAACTAAATGTAAGTACAGCTTAGAATTTTTCTACGGCTTTAACAGCCTCTCCTTTTGGAGAGAAGCTGACTATAAAGGCCATTTGTTTCATTTATATATTTGTTTTGTATTTGCAAATTTGTTATAATTAATTGGACCAATAAAATGATTTATTATTATTATTATTATTATTATTATTATTATTATTATTATTTGGTACCTCTACTCCTAAAAATGAAAAAAATAAAAATGTCGAAATCCAAATGTAAAGCCATCATACATCAACGGATGACTGAATGGGTTCCAGAGGGTCAAACATTAAACCAATTTGACAGTTTTTCCAATAATGCAAAAGCGAATTTGTAAGAAATGACCGAGCTTGTAGAAAAACAGGTCGTGACGTCCTGACGATGGAAAGGACGATGTGAATTTTATTTAGCCGCTAGAGGAACTCCAGTGCTTAACTGTGCATCGCACTCGCCTAATTTAGAACCATGTTCCTTTCCTGCTTCTGAAATTAAGTCTGCTTTAAAAGCAACCAGGTGTGATTTAATGGAAAGGTGAAGCGAAAATCTGCATTTCCTAAATGTTCTTACAAAAGAAGATTTTGGGCCAATGAAAAAAACGGTGTGTGGCGAGAGGAGGGAAATACATTGTGGGCAGGTGTACAAGTGGAGCATTCGATTGTAAAATAGTTTTTATAATAAAATTCTTTCATAAGCATTTTCCTTACCTAATAGATTCATTTAGTTGATTAAGCAGTTTTAGATTATCATAACATAAAAGTAGATTTCAATATTTTTTCTCTAAAATGTAGCGAGAATGCCAAAATTAAAATACTTAAAAATAAAATTTGACTACCAAATTATAAAATCCAACAAAATAGGCAATCGTGCTTTGCATGTTATTAAAAATACATGTTTTAACCTCAAATTGAAACATACATTTTAATAAAATTGTCCATTCTGATTCATTTCCCAAAAGTCTTTGAACATTAAGTCATCCATTTTTATTAATATACTGCAGATATTGGCAATTATTACTTCAGTAGTAAACCTTTAAGTTAATCTTTAAGATCTGTGTGAAGGACTGTCAATAACTCTGGAATTGTAGCAGCATAAAACCAAGTAATATTTAGGATTATCGTTTTGGTAAAATTTATATGAATCTTCTTTCCCAAATTTTTTAGAAGTTAAAATTTTGTTTAAAATATTCAAATACATATATTGGTCCATATTACCTTTTATTAAGTATCGCAATTTTCTTTCGCTCTTGTGCTGCTTAACTTGTGATTTCGTAATTACTAAGAAATTTTGGTATACGATTTAATATAGCGAGAGTTACTTTTAGAGATTTTTGGCAGATTTTTGCTCCCTTTATAGTAGATTCTTTTTTCATGTTTGTAGTATTCGCGTATACATCGTGTATACGATCCGTGGACGTGTCGTATTGACCCTTTATCCAATTAATTCTCTTTAACTTTATTGATAAAAATTACAAAATTTAAATTGAACTAATGTAAAACTCAGAGTGTCAGTTTCAGTGTGACTAAGTGTAATTCCGACAAAGTCCAATTACGGAACGCCGACAAGATTCAAATTTTTCTTTTCTTCATATTGCTATAAATGACTATATTTGATTTCTCTTCCGTCAGATTACATTGATTTACTAATATAAATCTTCCAAACTAAGCCATCTTGATGATAGTTAAATCTAACATAAATTTTTTTTCAAGAAATTTGTACCTTAGAACATGTGACCATCATTCCATTATTAAACCTCAAATGTAAAACAGCTTCGCAGTGATGAATTAAAGTATTGACCATTTCTCCAGTGTCAACATTCCATACTCGAACTGTGCTGTCACTACTGCCACTTATGATCACTTTATCATCATATTGTAGGCAGAGTACTGATCCCGTGTGTCCAATAAGAACCTAAAAAATATTTATATTAAGTTTATCTGATGATTTATTATAATTGTATGAAAAAATAGAGACATCAACCCATTGCTAAAAATAAAACAGAAAAATTTTTAAGAAGCTTTTTTTATGCCTCTCCTATTGAATTTTTAAACTAGATTTATCTACATTATAATTATATGGTATGTCAAAAAATACTTTGCGATGTTAGTACATAAAATTTGAAATGCGTTTTTCTCATAGTGTACATCGTAGGATTTTTGCTATATATTAAAATCATATAAGCAGTTGGCCTATTCGATAGATTTTCCTTTTTTAAAAATCTAGTGCTTGTTAAAAAATCTTTTATGTCAATTAAAATATATTTTTTAAATTTTAAATAAAAACCTCTTCAATGACATACTTTTACGTAATTCGCTGAAATTATTTTTTAGCCATCGTCTTCCGCATTGGAAACCGTTTTAAAAAGCGACGGTAGCATATTGGGCTCTTAAGCATTTTTAGAAAAATTATCCCTCTCTTTTGCGTTTGTCTTCTTTTATTTTTTGTCTATGTTGGTAGGTGTATTAATGCAGATGAATTATTCTTAGAATTACGCGATTCTTAAAAAAAATTAATAACATCGAAAAGCGTAATGAATCAGACATTCGATGTTATTCTATTTACAAAACGGTATTCTTAAAAGTCATATTGACACGTCATTTTAAAACATTCTAGAACGCTAAATTATCGCTTTGAAAGTGTAATTGTACTCTCCAAAGAATACAAAAAATAAAGCGCATATCGG
This sequence comes from Anthonomus grandis grandis, assembly GCF_022605725.1. Lineage (NCBI taxonomy): Eukaryota > Metazoa > Arthropoda > Insecta > Coleoptera > Curculionidae > Anthonomus > Anthonomus grandis. The sequence goes on along the minus strand of NC_065548.1, from coordinate 23,530,741 downwards.
GTTGTTTTTCTTGCCTATCGGTAGGTTTAAAGAATCATAAGTAAACAGTTTTCGATTACGTTTGCATCGACCGCCAATATTGAATTACCCTTCCTAATAAGGTAGGCAAACATTCGAGCCATCGATAACTTTAACCTGTAATGTACACGAAAACTGTATGTAAATAAAATGCTAGAAATGGAAGTATTATTCGTAGCATTTTATAAAATAATAACTACTATCCTAACACTGTACAAGAAAAAACTTGCTCACATCAGATTTTAAAAGTTGATATTCCAATAATCCAAAATTTGCTAAAAATTATGATGACAATTATTGAATTTTTGTTAATGTTTTGACGACGAAATATTGCAATTAAGGACCGAACAAATTCTGGAGCAAACAAAATTATACAAATTTAACCTCGATGTTAACTGTAGCCCCAAAATAGATAAAAAACTAATATAATGAAACCTTAAAAATGATAAGCATAAAGCTTACTAAAGATAAATACTGGGGTTACCGTCAATGGCGAATTATATCCCTTCTAGTAATCTTCTTTATGAAAAACGGATTACATAGGGTTTATACAACGCTTTGCCGTAGGGATTCAAAATAAAGAGATTTAACCGAATTTGCCTCGTCGGAAAAAATATAATTATTTATTTATTTATTTATTTATTTATTTACACCACTCCACAGAATAAATTCCAATTAATGAGTGGGAAAATTACAACAATAAATTACAAAACATAGGTATCTTAAGAAAATTAAAAAGAATACAATATTATCAATAATTACAAGCAAATGGTATTAAAAGAAATATAGACAAAGTAAATTAAAAGTAAAACATCTAGGAAAAGTGTACTCTTTTAATTTCCGACAAACTGCAATTAAAGATGTCACACTGATCCAGAACAGAGTCATGTATGTTACATGCTCTGCGCAGAGGAGAAAATTTAGAAATGTTGGTTCTAGGTCTTGATAGGTAAAAAGTTGATGTATTCCTTGCTGATATGCGAGGCACATGAAAATTTAGTTGCTGCAATAGATCTGGTGAATCAATAATATTATTTACCAACTTAAATAAAAATTGCAAATCAGCGGATTTTCGCCGATCCTCCAGCAAAGCAAACGAAAATCTTTCCAATAAACGCTGATGTGGGAAACCCATTTCTGGGTACACTCCGTCACTCTTGTACCAAAGATATTTGAGAAATTTTTGTTGAATATTTTCAAGTTCATGAATATGATTTGTATAATATGGTGACCAAACTTGGGATGCATATTCCAATATTGATCTGACATAAGAAAAGTACAGGATTTTTAGACTAGGAACATTATTAAAATTTTGCGAGTTCCTGATGATATATCCCAACATTCTATAACTGCGCTTGACAATATCTAAAATATGCGGTTGAAAAGAGAAAGAGCTGTCAAAGATCACCCCTAAATCTCTAAATTCAGTTGATCTAGGCAGAATAGCATCATCTATGGTATAGTTGTAAGTAATGAAGTTTTTCTTAAAGCCAAATAAGACAACATTACATTTAGCCGCATTAAGGGGTAGATTATTATTTTTACACCATGTATTCAAAAGACTTAAATTATTTTGTAGCTGCTCACAATCCAAAATAGAGTCAATTCTAATATATAGTTTTATGTCATCTGCGTACAGCAGGCTATTAACATCAAGTTGGTCAGATATTGTATTAATGAATGAGTTGAAAAGGAGTGGTCCCAGAATTGAGCCCTGTGGGACTCCGGAAGTGGCAACTATCTGCACCGAACTACGACCAAAACATTCCACGTGTTGTGGTCGCTCGGTAAGATAGGACTGTAAAAGATTTGACAAAGAAGAAGAAAATCCATAATATAGGTCGAAATTATTAATAAGAATGTTGTGGTCTAGTCGGTCAAATGCTTTTGAAAAGTCTGTATAAATAACATCGACTTGAGAGTTTGCATTTATTGATTCGGTGATATATTCTGTAAGAGAAATCAAATTTGTAGTGGTAGATCTACCTTTCATGAATCCATGTTGTCGAGTATTTATAAGACTCCCCACTTTAGGATATAAAGCAGAATGAAGTGCGCGCTCAAAACATTTGGAGAAGTTATTTATTTATGTGATAGGCCGGTAATTTTCAACCATGTTTTTGTCATTCTTTTTATGTATGGGAACAATTTTAGACGACTTCCAAAGATCAGGAAAACATTCTTGTTTAAGGGCCAAGTTAAAAAGAATTGTTAATGGTTTTGCAAAAACATGTCTACAGTCTGATAAAAGAAATGCGGGTATTTTGTCAGGTCCAACTATCGGTGTGGGTTTTATAGTTTTTAAAGCACTTAATACCTCGTTTTCAGTAAATCTAGTTATGGTTATGCACTCCGGGTACGGTGTCTGAATATTATTAGAGTTAGAGGCTTGAGGTGAATTAAAAGTCGTGTATGTGCTCCGAAAGAAAGCTGCAAATGCATCAGTAATACTCTGCGGATCCGATAACAAAGTTCCTTGTTGATCAAACATATTTTGGGGCAGGGAGTTATTTTTTTGTGAACTCCGAATTAACTTCCAAAAGTTATTAGGCTGCGAGTTTAAATCATTCTCAAGTCTCGCACAGTATTGTTTGTATGACAGCTCAACATTTCTTTTTATTTTAGAACGCAATTCTCGAAAATTTATTAAATCTTGTTGAAAATGAAAGCGTCTAAATTTTATCCAAAATTTATGTTTTTGTTTTATGTCTCTTACTATTTCAAAAGAAAACCAGGGCGGGTAGGTACGAGCTCTTTTTGCAGTTTTCGGAACATACATATCAAGACAAGAATAAATCTTCAGATAGAAAATGTTCATAGCAGTATTAACATTTTTAACCGCTTCTAAATCACTCCAATCAACTCTAAGAAAACTGTCATATAACAATCTGAGGTCAGCTTTTTTAAAATTATAAAAAATATTATCTATTTTACAGTCATTAAACTTTTTGTCAGGGGTATAATTGAACCTTATAAATAACGAAGGATGGATAGCTTCCTCGTCAACCAAGAAGTCGTAGCATCGCTCCACAGTACAGAATTGAGGCTCTGATGTAATGACCAGATCCAATAATTTACCTTGAGAATTTTTAATAAAATTTACCTGATTCCAGTCAAAAAAGTTTAAAGTATAAATAATCTGGTTTAATCTGTTGGATGATAATGAATTTTCCGAATAATTAATATACTCAGGTATATTAAAGTCTCCTAGCAAAATTATTTTTGAGTTGAAAAGATAGGTTAAAGAAGATAAGTATTCAAAAATATTTTCATATATATCAGCATTAAGTCCGGGTGGTATGTATATTAAAATAACATATACATAAGAGTGCTCAAATATAATTTTTATACCTATGATTTCAATAATATTTTTAAGGTTATAAGAAAGCGCCAAGTTTAACTTTACCACCGAAAATGACTGCTTTACTGCTAATGCCACCCCCCCGCCCCTCTTCTCGGACATCTCTGCATAGTTTCTATCGCAGCGGTAGACAGAGTACGCATTCGGAAAAAGTTCCGAGCTATAAATCCCATCATTCAGCCAAGTCTCGGCCAAAGCAATAACGTCAAAATTGCATGTTAAAAGAGAATTGTAAAGTACTTTTGTTTTCGAGCGAAGTCCTCTAAGGTTTTGATAACAGATGCGAAGGTCATTGCAACGATCATGCTGCCGAGACTCGACTGAATGCGAGCCGCAGGAACCACGAGAGAGAGGGCAGGCGGTTTTACCTTGCAGGTTGGGGGAATCCAATAAAGTTGGTTGCTACAGAGTGGACCCAAAAATATCGGACTTGAATTTGCTATTAGATTGTTTGTATGCATAGCAAGCAGAATGGTCCCAAGCAGCGTGATTGATTTCAATATTCAATTTATATTTATTTTTTAAAGACTCGCAATTAGCACACTTATAATTTTTTTTATCTGCTGCTTTTAATGTGCACATTCTAACTTCATGTGCGCCTGCGTAAAGAGGACAAACGACGTTACTTTGGCAAAACTTCACTAAATGACCAAGAACATTGCATCTAAAACAGCGTGTTATTGACGTGGAGTCATAAATGTTGCAATTGTCAAGACCTACAACAATTCTTTTTTGATCAATTAGCTTTTTAAAAGTAAAAGTATCTACACGTAAAGTAGCCTAAAATATAGTTTCATTTTTTTTTGTAGGCCAGACCTTAAGTACACTCATCCTAGATGCACCACTAAACAACAATTTATTTTGAGACCGCAAATGAAATTCTAGTGCTTCGTTAGAGTAATCTTCTGATAAACCAACTATTCGGATCAACGGCATTGTCGACTGAAGTTCTCGAATCTCGTAGTCTTCCCTAAGTTTCTCATTGGCCAGATCCTTCATTTTTCCTGCGCTATTAGGTTCAACTGTGACAAGAACACCGCCATTTGCAATGTGTTTAACATGGTTGAAGGATATGCTTTCATCCGCTGGCTTGATACGGTTTAAGATGTCAGCCTTAGTGTGACTGTTATCTTGTGCCGTATTCTTCGGTTTTATAATAAGCCTTGTTTTTTGACCGCTCAACGCATCTGCATAACTAACTCTAGGTTGCTGGATCTCAGTAGGTTGTAGAACAGAGAGTTTCTCATCTGTGGTCTGCAATATTGATTCTTTGACAGAAGAAATGTCGTTCTGCAAAGATTCCCGAATGGTACTTTTAATTTCATCCAAAGGTAGATTACGACAGGAAAGACAACGCCAAATCAGTCCAGGAATCGTTGTAATAATATTTACTGCATCACTGGGTATACGCATGCATTCAGCATGGAATCGTTTCTTACAAGATCCTGCGCAGGTGAGATGCGGCTTGCTGCGAGAGGATCCTGCCCGTGTTGCAAAGCCCACACAAGGACATTTTTTATCTCTATAGACTGATAAGAGATTTCATGCGGTGTGGATCAAACTGACTTTATTGTTGGTTATTCAATGGGTTAAGTGAAATTAAATCACTTACCCATCTGTAGTGGTCACCAGAGAAGCTTCTGTGAAAATTTCAGAATTTTCGAACCATAAATACAGCCAAACCTTAACACTTTACTGGTCAGCGCAAAAACACACGTCCGCTCAGGTCAACGCCTATACTCAACTATAATAACTATAATAACTATAATAACCTACATACAAAAAAAATTTACTTCATATCTGTCGATCTCTAGTTTATTGGATTGTTTAGTTGTACCTTCTACAGAGCGCTAGCAGCGACATTTAGCGTACCTTAAAAACCAACAGGTATATCAGTTTCAAGTGAAAAATGATTTCTTTATCTTACAGAAGAAATAGGGCCTTGTCTGGTTGCTAAAACCAATTTTTTTTTAGAAAAACGCATATAAAGCTTTAATGAAGGATTAAAACAGATTTTAAATGACACATTGAAAATTGATTTTTATCAGCTAATTGACACATCTATAAATTGGTCCTTTTTTTCATTCTTTTTTATGGTTAGAAAAATTGGTGACAACTTTTTATAAAACAAAATACATTTTTCTGTATTTTGCAATTCCAATAACCATGGCTTTCATTTATTTTAGCTTCGAACTTTCGAGTCACTCTAGTAATTTATATCCATTTATATTGCAGGCAGTAAAATTTAGAACTTCTTTCAGCAGGAAAACTGAGGAAAAACGACTTTTTAATCAAAAGTGATATACAGGGTAAAAATCAGCTAGAGGTTTTCCAAAGATATCAAAAAAGGAATTAGTTTTTCCCTTCTGACACGCCGTGTTCCTTATTTCTGTATTAATCATTTCGTAATATGTAACAAATATATTATTTAAATTGTCATTTCTCATTAGAAATTAAAAAGAGAAAATACAACATTAGGACCTCTGGAATTTTTATACTTTATTTCTGCAATTTATTGCAAGGTACAGGGTCTTTCCCCGTATATTGTTCCCCCCTATACAGAGGTTGGGTGAAAAGTAAAAAAAAAATTACGAAACTTTTGGCATTTGACTTCAATTTTTTTAATCGAATGTCAATTTTTTTTCTTGTTGAAATTTCAAATTTTGGAAGAAGGTTAGTTTTTCTTATGGAACACTCTGTATATGGCTTCATAGTTAAAAAGAGAGGAATTTTCCGATTTAAAATATAGGTAGTTTAGCTACTTTCAATTAAGTCGTTTTGGAAATATGGGGATCTTGGTAGGTTGTCCTTTGTTAGTGTTTGACGTTCATTAGAAAACAACTGATTCAGAAGACATTATCATTTTGCCGTTTTGTAAGATAAATGATTTGTTTGCTAGTAAATGTGAAACAAAAACAATGCACCGCCTACCAAAACCTTCAATAATAATTTTTTTTTAAGTTTGGATTCCGATATTTCCAAAACAATTTAATTAAAAGTAATTAAACTGTATATATTTGAAATCAAAAAACTCTCTTTTTAACTATAAAGTTATATACAGGGTATTCCCTCAGAAAAACACTAACAATCTGCCAAAATTTGACATTTCTTAAAGAGAAAAAAAATGACATCGGATTCAGGAATGTTAATTATGTGTTTATATATATTTATTTATTGTTGAGATTCAAATTTTCAATATGGCTTTTTACAATTACAGTTGGAAATAAGTATGGAAACTTTCTTTATTTTATAAATTTTATTGTTATAAATATTTTACTGAAACATCATGGTTTTTTGGATTTAATATGATATTTATACTGCCAAACAAAGACTGAATAAATTACATAGATACATACAAATTAACCCAGAATATAAAGTTTCAATACTTTCACTACAACCTTAGGACTTTGGACTTCCTTATCCCAAAAATATAATTAAAGATAAGTGGTACTCAAGACTGGTGACTACTACTTAATGTGAACGCTAATTACTCTTTCCTTAATTTTTGCCACTACTATATATAAAAGTATTTCTCAATATTATCTTACCTTAGTACATTGTAGTGTACTCCTATCCCAAATCTTAATAGTGTTATCCCTTAAACCAGAAACGATTTTTTGGTCGTCATATTGCAAACAATACACCCCTTTACTATTCTCTGATCTACAATTGATTCTTTGTAAAATGTGTTTTCCATTTCTCCAGTTACTCTCGATGCTATCTATATCTCGTATGATCTTCGGATACAATGATCTATAAAAACTATGCGGTCTGTGATTTTCGCCGGGACGTGGTTTAAATAAGTATTGAATCCTAAAAGCATAAATTTTGTAAAAAAATATATTAAACTTGAAATATCTTATTTCTCACCATCCTCTACGTTCTGCAAGTCCTCGCCAAAGAGACACCGTTCTCACTTTCCTTTCAATAAGTTTTTTCCATAGCATTCCTTCTGATATCACCCTAAACCACTCTTTGCACACTAACTCCGCGTTTCTCAGGCTATCCGCATCCAGGTAGGATAAAATGTTTTCCGCTACATGGTCCAAGCCTTTTTCTAAATAAGGAAATTAACTTATAAGCAAACTAAAATACATTCCTTAGGAGTCTTACTAGGTAAAAGTGAGATGAAATCTCTCTGAAGCATTGGTTTGAGGTAGGAGTTGATGTGTCCGTGTTGGTAGTGGCACATGCGAGATAAAAGATTCTCTACGAACTCCACTTGGTCCGTTTCGTTCCATTTTTCGAAGCAACGGATGCACGCCTCGCGTTCCGAGTTAAAGTTTGCCGATGATGCGGTGTCTTTTTTACGAGATCCGTCGTATGGTAAAATAGTCATTGGATACTGAAAATTAAAAAAAAATATATAAATATATCAATATTGTTGAGGCTAGCTACTTCTAAGTTGTTTTTTTTAATAGATTTTGTAATGTGAGTCTTCATGCATACACATACTTCATGATTAGTTTCTGGAACTAACTTAGTATACTTTAATTCTTCTTATGAAGATTAAATACAAGAGAAAGAGAAAAGTAAAATTCAGACATAATTTTTTTATGGAAGTATGATTGATGACCAGGTGTTAAAAAAGTAGGAAAAGCCATTAACATTATTAAGAAAAAAGTAAAAAATACCTAAGAGTGGAAGCCAGTAATATCATTCAATAGATTTTTTCTATTTTTTCATATTTAAAGATTTTTTTTAATACAATAGTGTTTTTTTAAATGTGAAGTCTTTTGTTACAAAATTATATGAATTACTTCTGAAAAACTATAGTATAAATATTATTATTATTTTAAATTTGTGTTCAAATATTATTCTTTTTTTAATATTTCCCTTACATAAAGTCAGACAGATTAGAAGACTGATTCGACTACAACGAAATAATTTTTTGTTCTTCCACGCAAGTCAGTTCAGTTAAATCATAAAATTTTTTTTAACATCTTGATTTTATCTCAGAGTAAGTATTTCATCAGTAAAAAATACCTTCAGATGCTTGTAAAGGAATATATGTATAAAATATATCTATTCAGGTTTGTAACTGTTTTAACATTTTATTCTTTTATCATTTTACACATTCACTTCTAGTACATTCTTTTTACATAGATCCAAACTATAAAAAATAATTATTTATATTCTTATTATTTATTTGATATATTATTTTACAGGTATCTAAACCTAAATAGTACATAATACCAATGATTTTTTTAGTTTATTTATTTCAGATCTCTAATCAGTTGCAAATATAACTGGAACTGGTGCCTTAGATTTAATATTTTTAACACAACAAAAATTATCAAAAAAATTAAATTAAAAAGAATGCAAAAAAAATTTCAATATCCTGAACAAAAAAAATAAAAGCAATAAATAATTTTCAGTATTTGTATTTCAAATGTCTTTTGGGTTACGGCTCACAGTCTTTTCTTCACCAATAAAAAGAGTTTCCGGTAACTTATTATAAATGTATCTACACTTTTGCAGATCGGGAACTCTGCTTTTCTTGTTCTGCTTCCTCAATTTTCTATTGGTCTTAAGTTAAAATTATGTATGACTGTATGACACTGTTTGATTTAAATTCTTGATTTGTTTTTAATTTTTTTTTGTATCAAACTAGAAAAAATTTTTTAGTATTCATTTATTTTGCAGTCTTTGTAATTCGTATGCAAAAGTCATATTATGGAATATGAGGTTCAATAAAACGGTTATAGAGTAAATATTTTGTGATTTTTATTCAATCTATGCTTACACCTCTTTATTATATCCAACATTGGTAAAACTTTGTCCAAGATATTTTGAATATGCCCATGTTATTCTTTCATTAATCACTAGACCCAGATATTTGTATTCAGTTAATTTGTACAAGATTTTATTACTGATCTTTACCACTGATTCTATATTTTTTTGTTAGTTTGATTTATCACCATGTATACAGTTTTTTCCAAATGTAACCTTAATTAATCGTGGAAGCCAGTCAAAATATTGTTGTAGTTCATTGTTAACTAATTGTTCAAGTTTTTCTTGTAAGTACTGTAACGTCAGTTCAAAGTTGCTTTATATTTGTTTTTATCATATTTCATGTTTTTTTCAAAATGCTGAGCAAACCGCGTTTTTAAGATTTTCTCAATAATTTTGCTAAATGTACTCAGTAACGATTTAGGGCGGTAGTTGCTTATCACATCATGTCCATATTTTTTTCGGTATAGGTCCTATTTTTGAAAGTTTAAGTTTTTCGAGATGTTGTCCACTTTCTACCACACTGTTGCTTCAAGTTCACAATCAGAGGTCTAATTATATCAAATAGAGTTACAAAGTCTTTTTTTGTTATACCGTCTATGCAAGGTACGCACGCAATTATTTTTAATGTTACTCATTATCTTCCATGTTTCTTCAATATTTGTTTGTTAAAGAACAACAGTTTCTTGTTCCTCCTTCTCCGTGAATGGCAGTTCTGTTTTTTGGTTTATTGCTATTTGAAGCCAATTGTTATTTGAAGCCAATCTTTGATCTGTACTTAAAAAATATGCATTCATTTCTTCAGCCCTCTCGGATTCAGAGACAGTCATCTCCATTTTCTTTCTTTATTTTGCTTATTTTTCTTGGAGTTTCTGCTGCACAGTTCATTAAGTATTTTCCGAGTTTTCTTTCCACCACCTTATACTTCTTTTAATTTTTTGTCTGTAAATTGGTTTTGAACTCTTCTCAGTTTATTTAGTTAATTTTTTGATTTCTTATATTCAATTTCAGTGTAATCATACTGTGTCTTCCTCCATCTCATATATAGCTTGTCTTTTTGTTCCAGCTTTGTTAGATACTAATTTCCCACTTATTATTATTTCTTATTTTAATGGTTTTACTCTTGTTCATTAATTTTTTTATTCTCTTGGAATATGTTTATTTTATGATCACTTAAGTATTCTATAACATTTTACTTCCATTGTTTCATATCAAGGTGTCAATTGTGGTTTACTTCTCTTCTAAATTACCTTCTTCACTGTAGCAAACACTATTTTATGATCTGATGACTTATGATCCTGTAGTGTTATCTGATGAAACACTGTATGTTTTTGTTTGTTAGTAGGTGATCCAATATTGAGGCCGTAATTTTTGTTGTTTTTGTTGCATTTTGCATAAAATCCATCACATAAAAAAATCATACATAGAGAGCGATCATGCAAAGTCATATAAGAATATTAAAAAGACATTAGTAAAAAGTTGTTGATTTCGTTTTTTGGTAAAACTCACTTAAACTGCCCAAAAATCTTGGTACACTTGCATAACAATACCTATTTTTCTATTTATTCTAGGCACTTTCTTTGTACAAACCTACTTTCATCACTAAATAAAAAATAAATTTTTTTCTAGGCAATTAATTTTGCTTGGTGAAACATTCCATTCTTGGAGAAATTCTTTGTGCTTTAGGATAATAAATAATAATCAGATAATAAATTCCACCTGTTGAAATTCTAACCTATATGAACAATTTGGATAGAACCCGCTTAAGCAGAAATCTTAGGACAGAATCATTGGTCTTACGATACATTTGGTCTAAAATATCTAATCAAAATTTTCTAAAACCTCTTAAAATATATTTAACCAAAGTGAGAATGTCTTCAAGACAAATTTATAGAAACTTCGTGTGACAAAGAAACCAGGTGGATTAATAAATCTCTATCCGAACTGACGTCAATGTTAAAAGAAAAACACAATTTATCTGAATCGATGAGCAATAATCATAAAGAATATTAATACCTAACGTGATACGCGCAACACATTAAGGATTCCGCATCCTATTTCCGGAATGAAATTTATATCATGAGATCGATCGATATATAGCGGTCTACATTTCCATACTTTTGAAATAAACATTTTTTATTTAGGTAAACCACCTACGGAGGTCACATCGGCAGTAGATAATTAAAGACGACAAATGGACTGAATCTGTGCAAATGGAGCGATAAAAAAAATCAATTGTGAGGTGTCCTCGTCTATATCACGTACCAACAATTTATCGCCGGGATTTTTAATAGAATTTCCACAAACTGGTTTATGATTTAATTTAATCAATGTAATTTATGTTTGTGCATGTAATGAGAATACCTAGGAAAAACGTATATTTTAAGTGAGGAAATTAATAAGTAAAACGTTATTTTTATCTGACCAGTATTTTCGAGTTTTTAAATCAGTCAGAGTCACAAATATTACGTTTTCTATTAAGATGTGTGTAAGAATGTTTTCTGCAACACTATAACCTTTGGTTTCAGCGTGTATATATGAATTGCCAGTGACTGACGAACTTATGCAGGCTCAATATAAATTATTAAAAAGAAAGAAAATCCATGGGATCACATTCTTATAAGAGTTCTGAAAATAAATATATATTGAAAAATTTAGATTAAAGTGACATTTGCTATAAAGGCTTCATAAATAATATAATAAAAGTCTTCAACATCTGTGATATATGAAGCGGCAAAATTTCATTTGAAATTTCTCCTCAAACATTGCAAGATACCACTTTATTATAGAATAATAAAAAGTGCTAAACCACTTCCTTTCATCTCGGCAATATTATCGTTCCTAAGAAATTCTACAATAGGAAAATGACGTCGATATAAAAGACATTCGATACGGTACCGTGACTTAGTTTACGACTATGGTTTTACGGGATTAGGAGAACCCATCAGAGTAAACAGTTATCTGTAACCAATATTTATGACGGAATGTAATTCTTGTCTTTTTGAAGGGCTTCTAGTTGAGATGTCCATATAAAAAATTCTTTACAAGCAAACGATAATCGGTACTCCAGTGTAAATTATGGGTAGTACGTAATTATCGGTTCTTATACTTCTTATATTTATTTACATATAAAACCGAAAAATATATTAAATTTAAAAAATGTTCATCGCTGGCCATAAATTTGTTGGTGCTAGGATCAATGTTTTAAATCTAATTCATAATAAATATTTGATTTATAGTCTCTTAGTCAATTGAAGCTATTGTATTTTTTATTTACTTGGGACTAAAGATGGACTACATGCATAGAGTTCTAAACTTGGACAAAGGAATGATGGTTTATTTTCGTTATGTTGAACCATTCACCTACAAAATTTAGTAAAAATATAATTGAATATTTGTTATGTTTCTATTTTTGCTCAAAAAGTAGATTATACAAGATAATTAAGACTAGAAATAGATGGCATGCGCCAAAAAATGTTTATGAATTAAATAAAGGTTTAAGACAGATTTATCTCACACGCCAAATCTAAAAATTTTGCAAATTCTTCCGATACTCGATATATACGATATTTTAAAACTTTAATTTTCAAAAAAAATAAATAGATCATGAATCAACAATGAAACTAAGTATTTATTACACAAATAATAAAATCATTCTAATTTGAAATAAATTCATTGAAATTAAAACTTTTTAAAATTGTTCTATTGGCATTTCAACTATGTATTTGCAAGAATTATATTTACTTCCATTTAATGATATATCCTATATAAATTTTATTAGCTATAAAACTAAGCATATTTGTTATCTTGTTTTGGACATCCTTAATAATCATGGACCAATTAGAGAAGCTCACGTAACTAAGCCAAATTATAAACAACCTAGAAACTTGATTGCTATAAGAAAGGGAAAAAAAGGTATATTTCATTTCAATTTGCAAACAAAATACTCCTCATCGGGTGTAAAAAACTTTCAAAAATCTGCCTGCCTGCCTGCAAAAATATTAAGAACTATATTGCAAAACACCTGTCAAATAGCAATGATATTAATAATTTTTTTGCTAAATATTTTCACGATATCATCTTGTTTAGAGCGGATTACTATAATAATAAATCGTTGTACTATTGAACACAAACAAATGCGACTGGCGTTGATAAATTATTACCCACATCATTAAACATTATAGTCTCTTTATTGACAAATACATATATGTAAAATTATAAATTGTTGCATTAAGGCAGGTTATTTTCCCGATCAATGGAAGTTTTCTATTAATACGCCCCTTTTAGAAGGCACTAGCCCGTGGTCATTTAATGACCTTCGAAAAATAAGTATATTGCCGACATTGTCAAAAATTTGTGAATATTTGTTGAAAAACTATTTTATCCAATACCCAATGCGGCTTTATAAAAGATTTTGGTACCTTCATAGCATTAACTAACATTTTGGATAATGTAATAAGGACTGACAAAAAATTAATTAGTATATTAGTAATTTTCCAAAGCATTTGATACTTACTATTAATTATAATGTTCTGGTTTTAACGTTAAAATATATAGTTGAATAGAAGTCCATATTTTGTAGGAGAATGCGTATATAAAGATAACAAATAGGGGAAGTCTTTATCTCCAAGAAAAATGTTCTTTGTTCTCTCTTGTGACACAAACCACTTGATAATGATAATTTTTAAAAAAAGACAAAAAGAGTGTTAAAATATTATCATATTATTCACATTTCAATAAAAATTGCTTTTGAATATCTTTTAGATTGCAGAAATGTTCTATGTAAAATGGTCGAGTAATGCTCTTATTATGTACCTTATCTTGGATTTTATATTGCTTTAGATTTTTTTTATCAGTGATTCCTTTGTGATATCCCCACACAAAATAAGATATTATCAGTTTAAACTATTTTCTTTGTCTTTTTGTGTTTGTTCTTATAATACTTAATATGCTTTAAAGAAATTAGTACTTAAAAATCCATATATTTCAAATTGGAGAAAGGAGTTTAAGGAGTTCAGTTTATTTTATTGAAAACATAACTTCTTGGCATACAATCTATAAGATTTAAACCCAGATCAACTGTGGAATTTTTCTTATCATTATCTTGTAAAACTTCTCATTTAGTTATGAATATTGTTTTTCCGGAAGACAATCCGTGCATCTATATTTAAAATCTTATTGTAGAGGAACTGTCAATTAATTCGTGATTTTACAAGAATAATGCGTAAACAAAACAATGGCCACTTCTACCTGGCGCAGTGTAGCCATCGACAGCTACTCTACCGAACCCAGTTATAAGAGCCTTAAAGTTTCCCAAATAAACAGAAATATATATCCTAAAGGTTAATAAAAGTTAAATTCTCATCAAGTAAATAATACAAATGGCACAAAAGTCAAGTACCTTATATTTGAAAAACAACCAATAAATAATTAAAAAATTCTTATCGCCTTAAAAGTAAGGAAGCAAATTAATATGTATAAAAAAATATATGTATACAAGACGTTTTAGCATTGCTTAGGAAACCAATTAATTTTTGTATTTCTTCTGATTGAATGATTTCAAGGTCCAAGAGTTCAGCGTTGTATGAAAAGCGACGTGTAAATAATACCCTTTGAAGAGGCATAGTTAGCTGTGTAAGTTATAATAATGCATAAATGCATGCGAATTATGCATTTATGCATTAACTGTCTGCATTAATCTATCGAATTGATGAGGGTGGTATGGAATTCTTTAATATTTTAAAAAGGAAAGTACACGAATGAAGTACCCTACGACCACAATTTTAAGTCAATTAATACTTTTATAACAAGAGAAGATGTGATGGTATTTCCTTAAAACAAATAAAAAACGTCTACATGCATGCTGAACTTGTTACACTCTTGCTTTACATTCACTGTCCAAACAAAACCCATACAAAAAATTACATTAATTAAATTGACTCAATATCAAGCTCTCACGTAAGTTTCGTTTAAGGGACTGATTTAAAATTAATTTTTCTTTTTTTTTGTATTATTATACAGTAATTTTAACGCCATAAATGAATTATGGATGAATGTTTTAGTGTGGTCTTTTAATCTAAGGTGACAATTCCCAAATTCTTTGCAATATTAGTAAATTTAAGAGTTTTAATGAAAACAAGAATACAATAATTGTGTGTAATCAGTGAATGCTTGTACCCAGTGAAAACTTACGGGATTCGTCGGATGTATAAATTAAAAACAACAGAGGGCCCAATACAGATCTCTGTGTTGGGTTGGAATATATGCACACCATTCAAGCAAATTATTACTAATTATTTTAATTAATATGAAGTTATTTACTAGGGTAAAATTGAATCAGGTGACCTGAAGTTGGTCAGAAGCCATAATATATATTTTAAAGATAACAAATAGGGGAAGTCTTTATCTCCAAGAAAAATGCATGTGGGACACTTAGGTAAATGTATTATGCATTTCGGCTGTGTAAACAGCCATCATCAGATACAGAACATTACAAAAAACATATATGTCTAAGCAATGCTAAAACGTCTTGTATACATATATTTTTTTATACATATTAATTTGCTTCCTTACTTTTAAGGCGATAAGAATTTTTTAATTATTTATTGGTTGTTTTTCAAATATAAGGTACTTGACTTTTGTGCCATTTGTATTATTTACTTGATGAGAATTTAACTTTTATTAACCTTTAGGATATATATTTCTGTTTATTTGGGAAACTTTAAGGCTCTTATAACTGGGTTCGGTAGAGTAGCTGTCGATGGCTACACCGCGCCAGGTACAAGTGGCCATTGTTTTGTTTACGCATTATTCTTGTAAAATCACGAATTAATTGACAGTTCCTCTACAATAAGATTTAAAATATAGATGCACGGATTGTCTTCCGGAAAAACAATATTCATAACTAAATGAGAAGTTTTACAAGATAATGACAAGAAAAATTCCACAGTTGATCTGTGTTTAAATCTTATAGATTGTATGCCAAGAAGTTATGTTTTCAATAAAATAAACTGAACTCCTTAAACTCCTTTCTCCAATTTGAAATATATGGATTTTTAAGTACTTATTTCTTTAAAGCATATTAAGTATTATAAAAACAAACACAAAAAGACAAAGAAAATAGTTTAAACTGATAATATTTTATTTTGTGTGGGGATATCACAAAGGAATCACTGATAAAAAAAATCTAAAGCAATATAAAACCCAAGATAAGGTACATAATAAGAGCATTACTCGACCATTTTACATAGAACATTTCTGCAATCTAAAAGATATTCAAAAGCGATTTTTATTGAAATGTGAATAATATGATAATATTTTAACACTCTTTTTGTCTTTTTTTAAAAATTATCATTATCATGTGGTTTGTGTCACAAGAGAGAACAAAGAACTTGGTCTTTTAGGTAAACAATCCTAATTATTTTATGTACACACGCACATTTAAAAGCGTATTCAACAGCTGCAGCAGCATTCAACCATTTGGTTCAAATAGTATTTTTAAGGTTCTTACAAATTGTAACATTACAACTTAAAAGTTCTTATAAATTGTAACATTAAATTATTTTAGCCTTGATAATAGCTACCGGCTTTTTCTTATAGATCGGATATTAAAGATAATAATTGATGGCTATTGAGTCAAATAGGAAATCAGATTAAAATGCATTGTATAGTTTTAAAAATGACTAAAAACATTTGACAGGAACGACTGAAAATTGTATGTATTCAGGTGCTAAATATCAGTTAATTTTGGATTACCATGATAATGATCGTAACCACTTATGATAATTGGCGAAGGAATGCTTGGAGCAAGAAAACATAAATGTCCGGATTTAAATCCACTGAAGAATTTATGGGAACTCCTTGATCATAAAATCCGCCACCCTGAAATGGTCCAAATTGGGGCTTGGTTGGTTTAAAAACTTGTTGAAATCAGAGCCAGAACTAGCCTAGAAGCATGTATACGAGTATATTGCTTAAGAAATACAATCATTTGTACTCTATGGTATTCATATATTATATACAATAAATAGCATTGGCCTGTAGTCTGCAACAATTTGATTTAAACATCATAATCATTTTAGATTAAGCTAACAACATTATGTCCAGTCCAATGTATTTAATTTAATTAAATTAAACAGAACAGTAAAACAAGTTATTTGACACTGTTTGAAATATTTTAAGAGTTTTCCAAGTAAAAAGTAGAAATCCATTGATATTTTTGAATTTTTATCATGATTATTTTATATAAAAAAGAAGTCACAATAAAAAAAACAGATTAATTAAATGGTATTAGTGGAAATTAATTTGACATACCATGAGATCTGTCGCAGAAACCTAATAAAATGCTCTTGGTAGCTTTTAAATTCATAACATGGTGGAAAGTCAATATTAAGATTAGCAGATAGCAATATTTGTAACCAGAGGGTGATAAAATTCAAGATTTCGCAAATTTGCTTTTTACAATATAAGAACTTCAAAACTTTTTTATTTGTCCTCAAGATACAGAGTTATAGTTACAACACAATAATAATAAAAAAAATAATATGACAAATAAGGACCACCTCGCGATTATATAACCGATCCAGAAGACTCGTTTGAATACAAGCTTGTGTGAAGTAGCCCTGCTTTCTATAGTACTTTACAAATAATATAGAGGTATAGTTCAAATATACAATATTAGAACCAGGTTAACAAATAAAATAAAATTAAATATAAATCTAAGTGTAAGTTAGAAAGAAAACTTATACATCCTAAAGGTAAGAGGCCCGAAAGGGAGCAAGAAATACAGAAAAAAGTGTGCAAAAGAGAAGAAAAGATCACCGAGAACCAGGCAAAAACAAAGTAATGAAATGTAAATTTCAATTGTTAGTGGATACTCAAGATATGCATAAGGCAGGCGAACATTAACAACACCAAAAAAATAAATAATGTATGTATAGAACTGTGAGATTATTACAGTTGTGTCTATAAAATGAAACAATACAGAAACATTGTATGTTATAATTTATTATTTTTTTAATCAATTAAAGCTCTCTAAAGTGTAATACTTATTAAGAGCACCACAAATATAATAAAACCAAGCGATGATGATATAGTATAAAATCATAATTAAAATCTTTCAAGTATTCAAAAGAAAGCTTTTTGAATTAATGTCACAATGTATTTTATATATTTTTTATTATATATGATATTTTCTTCATAAAAATAAAATCTCTTATGAACAACAAGAACAACAAGTTTTTTTAATAAAATATATAATTTGGATCTGAAAAACAAAAAGATTTATTTTTGATTTTCAAACGACTGGTTGTTCAAACCCTACTGATATCTTTCCACTTTTTGTATTTAATAGCACATTGTTTTGACACTGATGCCTAATAATACTTAAAAGGATTTAAGCAATATTACACCAACACAGTGTTAATTTTATACAAGACTTTGCCTCGGGTGTTACAATATGCATTTCCCAACACCAAAACCATCGACGATTTCCGCAAACATGGTACGGTAATACCTAATTAAAACATCTCGCTTAAAAAGCAATCCTTCTCTCCATCTTCAGCGTTGACCTTAAAACCGCCACGGCGAAAGACCCAAGTGTAAAACAACACCTAAACAGAGAGATATCGGGACAAGAAAAAAAATAGACAATAATTGCATCGTCCTCGCCAATATTTTCACGATAAATTATTAGAACGAAATCAACTGTATATGGAGTTACGGCGCGTTGTTAATAACAAATCTTAAATGATAAATCAATTAGTTTAATGCAGGTTGACCTTTTTTTTTCATAATGATTTTATAAATTGCCGGTTTTTTGTTCGGTGCTATGGTTAGACTCCGTGGAATTCGTGGCAAGGCTTTATTGGGTGTTTGACGTAAAAGGAAAAAATAAGAAAAATTAATTCGCGGTACGCGTAGGATTGCGAAAAATTGAAAATGCGGTAGGAATGTAAGCGACAGGTTTTAAGAATGCCAGTTGATTTTAATATAAATTAGATTACTTCCTCGTGAGGACCTATATAAAAATCTTAAAGTAGCACGTTTTTGTGCTCGTGATCGGTCGAATGTTTAATTAAGTTTTAGAAAAAGGTCAAACCGACATTTGACTGCGGCAGTACTCAACATAGAAGAGCAGTAAGAGGTTATTTTCGTCAGAGTAGATTAAGCAACAAAATAAAAAGTTCAAGAAAGCAATAAAGGAAATATATGTGATCATGATTCTTTTAAATGTAGGTGTGCTAAGTGGAGAGAATGGTTAACGTAGATGGCAGAAAAAAATAATCCAAATAATTTCCAAAGTTTCCATCAGCTCATCCAAATAATGCAATTTTTTATTTACTGGAAAAGCTCTATTTAGGCCTCAATGTTACCAACGAGATCTACGAGGCCCATGAACACTCCAGTTTCTTTGATCAGTTGGGTCAGATCAGGCAAATTCATTGAGATAGTCGCATACAGGATCATCCAAAGGTGATGGGTGAAAACGGGCCTCTCTGTCAACCTTGTCAAAAAAGAGCTCATACTTTTCATGAAAAGGAAGAATCTTCCAAGACTCACATTAATGTAGCACACACCTTTGTAAATCATGCAAGTGGTCAAGTTCTTAGGCGTGTACTCGGAAGCAAGCTAACGTGGAGTAAACACGTTAGAGGCCATCAACAAACGAATTGCCATTCTGTGGCAAGTTCAAAGGGGTTGGTAGGAACTGGGGTATAAAGCCCAACATCCTACTGGCCACTTCCCATCCTGGTGATTGACTATATGCTGTTGTGATCAGACCTAAGGTTAAGTATGGCTCGGTGATCTGGTGGACAGCATCAAATACTCAAAAACTGGCTAGACTACAAAGGCTCGCTCGTCTTGGCACAGCGCTCAACATCAGATTGATTTATTGTTCTTTTTATTCGAGTAATATAAGTTCGTCGATTTAAGAATAGCACTAATATTAAGATAGTTAAAAAGTTTAAAATTAAAATAGTTAGAACTAAGTAAAATTAAAAAAAGTAAAACACACCTTTACACTAATTACACCAATAGACACAGACTTGTGAAACTAGCAATCTATAAAAAAATAAATAAACATTTGCTAGCAATATGGACAGTTAAAGCCAAACAGATTAAGCTTACCTGAGTGAGTCATGTATTCACCCACTGAATAAAAAGGGTGCTGAACAAAAAACTTCTTTGATATTGGCTTGAACTGCCTATATCTCTCTATCTTCCTGAGGTACATTTTAACACACATATAATATTGACTCATTTTGTCATAGGTGTCTTATGTCTAGGCACTACAATATATAGTCTTAGGCACTGCAAAATCAAATCTATGCCTTGTCTTATTACTATTAATATTTACATAATGATTTTTTTAAAAGAGGTGTTGCTTGGAGGCAAAATAGCATACTTTGTACAAGTGAAAAGAATATATAGACATAATTCTTATTTTTTAAACAAAGGAGCACAATGCTCTCGAAAAGCGGATCTGCACATTGTTCATACAATTCTTTTTTGAATAACAAATATTCTTTTTATTGTCTCTGCATGAGATCTCCAATGCATGAATGTACATAATAATAATAATAATAACGTTTATTAATCCACATATACATAAGTTTACAAAGCTGTAAAAAAACATCATTGTAACAAAAAGTGACAGACAAAATGCGGATTAAAAGGCATAATTTCAGCTTCTCAACGCAGTTGAGGGCTCTTGTAGCCTATAAAGTAGAATAATTTATCCAAAAAAAGTATCTAATATAAGTACCCAAAGAAAAATAAACAAATAGTACTAAAATCGAGGAAACACATTTATAACATTTTTACAAAAATAAAATGAAAAAGAGAATATACAAAAATAAACACCTATAACAAATCCAAAATTCATATTTTTAAATGCATTGCTCTGTTTTTAAATAATATTCTGGATTTCATGCATTTTCGGAAGCCGTTTGTCGTTAACGAAAGATCAGTAATATATTTATTTACTACAGATGCAATATTATAAGAAAATGATCATTTAAAAATTTCTTTTCGATGTCGTGGAATATCTAAACGCCGTCTATTTCTTACATTAGCCTGATGATGAATATCAGCTCTAAATACCACCCTATCCAAAAGATATTGTGGGCACCTCATCTTAAGAATATTGTAGCAAAATACCACATAATGTAACTCTCTCCTCGATGACATATTAAGCCACTTAAGATCTTTCAACTTGTGCGACAGTCCATATGGCCTGCGAATACCAAAAATAAACCTTATACATGCATTTTGCAACTTTTGTATACGCTCTTTATCTCTGTTGTCTAAACAAGGGTCATACACAGTATCACAAAAGTTAAAATGAGAAAAAATGAGAGTCGCACAGCATTCGCTTAGTATCCACATTTAACTCATGGCGCTGCGGATATAAAGTTTTCAACATTGAATACGCTTTCTGCAATTGTGATATCACATGATATGAGAATCCTAATCCTACATCAATGTACAAACCGAGATTTTTGCAAATATCTTGAAATACGATAGGCTCGTTATTAATTTATATCTTTAAAATTTCCAATAGGTGCTGCCTTAAATTTTGTTTGGTAAACAACATCGCAACAGATTTCTTCGGGTTTAACTCTAAGCCATGTTTTACAGATAAATTATATAGACTTGACAAGTCTTCATTTAAACAGTCACCAGCATTGCCCGGATTTGACGAATCAAAAGACAACATCAACTGAGTATCATCAGCATAACTATAATGTTTAGTATACTTTAAACATTTAAACAAAACACACGTATAAATCAAAAAAAAAAGAGGACCAAGAACACTGCCCTAAGGAACTCCCATAACTACAGCCATGTCTTTCGAAAAATTTTCATTTAAACAAACTCTTTGCTTTCGATGTGTGATAAAGTTTTCCACGAGTTTCATTGCAGCATTAGAAAATCCTACAAAGCCAAGTATCGACAATAAAAGCTCGTGGTTAAGCATATCGAAAGCTTTGCTATAATCTAGCATCACTAGTACAAGGGATTCGTTTTCATCTAAAGATCGAATAATATTATCCGTCACATCGCATAGTGCGGTCGCACAGCTATGATTAGAACGGAATCCAGACTGCTTCAAAGGAAGGATAGAACTGCTGTTTAAAAACAACGTAATTTGCTGCTCAAAACATTTCTCTAGAACCTTTGATAATATAGGCAGAATCGAAATTGAACGTAAGTCGCTAAATTCTTTTGGATTTTTTACTTTGGGCAATGGAAGTATATTAGCTAGTTTCCAACTGGTCGGAAATATATTTGATGTTATGCATGAATTTATCAAATGAGTAATATGTGGTATTATAAATGGACGACTTATATATTATAAATTTACACATATGCATAATAAAATTGGCTGTACTGACCATATTTTAAGTTGTGAATAGCGAAGTTTGCCGACGTTATCTTTTTGCATATTTCATTACCATGGCTTTGCCAATCTAAATGTTTGTATAAAGTTAGACCCAAAAACTAAGTTTCGGCCGATTTGTATACAATGATTCCATCAATGTTTAGAGGCATATCATTATCAGTTACTTTCAAAGGCTGCCTTTTGTCTTGAAAATTAATAAATTTAGGTTTGCTTGAATTAAGGACTAGCTGATTTTCTTCACATCACTTTTGCATCTGTAAGGCTGTAGAGCTTGCAAAATCCAAAGCCATTTGACAGTTCTTGTGAGATATTACGCATGATTTGTCATGGGCAATCTGAGCTAGTACTAAATGAAGAAAAGTGGGTATAAAAATAAACCTTGTGGAGCACCAGTATTTATGTCTCAAAACCCTATTGGAATCTATAATTCACAATATTGTTCTTGTCATCTTTAATTTCAACTGACTGAGGCTTGTGGGTCAGAAATGACCTGATCCAATTAATTTATTTGGCCTATTATTTGTTGATTTTAAAAAAGAGAGTTTATTTAGATATTTAAGAAGTGTATCAATTCTCTTTCAAAGATTTTGGAAAATACCAAACATCTACTGGTCTATAATTACTCGTACTAGTCCAAATAGTGCCAATTCTGCTGACTCCTAGTGCAAAGTCAGAGGACACTGTATGGCTAAGTTCCTTTAAGGTTGACGTAGCAAGCAGGGAAGAATGGCCTAAGACAAAGCCTCGATATCGAACGATCTCGAAAGGGTATGTTTAAAAAAAAAACTTTTGAGCCACAATAAACAGATTCCTATAGTTTCTTGTTAATGATCTTAAAAACCCTTATAGAACGACGAAAACATTCATAATTTATTTAATATCCAAATTAGGAAAAATACATAATAAGCTGATCATATCTCTTGATGACAAATGTGTTCCAAATATAAACTTAAACCAGAAACAGTTCATTATTGTTCACTGTTTTTCTTATTATCACTTTATGATTCATTATCTGATTACTTCTCCTTATTAATACATCAATAATCTTAAAAACCCACTTATTATACTTCAAATATTGATAAGACTTTTTTGGAATACATAAAGGACTAGTTATATCAGGACCTCCATAAGAATAGTAACAACCTTAAAACGCTTATATAGGGTTACTAATATTATATTTTATTCCTTGATCACCTTTTTGAAATTACATTGAAGTCGTATTTCACATATCACCGTAATAATTGGCTTCAGAATTTACCTAATCAACGGCTAATTCTAACCTTGCAAATACAGGAAATGTGAGGTATATAACATAACAAATTGATTCAGTGCTATTAGGATTAGGCAATGAAATTTGGGTGCGTCGCCTTCAGGCCTCTTAAACATTCAATCGGGGTATCTTTTATGTTTACTTTCGATTGGCATTTACAATGTGATTTGTATCAGGAGAGATTATATGATTTAGGAATGTATCCTCATGAATATGTTTTATCGATTTTTGATAAAATATATTCGTAATCGTAATATTAGATTCATATTTACACAAATTTCTGTATAAAGGACTATAGGGTTTTACTTTTATATAATTCTGCCCTCTACAACTAAACAAAATCAATACAACTGTAAATGAATTTATCAAAAATTTATTTTAAAGTCTAAACATTTATTTCTGTTTATTTATGTCTCTACATTTATTGGATTTATGTTATCAATTTATTTAATTTTTTTAGGCAATAAATTTCAATAGAATTTCTAGCAATAAAATTAGCTAACAGAATTGTACATACAGTTTCTAATTGCTTTTATAGACTTTGCTAGGCCAGTGCTAGGTTTTACAATTAGAATAAAATATTTCTGCATTCGTCAAAAAAGTGAAATCACGACTAGACTCAATATTATCTATTAATTTATCATTTTTGCAAATGAATTTATGAATTTGAGATCACGAGAAGTTAGTTTCTTCTACACAAACCTAATCTAGCACCGATTTTTCATTCAATATGTTAATCATGTCGGGAATGACTTTTTTTATAGCCAAAGCAGTCTAATTTTTGTATTAAACTCTTCCCAGACTAAGACATTTTTTTTTCTAAAATGATATATCCAAGATAAAATAATAAATACTTTCTTCTCACATACTTTAATTACTACAGTAAGAGACTAAATCTTTAGCATTTTATCAATTGTTTTGGCATACTGTAGCTTTAGCTTGATTATTGACAGTGAATTGAGTACTTCTTCATACCAGCCAATCTTTAAAAGAGATCTATAAAAGATTAAAACTTGATGTGATGCAAATTTTGTAGAATTTAATATATATACATAATTTAGAAATACTTCTGAATTATCAAGGTCGGTTGGCAAGTTGGCTTTGAATTCTACAGTCAGGACACATACTCTTAGAACATTGAAAGGCTAGAATGAGTAAACAACAACTTTGTCTGAGTTCAACATGTGCACAGGGGCAAGGAGGGTGTTTTGTTTACGAACATATTCATTTATTCTTTGTTGTCAAGTTTACACACATTTTCAAAAGAGGAAATTTTCAGCTAGATATCAACACATATTATAATATTAATTTAACTTATTGGTGTTAGATTTTGGATTAAAAATAAAAAGTGGAAATAGATAAATGTTATTCTAAACCCAAAAATAATTATTCCTTATTCCTAAAACAGCTTTTAAAAATTTTGAAATGGCAACCCAGCAGCCAAAGCTGATGTCATCTTGACAAACGACTTTTTGTTTACATTCGGCATTTTTGAAATTCTGTGTTTTTTTTTAGTTTTTGGTTGAAAAAGGAAAAAGTTTGAGTCATTTGAGTATTTTTGTGAACTGTTACAATAGTAAAAACTTGTGACGTTTGTGCAGCACCATGGACAAAAGGCGATTTAAGCCAATCTTTTCACAAGTAAATACCAATATTGTCATAACATCATCAAGGGAACACCGTCGTCATAAACGTAGAATAATAAAAACTATAATAATTTCAAAACATCGAATTTCCATAAAAATGCTTTTTATTAGATGATAAGTACTTTTACTCCAATGAAGTACGTTAGAAAAACGCATAAAGAGTTTATAAACGGTAATTTTTTATACGGTAATATTTTATACGTGATCTACATTCATTTAACTTTAAATGTTGACTTCCTTATAAATAAAAATTATTCATATTTTATTAAAGATGAATAGTATTTTTTTACCCCTGTCAAAATAAGTTATGATATTATAAAGTGTGTTTTTTTTGCCTCTTCTATATAAGCATTTGGCATCATTGCATCAGAGATGTTGCAAGCAAACAAACTGCCCATAGTACTTGCCTACTTGAAAGTGTACTTTTCATTCTTTAGAGCACTTCTTTATTCGTTTGAATCTGTTAACTCTGCTGCCTCATATTCCAGACCTCATCACTAATTTTCAAAAGCTGACATATTGTGATACCAAACCAGAAAATAAAACAAGAGAGAATCCTTAACCTGATTTGTGCATGCACAGATGAGCATTGGTTGAGAGGTAGATAATGTGTAATGGCGGAAAAATATTTAGTCATCTTCTTATTTCAATTGAGACTGCACCCACCATTTATTAAACATTTTAGAAAATCCTTGAAAAGTTTGGATTTACAAACTCGTGTGTAATTTGTGCTAGCACATCTGTTTTTTAATTTTATCTTATATATACATTCCCTTTATGGTTTTATTTGTTATGTAGAAATGATATTAGATTAATTATTTTTGTAAATAGGAGCTACCTGTTTCTTATACAATGAAGCAATTTGGCTTGAAAAACAGGTCCAATGAAATCCAATGACAAGTCATCCTAGATCTCACAAAGTATCCAAAACATCTTTTTCTCTTCACAGTGCATATATCTCTATATTCAGTAGAGGATAACTGCTTCTGCTTAAAGCAGCTTGATTAAAATAACGAAGTGGTGATATATAAAGTTACTTTATTATTTATTCATAAAAACTTACAATTGCCCTAAGCTCATTGACTTTTACTGTTAGGATATTCTAATTTTAGTGCTTTACAACCTATTATAATTTGGACACAGTACAAAACAAATGGTCATCAATAGAATGGCAGGTAACTTATTAAAAAAAAAACATGAGACAATAATGTAAATCCAAGGACCTAAGTAATAACGATTTAAATAAAAAAGATCTTATGCCCCAGGTATATCACTAAAGCAAGAAATAAATCTCATCATAACAGGTTCTGGGTCGGGTAACAACAAGTACCTGCGCTCATATAATATGATGGTTACAATTTTAGGAAGTGGAACTCAAATAGACTGCCGTGCTTTTATGTTTTACTTTGTCTGTCGTCTAGAATTGTATGACCTCTTACATGTGTAATAAATTTTGTAGTGTTACTAATAAAGGAAGTTAGTATGGCTGGAAAAAAAATAGTTCATGAAAACTTATTTATTGAGTACGTCATACTGCTTATTTTTTATTATTAATTGATATTTAAATTTCAACGGTAAAACCATTACCTATTAATTATGTTTCTTTAAAAAAAACACACAATGAAGTTCTTTTTTAACTAGCCTGGCGGTGACTCATTGACCATCGTTGATCATAACAGAATAAAAGGAAACATAAAATACCGCCGCCCTCAACAACAAAATTTCACCCCAAACAAGGAATTATCGGATGTGAATTTTTTTAAACGATCCTAATTATAAAATCTCGTTTTGGCGAGAATCGATAATTAGCTAGAAGCCAATTATCGATCGTTTAATTATACATCATTGTTGCAATTAATCGATAGACTTCAATGTTAATGACATTTTGATTGCCGCTTTAACTAAATAAATTTATCTGGTATTCTGCTAATAAGTAGTTTTATAAAATAATACCCGCAGCTTTGCAATTAATAATCTTATTTTTATTAAGTGAGCTGGTAATATCTTACAGTTTATGTTTATTTTTAATTAAATGTATAATGAAGTTTTTTGTGCTTGCTTGCAGCTTAGAGTAGCTACGTGACTCAAGGTTTATAAATAACATTTAATAAATATGGAAAATTTATAGTTTGTGCTACACAGGGTCTTTAATATTTCTACCATAATTTTTTCAATACCTACTTGTTTTAAAAAATTCTGAAAGGTAAGCTAGATACAAATAGTATATTGAGTAATCCGTCCTTTTAATTATCTTTTTAATCCCTACATCATCTGGGTATTTTTTCTTTTTAACTGATCGATCGGCTGTCAAAATGCAATTAGATGCTGATGTAAAGTGCAAATTACAAAAACCTTACACCAAAATATACTGTCCTAGAATGTTTACCTAAACTCTAGCCTAATCAGTTCAATTAAGCAAGAAACTTGTTAAAAAAGTTTACTTGATACAATATTATTCACAATTGTATTAATGTGTAATTAACACACTGTAACATAGAAAGTCCTTAACAAAAAATATTAATAATCGGAGAACAAAAAAATCTTCAATTATTAGTTAGGAAATAAAATTTATTTCCTGTATTTAATGCATTTTAGTTATTCATGAAGAGTTCTGACATCATTACATAAAATTTATCACAGACTAAAATCTATTTTGTGAAAGTGTCCATCCTTATCTGTAACTGTTAGAATAAATAATTCATCTCATTTTTTCCAAAAATAATTATAATTTATAATTGATAAAAGACAAATGAGAGTAACTGCAATTACCTTACATAATAAATAAAACATTGTTATAATATTAATTTATAAGCTGGGAGAAAGTGAGTTGGAAAAGTAATAGTTGATGGACAATTAAGTAAGCAATTTATGTGACACTTTCTATTTTTTTATAAAATATTTAAAAGATTTACAGGGACATTCTTACTAGATAGAGAAATATTATTATGCCATTGAAAACCTTTGTTCGAGCAGTTGCCGCAAAGAAATTGAGGTGAAAAAGGAAATCAAAAAGGTGTTAAATTTATTTGTAATTCTCATGATAGATAAAATCGTGTTTTTTAAACAAATAAAACTTGAGAACAGTGTCAATGTCAGATAATTATTGAAACCAATTAAATATTATGAAATAAAATATATTATGATTTTATTAAATTCAATGCTGTATTAAATTTCCAGTTTTTAAGGGTTTTATTTGTATGTTAGGATCTATTTTGTATTTTTTTCTTGTTTAGTTTATATATCAAAGACCTAAGTTCATTACCACTGCAAGAACAACTTGTGGAGTTTCTCAATGATGCAAAAAAGTTATTAGAACTCTAATTGTAGAGCACATTTACAAAGTTGATGAGAGGTCTTCAACATTAAAATTGCCATTTTGTGTTTGAAGTTATATGCAGGGTCTTCTGAGGGAAGAATCATCTTTAATCACCAGAGCCCACAATATAGTAGGGATTGTTGTCAATTTCTGGGCCTCTTCATTAATGGGAGTATAAGATGTAAGAACCATGTTTTAGGCCTTGCTAAACTTTCTACTGGTTGTTATGCAGTTTCAGTTTATTTTGTCTTAATAGAATCTCAAACTCAGTATCGGTGTCGGGAGTTGGTTCATTTTTATCATTCTGAAAAAAATGTTAAGGTATCATCTGTATGATGTTACCTTATGATGCTGTGGATCAAATTCAAAATATTGTAAATACCATGTAAGTTTAGTTATTTATTAGATAATAGCAACTTAATTGGCTGTTTTAAATTCAAATAAACATTATTATGAACAATTCTCTAAATAACCTGGATCATAATAATCTTTTTGATGACTATCAAGTTACTGAAACTAAGACCTGCAATCATATTGGGGATATAAATACCCCTACTAATTCTAACTGCCTTAATTCAATACATTTTAACATCTCAAGCATTAATTCTCATTATGATGATCTGGTGGCATACCTTGAGTCAACTGATATTTCTCTAAATTTTTAAGAGTAACTCTGATTAAAAATAATATAAAAATAAGGCCAATTGCATTATATATAACTCTCCTAGTTTAAACAAAACAGAATTTATCAATAATGTAAGGCTTTTATTCAAAATATACTTTCGGAGATGTCCAGTCACGGTTTTTTGTTGAGATATAAATATTGATATTATAGATAATAAAGTAACTTAATGCTCTACAGAATATCTCAACTATTTAAATCACATGGGATACATTAGTCAAATAAATGGTTTTACTCGGGTAGCAGGAAATGCAAAAACCTGCATAGACCACATCTTTTTAAAAACTACCGCCAATGATATAATTATCAGTTCTTATACTATAACGAGTGGTTTGCCGGACCATTTCCCAACACTACTGAGCATGCAGTTTTTAAACAAAAGTAATAAATGAAAAATAAACCCGGAAAAGGTACAAATGAATACTAAAAAAATTGTTGCTTTTAAAAAATAGCAGACAATCTAATGAATTTTCATTGCGGCGATATATTGCATTGTAATGACCCAAATATTTGCATGAATAATTTTACTAAAACCGACGACCTATATTACTTTATGTAATCAAAAGAGCAATACATGAATTTAAATTTGAATTTAAATCAGGGAGGCAACCAACGAAACTGTAAATAAAAATGTAATTATAAATTCTATAATTGAAAATGCTAAGGAAATAACTGAAAAAGACAAAATATCTCGAAAATTCCTGGACTATTATTACTGTAATATCGGGAAAGACCTTAGTAAAAAAATACTTAAAAATAAATATGTGTTTAGTAAGCCTACTTCTTGTAATCCAGCGAGTTTCTCGGAAGTCATGGTAAATAAATTGATAATGCAAATAAATTCTCTTAAAAGCAAGGTTTTATGTACAAGCGATGATATTTCTGCATTGCAAAGACAATCATATAGGGTTAATGAAGCCCTTACTACACATTATAAATCTAGTACTAAAAACAGGCATTTATCCAAATATTCTGAAAAACTCCATAATAACTCCCATATTTAAGTGTGGTGATAGCCAGTGCGTATCATTATTATTAAATAGTTTTAATGAGGCTTATAAGATAAGACCTTAGGCATTTTTATTGATCTCGCAAGAGTCTTTCAAACTGTGGCACATCACACTCTCTTGCAAATATTGGGTGACGTGGGTTTAAGAGGTATTGAGTTAGCACTCTTTGAATCATACCTTAGTGATCAAACACAACAAGTAAAAATTAATAACCTCGTTGGAGAGATAGGTACAGTTGAATATGGTGTGCCACAGGGTACAGTTCTGGGGCCACACTTTTATTTTTGATCTATATAAACAACCTTATAAGAATTTTACCCAAAATAAATTGTTCTATTATTTGTTATGTTGATGATACTGTAAATCAACAAGAAGAACCTGTGGAACTAACAATACATACTTATCCTTGTTTTGCAAATCAGATGGAAAGTTGTACTTGTGATTCTAAGTATTATTAAGTTTTGTACACAAATACCTCAGCATTTATATTGATAGAAATTTAAGATACAATATACACATTGATTACATAACTAAAAAGATAAGGAAAACAATTTATAAGTTTTATCAACTATGCGAATTTATGCCTGGTGAGATGTTGGGAGTGGTCAATCAGGCTCTGGTTAAATCCATTCTAAATTATGGTGTAACAATTTGGGGTAGTGTGTGCAGCACAATGTTATCAAACCCGGTTATCACTCAAAAATATATACTAAAAATAATAAATAAAAAGTCAAAAAGATACTCACTGTAAGAGAAACTTACCTGAAGAGCACCCTTAACTTTATGAACAATAAAAACATTTATAAGATTCTACTCCAATCGCCTTAATATTACTAGATCTGTCACGAGAGAACATGTTTTTTTGACTAAGGTAGAATTTACAATTTGTCAGCATCATATTTCTTATGTGGGGCCAAGAATCTTTAATCTTATACCATAGGATTTTAAGGTTATAAGAAAAAAACTGTTTAATCTATGCATAACTGAACGGATCAGGTGTAACTATGAAAATGTTTTGTTAAAGCTACCTTTTCTAATGTAAACAAAAGTTATAATTACTGGTATATTTGCAAATATTTATTGATAGAATAGAAGAATGAATTAATTTAAATATTACTTTTACAAATTTAATCTAAGTTAATTTAATTTGGTTTTTATAATAAGCTCTCAATATTGTTAAATTATTTATTATTGTATTCCTAAATATGTGTCCGGACAAGTCACTAAAAAAAAAAGGCATTTATTTCCAATAGGTTTGTTACCCAGTTACAAAAAAAAAGAGAAACAATAAAAATATGGTGAAGTTGGTACTTCAGCACATGCAAAGCGGGAAAGAAAAAAGAAAATAACAAAATATGTATAAAAATGGAAAATAAAAATGCATTTAAATTATATTTAACATTCTATGTACTCTCACTTGTGACTTAGGGCACAAACACTAACTTTGTAACAATACTGTACAATTTTAAGTAATACAGTAGACACTCGACAGTGTAAATATCGGATAGAGGAAACCCCGCATAACGGAAACAGCCCTATTTTATGCATTGACCACCGTATACCGTGAACAAACGATCCCCCGTTAATGGAAACAAATGTAATTGGATCGATAGTTCACCAGTAACGTAGGCGAAAGCAGCCGGTGCTTCCCCGATATGCTGTTTTTGGCGTTCTTCGAATCGATAGGCGCCGTGAATCTATTGTGTGTTAAGCAAGGCAGGTTGTTATCATTTGTTTACGTTGTCTGTTAGTGTGGTTTTGAAGTTTAGTGATTTTTATTAGTGTGACTTAAATTGTGTTGGTGTTAGATCGTTTATAAATTAAACAAAATGTCGCTTATAAAACCAAAGTGTTTAACCCTCTATGAAAAATCTCATCTCTTGTAATTCAAGACTTAAATAATGGACAAGGTGTTACATATTTAGCGAAAAAGGATAGTGTGGCAAAATCTACAATTTGCAAAATAAAAAAGAAAAAGGAACTGATTTCTAGTGCTGTTAGAAACACGTATGTTGGACCAGGTAAAAGACAAACCCTAAAGGGTTCCCAGTTTCCAAGAATGGAAAAAAGACTGTACAAGTGGTTTCTTGACCAACGGAATAAACATTTAATGGTAAGTGGCGACATGATTAAAGAAAAAGCAAAATCCTTTTATTCACAGCTCAATGAAAGGGATAAATCATTTACCGCTAGTGAGGGATGGTTACAAAGATTCAAAAAAAGATTTGGAATTCGTTTTTTAAAAATGTCTGGGGAAAAACTGTCATCTCAACCAGAGCTTGTAGACCCATTTAAAATGGCTCTAAAAAATAAAATAGCAGAGCTTGGAATCTCATTGGATCAAGTTTACAATGCTGATGAGACAGGACTTTACTGGAAATTATTACCAGAAAAAACATTTGTTTGTCAACAGAAAAAACAGCACCTGGTAGAAAATTGGAGAAACAAAGAATAACATTTTTGGCTTGCACTAATGCTACTGGGCTCCATAAAATTAAACCATTGGTGATTGGTAAAGCGGCAAAACCAAGATCGTTTAAAAATTTCGAGTGTCCTGTTGACTATGAACATTCTAAATCAGCTTGGACGACTGCCGCAATTTTTAAAAAATGGTTTCATTATTCGTTTGTACCACAGGTATGTTTTCCTTATCTATAGTTTTGTTTTATGATTAGTACAACCATATTATTAATTTTTTTGAAGGTTAAAAGGTTCTTAAAAAATAAAGATCTACCATTGAAAGCTCTACTTCTTCTGGATAATGCACCATCGCATCCAACCGAAGAAGAATTAAAAAGTGAAGATGGACAAATTATAACCATGTACCTGCCACCTAATGTCACCCCACTCATACAGCCTATGGATCAAAATGTTATTAGGCTAACAAAATTGTACTACAGAAAAGGTCTTTTATCATCCATAGTGGCCAACAATATGAATGTCATTGATGCCCTAAAAAACCTGACAATAAAAGATGCAGTGATCAATTTAATGTCTGCTTGGATTCTCAAGTTCAAAAATCATCAAAAAATGTTGGAAAAACATTTTAAATGTGGTGCCGTCTACACATGATGTAGACAGTGATGATGAAAATGTACCTCTTTCTCTCCTAAAACACCAATGGGACAGCACTGCTCAGAAACCCATATCTGAATCTCTTGGTCTTTTACATACATTGACACCTCAGGTAAATTTTGTCATTTTATATTTGAATATTAAGTCTTAATTTGGATTACAATTTTTTTTAGGGAAGTTTTGAAGATTCTGACATTGTAGAGTGGAATCAGTGTGACAATAATTTTGCAGAGGACGACATTGAAGAATGTCAATCGGATGAAGCAGAAGTATTAAATGAGGTTGAGCAGGAACGCTCAAATAAAATTTCATTAGATAGGGCAATTAATGCCTTTAATATAGCGATTCTGTGGGCAGCAGAGGAAAATGAAATTGACATAAATGACCTTGTAGTCTTAAAAAAATTAAGAGAGAAAGCTGTGATGGTAAAAGTAAAACAACCTAAAAAACAAACAAAAATTTCAGACTTCTTTAAGAAAAACTAATTTCTTAAAGTTTGAAATTTGTTGTATCTTTTTTTCTTTACAGTAAATAATATTTTTAAGTAGGAATATGAACTTTATGTTATGTTAATTACGTTTTGTTTCTGTTACTTTTGGTAATTATAAATGTTTAGTACACATAAAGTGTAACCTTCGTTAACGTGAATAAATCGATAATGTGAACAGCCTTTGTTTTTTTGAGTTCACGGTATTGAGTGTCTACTGTATAGGTATTTGAATTTGAATGTTGGTCTACTGAAATTTTTTTAACAGATTTCTCACACTTTATACCTACTGAAAACTACTGCATTCAGACATAAGTATGTTAAACCTCCTTCCAATACTAGACAGAATACTCATCAATAAACAACTTACATCTTCCAACTCCCACCTCCTCACATACAAGAAACTTTCTCCAAATGTATAATTGTGTGCCTCTCTCAAATAGGAAGGCACTGAAAAAACTAATTTTCAATAGAACACTTATTACAGCAGTTAATTTTATTATTGATTTTGGTAAAATCAACAAGAGATATTTGTAGTTATTAGAATGCAACACAAGTTTGTAAACTTATTAGAAAAGTATATTTTGACCTTAATATTATTTAAAACCACCTTCTGAACCACCATATATAATTATTACTTTTTATTACAGGAGTATGGAAAAATGAATAAAAAATTATAAATTAATGTTATTTTTAATTTATGATTTCCTACAACCCAACTGCTAAAAATCCCTGATAGCACTTCTTCTGAGAAGTCTATGCATACTACATGTCCCTTAAAGGAATATATTACAAATAAAAAATCCTACCTATATTTTCCAATACGAAAACAATAATAAAAATGTTATGAATAATAAGTAGTAAATAATAATAAATAAATATTAAAAAGGTCTTGTGTTATAAAGCTTCTTTTTTGTGAGCACAATGAAATGAAGTGTATTATAAAATGTAGAGTTGAAATATCTTCTCTCATTGTGTTAAATTGTTACTTCCTTAAAATCCTATTAACTTAAGTTCTAGTTTCATTACTTTTTTAATAAAAGCCTACAGATTAGCTATAAAATAATATTATATTCTAGAACAGTTCTTCCAGAGAATAAATAAATTATGCTGATAAACATGGGTACTTGCTTAAAATTACAAAAACTGACAAATTAAAATCACAGCAATTTAACAATTATAAGTATAAAATAATGTTTGATTACAAAAAATAAACTGCTAGTAAACAGATGACTGCTCTCCTGGATAAGGTTAAGTTTAAACTGCAGATCTTCTATTAATATATAAGAAGAGATAATAGTAAAGTCTGCATTCATCTATTAAACAATATTTGTTGCTCATTGCCACCTAAATACAAACGAGTATAGCAGTAAAAATAAAGAGATACTTGTTTTAAATATTTTCAGCAAAAATCTTCTTGCATAGATACTTGCAATATGATTTCAATTTACATTATTAATTTTAAAGCCTAGATACTTTATTTTATTAATAAAGAAATTTAATCTTGTGACTTGTGAGTAAAAATCAAAAACAACAAAAAAACACTTTTAGAGTGCTTAATTAAAAGTGCCTCTTACTCATACATATATTTATTCTTGTTACCACCAATGATTAGATGATAATGGAGCAAATCAATTTCTTATTTAAAATTACTAACTATTAAATTTCAAATATGAGTGTTAATTTTTAGAACACCTAATTATAAATGGCTTTTACTTATTTGTGGAGTATCTATGGTTCAATTTTACTGACCTCCTGTCACCTAATGATTTTATGCCTTGTGTTATTTTCAGTTGCATTGTGTTATTTCATTGTTGGTTTTGAGTAATTTAAGACATAAATACTTTATATGTCATTCATGACTTGTGTAAGAGTAATTTTCTTGTTGACACTAATAGAAAAATAAATGAATAAATAAATTGAATTTTCATATATCAAATACTAATTTTTAGTTGATCCCCTAATGCATCCCAGATAAAGGACCCAAGATAAATGACTAAAGTTTGTTATAAAAACATTCATTATCACCATCTCTTTATAGTGGTATTATCTTAATGCACATCTTAAATATACTCAAAGGGGAAAACAAAACAAACCATGTAAAGATATTGCAAACAAGAAATTAATGTCAATTTAATGTTTTGCAATCACATTAAAATGACATTAATTTCTGATTGGCTAATTCAAGTCCAAAGCTTATAGTTCTTCTTCTGATTACCAAAATGCGATTACTCAACCGGGTTAATGTAGATTTATTTGATGAATGTGAAATTGAGATGTTTAACCTCATCATAAAATTTATGAGACAATGCAATTTTGAAAAACTTTGACATGACGACCATGGCATTCAAGAACATGTCAATAATTTACTATTTAATTGTCTACCTACCCAAATTACAAATAATTTGGTGGGATGCATATATAAAGATCACTCCATAACATTCCAAGCCATAAAACTTGGTATTTATGTTGTAAATGTTTTTTCTGCATTTAGGCAGAGTTAGTCCCATTTCTATGACAAACCAAAATAATTACTCATCTTTATTACATGATTTCAAACTACAATGTGTATATGCCATAGACAATCAGCTAAGACAAAAATAAATATAAAATCACAGAAAGGTATAGAGTACTGCAAAGTATATTTAAATACTAATTAAAAAATGAGTACAATAAACCAGAAACTAACAAGAGAAAATTTAAAATATTTAATAAAAACAACAAATATAACATAAAAAAGGTTCATTAGGGCAACAGAATCACAACAAATCATAATAGTCAAAAGTAATATTTCTTGACATAATGATCTCTCTGACACAATATGCTAAAAGGTTTTTGAAATTGCTCAGGTCTTCAAAGGAATGAGGAATAAAACTTTATATATGAGCCAACAGACATTTGAAACATTTCAAAAAGTTTGTCCTGTTTTATTTCATATGTTATGTACAAAATGAACATTGTGTTGATGAGCAGCTCCTTGGTAAGTTCTCAACTATCACATAAAGAAACCTGTTATGATTAATTGCTTTCTAATTAGGTCTAGAAAAGTAGACATTTTATCATTTAAATTCAAATCCATCTATTGATGTAAACTTACCAATAGCCTAACATACATCAAAGAATAAAGAGGTTCAATTGAAAAAAACTATAGATAGTTTTAGTTACATACAAATTTAAAAAAATTAAAAAAACAGATTAAAATTAGGATTTCAGATATTCTTCATTACTATAAAATAGGTTTCTTATTAAAATTTCCCTAAAATTGAGTTGTGGGAAGATGTAGGAAATGCAATATTTGTCAGAGCTATAATAAATAAAAATAACAAAAATATAGGGTTAAAAGGGCACTATAATAGGCTTCCGTCATTAGATAAAAATAACTTTATATTTCAAACAGGTGACCTATATACAAAATGTATCACAAAGTTTTTTTACATTGAATTTTTTTTAGGAAACATAACCATTAATATAATGCAAATAAATAAAATTGGTACAATATTAAAATGTGCCAAATGGATTTGGGTATATCTGTGCCATGAAACCTACTAGAGCATAAAATGGCCAACAACCTTCAGCTGTTTTCTGCTGTACAGTTGAGAGTTATGTACAGTGGAATTTCTAACCATTTTCCTATCCTATTAAATATTAATTTAAAGTCATTGAATAATGACTTACCTAAAAATGGTGTTATCAAAAGGTTAAACTATAAAAAACTTAGCTTGTTCATTAAAGAGGAAAATTGGTTGTGCTAATCTTTTTGTGAATAAAATTAAAAAGAACATTGACTTTGTGACAGAAGAAAAATATATTAAAAGTAAAGAAAGAAAATTAAAACCATGGATAACACAGGGGCTTCTGACTTCTATTAGGCAATGCGATAAACTAAAAAAAATAAGCACAATTCAAAATACAGAGGAAGCATTTAAAAAGTTGAAAATATACAGAGATTGGCTTAGTAACCTAATAAAACTAACAAAAAATAATTATTATTCTGGAAAAATTGAATTATCAAAGCAAAACATTAGACAAACATGGAAAATTATCAAAGAGGCAACAAATGAAAAAGGAAAAAAAAACCTTCAAAACAGCTACAATGTGATTGATAATGATGGCAGAACTATAGATAATAATAGAGATGTGGCAGATGCTTTTAATAATTATTTTAGTAATGTAGGTAAAAATATGGCCAAAAAAATAAAAAATACATAACAAATTAAATTTAAAACAGATAAAAACAGTAGGGAAAACTATGAACCTCAAACCTGTCAACAAAAATGAACTTATACTTCAGATAAAATTGCTAAAAAATAGGGCAGCTCCAAGGTAATGATGGTATATCTGTTGAAATCATTAAAAAAAAATGAAATCTATATAGTAGAGCCAGTTTTACATTTAATAAATTAAATATTTAAATGTGGTTATTTTTCACAAATTTTTTAACATGGCATTATTACTCCTATGCATAAATGAGGAGCCAAAGAGGCCTTAAATAACTATCTATCTATAGTATTAACTAGCAACCTCTCAAAAGTAATAGAAAAGTGCATTAAACTTAGGCTGAATGAATATCTAAATGTAAATAACATAATATCAGAGCAACAATTTGGGTAGCAAATAGTACTCAAAGCATTAAAATCAACAATTCAATGAGCACATACAAGTTAGTCGAATATGGTGTGCCACAAGGGACAGTGCTTGGCCCTATACTATTTACAATTTATGTAAATGGGTTATTTGAGATAATTAAAGAGGAGCAGGGACAGTGTGTTTTGATGATGACACAGTACTGATTGTTACAGCCAAGACTTGGCTTGAAGCAAAAATAAAGGCCAAAACTGCACTTATAAAAATAAAAAACATATAAAAGCCTGGTTTGATCAGCACAATGAATGCCAGAAAGTCAGTTTTCCTGAACTTTTCAGCTGCCAAGACTAGTTGATCCCAAGTCACAAAGTTAAAAGTTCATCAGTATGAATGCCAGTGCCAGTGCCAACTTGAAATTATTTTTGTTGATGAATGCAAGTACCTTGGAATGATACTGGACTCTAACCTAAAATGGCAGGCACATCTTCAGTATACATCAAACAAAATCAGGAAATTAATGTATGTTTAATTAAGTTTTATCAGTTGCACAAGTTTATGAAGTTAAAAACTCTAAAAATAGTGTATTCTGCTACTAAACTTTATAAATCATGGACTCTCAATATGGCAGATAAACATGGCAGTAGTCCCAAATGCAAGACTTACAAAATGTCAAAGAAGCCTTTTATATACAGTGCCAAAGATTTTTAACATATTACCAAATGAACTAGAAATTGCTCCTTATAAAAATATAAAAAATAAGTTAAACAATTGGTTGATGGTTAATAATATTGTATTTAATATATAAACATATTTATTGATATAGAACTATATTATATTATAATTTTGATAATTATTAGTGATCCATTTTGTGAACAAAATAGGTTATTAAAATTTGTTATATTGTAAATAGATATATATTAAAGTAATTACATCCCTTATACACACACAGAGCTATGTTCCATTGTGTATTATATATATTTGGTTTAAAATGTATTCTAAACAATTCTAACAATAAAAACTTTAGAATAATGCAGATTTATATGTTCTTTATGACTCAATGACCCACAAAAGGTAAACCTTGTCAGGAGCTTATATAATATACAGAGTAATAATTTAAACAAAAGTCTTAATTTGGTAGTATCAAACTTATTACAATAATACCCATAAAAAGCTATTTTA
Source organism: Anthonomus grandis grandis (assembly GCF_022605725.1). Taxonomy (NCBI): domain Eukaryota; kingdom Metazoa; phylum Arthropoda; class Insecta; order Coleoptera; family Curculionidae; genus Anthonomus; species Anthonomus grandis. The sequence continues at coordinate 23,490,972 of NC_065548.1, read as the reverse complement.
TATCTCATAGTCTTTATAAAACTATTTTATATATCAATTATGCTATTTTAATGCTAGTGCTAAAGCACATTTATATAATAATTTTTAAGTGGATGATATTGTACAATAAACAATTGATAAAATCTTGGAAGTTTAAAGGGCAAGTTGCTAGTGATATCTGTCAAAATAGGGTTTTGATTCTAAATCAGGAATAAATAGTAATAAATAAGGGTTTATTTATACTATCTCTGGCAATAAACATGTATGTTGGAGAGTATATGTGTTGCAACCTTTGCACATACAGATATTAGGTTATCTAGGTGTAGGTTGCAATATTCTGTTCATTATTATCTTTGTATCGACCTAGCAAATCTGCTACAATATTGTAAATTCAGTATTTAGGACTTAAAATAAACTTTGTCTACTTCTTTAAAACTATGTAAATGTGTACCTAAGTATAAAGATAATAAAAGGGGAAGGTTAACAGAGCTACTGTTCTTTCCAAATAAATTTAAAAAATTTATAAATATGTCTACTTATTTTTAAAGTCTATGATATATTTAATATACTCTCTAGATTGGCTTAGAATTCACTCCTTTAATTTTACTTACAAACAAGTAGATACAAGTAGAAATGCTGTCCTAATGTGGTGTTTATTTTTGGTACATAGACAGTTAGGTTCTTTGAGTGAGTAGCATAAGGGTGTGTAATTAATGATAGTATATCTTTCTTATTAAATTGTCTTACAGCTACAGATTAAAAAAGTCTGGTTTCTTTATAGAGTGGGTCCGAAAAATATGTAATAATTTACCAATTATTTAAAATAAGAAAGTTATAGTGTCATTTCCTGTTAACCGAAAGTGATGGAAAACGATATAATATGTCAAAAGATGCTCTTATGACAATTCTATTGATATACCTAGGTACCGATATACTTTGGTATTTTTAACAATATTTGTTGTACAATAATACCTAAACAAAAAATCAGTAGGAACACCAACAAACAGATGGAGACAGCTTTTACAATAAACAGACATTCAGAACTCCTTGTAGAATAAGAAGAATAATACTTTATATTGTTGTTAAATATCCCTAGAGGCATTGTAACAGGGATTTATTTATTTCTTAAAATTACTACAGAACGTGGGCGTACAAAGAAAACCCTGTAAGTCCACTTTTTTCAAAAAATCGTTTTTTTGCATAGCCAAGTCCATTTAAATATAACCTATCATACTAAATACCCGTTAAGTCCAATATAGTTCAAATAGAAGATATACGTCTAGCTTCCAAGTTATTAAGTCTGGAGAGACTAAATATTATTCAGGAAAAATCTATTACATGCATTTAATTGGTTTATAAATTATTAATAAAAGAGTATAATTTCGCTTTTTTAAACCCAAAAAGGATCTCTACCAGAAGTGAGAAAAAAATAAGAAAAAATTAGTAACAGCAGACCAACAACAGGAATATGACGAGATTTACCTGAGTCATCTAAGAAGAAAGGATGACTGCAATGCAGAAAAAATTAAAGATAAGGATAGGGCTTTTTGCTCAGTAACATTTGACTTACAGTCTGTGTTGCAGATTCCGTGCTCAGATGTTAGCCCAATGTACTATTCATGAAAAGTTTGTGTTTACAACCTTACCATTTATGAATCAGCTCCTCCAAATAGAGCCCTTTTGCTATTGCTGGACTAAGCTAAACGGCAAGAGGGGAAGTTCAGAAATTAGCTCCTGCCTCTTTGAATATTTAAAAAATTTGCCACTAAATATAAAAGAGGTCCGATACATGTGGAGGTCAAAATAGCAGTGTTATTGTTTTATTTAGTGCATATGAGTCATCTTGAGGTAATTGAACACAAATTTTTGGAGAGCGGCCATTCCTATATGGAATAATCATAATCATAATCATAATTTTTATTGATGCCAGTAATATAAATTTTACACAAGTCAAAAAATACATAGGTAAAGTCAAAACAGACTACTTAACAGTACTAACACTAAGAACATTAAATTAAAATTCGACTATAACTAAAACAATAAATGATGTTATACAAACACAGTAAAATCACCTTAAAATATGTGGTTAAAAAACTCCTCTAATGAATAAGAATGGAAGTGGATTCAATGCACAGCTCCATTGAATGTGCAAAAAAATATGTGCCAGTGCATACCATTAAAAATTGGACTAATATTTTCCGTATCGCAAGATCAAAAAGAAATTGTAATAAGCAGAGGGAACCATACAACGTTAAAGAATTATGTTTTAATGAATTCTACGATTAAAAAAAATTATCTGATTTGCTTATTAAAAATAGATCTAAAGATATTGGAGGGGAAACAGTCAATTGGCTACTGATTAAAAGTTTGCAGTATTCAAAATTGCATCCTGATATTATTTATTTATTTATTTATTAACGGAATCCATTTACAAAAGTATTACATAGCATACCCATACAAACATATATATTCAGATACAAAACTATCTATAAATCAGTGAAAGGTGTAGATGAGTTAATTAATTAAAGCCCCTATGAAATAATACTCTTTAACTGCCCCTTAAAAGATGTTATCCTAGAGTCAAAAAAGTTTATCTGTCCTGACAGACCATTAGCACTTCGAGCCATTCGTGTAATTGGCTCATTAATGCCATAATTGGTATGGTGGAATGGGACTGAAAATATTTCTGATTGTCTATTCAATCTGGAAGGCACCCTAAGTTTAAAAAGAGACAATAACTCGGGACAATCTATAGTAGCATTTAAAACTTTATGCATAAAACATAAGTCGAGTAATGTTCTTCGTGACTCTAATGTGGGTAAGTTCAGGTTATCCCTGACCCACTGATAGTAATACTCCTGTCTCCTGTAACCACATCTAAAAGCCGCCACCCTTAAAAATTTATTTTGAGTTTTTTCAATCTGCTCAATGTAGCAGTTATATGACGGGGACCACACAATTGAGCCATACTCCAAGATGGGCCTAACAAGAGAGCAATAAAGTAATCTAAAAGTAAACAAAGACAAATCAGTTGTAGACCGTTGGATAAAACCCAGCATTTTCATTGCCCTACCAGTCACCTGATTGATGTGACTTTTAAAAGACAACCTGGAGTCAATAAATATTCCTAAGTCAGAAACCTCTGTTTTGACACCAATTGCTACATTATTTATTTTATAAAGAAAAGCAATAGGGTTTCTTTGCTTAGAAAAAGTAATTTTATGGCACTTATTGATATTAAGGGACATTCTATTCAAGTGGCACCAATCAAAGAACAAATTGAGGTCTTTTTGCAGGAGCACAGCATCAGAAAGGGATGTGATAAGCCTAAATAGCTTCACATCATCAGCAAACATTAGCACACGACAATTTTCAAGTTTCTAAACTAAATCAATCAAAAAGAGGCAAAACAAAACAGGGCCCGAGTGAGAGCCCTGTGGTACCCCAGATGGCACCAAAATTTCAGAGGAACATGTACCTCCAAGATTAACAATCTGGGTTCTACCTCTGATGAATCCCGAGATCCACTGAACAAGAGGTCCCACAATACCTAAAGCCCTAAGCTTCTGCAAGAGTACCCCCCATGGTTAACCCGATCAAAAGCTTTGGAAAAATCTGTATATATTGAGTCAACCTGAAGTCCCTTCTCCAAGCAGCAGTAGAGGTAGTTGACATACAGCACCAAATTAGCATCAGTAGATCTGCCTTTTATAAATCCAAATTGCTCAGGATTAAATAAAGATTTTAAACTCCAGGCAATCCTATGACTGACCAGGCAGTCAAGCAGCTTTGGCAACTCAGGTTACTCTATTATCTCAGGTTACTCTATTATCAAATATAAATACGAACATAGCAGCGATTATAAGGTTATTAGAATTTGGGGAAAAGGTAGACCACCAGCAATTCCAAAAAAAATTAGAGAAACTATATAAAGGGCCTTTACCGATAAGCACAAAGAAAAAAGAAGATCTTTTGAAATTATGCAAAAGTGGTGCTATTCCTTCGGAATTCCATGGGTAGTACCAGTCTCTTTCTACTGCAAAAAATATTGAAGAAGCCAGTATTGGAATTTCCGATGAAGAAACTAATTCTGATTCCGACAATGAGCCTCTTTCTCATTACCTTGTTCAGAAAAACTAATACAGTTTATGAAGAAAAATCTGATAAGTCTCAAAAAATGTGATTAGTTTGTCAGCGAAAACCCATTAAGTGCAATTATTATTTAAAAATGTTAATAAACAATTTGTTCTAAAAAATAATGTATTTTAATTAAACCTAAATTAACTCTAAGCAGATGTTACTACCCAAAAAATGCATTTAGTAAACATAAAAAATTAAATTGGATTTTACATAAAACTTGGAAAGTTTAAAATTGCTTTTTTTCACATTTTTAGTTTTAGGACTTACAGAGTTTTCCTTGTACACCCACGAGAAGTGCCCTCAAAAATTTTATTATTGCTATTTTTTGTCTTAATATAAGCATTACTTACCTACAAAACTAAATAAGAATCAAAACTAATTAAGGAAATAAGATTGCATAAAAACAGGCCAACAAAGGTATTGTGCAAAAAAAGAAACTAACTTGCATTAAAATCTAAAAAGGTCAGCAAACAGACTGTCTTAAGAATTAGTGAAGAAGAAACAATTCGTCGACAAAGAACAACTAGTTATTATTAGAATAACTTGGTATATAAATAAAAAAAAACTATTTACAGTTATAGGATAGAACAGTAGAAGTGTTTTGTGCTACTTACTAATTTCAGCATAGTTAACCAGAATGTCTCCTAATGCACAAATAAAAGGGAAATTTATAAATATGACATGGCTAGTATAAAATTAAATTGGCATAAACAATAAGAATGAATAATTCCTCCAAAAAAAGAAACTTTCTTTCTTATGCTTTACAAATAATAAGCAAAGCCAAAGCAGGCAAGGCTAAGGTTGACAGATAGATGACAGTTTACTTTTACAAAAAGTCGTTGCCCACGTAAATTTTATTCCTTTACATTTCCTTCTATTAAACATGCATTCCATACAAACAATACTTTGTAAATTTATCAGTCGTGTCATAGACTGCCGAATAAATCATAAATTACGAGTTAAATTGGGTTTACCTGCGTGTTATTGCTTGTAACGTCTTCGATCTTATCCGTTTCCATTTTGATCATTTTTTAGGTCCTAATACTTAAATTACTTGAATATGCTTTGCACAATGTTTCTATAAGTCCCAGCCACACAGAATTCTATCACTTCCACATAATTTTTTTGATAAAAATAGTAATAAACGAGTCGATTTCACCGAAAAAATCTTGTGCACACAAGTACACTTCACCGCCGAAGTGTACTCTGAAGAATGACAAATAAAAATTGACAAACAGGGTTGCCGGGCTGTCATTTATTAGCAATAGTCATGGGCGTCGCATTAGTATTGTACTAAAAATTGTGTAATACTGGCTTATGTGGAAACGTAGGCAACCCAGTATACGAATATCTGAATATCAGAGTTTTGCCTAATTTGTCCTCAGGTCATACCCGAATCTCAAAATTTTATTTTTGTTTTTAATGGAAATTTATTATGAATAATAAAAATAAGTATGGTGTTATATGAATATGTTTAAATAAGATCGGAAATGCCCTTTTTAATGACCCCAGAGAACTAGCAAATTATTGCAATTCATTAACGTAGGGTTAAATATGTCTAGAAAAATTAAGCCAACTCAAAATATGTTATTGGAGGATCCTGTTCCAGTAGTTGATTCATTATTTTTAAATCCAGTTAATGAAAACGAAGTAATCATACAAATAAATAGTCTTAAGAATGATAGTTCTCCGGGAATTGATAATTTTACATCTAGATTTATTAAGACGGCACATCAATCTTTAACTCGTCCCCTGGTTCATTATTAACCTAACTTTTGCCACAGGTAAAGTCCCTGAACAATTTAAAGTTTCAGTTGTTTCACCTATTTTTAAATCCGGAGACAAGGCAAATATCAGTAATTATCGTCCTATTAGCGTAATAAATAAATTTTCAAAAATCTTTAAAAGTGCCTCAAAGATAGCTTATTAACATATTTAAAGAAAAAAAAACATAATATCCAAACACCAATATGATTTTCTTTGTGGATCTAGTACCACAGACTCCCTTTGCCAGCTTACTAAACAAATTTCAAATTTACTCGACGATAATAAAAAGTGTATTGGGGTATTCTTAGATCTGGCAAAAGCCTTTAATACCGTGCCCCATGACCGGCTTCTTAATATATTGTCCAGGTCCGGCATGAGGGGCCGGTCTTCAATTTATTGAGAAACTATTTAAAAAGTAGATAACAATTTTTAAAAATAGAAAATATTTTGAGTGATCCCCTGAAAGTAAAGATTGGGATTCCTCAAAGAACCGTACTGGGCCCATTACTCTTCATTTTGTATATTAATTCACTAACAGATCTAGAAATTGTGAATGAATGTGTAATATCTTATACCGACGACATAATAGTAATTTTTTCAGATAATACTTGGGATAAATTAAGGAGAAGCACAACAATGGGCATTCGTAAAATAAAAAGATGGTTAGACTCATTTAAGCTCTCACTCAACATATATAAAGTACATTATATTGCATTTTCTTTAACTGAAGCAAACCACCCAACATTCCCTTTTTTACATGTAGGTTAGGATACTCAACATGAAGTTGTAATTGAAGGTCTCTTTTACTAAATATTCGGGTGTTACAGTGGATAAGCATTTAAAATGGAGCGAACATATTCTAAATCTAACTAAGAATATTCGAAAGCTATTACGAACATTTTATATCTTAAGGCACATTTTATGTAAAAAATTATTAATATCTGTATATAAATCTTTGGTGGAGTCACTTATCAGATGTGCTATTGTTGTATGAGGAGGTCTGTATCAAAACTTTTTAAATTTCTTAAACGTAGTGCAAAACTATATTTTAAAAGTTGTGTTTGAAAAAATAAGCTCTCCTCAACAAATCTCTCCATGTTATACTCCAGCGACATTTTTGATGTTCGATTATCTAAAATTAGAGGTATACTGCCTTATTAAAAAAAAATATTTATGTAATGCATTCTTAAAATACCAGAAATTGCGTAAACAAACACTTACTTAAAAAGTTAACACAAATTTGAACAAGAGATCTTTAAACTATCTTGCACCAAACATTTTTAAATTAATTCCAAGCAACATCAAGAGTGTTTATAGGTTCAAAACATTTAAAAAATTATGTAAAAACTTTATTTTCGAAAATAGAACAAAACTTAAAGAACTCTTCATCTAGGTTAGATTTTTGTGAAGGTGAATTAGGGTTGGGGGTAAGATGATGTGTATTCATTTGTATAATTTGTTATTGTGACTCTTTATTTTTGTAATGGTTAGGGTATACTTTGATAATTTTTTTTTTCGTAAAAACAGTTAGCACATGCAGATATTCGGTTGTCTAGGTGCATGATTTTGTATGTATGTGGATATATGAAGTAAAATAAATAAATATTTAAATTAAGCTATTCAATGCATATATGACCCTGTACTATAATTTCGGAAATCTGTAGAAAAGGAAAAGTAAGGGGTAAACTCTTCATACTCAATTTAATATATACAGTATGTCCACACTAAATTGTTTCCACCCCTATAAAAATTTTGTTTTTTGACCGATTTTCAAAATTCAAACGTACAGGAAAACTTAATAACCACTCTTAATCGCTTTAACAACAAATTAAACGATCTTAAGCGTTATTTAATCAAAATCTTCTCGTGTTTGAGGTCTATTGACGTATACTTTATTTTGCAAGGTACTTCCCCAGAAAAAAAAATTAAGCGATGTCAGATCCGAAGGCTGCGGCGACCAATATATGGACCAAAGGACTGTTTTTTCCTATCCAGGTATTGGAGAAATTTTTATTGAGCCAATTTTTAACAATCCTTGCATTATGAATTGCTGGTATAATGCCCCATCCAATTATTAATGCAAGTTTTGAAAGTATTTTAATGGAAATTTGTTAATAGCATTTGAAAAATCAGTTTGTGAAAAGTTAAAAAAACCAGCCGCGTTTAGGTTTCCATAAAAAAAACAGCCCGAACATTTTATCCTTTAATATACCATAAAAGACTTATGTTAAAAGAAGAATGCCTTTTACATGATTCTCACTCTACATCTTCATATTTTGTGATGAAACCACGCCGTTGGTAGCAAATATGGCTTCATCCGTGTACAAGATATTTTTGAAAAAGACACCGTCATCTTCAAATTACATCCCTTATAACCACAGGCAATAATCTAATCTGGCATTTCAATCTCCTTCTTTCAGAATATGTTTTTAAACTTTGGACATCCTGCATTTAAATCAGCCAGCATCTCTTAGGTTTGATCTTGGGTTATCTCTAAAGAAGTTAAAATTTTTTTCATCCTTTGTTAGTCGACGACGTTGACGTGACGTGGGGGGGAGGGGGGTAACCTGCAGTCGTAATGCTGCCATCCACTCGGAAACTACGATTTTCGCCTCCTACCAATCGTATGATTTCAACTTTTTTATTTAAAATTTTTCCAGGCATTATTGTAACAAAATTTCTGTTATTCTAAAAGACTATCTTTTAAATTTTACGACAACATATATAAACACCACCATCTCAAAGCATGTACTGAAAAGTGAACACTACTAAGGCGAAAGGATAATACAGAATAACCAAGTCATAAACAGTAAAAATGCACCACTGACCGTGCGATTATCGCTGAAGACAAAAAGTATATCCCATTTAATCTTAGTAATGGACAATTAGCACTTGACATCGAAAGAAACGAAAACATTTTTTAAAGAGAATTTGTTTTGAAAAGCCATTCATGGAAGTCATTTTGCTGATATTCCAGCTTGAATATGTTTGACAATTGAATGACATATATGCGTCAAACAATTGGCTGAGTTAAGTCGACTTATTCACTGAATTCGAGCGATATCTACTAGCCATTCAAGATAAAGTAATGCCAACAGAAAACTATAAAAATATGCTATTAATCTAGCAAATATTGAAAATTAATGTCGAGGATGTGGAAAAATTAGAACATATTCTAAATGGGTGCCAAAATATGGCTCCAAACGAATAGACTGAACGCCACAATGACGTCGGAAAAATAATCCTCCAAAAACCGGCAAACAAACATGGTCTCCTACAAAAAAAAGTTACCCTATTACAATACAAGCCTAAATCAGGATTAGATTCAAAAACACAAAAGATATTATGGAATAGAGCGATCATTAACTGGAATAATAGCAAGGTTTTTTGCCATGATTCCATTAAGCCATAACATCTACAGCCGGGAGCCTACACACTGGACAAAACTACTACAAAAGCCATGTATATTTTATGTATACTTTATATCTAAATTATTGAATGCAAAGAATTCAATATCAATGTCTTTTTATTTGAAAATAAAAAGACAATAACCAACATTAGGAAGAAAATGAAATTGAATGAAATGATGAAGAAAGTTGTATGAAATGATGTTCACAAACTCGATTAGCTACTTGCTAAAAGAGGATTTGTTAATTTTGCAATGAAGTGAATTCTAAATAATAGTGATCCAGTTTGGTCGCCTTTTAAAAGAACATTATTCTTAATTGGCGTGCGTACGAACTAGGCTTAATATTGATTTTGTTCGAAAACTTAACATCCGCGAACATTATTTAAAGTCAAGGAATACAAACGTCATTTACGTCAAAATCATTGACGTTCTGTTTTCAAACATTTTTGCCACCAAAACAAAACTTCTAATTTACAAAATAAACAAAAATAATAAAAGGAACTTTTTGGTTTTGGTCTTGTGCAATATATTTAGCTAAATTTATTATTTTATCTTATCAAAACTGTGATGTTAAATTATGTTGCTTAACTAAGATAAATGTACAATTTTAAATTAGTATTTTTCTTTCATTAATAATTATTACATAATCATGAATAAAAATTATTTTTCTTCTATAAAAGTTACATGTAAAGTATGTGATATGATTAGTCAAAGAACCATGTCGACAGCGGGAAATTCTTTAGAAAACTTTGTAAAAAATGGTACAAAATGTATTGGAGTTGCTGCAAATTATAAGTAAGAACAAATATCTATAAACTGCACCCAACTATAACGGATTTAATCCATTTTTAGGTCATTACTTAAAGTTTTAAACAAACCTCACCCTAAAATTCCAGATTTCTTCATAAAACCGCTAAGTTCATATATTACTGAGGGTGAAAAAATAATAGTAAGTATAACCCACAAAATCATCTGTATATTTAAAATTGAAATTTAATTTAATTATATCTGAATAAAATTTTAGTTACCAAAAGATTTTATAGTAAACGAAGAAATAGAACTGGGTATAGTTATTGGCCAAAGATGTAAAAATGTAACAGAAAGTAAGGCAATGGAATATGTAGGCGGATATTGCATAGCATTGGATATGACAGCAATAAGTACTTTGGTAAGATTTTCATAAGTCTATTTTATATATAAATAATTTTATTTATTTATTTATGTCAAAAAGTACAAAGTCTAATGCAAGTCAAAATACAGAAAAAAAAGTATTACAATTAAAATTATAATAATAAAATCCATGCAGTAACTATATAATATAATAATGTAATCCACAATTAAAAGAAAAATACATCAAGGTTTAAGTATTAAGAAATACTAACAAATACAAAGCAGCTTTAACAAAAATACAATATAAACATGAAAAACATAATACTCCTAAAAAGCCACAGTGGAGTAAAGAAATTCCTCAAATGAGTAAAAAGGGTTGTTACTTAAGATATCTTTAATTTATTTTTGAATATACAAAGTGACAACCCTTACAGAGGCTGCCAGAGCCTTCCTTAAAAAATTTCAGTTCGTAGTGTGAAACCACAGTTCTTGATCTGGAGAGCCGATGGAAAGGTGGTATTAAGGAGTTATTATTTCTGGTAAAGTGCCGGTGGGTATGAGCATATGTTGCATAATCAGTCACATTTTCCTGAACATATAATAGGCACACTATAATAAATCGTCAGGGTAGAGTGAGAATTTTCCTGAAATGGGATTTATAACACTCTCTATAGACCAAACAAGCAATCATAGGAAATCTATTTTTTATCCAGAAATTATATAGAGAACATCTTATAATCCCATGGGGCATTGAGAATAAAGTGAGAATTTTCTCATTGAAGTTTTTTTTCTGGTATCTATATTGGCAACACAGTACTGAGATATTAGATAATTATTGCAGGCTATTTTAACATTATTTTTGTTAACTGTGGTTTTTCTAATCAATTTTGAACTACTGCAGCCTATTGCTAAAGTTTAAGAAGATATTAATGAGTTTTGTAACAGTACCCTAATGCATTGTGCAGTTAGTACTGTTGTGATAATATTTATAATCACTGTAAACTTCGGTCCACCTAAAGTAGAAATGTTGGGAAAGAACCAGAAAATATTTTGGCTATTTTCTAATAGGTCCATTCACACAAGCAGGGTAAGATACACACCAAAAATCTTAAATAGAAAGAGGGTTAAGTGAAGGGCATACCCAGTACCCTCAAAAAATTTATTTTTGGGCTGGTATATTAGGAAACGATGTTATCAGGCACCGGCTCAATAATTATACCAGAAAATTTAATGGCAACCTTTATGTTGAAATGCCACAGAGGTCTATTGAACCACTAATAGTGTGGGTATTAGAAAATCAGAAGGACATTTATGGAAAATGATCTTCAGAAGAACACTTACTACAATTCCAATAGGAGGGAGCATCTCCACATTATGTAGTTCTGATAGGGAATGGTTGGATGATCATTATCCTAACCAGTGGATTGGAAGATGTTTTGCTGAATTTTCTTTGCTGAAACCTCTATGCAAGGTTGTAATCTACAAAATTTTAAATAAAAAGAAAAGATGCCATTTTAAAAGTATTTGACTTAAGTATAACTAATATAATTCCTGTTAATATAATAGGTTGCATCTTGCAAAAATAGTTGAAATATCAAAGTTATACATATTATTACAATATATAGCTATTTGAAACTAAACTGATACACGATACATTGGAAATTAAAATGCCTTCAATATGTGCTAAGTATATTTTTTTACTGTGTGAGACTTTTCTGATGAGAACTATGCTTTTTATATAACAAAAGCTCAGTCTCATCATTTCCTATATTACAGATACACGTCCGTAAAGTGGGCTACTTCACTTCCATAAAAAAACCACTGGCTTGCATTTTGCTGCATGATTTTTAGATTTTCACCTGTTGTTGAGATTGTCAAGATCTGCTTATAAATCGTTGTTGCTGCTGAACTCTGACAATTTCTCCTGTACATCCGTAGTACAATAGACCTTTTGAAGTTTTGGTGCATCTATAGTGACATCGTTTCATTCACTTTTCTTGAGAATGTTCCACATATATTCACTTGTGGCAGACGGTTAATCAGATAAGATCTTATCCATTTGATGTATATTCCAGATATTTCCATGTCGGATAGCTCCTTTATTAAGATGGGGTGGAGAACACTATATAATTTATTTTAAAATGAATGGTATAGAATACATTTTTAATTTAAATGGACGATTGCATATATCTCCTATATCCTAAACTGAAATGTGTTAGTCCTGGAAAATTTGTTAACTCCCTTTCAATCTGGTAGACTTTTTTTAAATATTTGCTAAAATTTTGCTCGAAAGTGAGACCTAGCACCATACATAAAGAAAATCATAAGGCATAACATCAATAAAACTGGGAAAAAATAAAACTGAATTACAATAATATTATATTGGGATAGGAAAAATATTTAATAACACTTATATTATATACTTATGTGGTGACTTTAACTGGAATAAATTCAGTTAAAACTAAATAAAACTATTATGACAGTTTAAAAAAAGTGGCTTTCCATTCGAAAAAAAAAAGTTGGGGTTAATTTGGACCCCCCCTGTAGGTGAAAAAATACAAAAACTATCTTGAAATGTGAAAAAAAAAACAAAAATCGACGAGTCTCTTCGGACGGAATTTTGCGAGATAAAATTTGATTAGTTTTAACTGAATTTATTCCAGTTAAAGTCACACTGTATGTCCAAGTTCCAATCATACGCTGAAGTTAAGGTCTATATTGGTGTAGAACAAATACTCTATCTATATGATCTAATTATTTATAAATATTATCTACCTTTTTTTAGACTCCTGCCAGACAAACTGGTGGTAGCTGGACTTTATCTAAGGCTTTTGATACTGCTTGTCCAGTTAGTAAATTCATCCCGAAAACTGACATAGCTGACCCACACAATGTGCAACTTTGGTGTAAAGTTAATGGTAAAGAAATTCAAAATGGTACGATATAGAAATTATAATAAAATCCATTTACTAATATACAGATATACAATTTTACAACAATTTTTGCGTCTGGATAAAAGAAAATTGTTATGTGTCTTATTTAAACCAAATCTTTTACATTCAAAAATTACTTAAAAATGAATCAGTGAAGCAGCATAATTGTGAATGTTTTAAAAATATCCAAAATACCCAAAAAAAAAATAATTTGTAAAGAAGATCCAGTGCATAAATATAAGTTGCCATTGTAAAACTGTAGAAATATTAATAATATCTGCTCGAAATAAACTCAAAAACTTTAAATTTTTAGGAAATACTTCTGATTTACTTTTTAATATTCCATACTTGGTATCATACATTTCCCAATACATTACATTGGAACCAAATGATGTCATCATAACTGGATCACCACCGGGAATGGGTCCTGTAAAAAAGGGTGATGTCATAGAAGGAGGTATTGTAGGGGGTGTACATATAAAATTTGAAGTAGATGAAGCTGCTTAAAAATACAAAAATAGATATGTTAATGTGGGATATTGTTGTTTTAATTTCAATTGACTATATTTCCTGGCTTACTATAAGAAAAGAAACTCTTGATTGACGTTTATTTAAAATGAAAATGGAGAAATTATTCTTAGTTATTATTATATTAATCAAGAGAAAAAAATATTGATTTCTACGGAAAATTCTATGCAGCTTTAGATTTGTCAATGTAAAAAAAAAATTTTCTAAAAATATTGAATTTGAAGAAAATCAGTGTTTAAACAAAAATTATAACTACTGGCCAATTTTCTCGTGGGGTAAATTCGGAAAAAACATACCTACCTAGTTTATATGTTTTTGTATTGGTAATCGGATTTAAGACTACATTCGAATTACGAATCCCTCTGATATTGTTGCTTGGAGTGTAGCAAGTAAAACAATCACAAAATCTTTGATTGTTACCCAAAATTATATATTAAAACTAATAAAATAAAAGTCATTAATTAAATACAAGAGCAAACTGCACCAAATCAGCAGATTTAAAAATCCAAGACTAGAAAATAATGAGAAAAGTCAAAATTTACAATTACAATATGTCGGCAAATGAAATGAAAGATAAATTAAATCTGACTGAATGATTAGAACTATAATCTTTCCTGGTTTTTTTTTGCTAATTGTTCTGATGTATAAATTATAATAATTAGACATTTGGATAAAGTTAAAAATTACTAAAATACAAATTGCTAAATACATTATGTAGTAAGTTTATTCATTAAACTTCAATTCAATTCAATAAACAATAAAATTGTTATTTACTCTAACAGTATGTTTTGCAATTAATATGTAAAACAATATCATTATTTGCACTTTACAGTTACCTTTTGATATAAGTGACGAGATTAGACAATTAGTTGATCAATTTAAGCGGTGAAATGCTTGTCATATTATTAGTGTAAAATTGATTCCAGAATAGTTTGAAGTAAGAAAAAGATGAGTTCCTTGGAAAATTTCGTACAATATGGCAGAAAAGTTATTGGGGCAGGTGCAAACTACCAGTAAGAATAAATCATTATTTGACTATATATTAATTTGAAGTATAATATTGGTATTGCATAAAATGAATAACTATTTTGTTTGTCAAGTTTGGTATCTCTCAAGTACAGTAATAGAGACGTTTAAGCAATGCCACAATCTTGTGTTGGATTTAATATTTTTAAATTAAAACTAATTAAATGGAGATAATATCTTTACTTATTAAATTTGTTTTTTTAAATACAAATTTAATTAAACTGTATTTAATGTTATTTATTTTTTTAAACAAAAGCAAAACAGATTCAAGGTTAAATGCAGATTTACTATTTTGTAATTTCTTCGGGAAAAGGAGTACTATATATCCAAATAAAGCATGAATAAATTCTATTTTTTAGTTCCTTCGTGAAGTATACGGGAAGATCTCTCCCTACAGAACCAGAAATATTTTTAAAGGCTCCAAGTGCCTATATTACGGAGGGTAATAAAATTGTGGTACGGAATTTATGGACGTTTATGAATTTACCCTGATTACTTTTGTCTATACTTAGATTCCCAAAGGATTTACCAATGTAAATGAAGAAATCGAACTCGGAGTTATTATCGGAAAAAAATGTAAACATGTATCTGAAGCAGAAGCCATGAATTACGTTGGCGGATATTGTACCGTATTGGATATGGCAGCAATATGTCAAATCGTAAGTCATCAACCGATCTTCAAAAAAAAATCCAAAAAATCATTGATTTTCTCAGAAACCGAATAAGAGTTGGGCAATTGCCAAAGCGTTCGATACTGCATGTCCGGTCAGCAAATTTATTCCTAAAGAAAAAATTCCGGATCCAAATAATGTTGACTTATGGTTAAACGTAAATGGGGAGCAATGGCAAAAAGGTAAAGATTTATTTTAATATACAGGGGTGTTAATTAAGTACGTACAATAAATTTGTTAGGCGATTATTTGAGTAATTATAAGATAAAAAGTTCAAATAAACATGTGTCCGCAACGGTTCGTTTACGAGATACAGGATGTTAAACTGAAATAAAAAAATGGATGTTCGTGAATTTCTTAAATATCCTTTATTCACTTTTGTGGTAAGTTCTCTGTATAATTTATACTAGTAAGGTGTGGGCAGGTGTCCTAGTTTAATTAAATTTAGTAAGTTCAGTGGCGTCCCGAGCGATACTTAAATTACTATTTTTGAGTAGAGAATTGCACGTCACTGACTTTTACGGATTTTTATTTTTTTTAGATAAACCAATTAATCTACAGCTTTTCTCGTCTTAAATTCTTTTCGTAAATTGCTTAGTTTTCGAGAAAAAAATTAAATGCACTTAATTGCATATCTTTAGACCACACAAGAAACATGGGAAAAAGTTTCTTTTGGAAATTTTTATCTTTTAAACGAAGCAGACACATGTTTATTTGAACTTTTTGTCTTAGAGTTACTCAAAGAATCGCCTGTCAAATTTATTGTACATACCTAATTAACACCCTGTATATATTGATTTGACGGGTTGTTATTGTAAAAATATTTCAAATATTTCCCATAACAGCTCCAAGTACGACTCTGAAGCAGCGAAAAGTGCCAATAAATGTATGCAAATTATTTTAAAATCGATTTTGCAAGAGAGGTACTACGTTTTTGTAATACTGGGCTTCCCAATTATGTAGAATACATGTGAAAAGTAAGAAACTTCAATTATGTTCAATACAAATCCATCTAGATCAAGGTAGTTTAGACGATCGTAATAAAGTGGCATTTCTCGTTTAAAGGAATTTCAATTGTTTGAGAAAAATGTCAGAATAGAACTGTAAAAAAATCATCTCGTTTATTTGGATTATAAATATTTAAGGAATATACAATTTTAGGACAATGGACTTTTTAGACTTGGAGCAATGAAGTGCGGTAGAATCCGAAAAATCTTCTTGTTTATCATAACCCCAAGTTTCAGTACCCCGAGTTCATAACCCCGAGTTCCAAGTATCTATTAAACGACATTCGTATTAAAATTATATTCGTCATTTAAAAAAAAACAATTTTAAGATGATTTTAGTGGTCACAACTAAAAAAATTAAAAAAAGTCAAAAATGATCTCTTTACCGCATTTTAACTCCTTTAAAGTTCTGAGAAAAACTATATTTCAAAATTTAGATTTCTTCCGATATCTCTAGGACTTCAAAAAAATTACCCTAGTTTAGCCTAATTTAATCTTCGTATTTTACAGTGCGCAAGATCCCAATGGTGATTTGATTGATAAATGAAATTTTTTACAGCCTGTATCTGAAAATTAAACAAAAAATTTATAACCATTATTTTCCAGACAACACAAAAAATTTGGTATTTAACGTACCTCAACTTATATCGTACATCTCAAAATATTTTACTTTGGAAGTGGGTGATCTAATTTTAATTGGTACACCAGCTGGAGTTGGAGCAGTAAAGAAAGATGACGTAATTGAAGCTGGTTTAAAGGGAATTGTTACAATTAAGTTTGAAGTTGATGAAGAGTAATTTAAAAGAGATTATATCGACATAAATGGTGATTTTGATACTTACAAATAAAAACTAGTTTATAAATTCATTTTAATCACTGTAAATTATTTAATAAAAAGCGAAAAAAATGGTTTTTATTTGAATTAATTATGTCCCATAAAAATCCTGTATCTATATTTAACAGTAAAATTTAAAATTATAACTGCGGCTGTTTAATCTAATATTAATTATTTGATATATATTCTTTACACACTAAAAAACTTAAAGTTTTTGATCTCAGTTCTTGTTTACAAAATAATTATCGTATTGTCGTAATGATGTGATTTTAAGGTTTTTGTAGATCCAGGTTTGGTCTCATTATCATGTATCGTAATATAAGTTTTATGTCTTCAACGTCCAATTATTTGTTAATTAATTAAGCTTTTATCATTATTTTAGATGCTATTTTTAGTAGTTTTAACGTTGTTTGAGGCACTATATCTATAAGATGTATTAACGGAACTCCTTAATTTGTGTAAGTAGTTTTAATACCTTTTGTAATTTAACAATTTGAATCTATATCTTATAAGTTTCCTTGGTTCTTTTATAGTATCCCTGATGATGGACATGTTATATGTCCGAAACATGTCGGATTAATAATTTTTAAATAAATTTAGTGGAGGATGACCGAAGTATTTTTAGTTACCCTTTAACATTTTATGTTGAGAATCCTTATAAAAAAAATTCAAGGACCCTAACTGATGTTTTCTGACTAATTTAGTGATAACCACTGTTGCATGATCTGACCATGAAACAAAACAAGGTAGGCTATTAAGCGATTAAATTAGTAATTCTCCTGATTCGCTTAACTCAAAAAGGATATACCTTCAAATACTGGCTTATTTAAATTAACTAAGTGTACACCATACTAACGTAAATCAAATACAAGAAGGCAGGCAGCTTTTTGGGAAGAAATATTTTTTGAGATATCTGTGGAAGTGCCATATGTATCTAATTCCCATTCGGCTTTTTTGTGCTGCAACACTCCACATAAATACATGTTTTGTTCCCTCTGGACTAAATCGATAAAGCTGTTATAAGTAAAATATTTCTTTATTTAAATGATGTGCAGACATCGAGTGAAGTTAGTTTGGTATCTGGTATGATTCTACACCCATCTCACTTTTCAAAACTCAAAATTTGATTGCATAGCAATGCAAAGAGGATATATAAATTTAAAAAAACTATAACCTTACTTAAAACAGGAAGATTTAACTTGAATTCCAAGACAACAAAAAAGCTGTCTGAGGTTTATTCATGGTATACGAACATATTAAGCACTTTCACATACGCTTAAATTATTTTAAAAAATCGAGGTTTAAGAGTAGTTCTAAATAGTTTCTACTCTCAACTTCATCAAATATAAATTCTATGTAAGCATTTACTTACACAAAAAAAATTAAATGGTATATGTTATTTTGTGTAATATGGATGTGGGTAAAATTTTAAGCTAAAGACATTTTGATATTTAATTTTTAGTTAGATAAAAATTAGGATTTGTTAGTATTATATGAGTTATAGCGCTAGAGTGGAAGAACAGATATTTTTTCAAGCGCTATCAAGAGGAAATAAACTGAACCTCGGTCGTGATTCATATTTATCATTATGGTATATTAAGTTACTATTTTTTGTAAATTGGTAGTTTCATAATAAAAGACCCTTATTATTAATATAAAATTAATTAAACAATGATCCGATGAAAATGGACTTACATTATATACAAGGTGGATCAATCAAAACGACACAAGGCTGATATTTCATATACCGCTTCTTAAAAGAAATCGTCGATTTTATTTCGAGGAGCAAAGATTTTGTGCATTTCATCAACTTTGCGATTTTAACCCCCTCGCGAAGATGAGCTCTCTAACCCCAAAATCTTAAACGGGATTACGCGTCAATTATGTTATAGGTTTTTTTTTTAAATTGAAACCTCTTTTTAAAGATGTCTTCTTTAACTTTTTTTGCAGCCATTTTTGACAAAATAAGAAAAAAGAATAATTAAAAAACTATTTCTCTTTATTTAACAATTTATTGGTTCTTAAAATAATGTTATAACCCGCTAATTTTTTTTGTTAGTCCATTTTTATCGTAGAAGTCTTTTTTCTGGTTTTTTTCCGCACTTCTGACGGAATTTAAAAATAAATTCGACACGAAAATGAGTAAAACTTCATATTGGTATACTTCAATTTAATGGTCATGAAATTGTCTTTTCAGAAACAAAATAAGGATATATTTTTTACATTTATCATCGAAGATAAGGAAAAAAAAGACAAAAAAAGGGAAATTTTGTTTATAATTCATTGTTTATGACAATAAATGCTCAACGTTTTGGCCTCATGCATCCATACAAAAATAAAGATTTTGTTCATTTCTGGTATAATGGACGGCATTCATCAATGATACGCTGGCATACAATTCATTTATTGACTCTGGCCGAGTTTTATTTTTGATTTTCGCTCATAAAAAAAAATCTAAAGGAGTCAACTCTTGTGATCTTTGCCACTTTATTGGTCCTCTTCTATGTATTCTCTAACAGCAAATGTATTCAAGATTTAATGAGGAGGTCCATCATCTTGTTAACATCTGCAGAAATTGAATTATTATTATTTTATAACGTTTTTGTCAATGCAGGTTTCAAATTGTCAGCCAGTATCGACTATTGTGACAGTTAACAGATTAGAAAAAACGAATACTCTTCGTTACGTTAAATATTAAATTTGGATTATTTATTATTGGTTTGGTCATAAACTCGCAAAATTCTAAACGTCTGTCAAAATCATCTTCGTTCAATTTTTGTACAAAATGAAGTTTGTAGGAGTAAAATTTATGTATCTTTACAATTCTAAACAAAGGTAAGAACACAAAGTCACGGTCTCATCAAAAAATGGATGATACGTTTCTATTATCTTTACAATTCTGCATAAAATATTCGTATGAGGTATGTAACAAACTAAAAATAATTTCCTAGTGCTTCATGTAGGGTCCATATTACCTTTGCCCAAAACAGCAATGTCCATAGGTTCGTTTCCATCGATTATCGACTATCCATCGATTTGGAGCAATTGGTTTTCGGTTTGCAACTGATCCTGTCTCCCAAAAACATTGCCACCAACTCAATTATCTATTTTCGCTAAAAATGTTCATTCTCCGGATCCATTTGATTAAATATCTGAGGTGCAACTTTAGCACATCTACCATTTTCGTATTACAGTTCAATCAGCGATACTCTTTCTGCACTTGATTAAACCATTTTAGGATAAAGTATACAATTTAGTCACAAAGATTTCGATGAGAGGTAATAAATTGAAGTAAAGAAAGAAGAAAAAAAATTCAAAAGTTGTAAACACAAAAGGCATTTCACAAAAGAAAGAAAACTAGTACGTTTAATTACTTTTTTCTTCAAATAATAAAGTTAAATTTAAACATTTACAGTTTAAAGCGATAAATCCAGAAAACATAATTTTTTTGTTATTTGCATTCAAGGGATGAAGTTCACCCCTGCGTGAGATTTACGAAAGTGAAAATAAAGCACAAAAGACTTTTCCAATATATAAATTAACAGGTTTTGTTATTTTTTCAAGAAGCAATAAAAAGATGCATTGAAAGGAGAATTTAATTACCCATCTGTATATAATGTAGCAATATAAACAAAACCAATAACATTACTATTCAGAGATCCGTAGATAGCCCAATAGATAGCCTATTATTATTGTCTTACAAATTTAGTAAACAAATAAAAGAACTGTAAATAAAACAAATTTAATACACAGTTATATAGATACAAAAGTTTTCTATAGATTACATCTTGTAAATGAGTAATATTTTATTCCTATTAACTTCTTGTATGGTTTCAATATTGTGGTAATCTGCTTTTAAACTTTTTATTTTTAACCATTCTGCATGTATATACAGGGTGTTACAAAACACTCGGCCGCTACTTCAGGGGCGTAACGTGTATACACGTTATTTTAAGATAAAAGTTTAAATAATTTTTTTTCCTGCCTCCTGAGGAAGAGACGCTGGACTAGATGGCGCTACTAAAGTGATTTTTTGCTCATAATTCTTGAACTAACCATCACAAAATCATGAAATCTAGCAAACGGCAAAATTTTCGAGCAAACAGCGTTTGAAGAAAATTTGCAATGCATATGAAATTCTATAGTTCATTAGAAAAAATTAAGTTAAGCCATAGAAACTTTCAAAATTCATATCCTGTCATCAAAAGGCATTTAGCTTAAATTGAAAAGCTACTTAAATAAAAATTTTAATTTATATATTAACTTATTTTATAAATGTTTAATTTATTGGGTTTCAACATCAACTTGAACGCCTGCATCAATATCTCGATTGAATAATGGCATGAGGATTTTCAATTTGCCTTTAATGCACATTGTGGAGGGTAAATATTGAGTAAATCCCGATTCATCGATGAACAGTATAAATTATGAAAGTTTCTACCCACTTCTGCAATAAGTAGCTAATTGCAATATGCTATTTTGGAGCGTAATCCGCAGGAACCAGCCTTAAACTCTTTGGTAATTATTGAGATAGAACTGATTACCTTAAAACTTTTCGCTACATTTTTAAGTGATGTGTTTTTCCGCCAAAGCAATTTGTCTAATACTAATATCAGGTTCTTCTTCAATACGCTGAACCACACTCTCTTCTCAATCATCATCATCTTCTAAATCATCATCAAGAAATATAAAATCTGAAAATTTTCAATTTTTGTGGTGTTCTTTCTTTTGCCCATGATATTGCTGTGAAAACAAATAGCTATCACAAAAGTAAGTATATCATTGGAAAGCATATTAAATGCAGTAGTTTTTGCTGAAAAAAAACATGTCCCTATTTACCAAATTTTAGAAAAACGACAACGAAGAAGATACCACTAATTTTGCACATTTCCCAAATGTTAGATATAACTTCTGATAACACCCGGTATAAAAAATTACTTAAAAACTTAAATATACCCATCTTATAGCAAATTTAATTGGTGGTAAGAATAACGGAGATATTCTTGTGTATATAAAAAAAAAACAAAGAAATTTGATAAAATCAAAAAATGTTAAATACCAGAAAAAATGTTATACGACTTTTTTGTTGCAAATGACTTGTTTAATCACCTCTTAGGGCGGAGACAGACACAGCGGCCGAGTCGGCGTGCCGACTATTCAAAATACATACAGCGGCACTGTATGAACCAGGATGCTGTCCAGTCATAATATGATTCAAATTTACGTGAGTTGTTGATTATTGAAAAATGGAAGATTTTATCATTTTCATCTCATTGTTTTATTTAATCTTGAAAAGAGAGAAAAAAGGAGAAGAAGGACAATGCGGGTACATCCGATTGTTAGCGAAAGAAAAGGCATTATTACATTTTATTTTTCGATAAAGGGCAAGATAAAGACACATTTTTCAATTATGTAAGAATGTCAATGACTTCCTTTGATGAGTTGTCGAATACTATTAAGCCAAATGTAACTAAAACAAACACCTGCATAAGAACATGTATTCCCGCAGAAGAAAAACTGCTTACTACTCTCAGGTAAGTAATTATTAGATGTAGATGTACTAATAGTAATTTTATTTAGAAACTTTTCTACAAATAGTAAATCTTGATTATATTAGAAAACGCTAAACTGGGATTCCTCTTCTAGGCTGAAATTACTTAGGTACGATTGGACAGAGCCAGCTGGAGAAGGAGTTGGTACAGGAACTCTAGATTGTTCTTGGTAGTCAGCTTGGAACTGATTGTTACTGAAAGAGTTTTTTTGAACTGCATATGAATAAGTAAGTTGTTCCTGTGTGTGTTGTGAACTACGACTGAGAACAGAGTGTTGTTGAGCTTGTTGCGATAAATAGACTGGTTGTTGTTGCTGCGAAGCGTACGATTCATATTTGCTTATCACTTGCATAAGCTCTATCCTACACTTTGTATTCAACATCTTTGGCAGAGATGCGAAACTAGGTACCAAAGAAAGCAAAAAGTGGCTGTTATCATCATAATTTTGTGGGGATTCCATTTTGACCCTCTTTTCATAGCTCTCCAATGAACTAAAAATTTTATCTTCAAGGGCGGATTGTGATCTTTTTTTACCTACACTCGGTCGTCCTGAAACACATTTTGCAGTTGCTGTGATCGAAGAAGGCGAAGAAGTAGGTCAAGATTCTTCACTTTCTGCATTACTTGCTTGGGTGTTTAGGTCTTTTAATGTATATGTAGTTTTTCTTGGTGTTAGGAACAATAGTTGTTGTGAATAGACATATGGCGCTTTTTTTCGGGCTCGGTCTCCGGATATTCCTTTTTGGCTTTGGCAAACCGATCACGTATATTCCATTTTTTATGTAGTAACTCTCCTGCAGATAAAAAAAACATACTAAAAATACATTTACTACATACATGTCTCTACTTTTTCCGGCATTTTCAATGAATAGATATTCTTATTTCAGGTATTCATAATTCTTGTTTCAGGTATCTAGCAACTGGATGTTCCTTAAAAGAACTGCATTATAATTTCCGAGTTGGAAGGTCTACTGCCAGCGCCATTGTCAAAGAGATTTGTGAAGCAATTTGGGCCTGTTTAGTTGAAAAAACCATATCAAAATTATCTACAGAAAAATGGTTGGAGATTTCAAGAGGATTTGAAAAAAATGCGAAATTCCCGAACTGCATCGGTGTCATAGATGGTAAACATATAAGGCTAAACCAACCACCAAATAGTGGTTCAATGTACTATAATTACAAAAAATATTTTTCCACTGTTTTGTTTGCAATGTGCGATGCTAATTACTGCTTCACTTACATAGATGTCGGATCGTACGGAAAATTCAGTGATTCAGGAATATTCAAAAATTCCACACTTTTTGATAGATTATGTGAAAACTCTTTGGCAATTCCTTCGCCACGCTGTCTTTTAGACTTCAATGAAACGTTTCCCTATGTGATAGTGGGCGATGAGGCATTTCCTTTATTGGAAAATTTACTTCAACCTTTGGGAGGAAAGCAACTTACTGATAATAAAAAAGTATTCAATATGAAACTATCCAAGGCTAGAAGATACTGAGTGTACATTTGGAATATTGGCCAACAAACGGAGAATATTTCACCGGGCTTTTGATGTTGATATTGACTTAGACGAAACAATAATTAAGGCTTGTTGTATTTTGCATAACTTTGTAAGAACACGGGATGGAACACGTGGCCAGTTTAATGTATATGAAATCGATATTATACCTGCGGGTAACTTATTGCATTTTGTACAGCCAGATTCAAACCATAGAGGAAACTTTAGAGCAGTATCTTCTAGAGATAATAATTTTGTCGTTATTTTACAGAAAAGATATTGAAAATGTATATTTACCTTAAATGTACACTTGAATAAAATAATAAACAAAATCTTACCAATTTCTTTCTTTTCTTCTACAGTTGCATGTTCACCAGCAAAAATATTTGTAATGTCTTCCCAGTTTTCTTTCCGTTTAATTCTATCACTATATTCAGATGTAGTCATGTCCTATAATGCGGGACGCGTTTCAATTTCCGAAATCAATTTGTCCACGTCAAATTTATCCACCTCCATATTTAAAAAAGCAGCAATTCCAGAAAAGAACAGAACGCCAAACAACTGTGTCTGTCTGTTCAGCTTTAAAACAAAGTAATAATAAGCCGACTCTCTAAGCAAACACCGCCTCGGCACAACAATTTAACGAAGCGCCGAGTCGACTTCAATTGACGTGTCGACATAAACCGTAGTGTGTGTCTTAAGAGTATTAAAAGCATTGATGAATATTGTCGATTCGGTGAAAACCGCTGTCTTGTCTTCGCCCTTAAAGTTTGGCGGTTTTTACAGTAGACACCTTGTATTATATTGCTATGTTCCCATATAGATTGAAATTTGGCTGTTTTTATGTTGTATTAGCTATTGTTTTATGCATATATATTATGTAAGCTTTGTAAATGAGGATTTTATAGGATTAAGGTGAAACTAAAACACAGATTACTCCACAATAGGATATGACTTTATTTGGATGAAATGCTAACCAAATTATCACAACACCTGCATACCTTGTATGTAATATATTAGACACCAGTACTACACTATTTTATGAAATAGATAAAATTCTTATCTTTTTTAGCGGAAAAATTTAAACTACAAGTTTTAAACCAAAATAGAAGTAATTCAAGGGTTGCACGCATGTTCTCCACAAACTTATTAATTCAGTCTTACTCTGGTTCAATTTGAAACATACAAAAAGGAACAAAAACGCTAATTAAAATAATTTTTAAACATATTAAGAAGTATAATAAAATCCCAACATTGTATCATCAGAAAGTCGATAGTAAGGTAAACGCAGCAAAATTTAAAATTCATAAAATTAAAATAACTAAACATAATAACCCCGTACTTTCTACAATTTACGCCGAGACCTAACGACTTTAAACAATAATATTTCGCTAAAGTTCTGCGTTGTTGACTAGTTTTCAGGGGTTCGGTTAAGTCCACCGTCCTTAATAATGGTCGGCGCTTTATCTCGAGCCACTTATCCCGATTTCAAAGCTCATCGTGGGCCAAATGCTGGTTGACAAAGTCAGCGAGATCATCTAGTCCACGATTACCGTTGTATTCGGAAATTTTCTGGCCGTCCTTATACAGATACAAGGTTGGAAAACCATTTATCTGAAATGGAAAATTGGCTTTGCTAAACTCGTTTTTACGTTGTACAATGAATAAATTATTTAATTATTTTAAATCAAATTAGATCAGATCAGAAATAAGCTACCTAAAAAATAATACCTTTCAAATTCAAATATATTGCTTAAAATTATACAGTATTGTTACAAAGTTAGTGTTTGTGCCCTAAGTCACAAGTGACTTGTCGGGACAAAATATTTCAGAATACAATAATAATCTAACAATAAATTTGAGAGCTTATTATAAAAACCCAGTTAAATTAACTTACATTAAACTTTTAAAAGTAATATTTAAATTAATTAATTCTTCTATTCAATCAATAAATAATATTTGCAAATATACTAGTAATTATAACATTTGCTTACGTTAGAAAAGGTAGCATAACATTTTCATAGTTACACCTTATCCATTCAGTTATGATTAAACAGTTTTCTTCTTATAGCCTGATAATCGTGTGGTATAAGATTAAAGATTCTTGGCCTCACATCATAAGAAATATGATGCTGACAAATTGTAAAATCCACCTTGGTCAAAAAAAAAATGTTCTCTCGTGACATCTAGTAGTATTAAGGCGTTGGGGTAGAATCTTATAAAAGTTCTTATTCTTCATAAAGTTAAGGATGCTCTTCAGGTAAAGTTGTCTTGCAGTGAGAGCACCAATTTCCAAAAACAAATTAACTGTTGGGTATCATTTTGGTTTTTTATTTATTATTTTTAGTATATATTTTTGAGTGATTACCGGGTTTGATTGATGAACATTGTGCTGCACGCACTACCCCAAATTTTTATACCATAATTTAGAATGTATTCAGCCAGAGTAATTAAGAAATTCTTGTGGTTGATAAAACTTATAAATTGTTTTCCTTATCTTTTTAGTTATATGACCAAGGTGCATATTGTATCTTAAATTTCTATCAATATAAACGCCGAGGTATTTTGTGTACAAAACTGAAGAAATTTTAGAATCACAAGTACAATTTTCCATCTGATTTGCAAAACAAGAATAAGTATGTATTGATAGTTCCAAAGGTTTTTCTTGTTGATTACTATTATAAATCGAGCAATTTAAAGTATGTTTTATTACTATTTAGAGATAGAAGATCAGTCCAAAGTTTAATTAATGTGATATATTTTTCAGCTTTGGTATTTCTGACCATGATTTTGCTTTTACTAGAATTACAGTATCATCAGCTTAAAAAATAATAGAACAATTTATTTTAGGTAAGGTTGTTTATATAGATCAAAAATAAAAGTGACCCCAGGACTGTACCCTGTGGCACACCACATTCGACTGCTCACTTCTCTGCACGTGGTAATATTCTATTCTTGTAATTATAAAAGGTAAGTCCAGCCAATCACTTCTGACCAACAGCGCCAATATGGCTACTTTTTGGAACTAGTTATCGTTCATTTCTGGGTACGCTCGCTTAATTTACAAATCAGTACACATCTCGTGAGAGTCATTGCCAATATACTTACAAAAAACTAATTATGAACTAGAACCAATAATATACATATACAGAGAAGGAAAATCAAGTTTACTTTCTCAACATGTGTTAATATTCTTTTTGAGGCTATGGACGAAAAAAAGTTCTGTGCGTCTGTTTTCTAAGATTTTTCATATATTTGATGTTTTAGCCCCATTATCACTGTAAGCCTCTGTTTAATGGCGAAGGGATATCGACTTTGACTTCAATTTTTATCTTAATGACTGCAAATATGGTTTACAAAAAATACAAAGGATGATACAAGGATGATACAATGATGGTAACGAGATTCGGAAACAATAATTTGGGATTACCCATTCCAAAAACTTCCTTGACTAAAAGTTCAAATATATGATAATTATGAGGGAATAAAAATATTTAACCATCTGCCTCTGGAAATTAAAAATTTAGATAGTGGGACACTTTTTAATAAACAGGTCAAGAAAGTATTGTTAACCAAGGCCTTTTATTCGAAGAGTTTTATCATGAAGCATTGTAAATTGCAAGTATTTTTAACCCTCTTGTAAACTTATAATTGCTGTTCTTGTTTGTTTGCTTTTATTATTATTTTGTCATACATGAAAATTACCAATTAATGTTTTTTGTACTTTTACCTCACAATTTTTTCTTTTTTAATACAGCTTTGTAAATAGCATTGTTAGCCCCTCATACAATAACGCATAACTGAATTGATAAAAACATTTATTATATTGCTTGTCAGATAATTAACTTTTGTATGAATACCTTCAACTTGATAGATGGAGTGCCAAGTACAATTGAAATAGAAGCTCAAGATCAACCTAAAACAGAGCTAAGATAATCAGATCGAGACCTAAACGTATATTGACTTACGTATATTAACATTGTAAAGTTTTTGCAATCCTTGTGTTATGTAACCGAATATCATTAGGTGTAAACTCGTTCCTTAATATAACTCAAATTATCTTTCTGAAGAGGTTCCGGTTGTTTATTTGATATTATCGAGACGTTACCATTTTCTTTATTTTTTTGTTAGAATATTGTTTTTGTTTGTAACTTTTTTCATATATACTAATTGCTACTTTCTAGAGATTCAACTCGATTTTTTAATTTTTCATTTTATTGGGCATCTTTGGCCTGAATCCAACATCATTTGTGAAACCATAATCTAAGGCCAGGAAAACTATTGATGTTTTTTTAGTTTATTTAACTTACCTCTTGCTCGTTACAAAACTCCCGATTATCAGGCACGGTACAATCAACTTTCGCAATTTTGATACCACTGGTACTTTGAAAGTGTTTTCCTAACAACTCCCAGGTTGGTACGAGTCTTTTGCAATGTCCACACCACGGCGAAAAGAAATCCACAAAAGTAATTCCAGATTTAATATCTTAAATAAATCATTAATAAATAATAAATAACATATTGGTTTTTTATTACCTTCTCTAAAGGACTGAGCAGTTATTTCAATAACTGGTTCCTCTGCTTCCTTTTCACCTCCATTCTTCTGTTCTTCAACAGGTTGATAGGCAACGGGTTCAGCTGTTTTCGATTTATTCTCGACATATTTCTTGAAACCATCCAATGTTCTTTCTCCTGGATATTTTTCTATCTGGATAATTGTGCAAAAAAAGTACAATGGTTTACTATTTGAAAGCGCCGGGCCATTAAATTAAGGGATTTTAGACCGAATTCATTTCAAACTTGGTTGCTATAAAGCCAACGTTTTGACACTCATTTCTGTCGTTGAAAGATCAACAATTTTATTGAGTGAGTGAAAAATAATCATACATTATTTTAACTGTTACAGAATTTTTACACAATTTCTTTAAAATTTATATGTTGCACACTAATTTGTTCCATCTTCAGAGCAGGAACTTCTAGTTAGGCAGAAATGTACGTAAGTTATCTGTTTTTTTTTTTTAACTGACCTGGCTCTGAAGATGGAACAAATTAGTGTGCAACAAATAAATTTTAAAGAAATTATGTAAAAATTCTGTAACAGTTAAAATAATGTATGATTATTGTTCACTCACTCAATAAAATTGTTGATCTTTCAACTTTGACAGTTTAAATATCGATTTTCTTAAAGTTATTCTTTTATTAATAATGAATCCAGACTAATCTGACTGGATAGATAGACATATATTTCGTGCCAAAAAAAATCAAAACATTTACACGAGTCAAAAAAATAATACAATATTAATATAAAACTTACAAACTAGATGACAAAAGAGAATAGGTAAGAATAGGTTTAGGAATCCTTCCGACAATGGAGAATTAAAATGTGTGGGTAAAAAACTGGCCATACACAATATATATAGAATAAAATGAATTTTGTTGTAAAATTTGTTGGATTTTGCATTTAGAATGTTTTAGCCTGAGTGACTTAATTTCGTCAGGTAGTCTGTTGTAAAACCTCGGACAATAATAATTGAGAGAAATCCTGCTTCTGCATATTGTTGTGTAGTTAATAACTATATCTACATTGGTTCATGTGCGATACTCATGAAGTTTATTTTGCAAAGTGTAACTGTCTAGGTTTTCCTTTATTTTAACTTAACAGACATCTAAGTATGTATCCCAAGGCAGTGTCAAAATTCCGAAGTCTATAGGCAAGACCCGCAAGAACTCTGACAGCCCTAAGTTGTATAGAAAATAAGGTGTCCATGTGTCGTAAATGGCCCCATGCCAGAACAGAGTAGCACATTCTACTCTGAAACAAGCTATGATAAGCCATCAGAAGCACTCTCCGGTCTACGACTCCAGAGAGGCCGCAGAGAGCAAATACTGTGCTTGAAAGTTTACCCGACATAATTCTAATACGTTCTTTTCAAGTTAATAGGGTATCATGGCTTACACCCAAGAATTTTACAAAATCTATATCATTTTGACATTCCCTCCTAGAAAACAGAAACTTTGGTCTTTTGAATATTAAGAGAGCCAGATACCAATCGAAAATTCCCGATTGCGTCTCCTCAAGTCTATCTATAGTTTTTGTCTGTCACAAAAGCAGTTGTATCATCAGCATACAAGACAAAAGACAGACCCCAAAAATAAACACTCACCAATCAATTTTCAATGATTGTGGGAAAATCCCTTCCAATACAAATTAAATAATTTTGTTAAAGGTCTTATTAAATAGTAAATCTTTAACTCTCTTAAGCATAAAAACATTCATGCCATAAATATCACAGCTTCCTGAGTTTTTTAATCCCATTATGGCATCACAAACTTGTAATGAAATCAGAAAGGCTTAAATTGGATGAAGATTCATTCCCGAACACCCCCATATAGCTGTTTACTATTTCCCATATGGCTTTAGGTTTATTTATATTTATTATTGGCCTGTCTTTTGGCTACTTCTATTTTATTTTGATTTAGAAATCTGTATTTATGAAAACTATCTCTATTTTTATCTGTTAATTGTTGCATATAAAATGATCTAATAAAATTAAGCTTCTCCCTCAAGCATTTTAGTTCTGGATTAAACCATTTAATATTTGACTTCAAATATCTAACACTTGTTTTAAAAGGAAAAGAGATATCCACTTCGTTTTTCAGTAAATTTATAAAATATTGCTATCGTGCATCAATATTTAAAGAATTATCATACAGAAACTCATAGTTTTATCTCTCAGTAAAAGAAAAAATGTCAAACAGTCCTACTTCTGTAATCGTATAATTCCGAGATTATCATGATCAGAAAGAGAGTTAGCAATTACTTCTGTAGTCTACTCATTCTTTAAAATATTGTCTATTGTGTTATTTTTTGTAATTGTTGGTGTAAAGCCAAATAAATGCATTAAATTATAGAAATCAATTAAAGTTCTATCATTCGAGAAAAAACTCACATTAAAATCTCCTAACACATATGTTAGTACTATGTAGTGAGCTAAAAAGGCTTCAGTCTCACCAATTTTTTGCCTCATGCATTGTACATTAATATGAGATATAGATAAAATTGAGGAACTAACTGGTGAGTGTGATGTGATGTTGGACGAAAATTGTCCGTAGGATTTTCTTCTGGTTCTGTTAGTAGCTGGGTTTGTTTTAAAAGGCCTGATAATTGTATATTGTAAATGCTGATATTTCAGTTGACTGTATCTCAAGCTTCTCAACATATTGAAAGTGTACTTTCCTTTCTATAGGATGAAGTTTCAGCTGGTCTACGGTTGTTTCAGCTCTGAGTCTCGATACAAACATACATCTATGGCTTTCAACTGCCGATATCCCAATAACACTTTTATTTGCTCCCAAGGTTGATTTATTTTTGGAAATTGGAGCATAGTCAACAGACCTTACAGATTATTACTATTACTCCCGAATCACTTCTTTGTTTAGTTTTGTCATTTTCTCTGGCAGTCTGATTATTTGGAGGTACATCCAAGTTTATATAAGTCTGCAATTTTTGACTGTTACTGTCTCCGCTAATGCACTGTTAACCAGATTTTATTTTTATTTTCTCAACTATTTCTGATTCATTTGTCATTTGATGAAATTGTTGGCCCTCTCCTAGAAAAAAACTTATCTTTTTCAGCCATTGCTGCATTTGCAGCTAATGGATTGGGTTCACTACACTGCAGTTTTGGTGCCATCTTCAATTTTCGAGTTCACTACCTTTTGTACTTGATGCGATAAATTGTTTACTTGATGAATTCACGTTTTAATAGGTTTCTCAAGATCGTTTAGTTGACTTTCTAATAAAAGCTTATCATTATTGCAGTTGTCACGAAAGTATTTTAGCCTACGATTCGTTTTTAATTCCATAACCTTCCATTCTGATGCAGTCAAATTTATACCATCCACACAAGGTTTGCTCTCACAGCCATCGCATGGCCAGAGCTGACTTTGGGTGGTTCCCACATCACATGTTTGACACTTGCTCATGTTTTTGAGATGTTATGTTTCTTAGAGAAAGCCCCACCAAAATTTAAAAAAAAATGTTAGTGAAAAGCAGATATTAATAAATCTCTTCTTATAGAATTACCCACTGATGGAATCCTATTGTTTCACCATTATGGTAGATAGTACAATAAATATATTTGAACAATGGATTTTGGTATTTCTATTAATACAAATACCAAATCTGATTGACGAAGATTCTAATTACCATATGCTATGTCAGATAAGATTACTGCTAAAAAAATGTGCACTGTGATACAAACTACCATCTCAAAATTGCAAGAGCGAAAAATAACGCGTGTTGTTGACAATATGTTGTTTTATGTAATGGTATACTATACATTTACTATACTGGTCTCTATTAAGTTATTCATATTGTGTTATATTAAAATTCAATTTTAGACCCAGAGGATTCCAGGCATATAATTAAATAGTGTATTATTTATGGTAATATGTATACATATAAAATATTACACTTGAGTGACACTTATAATATTTAAATATATTTATTATATTAATTGTTTTAATCTCGAATATTTTGAAGTTTACTGTAAGCAAATCAGAATCTTTCTGATTTAATATAACAAAAATAAAAAGATGCTGAATACAGGGTTGTGTATAGCATAAAATAGCCTTATGATGATGTTTTGGAACAGCTTAAAATTTTTTTAAAAGGTATGTAATATCAAAACAGGGTATTTTGCTGATGAGAGGATAAAATAAATATTTAATATATAAATATAGTAAATAATGCGATAGTATTGAAAATATTGACAAAGGAAGAAAAGAAGAGTTAAATATAATTTACACAACTTATATAAAAAAATAAACTGGAATGGTGGAAACTTTACACAAATATGACGGATCTGATGACATTTCTAAAAATCACACAATAAAATTGGTATAAAAAATAAAAAAATATTTATAATATAAAAAATATTTATAAGCAAACTAACATTTGATTTAAAACAATGAGAGTTAATTATGTAAATTAATTATGTTTTAATAGGTCTCAAAAACTGTCAACACTTGCCATTTACCTGTAAAAGAGCCATTCTGAAATATCTGGCCAACCCTTTATAAACAGTTAAAATCTTCAATATTAAAATACATATTTTTTTAGCACTAATTACCTTTTGGCCATTTTCAAACCACAACAGTGTAGGATATCCTTTGATTTCATATTTTGTACAGATTTTCCTATGCTCTGTACAATCAATTTTTCCAATAGTTACTGCCTCATTGAACTCATATGCCTGGGCTAAAAGCATCCAAATAGGTGCTAATCTCTATGGCAAAAATAAATGAAACTTTGGTATCTAAAGATATACACTAGTACAAAAATAACTTTTGACCCGAAAAACAAGTATAATTTTAACATCAGAATAATTACTGCGTTCACATACTTTCATTAATTAATTATACTTACTTGACAGTGACCACACCATGGAGCATAAAATTTAATAAATGATTTTCCTTTGCTGATAACTGCATCAAAATTTTGCTCATCTAACTCTGTGAGTGGACTGGTTTTTTTCATGACCGCCTCTGGTGGATTCTCATCACTCTAATACAATTTATAATAAATAAACGGTAAACAAATACATTTTTTAACCATGTTACCTCTCTTAGCTGCTCATTAATAAAGTTGGTTAAAGTAGGTAGATCTCTTGTTCCTTTAAACTTAATTCCATCTTTTTCTCCTGACTTAAAGAATTTTAATGTTGGATAGCCTGTTATATCTTGGTCAGAACATATTTTTGCATCTGTAGTACAATCTACTTTGGCAATTCTAATGTTGCTATCATCCTCATTTAACATTTCAGCTAGCTGCTCCCATGTTGGTGCTAGTCTTTGACAGTGACCACACCTAACAAGTTATAACATTTAGTTAGAGAATATGTAATTAAGGAAATAAATAGTTTTCTTTTAACCAACCAATGTACTTATGGTAATATGTTTGGTCTAATCAGACCTGTAACAGAAAAACCTCATTTTTCTCCCCAAATTAATAAACTTAGAATAAACATTTACTAGATGTTTAACACAACATTTACAATATAAACATTTAATATCTAGCAAAAAACTAACAGTTATTAATAAACTGGATGGATAGTGACATCTACAAATTGCATCTAGAGGAGATTAAAATCTCCCCTGTTTTGTAAATTTTAATGTAAGTATTTTGTTCATTCTTTGCTACAACTAGTCATATAAATTGCTGTAAGTTCTTTCCTGTAATTTGCTGTGGTTTCATTGAGGAATAGATTTGGTTTTTTTTTTAAATAATTTTAGGCACCTTTGGAAGTGAATGTTTGTTGGCCAAAAAATAATTGGCAAAAGCAGATTTGGAAATAGTTATGTTGGTATGAAAGTAT
This sequence comes from Anthonomus grandis grandis, assembly GCF_022605725.1. Classification (NCBI taxonomy): domain Eukaryota; kingdom Metazoa; phylum Arthropoda; class Insecta; order Coleoptera; family Curculionidae; genus Anthonomus; species Anthonomus grandis. The sequence continues at coordinate 23,456,135 of NC_065548.1, read as the reverse complement.
TTAAAACACATTTGTGTTCTTTGATTCTTTGTTAACTTTTTGAGCCTAACTGACCCATATAGACTGCTGGATACTCAGGACCCATATAGACTACTTTTAGTAGTCTAAGATTTAAAATACAGATCACTATCAAATCGATAATATTATAATATATTAAAAAATTCAAGCTTAATTATATTTAAAAAAACAAGAAATGTTAGAGTAGACATGAAAGTTTACTAAATCTTATATCCACCATTATTTTGGGTATTATCTTCTTTAGATGTTTATAAAAAACATTTCCTCTACTTTTTTCTTAAATAAGTAAAATGAATTTTAGACTTTGGGATAAATCTAGAATGACTGGAGCCATTTTTCAATCTCTGAATTTTTGAAAATGGATCCATTAGCTCAATACATCTCAGATTTGATCCTTATCATCATATTATGTATTTCCAAATGTGTTAAAATATTGAAAATTTAACAGAGATATTTACCTAATTAAAGTGCTTATTATTATTATTATATAAAAAAGTGGCTGCTAATTAACATATTTTTTATTCCTATTGCTTAAGGTGGGGCTGCAAAATTGATATTTCAGAAACACCATAAAGACTGTTCTTTACAGTTTTTTACTTTAAGTTTTTTAGAATAATGGTGGGATTTTTCTATTGAATAATTTGTTTAAAGGTTTACAAAGTATTGCTGGTGTATTTTCTTCTAGTCTTAATATTTTATATTAATTAGTATTGGAGCTTTATTTCAATTTTAAATTTTATGTTCACTTATTATGAATATAGTTCTTTGACTGATTCTTCTTGTTTCTCAATAATATACTTAGACAAATTTTTTAATTGACTATCTTAGATTATAAACATGATAGATAGATGACTTTTCCTTGAGTTTTTGATGAGTATTCATTTTATCTTTATTATTCTTTTAAACTATTATTAAAGTTAATTATATTGTTAAAAACAAATTAGTAACTTCGGTGTCAGTGTACTTCAAATTAAGCCTAGGAAAAGAAGATATTTAGATGAAATTACTATTCATAATTGTTCACTGAATTTAAATTCGCCATCGGTTTATAATATGGTGGCACCAAAACCCAATTTTTAATAGAATCGTAACTGTACAGCTGGTTATTTTAGATGCCTTTATATTGTTCTAGCAAAAAAAAATGCTTAAATTTCTTCTATATAGAGTTTGACTTAATAAATAATTATTCCCTAATGAAATAAATAAAAATATATTGGATTTTAAAAATATTATATTTATCCATAATCTAGTAGAATGAACAGTTTTAATATAACCAAACAAACTCAAAAATTATACTCATTACAATGTGATGAGAAGTCGTGACAATTTTTCAAGACTAACTAAAATATAGTGATGGTAAAAATATTAAAAAGGTGGTTCAAAAGGAATTAGGAAATAATTATTTTTTTAAGTTGCAAAAGATATGCTGTCAATGGTGATAAAGTTCTGATCTTGACTTTACTGTCTACAAATGTGCTGCCCTGCTTAACGAAAGTGCCGTATGTGCAAAAATTAGCAAAATTAGTTTTTTTGGTCTTTGGATTCTATGTGCAATTAGGTATCTTATTGCTAAGTAAAAATGCAGTATATTCCATAAGAAATTTAAAAAAACGTCAATTTTATTTGCAGCATATACACAATTTACCGTACATACTAAATAAAAGCGCAGTATCGGTCATGTACTAAACTAAACCGCAGTAAATGATATGCATATATTACTCTTATTAAGCAAGTATCTGTTACTGCTACCTTGCGTAGTAAAACTCCTTCAATTTAATTGAGCGCGTCAACAAATAATATTATGGTTACAATAATAAAATAAATTTACGTTTTTATGCTGGACCGTCTGGAATGTCTGTTTTGCGCGAAATTAGACAATGGCGACGCACACTGACAACCTTTGGCTAAACATAAACAACACGTGGAGATTTTAATTCGTTGCATTATAAGTTGGCTTGGAAGTTTGTTTTTTTAATTTAGGTATTAGTGACAAAATACGCCGGTTTTGACAATGTCAAAGCGTAGTGATAAAATAATGGCACTTGTGAAGGCACAATCTAAACCAATACATCGGTTATGTATGTGTAATAAAGAAAATGTTGCGCCAAATAATTTTTTATCTACATTGGTTTCTTGTGATAATAGAAATAGTGATAATAGAATAGAACAAGATATTTTGCAGGACTTACTCAGGAGACGAGAGAAAATCCACGATGTGGTAAGTTTACTTATTTTAAGATCTGCATTACCTAGAAAATCAACTTGAAGTTCAGTTGAGTGCTGATCAGGGTGGAATCATAGTTTCAGCAGAGACAACCTTGGAGAAGGGAATGCAAACGAGTTGAGTGATGATCACCCTAAAATCCCAGTTTTCACAGAAAACGTCGTAGAAGAAGAACATGCATTGGAACCGGCTAACTTATATATTAAAGAGGAAAACTTGAGAAAGAGAAAAAAATATGACCTGACGAAACACGTAAACGTATAAAATTAAACCAGATAAGAGAAGACCATAGACCGTTGCCGTCGTGCGATCGTGATAAATGCAGAAAAAAATGCAATATTAAAATCTCAGAAGTTTGACGTTCTGAAATCAATCAGCAGTTTTGGAATTTGTCTTAGTTAGAACGGCGAACATTTATTTTTAATACCTGCAAACGCTTGGCAGTGAAAAGGCGACCCAAGTCTGCAGGAAGTGAGAAAAAACAAAATACTTTTAAGTATTATTTCCCCGACGAAAAATTATTAACTGAGGCAGTTACTCATGAAGTCTGTAAGGTATTTTTCCTTACCACATTAGGTTATAAGAAAACTAATGATCGGGTGATAACAGAAGTTTTATCAAAAACAGAAAAAGGAAATCTTCAACCAAATCGAGACCAGCGCGGGAAACACAACAAACACAATAAATTTGAACACAAAGACTTACTTTAACAGCACATTGAATCGTTTAACCCCACAATCTCTCATTATCGCCGCGAGCACGCGCCGCACACTAGATACTTACCCAGTGATGTGAACATCTCCCTAATGTTTGACGATTTTAAAAAGAAATACCCCAGTTTTAAATTGTCGTATGAATTGTATCGCCGAAAAGTGAAGAACTTACGTATATCATTTGCATCTCTAGTTCACGAAGAATGCGAAGGTTGTGAAGAATTTCAATTGCATGGCCATTTGAAGGACAATCTACAACCTGATTGTGAGCAATGTGAAATCTGGAAAAAACATATAGATAAAGCCAGTGCAGCTCGAAATCTGTATCGACAACATGCTGAACAGACGTTTGAAGATGGTATAGTTTGTTGCTCAGCAGACCTCCAGAAAGTTATCATGCTGCCACGAATTGACTGTTTTAAAAAAGTTATCTTTACAAAAAGAATAGTCGCATATCACGAAAGTTTTGTTCCAGTTGGCAAGAAATCAAACAAAAAGCCATATGCCTGCATATGGCATGAGGGCATCACTGGGCGAAATAAAGAGGATATTGTCAGTACTTTTTATGCATTCTTTGTGAAATACAGAGATTCACCACAGATTATCTTATGGCTGGACAACTCCTTCAGCCAAAATAAAAATTGGAGTTTTCTAGCCTTTTTGATATATATTGTGAATCCGGATGAAATGGCCATTAATGAAATAAACATACACTACTTTGTCCCGGGCCATACATTTAGGTCAGCTGATAGCTTCCACCTGATGGTGGAAGCTGCCTTAAAGAAGCAGAAAAAGACCTATGATTTTAAAGATTTTTCAGATGCTACTGTTCAAAGTGAGAATAAGTCAAAATGAGAATAATCAAAAGTGGAGGTAAAAGAAATCCAGTACTCGGATTTTTTTGTTTGGAAAGACTTTAAGTCACAACAAAAAATACAAAAGGCAGAAAACAGATTATATCTAGCAGACATTGTTAATATAAAAGCTATAAGGGGAAGTTATGAATTAAAATGTAAATCTGATTTAACAAAACATTAGAATTGTTATGTAAAAAAATATGAAAAAAAAATGGAATGCCTGCACCCTCTCCTTTAAAAGCACCATGTGAAGTGTCATTTGAAAAACGAGAAAGTATTCTCAAAAATTTAAGTTCTGTTCTTCCAAAAAAAAAGAAAATTTTGGGAAGAATTGGCAATAAACACTCCTCCGTAGTGGACAATACTTTCAGGCAAGGTTAAGTTTTTATTTTGTTTAGATTTTTTTGTTTTTGTTAAAAATAATTTAAGATACTTTTAAGATAAGATCTGCAAAAAGAATTTCAATTAGTTTTTTAATGCATTACTAGGCATATATGCAGTAAGTCTAGCTTTACTTAATAAAAAAGCCATATGTGCGTGCATAAACGGCATTTTTGCTTAGTAATGTTAATGCCTTATTTGATGTATATACATTTATTAGTAGAAATAATTATTTTATATTAAAACTGATTATTGGAAAGTATTCACAATAAAAAATTTGCATATAAAACATGTGTTTCATTTCCTAATTGTGAGCAGGGTTTTTGGTAACCATCAAATGAAAAAAGGCTCGATATCTCAAAATGGCAATTTTGCACTTAAGTCACTTTCATTTAGCACGGCAGTGTGTAAATGTTCAATTTTTCTAGTCCCCACTATATCCTAATCCGAAGGAGTTACTACAGTGCTAAGATTATCAGTCTAGATTGGTTGCTTCCCTGTCAGCCTCTTTACAATTACAAGGTACTTATTAACCTTTGTTCCATTACATTATTAACAATGCTGATAATACTTATCTTATATGCTGATTTTACTTACCATGGTGCATAGAACATAATGAAATGGTGCTTCTGAGTTAGTTGATCGTCAAAATCGTTAATAGTATACTTATGGGTACGGATTCCTTCTTCGTGAGCATACATTTGGGGCCACCATACAGAGAAAATCAAAAAAACATTAGCTAGCAAATACATTTTTTACCAAGACGTTAGACGTTCTTCGGTGATATTGTAGTTTTGTCTCTAGGATTTGGTTAAGTCTAAAATATCAATTTGATTAATTTCATTCATAAAGTTAAAACAAAGCTTTTCTTTGTATGAAATAGAGTTTTTTGTTCTAAAATCGAATCACCGGGACTGATTTCCCTTTCCCCTATTCAAACTTATCTGAAATGACAATTGACAATTTGGGTTAATGACATTATGACATATTTGACCTGTCTGTGTAGCTAGCGTCTGATCGATATCCAGCAACCAAATCGAGAACGCAGTACATGTCGGCTGCCAGCGAACTATTTATAGTCCGCGCTCCCTGTTATTTAGATTCAGAATCAGATTCATATTTTTAGATCAACATTTTTATATATAAATCAGAATATTTATTCTCATAAATACATGGTATTTGTTGATAAAGCTTTTTATAATATAAAATAGGAACATAAATCGACATATACACGTTCGGCGCTTGAAAAATTTCGAATATGATTTTTGCGTAATGTGTAAGAAGGAGACGGAGTAGGGCCAGAACAAACTTGGCTCCACCCTGGGCGGCTATCGCGTCGTCGTTGCGCTTATCAGTCCGGTTGCAATTCCTCGCATACCCATGTACGTGTTAGCCGATCATGTTTACAATTTATTTCAACCTTTGGTACGAAGACGGACACAGTAATAAAATAAAAATGGTTTCCATTGTTGATCAAAAGATTAATATCATTAAATGGTATTGTCATGCGGATAGTGCAGAAGAAGTTATCGGCCGTTTTATATTAGCATATCCTGATGAGCAAGTCCCTACTGCTAAAACAATTTTTAATATCTGGCATAAGTTTGAGCAGTCGGAATGTGTAAATCGGTGTGCAAAATGTTCTAGTGGCGATCAGGAACCTCGTCGAACACCTGACGCTAGGATTGAAAAGGAGGTCAATGTGTGTGCTTATGTGGAAGTAAGTGAACCTTGTTTTCCCAAATTTCTGAAGAACTTGATATTCCAAGTCCTACAGTTCGTGATATTTTGAAAAGAAATAAGTACAAATCCGATAAAATTAAAAACACTCAAGAAATTTTTCCAGATGATCAAATAAAACGCTTGGAGTTTTGTGAAATCTAGAGAAAAAAATGATCAAAATGACGACTTCACAAGTAATATTTTATTTACAGACGTGTCATCTTTTTCTCTTCTAGGTCGACATAATTCTTCAGTCGTGAGATATTGGTCTCGGGAAAACCTACATTTGAGTTTCAACAAGACGGATGTCCCGGTCACAACGCTAGACACTTTTCCTGAATGGCTTATTTCCACAAGAGGTACCGTACCATGGCCTCCGCGATCTCCAGATTTGACGCCTTGCAACTACTTCTTATGGGGCTATTTGACGAAAATTCTTTACCAACACCGACATGAAAGAACCGTTAATTTGGACGAATTGCGACTTGTTAATTATTAATATTTCTAGGTCCATTACACCTGAAATGTTAGTCAATGTACGTAGAGAATTTTACGACAGGTTGGGATACTGTGAAGCCCAACAAGGAGGTGTATTTGAACACCTTATTAAATAATCCATTTAATAAGAATTATTATTTTGTTTAAGAGTTATTTTTTATATTATTTTAGAATATTATATTTAGTTTTCACCAAAGGCTTTTAAGATTTAAGTATATTAAAGTTGTTTTTTTGACTTGCGACTATGAGCACGTCAAAAAACAACATACATTTTTATCTTTCGTGTGCGCGTGAAATTCTAATACTTGATTCGAGGCTGACCTACCCATCTCCAAGCGCTTGCTAAACATCACTTACCGAAATTAAATTCACAATTCACATTGGGAGCGGTACGGAGAATCGGCGTCGCTATCGGTGGGAGGTTACCGATGCAGTCGTTCTCTGTCTACTCTCTATCTATTAGGTCTAATACATTAAAACTCAATCCGTAAGATTCAACTCGCCAAACGTGTATACTAGCGCATGATTAAAAAAAGCAATAGTGGGTTCAACATGAACAAATAAATAACGTTAAATTTATAAAAGTATTTAGTATCCTCAGTGTAATTTTAGGATCCAGTATACTTAAGATGTAGTGTTTTTTATAAGATTTTTAGTTTTTAGTATAATTACTATTAATATTTATTTAATATTTATTATAATATTAATAGAAATTAATAATTATTACATTCAGGATGCAAAGTGTGTTTTTTTATAAGTAAAACTTGTGTCTTTTACACGCATGAGATATATACAGCTAGATGCTTTTTAATGTAGAAGTTTATTTAAAAAAATATACTTCCACTTTTCTGACTACATAATTACTTTTTATCAAAAGATGTTGGTACTAAATATAGAGATAGGGTTTTCATGAGTAAGCTATTATAATAATATATCATAATATGTATAAATAAAAAAAAACAATAATAAAGGACATTGAATGTGGCATCCCCGTTAATACTAACCACCTAATAAAATTAAATCTCAATACCCAAAAAAAGGAAATATATAAAATTTGAAGACAAACCAAAACATTTTACCCTTTTATGTCAAAAAGTAAATCTTTAATGCCTTAATCCACAGAATAAATGGGCCTAAGTAATTTGTTCCACCTATTCTCTCATCATAAACTTATTAAATTAACATTTTTGCTTGAACTGATTTTATGTACTATCCCGTGCAACTTTTCACGCTTGAGTGGCTGGGACTGAGGTCAGACGTATAACCACGAACTTAAAAAATATACGTGGATTGCCAGTCCATTAAAAAGTAAATGACTACTACTGGGTGGCCGCCATTTGGCATGATTGTGTCCTTTCGATGTTGGTCACTATGACAAATTTCAGTGGTGCCAATTGTAAGGAAACAAGACAATTAAGGAGGGCTTGGAACACGAACTTAATAAATATACCCGGACTGCCAATTTAATGAAAAGTAAATGACCACTACTAGGGGGCCGCCATTTTTCGTGATTGTGTCCCTTCGATGTTGGTCACTCTGACAAATTTTAGTTGTGCCAATTGTAGGGAAATAAAACAATTAAGTTTTTGAGAGGTTATGTTAACAAAAATACAAAATAGAATTTAAGTAAGAATTTAAGAAAGTTGCGTTAGATCTGTGATTTTTCTTGTATTTCTTTAAGAATTTCGTTAAAATATATGAAAGAAAGTAATTCTCACCTAAAATGACAAAGTTTTAATCAACTTGGGATAGATGCATGCACTTTAAAATATATGTTTTTTTATTCTGATAATCTTATAACTCTAAACTTAAACTTGAATCTTATAAATCCTAATAGTATGAAAATAATGATCTTCATTTGAATTTTTGTTTGTATTTACTTAACAAATTCAGTTAAAAACACTTTTATTTTCTTTCTATTTTTGCTATTACGAGTTTTACTTTCCTATCTATAAAAATCAAGATATAGATGATTTTATGAGGGTTTGTAATTAGCAAGGGTTTATTCAACAATTCAATATATTATTCTATCATAAACAACACAGACAGACAATTCACAATAATTCGGTTTTGAGAAACAGTGAACAGTGGATTGGATCATGAATCGTTGTATGAAAAAAATTTTAAATTCCATGGAGTTAATGTTTTAATTTCAAATTTTTAGTCTTGACTTAAGTTAAGTTAGTATTAAACTAATTTTTTAAATATTTGGATATATATTTTTTTGAATTTAAATACAAATGTTAAATTTCTAGCCATAGTTGTTGAATTGTTGGATTTCTGGATGCCTAGATTACATTTTTAAAGCATTTTTGAGTTTCAGTCTTGGCTCATGAATCCTTGGATGCCAAGGATAATTTTTAAATTCGATGAGCCTATTTTTTTTTATTTTGCATAAAAAAATTTAATTGCAATGTCTTAGCACTTGAATCCTTGCATTATAGCGCTCCAAGACAATTTTTTTAAGTATTCGTAAATTTCTAATTTTAGCTTTTGAATTCTTACAAACAAATAATTTTGCCATAATGCTATAATTAAAGCAAATGAGAGAACTTCAATAATTTTTGTTTTTAGCTAAGTTTGCTAAGTTAATACACGCAAAAATTTAAATGAACACTATAATTTTTATGGTATTAGGATTAGTAAGATTCAAATTTATGAAAACAATAAAACACATATTTTAAAGGCCATGCATCAATCCCAAGTTGGTTAAAACTTTGCCCTATATTAGGTGATAATTACTTTCTCTCGTAAATTTTAACGAATTTCTTAAACAAGTACAAGAAAAATCTCAGATTTAACGCCACTATCCTAAATAACTAACCTTCCAAACCACGAACTTAATAAATATACCTGGACTGCTAATACAGATGGAAACGTCAACTGTCTTTTCTATTGATAAACACTAAGGCTTTTTATTTATTTTGTTATTTTTTTTCGCCTCCGTGTTTTTTATTTAAATACATGCCTATATTATTTCTTTAAAATAAAAAAATGTCGTTTAAAACCACCACTATCTAGTGGGAAATAATAATTCAATTCGTATAAAATCACAAAAAGTTGTTCTGTTCATCCACTTTTGCATTAAATATAACAACATGGGTGCAATCAATAGCCAGGGAAATTGGGTCCCACCATAAATGTTAATTTATTAATTTGCCTCTCATCTCTTATATTTGGAAAATTAATGAATCTGTCAGCAAGTTGATTATCAATAATTTTAGTAATTTTATGGATCCAACGACTTGCAGTAGTTTGGCTAATTCCAAAATTAAAATCTTGTTCAATGCTTCTTTGGTAACAATCTATGGCATAAAATCTTGACATAAAATGTCAATTTTTAGAACGAAAATAATATCACAACAACATAATATAAAAAAATTGACCGCGGACTAAAATCCAAGCATCTTACAAAATATTTTAAACACTTCCAACACTCACAGACTTGTCACCTCTTTTTAGCCAGTCTATTAAACAAAGATAAAACACCTGCGTTCTGGCGATTCCTACTTAAGGCTGTGCAAGTGATTGTGTATCTCTCTCTATCCCACTGATTTTGAGAATTACGGGGCCGTACCCAAATAAATTTTTGGGCTGTTTTTGTATTAATTTCGACGTGTTTTTAAAGAGACCTTTAAGGACGGGTCTATCGCCTTTAAAATAGTTGTTGGATGGGTCTGTCACCTTTAATTGTTGGGAGGGGGGCCATGTGAGGTTATTATTATTTGATGGGTTTTGCCGGTTTTGCTTTTTTACACGTTTATGAAAGTGGAGAATTTAGAATTTGGCCTGTATTCGTCTAATTTTTTTGCAGTTTTTACTGTAAGGAAGTGTGTTTTTTTTATTTGTGTTTGTGGATTTGTTTTGGTATTATACCTAAAGACCTTAAAAAGTTTTGACCCTGGGAAAATAGGCAGGAAAATTGGGCAAATGAAGAGGAAGTGTTTGTGTGGGCTTATGGAGACTGTGAGTGCACAAGAAAGACAATAACATTTGTGATGAAAACAATAAGAGGGATTTGGACAGTGATGTAGACTTACATAGTTCTGATAGTTAATTTTCTAGTGTTGAGGAAGCAAAAAGAAGCAGGGGGAGTAGAAGCTACAGGGAAAAATCAAGCAGTTTTAAAACGTAATTGTTTAAGTACAGACGCCAAACAAATTTATCTAATGATCCTCAGTTCACAAATGATTGTAGTGCTTTGCAAAAAACAGCGTTTTTAACAGGGATACCCTATAGTACTATATGTAAAAAAAGGGATTAAAGACAGAATAAAAAGGAAAGATGCAGGATAATCAAAGGGACTTGACACGGATATTGCCAAATTGCTAAGGAAAGATGTGCATTCTAAATACAAAAACAATGAGGTTCTGGCCATAGAGGTGGTTAAGGACACCTTATCGGCAAGGGACAAACATTTCTCAGTTTCAACCTTGCAAAGATACCTGATAAAACTTGGATTTAAGCTTAAGATAATTAACAAAAGAGCTGCTGTAATGGAATTATCATGTGGTGTATAGAATATTTGAAGAAAATTAAAACATTTGGGAGGAAGAAGGATCCATATATTATTTAGCCGAAATATGGTATGATACATTTATGATTGATGAATGATTTCCATTCTCTGGGAAAAAGTCCCTTTTTTGCCATAGTAAGAAAACCATATTTTTACTAATTAAACAAGTTTAAAATTTTGTTTTTTACAGCTTATTGCCCCTGTTTGTCCTTCAGTGACACAATAAGGACTGCTTCTTCCACCATTCTCTAGGAAAAACCCCCTTTTGCTAAGAAAAACACTGTTTTTATTAAGAAAACAAGTCTAAAATTTTGTTTTTTACAGCTTACTGCCCCTGTTGTCCTTCAGCGACACAATAAAGACTGCTTCTTCCTCCATTCTCTGGAAAAAAGTACCTTTTTGCCATAGTAAGCAAACCCTATTTTTATTAATTAAACAAGTTTAAAGTTTTGTTTTTTTCAGCTTACTGCCCCTGTTTGTCCTTCAGCGACACAATAAAGTATATATAATGAATGCAATGCTTTAGTATCGCGGCACATCAAAGTTTCTAATAGATCTCTGAACTGAACTATACTCAAGCCTGTTCTGCCTCTTGTCGACAAATCGTTAAAAAGTAGGCAATCCGCAAGACACTCACGATTAAAAACTTTATTTAGAATCGGTCATATCGAGTAATCGTGTCGATATTTTACTGCGTGATTTTGGAATCCCAATGATGGTTTAAAAAGAATGTCATTAAAAAAAAATATTTAGTTCGTGTCACACGTCAAACGTTAGAGTCGTCAACTTAACATGACCGTTATTAAATATATTTTTGTTGGCAACACTGAAAATGTTAAGAGTGACCAACATCAAAAGGACAAAACCACTATAAAAATGGCGGCCACTAGGCAGTGGTAATTTTTGGATATAGGGGCCCTATGCATTTGCAGTCCAGGTATATGTATTAAGTTCGTGATTTTGGATGATTTTCAGGCAGCCATCAGACGATCAGACGTTAGAACGACATTTTGTCTGTTGGTGGAAATACTGCCTTCTTATTGGTCAGAAAATTACTATATCTTTAAATTTAGTTGTATTTTTTTTAATCTCATGCTTTCGATATCTCATGTACGTCAGTATGAAAACCAGTACGAAATTATTTGTAAATCAATATTTTTGCATCCTCTGTGATTTTTCCGACCTTTTGAAACACAGTAGGTACAAAGCTACTACTGGCCGAGAGTTTCTAATTATTGTCAAAGTGATGGAGTACCTGTATGGTAGCAAGTTCTTCCTGTGAACTGATCCTGAAGATTTAAAATGGGCCCTTCAGTTTAAAAATTGGGAGGGTCAAGTGGCAATATAGAGAGGTTACAAGGAGTTTAACTTTGACACTGACTTCCGAGTAGAGAAAATCCATGGAAATTCAAATGCCCTATCAAGAAGATCCTGTCCAGAGGATTGCAAAAAAATTGCCAGTGGGCAGAGAAGAAAGATGCTTAGCTCTTAAAGAGACCAAGATACAGATTTCGATATAAAGATAGTCTTAATCTTGTGGCGGAAAATTGTTGACTAGGGCGGCAAAGAACAAAGGAGGCAAAACGTTGTGTCTAAATTTCGGATTTACTAGGCGAAATCCATATAGGTGTGTCAGGAGTAACAAGGACCCTGGGAAAACTGAGAAAAAGATTTTACTGGATTAATAGCAACGCAGACGTAAGGGATTGGTACAGGATATGCGTTTTATCTGCGGCAAGTAATGGGCCGCAGAGGAAGCACAAGGCTTTGATGCGCTAGTACAATGTTGGAAGTCTCTTTGAAAGGATTGCTACTGATGTTGCCGGTCCGTTTCCGAATCGGAAACAGGGAGTAAGTACATCGTGGTCGTAACTACTTCAGCAAATGGGTTGAGCCATACGCACGCTCTACTAAGCCAGGAAGCCTCCATTACGGCCGACGCTTTCATAAAAGAATAAATCTGCCGATTTGTTGAACCTTTGGAGCTACATTTAGACCAAAGACGAAATTTCGAATCCGGCTTGTTCCATATACGAGGATACTTGTTACATCACGAGGACCTCTGAATTACATCCGAAATCAGATGGCATGGTGAAACGAATAAATAGAACCATTATCCATATTTAGTTAAAGTAGTCTATAGCCAATAAAGAGATTGGAAAAGGTTTCTTCATTTGTTTCTTCTGACCTATGGATTATCCATCCATAAAAGCACAGGAGAGTCTCTGGCTCGAATAGGAATGGGAATAGAACTCCGTCTCCCATGCGATCTGAAGTTTGGTTGTTTGTCCGGAACCTTTCTGATTTGACTGTCGATTTTTCTTTCCTGTCGAGATTTACGATCAGATAATATAGGTATTACTGGAGAAATGCAATTTAGCTTCAAAAACTGTTTAACAATGATCAATACTGATCTTGAAAATCTAATACAAATTGTTTGACCCTTGATACAAAAGAAAAATACAAATTTGCAAAAGGTCATTAATAGCAGAATGTTTAGAACTTATTTTAAGGGAATAGTACAAGAGTCTGATTTATTTTTTCAAAGTGTCCAAATGGGCAATATCAATAATAGTTCTAGAAATGTGCGATGCTCTTATAAGTGGGCTAAATACATATAGCAAGGTAAAATTTAAAATATTAAAGGCTATTAAATTGTAAAATATTTATTATTATAAGCTTTATCTTAAATGTATTTGAAAGTTACATGAATGACTGAGTTGATTCATTTGTTGTAATCTGCATAGCTGGCCAGGACTCATCAATCTGGATCTGTAGAACTAGTACTTTCGCACTTTTCAAGCAACTAGATCACCAAATATGTTAAAATCGTCGAATTGTACGGATACTTCTTGCTGGTTTTTTTAATATAATTCTTAAATCATTCATAAACTTTTGAACTTTACTTCTCACTACCAAAAAAAACTTTTTTACTTTTTTGTGGTAGATTTTGCTTGTAACCTTTTGATGTTTTTTTAGTAAGGTTATTTGTGTATTATTAATAATGTCGTTTTGAGCCTGCGAACTTTCGCCTTTTTATTGGTTTATTTTTATTTAAAAAAAATTAATTTGGTTAATAGTAATTAACTAAATTACTTCGAAACTAAAGCTTATATCCTCCGGATTTCTTTAATAACTGGCAATTTTTGTATTCTCTTTGGTACCAGCTGTTGATGTTTTAAATTTTTCTGTCTACTTCCTATGATGAAACACCACATAGTATTCCGATTTTCTTTAAGGCGTCTGCATTTTTATAACAATTATTATAATCTGGGTGTTAGGTGTCCCATAACAATCTGATATAGTTCAAATAATTTACACGTAATTTTAAGACTCCATTTTATTGTTTTCCCCGGCGTAGCCATTTTTTACACTATGACAAACTGAATCATGAATTTATTTTTGTATACTTCTTATTGAGCGAGTACACACTAGATCAACTGAGTTGTCGGAAATACAAGCAAAACTACATTGCTGCTTAAATGTTTCTATTTTGCTGGTCAATTGTTAAGAAACATAAAGTTGTTGTTTTGCTTTTACTTTGTTGTGGACCCGGCATTATGTTTAAAATTTGTTTCAGTAGAATGTAGCGGCATAGTTTGATCTAAAAATTTTAAATTGTCATTTTTTGTCGCTTGTATAGATAAGTATGTATCACTTTATTACGGTCTTTTCTACATGCGTCTAGAGCTAGTTTGCACCTTTTTTTTACGACTACTAAAATAAAACATATTATTTACCTGCTAGAGTATTTCTATTTTAATAGTAAATTTCACATTTTTTTGCAGGTATCTTGCAAGTGAAAACATATGTACCTTTTGCATTATACCTACAAGACTAGGCATTTCCACAATTAGAATAACAGTTTAAATTAACGATTTCCCTGCCGCTACTTAAGAAATTAAAAATATCTATGCATACTTTTTAATAAACGTTTATTTTAAATTCTATATAAACTCATTCATTTTTATAAATGTCCATACAAATATCTATTTACACTATGTAGTAATATCTACAAAATAACTATTTCCTAAGTCTGTGTATATTTGAATATAATAATTATTTAACGGTGTTTAATATTAAAAAAATCTTTTGTAAGAAATCGACAAAGTTCTATACGAATATATCATATTGTTTAAATATAAAAATTGATGTGCTACTATTTAGAAAATTGATATATTTTTTAAGAAATTTTTGGATATGATTTTTGATGTATTTTGATGACAGGCCTGTTAAATGTAAAATTAGTAAATTTTTAAAGGCACATCATACTTAATTTAAAGCAGTTTTTTTTCTAATTTGTTGTGTACAAAAGCCATAAATTGTTAAAACTTGCTTTTAATTATAGTAAGTTTGATAAGGCTCTACGTTTAAATTATGTCAACTACATGTTTGGCACAACTTTCAATATTAAACTTTATTCCTTTGAAATATATTCTATTAATTAAATATCTATCACAAGTTTAACTGTCTTAACATTATACCAGTACATTATATAGTCCATCACCAAGAGAGCTTACAATAATATTCCATCAATTTATATCATTCATATAATTACTAGATCATGTAATTGAATTTTGCAAAATAAACGTGTGCTGTTTTTTTTTTCTGAGAACATTTGAATTTGTTGATTTAACTATAATCCAGAAACAAAATTACTAACAAATTCTCAATATCTTTACCTTGACCTGCTAATTCTACCTTTAAATATGAAGTTTATCATTCTTATATCTTGCAAGTATGATAAAAAATTATGAACATACATTTTTAAACATACTCAACAAAGTATCCGACTAAATTTTCTGGTAAACTTGATCGTCCACTAATTTCAGGGATTGTCAATGAATTCTTTTTTTCTCTACAGGTGGGACTATAGCTGGATCATCTGACTCGTCCAGAAGGAGACCTAAGGTGAGATCTTATGTAGCCTGTCCTATAATCTACAACATCACGTCGGTGGAATCCTTGGATACCATTTCGACTACGTCTACTCCACCTATAATATACAAGAATATTATTTAAGTTTCATTATGTATCAAACTTAATGTTGTTATGAAACTTCTAACAAGAATAAGAGTCCAACGGGGGAAAAAGATGAAATGGAAAATCGCTTAAAAGTAATTGGTTTTTTTTTAAGTTGCAATTTGAGATAAAAGAGGTTCTTAGGAAAAAATATCTTTCTTTTTTTTATAAGTATACCCGGGTTATAGAGGTTTGAAAAGCATTTACAACAAATATTTGTTCACTAGTTGTGGTTTAGTACTCTATTCAGTATTCTGAAGTGATAAGAGTATTACATTTCATCTAAAAATGTAATAGCATAACACAGAACCAAAGTTTTACATGTTAAAATTTTTAAGCCCTCCGAACGTTAGGACGCGGCCTTTTTTCTTGGGTTTTATTTTTATATTTCAATTCAGAAGCGTAAAGGCGGCCGTTGGGGAGCTATTAGGCCTTATCTCTTGCGGTACAATAGCCCTTCATTTTAGGAAAAGATAAGCGTGGTCTTTTATAAAAATTGATCCAATTTTGTTAGAAAAAGGCAATTTTGTGTATAAAATTCGTTATTCTGCAAAACTGTATACTTACGATAAAATGAATACAAACATAATATATTTCGTCTAGAATGAAATCATTTCTTGGGGTTTTCTCACAAAACGCTAAAGATGAATAAGCAATTGGATTGTAAATATAAAAAGAACTTTATAAAATTGCATTGCAGGAACACATCAAGATATAAAACTGAAAAGAATTGTATAATTTTATAGAATAGGTACATTTTATATATTATGAGGATGCTCTGTTGTTGTGTTGGTGTTTTGGAGATTAATTACAGGATAATACAAACATCACCAAGGCATTTAACAAAATTAACCACAGCCATTATTCAATAAATACAACTTTTTGATTTTTTGCATAGTGGTATATACATTTTTTGGCTCACTTTGAAATTTATTCAAATGATTTTATGGTTTGCTTGATATTACCAAGACATTCGCTTTGGCTATGACGTTTGTTTCCTTATTTCTTGCGAATTTATTTTTAAAATTTTTATGACTATTTATAATTTTTTTTAGTTTCCACTTTATAAAATAGTCTTGTTATTTTTTTCTTAGTAGAATTTTTTGGTAAACTGAAAATTTAGTCTATAGAGAAACGAATATTAAAAAGGTAATAAAGTTCTTAACAAAATTGGATTTTAATCTATTTTCAGCTAGTTTATTCTAATAACTATACACTATCTCGGAAATTTTACTTCTTAAATTCATTAGATCCTTTAACCTACATTTTTATATTTTTATTGTATTACGAGGGTGGTCCCAGAGATACCCGACCTGACCTAGAGATGTCGGTAGTAGTTTGAAAAATATCAGTGTATTAGAAAGTATACAATCTATAAAGCATATGTTTCCAAGTTTGAAGACGCCACGTTGTTTAGTATTTGTTTGGCAGCCATCAATAGTGAACGTTTTCAGTGAATTTGTGAAAATGGAGAAAATTGGGCATCGTTATGTGATACAATACTTTTATTTGAAAGACCTCAGCCCAACCAATATAAAAACCGAACTGGATTCTACTCTGGGTGAGTCTGCTCCTTCGTTAACAACAGCAAAATATTGGGTAGCAGAGTTTAAACGAGGCCGTACGAGCTGCCAAGACGAGCATCGCAGTGGTGAACCAAATGAGCTGACGACTCCAGAAATTTTAAAGAAAATTCACAAAGTGGTGCTGGATGATCGCTGACTGAAAGTTCGCGAGCTAGCGGACATAGTAGGCATTTCAAAATGTGCGGTACATCGCATATTAACTGAAAATGTTGACATGAGAAAGCTGTGTGCAAGATGGGTGCCGCGTTTGCTCACACTCGAGCAAAAACAGTGTCGTGAAGATGTTTCAATTGAGTGTTTAGCGAAATTTAATAGCAACAAAGCAGACTTTTTGTGTCGTTTCATAACCATGGATGAAACATGGGTCCATCACTTCACACTTGAGGTAAAAGAACAATTAAAACAATGGACTCAAAAGGGAGAACCGGCTCCAAAGAAGGCGAAAACCGTTTCATGTACAGGCAAGGTCATGGCGTCGGTTTTTTGAGATGCGCGAGGGATAATTTTCATTGACTATCTTAAAAAAGGTAAAACTATCAACGGCGAGTAGTATGCGAACTTATTGCAACGTTTGAGCGAAGAAATCAAGCAAGAACGGCCGGATTTGGTTAAGAAGAAAGTGTTGTTTCATCAAGCTTACAAATCCGTTATTGCAATGGCCAAAATTAACGAATTAAAGTTTGAATTGCTACCTCATGCTATTCGGCAGATTTAGCCCCCTCAGATTATTTTCTGTTTCCAAACTTAAAAAACTGGCTCAGTGGTCAAAGATTTTCCAACGATGAAGAAGTGATGTCTGCAGTTAATTGCTATTTCAAGGCGCAAGACAGTTCTTATTATAAAAAGGGTATCGAACTTATGAAAAATCGGTGGGAAAAGTGTATAGAGCTGAAAGGAGATTATATTGAAAAATAAATAAATTTTTTTCCAAAATTTTCGTGTTTTCTTTTTTGGCTCGGGTACTTCTGGGACCACCCTCGTACTATATAATATTGATCGTATTCTTTTTTTTTTAATTGACTTAATTTGATTTAATTATGTTAAACATCATAAACTATGTTTTAAACTTTTTTTTTTACTTTTTTTAACGCTTTTTATGGTCAATATTTGAAAAAATTAAAAAAATTTTTTTTCACAATATTTAAATACTAGTGATGCTTACAGAACCAACACACAACAACAAATTAAATTATAAAGTACTTTTTGTAAAGGTTTTTTAGATAATTTGTTTATTATAATAATATTTTAATAATTTTTTTATACGCGCGTAAGAATTTTTTTACTTAACCAACTTAATCAGTAGACTTAAGGCAAGGGATTCCAAGAACTATACTTAAGAATATTCGGAATAAATTTCTAATGCGTTATTTGAATTAAAACAAGATTCAAGATTTATTAAACAAGCGGTCTTGCGTTAATTGTTAATTTTTTTTTCTAAACTGATATTTCTTCCTTAACCTAGAACTATTAATTTGCCTTTTTCTAATCTAACTTTTTCATGTTATAAAAGCACCAACATTGCAAAAAAATAAATGCTTACATCTTAACATCGTTGAAATATTTTGAAAATGGCTCAACCAAATGTCAATATGTTTTATAGGCTACGTACCGCAGTGCCATATATGTCAACTGATGCCATATACGTCATTAGTTTTATATAATCGCTGTACTGTTCGCGTTCATCATTGATCAAATCCTTAGTATTTATTTATAATTATATATATGAGGAATAAAATGTTTTGAATTTGAATATATTTTTTCTTAAATTTATAAAAAGATACTTGTCAAATGTTGTTTTATTATGCAGAATGTTCGATTAACGATTTAGCAAGTTTCTCTTGTTTTTCAGCTTTATGATTTTACTGTACTATATTTTAGATTATTTTCGTATATACTTTAAAGTACATACATTAGAGTATATTAAATGCAGTATTAAAATAAAATCATTAATATATTCGTAGTACCAGAACAAAACCTTTATTTCCAATAATTTAATTCACGAAAATAAGAATTTCAAAATTTGAAAAAATCTTAACCGAAGGCTACAAAGACATGAATCTTGTGTGGAATATATCATTAGGAGTATGATTATTTAATTCAAAATTTTAAAAATTCTTTTTCTTATTGGAAGTCATATTAGAGACTTCCAATAAATCAGCTCCTTATAAGTAAAGAAAGACGTGGCTTCATTAAATTCACTTATAAGCATTAAATCGGTAATTAATTAACTCAACCCTTTATTCCCCTTAATATAGGGCGATAATAATCAGACACTAAAATATTTAACAAATAATAACAACAATCAATATCATGCAACTTATAGATTGACAAAACATAAAAAATTGGAGAAAAAGTGCAAAAAAACTATCAAATCTATATGTTACGCATTTAAGGGGTATACCAAAAAATCAAAATAAAACCTCAAAACGTCAAAAATACATAAACATTAATGCTACGAAGCATAAAACACATACATAAAGCATAATAATTTACACCAAAAACACAACCTACCACACATTTAAACATAACACTCACGGTTCAAAGTGTGTACAAGGGCACTAGTGTCTGATAATTACTGTGGTCACGTCGCGGCCTCTCATGCGTTCTTCATTGGCTGGAACGTCTCGCTTGGTGTAGAAAGTCGGTCTTGGTGATGTCACACGTGATGTGATTTACACACAGAGCCACAGTCACACGTGTGAGATACAGGAAGGGATAAAGAGACAGAGCTTATGTTAGAGAAAGCGAATGAAACTAACAGAGATGTACTGTTTTTCTTTCTTTAATTTTTGGTTTTCAAATTTTAAAATGGATGTGGTGATTACTTAAATGGGATGGGGGAAATATGATTTTTCTTTCTATGTGAAATGCTGGTGTATTTCACTTGATATACAGCTAATATGTAGAAAAGAAAATTAATTCTAAAACAGAAATATAAACATAAATAGTTAAAATATTTTAAATACTATGGCTTACTTTGTTTTTGCTATTGTAAATAAGAATTCTATTGATTTACCCAAATTTACCAGCTGACTGGTACATCTCCTGTTTATTGGACGTGGATTAAAAAAAGTGTGTATTGTATCCTTTATAATTATGCATTCATATTAATTTATAAATTGTTGGGAAAACATATACGTAAATTGTTAGGGTATTCTTCTAGTTGGTATAAAAAGCATTATTTTGACTTAGGAAATATACTGTTGTTTTATATCGTCTTATTTTTAGGGTAACCTGTATATAGTAGTTTATATAAGTTATTGTTAAATGAAGGTTGTTATTCTATTACTGTGCATAATTTAAAGATTTTTTTTGATATATAGCTTAAAGTTTTCTTTTAAAATAAAAATAATTGGTATTATTTATTAACAGTAGCAAGTAGATTTTGACAACATTTTTAAGATAAATAACTGATAAATTAGTTTATTATTAAAGGCATTTAAAGCAATGAATACTTACAGTAACTGACATAATTTTACTTATAAAAATGAATACGTTTTTCTATTTAGTTAATATTATAAAACATAATAGACCAAATATCTTAAAAAATACTTAATACAATTAAAATTTAACATGGCCGCTTATAGTTGGTTTTAATACTAAAATAGCTTAAATCTTACTAAATATTATGCTCTCAAGACAAATTGTAGTCCTAAATGTCTACTCAATACTAGTCAATTCTATTCAATATTGCTATTAAATCAAGAAACAAAAAATTTATAAAAATAAAATTACACATTTTAGTTACACATTAGATTAATAATAATTCAATGCTTTAGACAAATTAATTTGACAATTATTATAACGGAAAATACGTCATAAATTAAGTTATCTAATAAACGCTAAACTCTTTTTTGTTAAAAGAATATTTTCATAATAATATTTAGAGGAAAATATCTCGAAGGAAAACTTGCCAATATAGTTGGGTTGGATAATAAGACCTTTTAAATACGTAAATATTTATAAAATATAAAAGCTTAAAGAACTTTATTATAATTAGTAGGATCTGCCAATCTGCCATTTTTAACATACATCATAATTACATTGATTTTAATTTGTTACCAAATGGCTACTAATTAATGATTTATTATATCTAATAAAAAATATTCATGTCAAAAAATCCTTTATTCATTATAATTTCCTTATTTTTTATTATTTCTACTTTTATTTATTTAGATTCTATTGTTGACAAGGATGAATAGAGACGTCAGGGAAATAAAAGGTTTTTTGATATGATATGCATAACATATAACTGATATCAATTTTAAACTTTTTATCCCCTGATGATGGATACCGCTGTGTCCAAAACATGTCAGGCTATTAAAACAAAAGTGTAATTCAAAAATATTATTTAATACCTCATAATATAAAATGCTAATTAATCTATGTTATAGAAATATGCATATAAAACAATAAAAAATAACGTTCATGGTTGGTTGAGTTATTGGCCTGGTTGTAACACATAACCCATGTCGTGGTTCGAGCTATCGACGTTATAGTTATTTTTGGTTTAATTTTTTTGGGAATTTTAAGAACTGAATTATTATAATGAATAAAACGTTTAGCTTTCTGATCTAACAGCATATCAAAAATAAATTAAATGAGGATACTTGAAGTAAAAGCAGGCACAATCACCCTTTGTATTTTAATTTATTTTATATTTTAATGAAGACGTTTCAATCAATCAACATCAATTGGAAATTATTATAATGAGAATGCATTTTCTTTTAATTATTATATTTTCATTCTATATTACCTTCTAATATCCCCAACGATTTATAAATAATATTGAGGTTAATTTAAGTACGTGATTCAAAATATGAAATATTATTTTCTCTTTAAGCACGTGAATAAAAAACAAAAACTTTAACATTAAAATGCAATGAAAGCGCAAAATTAATGAAAAAATGTGAAGTGGAAGCAGCAAGAAAGTGATCAAAATAATAAAACCCACATTCAGGTAGTTGTATTTTTTTATTAAAGATACATTAAAAAAATATCAACGGTAAAATAAAAAGTTTAAAAAATTTATTGTCAGACGAATCAAATTCGGGGGTGTCATAATAATTTCCTTAATTAATCATCAGTGCTACTCTAATTTTAAATGAAATACAATGTGGTTTTGTTACTTGGGTGACAATAATATTATGAATTTGCCCTTACCATTTTACCATAGCTATTTTATATTTATTTATTAATATATATAATATTACTACTTGTTTCATGCATAAATGTAATGTTTTGTCTTTTTTTTAATATGTGGATCATTTAAAAATCGTTGTACTTAAGGATGGACACTGTTTACTAAGATAAACTTTAATATTTAATATAAAATTACGTAAAAAGAGTACATATATTTATCTTTTTTAAGTTTAATACATTTTTAAAATATATGAATTCACACAATATTTATAATATATAGGTACTAACACTAATTTTGTTTATAACTTTGATATACATGTTTTATGGAAAATTGTACTACTTGTCATTGTCACACGAGTTTTCTATATAACATCAAATTCATACATTGATATTGTCACCCATTGATAATCTAAACTATTTCAAAAACAATCTAATGGCACTATCTACTGAACAGTTCTATCTTATTTTGTACAACATCAGCAGCGCGACACAGCCAAATACACATACATACATTAGTTCACGTTTTTTGCCCCTGTTGGGATCGGGCATACTAAAAAAAAACGAAAAAAGAAGACTTTAGCTAAATAAGATCTAGCTAAAATAGATAAGAAACTAGCTAAATTAGTTATAAGCCCGCAAATCTGATTTAGAGCTATAAAAAATTGTGGGTGTTATGAGTTTTTTGGTGTGAATAGTTTTTCAAATGTTTTACAGTTGATAATTGATGTATTAAAGATAATAATAATAATATAAAATATGATGTATAAACAGTATTAAATCATAATTTTGTTTTATAAATTTGTTCCCTCAGTCAGATTATAGTTGGCTTTTAAAATAAAACTTACTGGAATCTCACTGACGGTTATTCCGCAACATAAAACAACTGTCCGTTGTTTTTAGATTAATTCAATGACATATAAAAAGATTTAAAAAAAGTTAATTTTAAATTAAACAGAAAAGAAAAAAATTAAAGAATAACGATAGAATTTATTTTACGAACGTTTTTAATCGTATTTAATTCATCCTTAGGGCTTGAGACTACACAAGGAAATCAGTATAGCACAATACAATAATATCTCTAAGAAGATCATTCCGTATATGACGATGGTTCAAAAAACCTTAAGGGAAATTAATTATTTTTTTACCAAAATGTTAAATGAACATGGGTGTATTCAATCTTATTTCCAGAAACTTTTGTTAATTGATAATAAAGTTATCAGGAGCAGTGTTCAGTATCTAGTGTTCTACAGTACAAAAATCGTTTTAAATAATAACTCTGTGTATTTATAAAATAAAAATAGTAATTATAATAATAATTTTATAGCAAAAGATGCACAAGTTACTAGATACGGATGCTAAGGCTCTGAAACCGTCCAGCATGTAACATAACAGGAGAGTATCAAATATTTGCACCTACTGATTACAAAAAGAGACATGATGTTGTAGCCAAAATAATACACCAGGAGGCTTTAAAATTAAATCTCTTGCAGTGTAAGAAATCTCTACACTATAGTTATCTCCCAAAAACTAGTTTAGAAAACGACGAAAACGAAAACTAAAAACTCTCTGAGATCGCACCATCTTGACCATTCAAACAGTAACGAGTAATAGATCTGATATAGTGTTAGTGGATATAAAGGATTAATAAGATAAAAAGACTATGTTGAGAAAAGTAGCGATCACAACAAAAAATTATTTCTCTGCTTCAAAAATATACAGAGAAAATTTGTAATACCACAACCTAGAAGTTAGATGAGTAACATTAAAGATGTAAGGTTCAGCCAGAATATCTATAGAGAGTTACTGAAAACGAGGCTATTATCTACAGTCTATTAAGCTTTGGAGTGTCTGCATGATAGGCTGGTTTTAAGAAATGGCCTGCAAAATCATCAATAGCGAATACCCACTACTACTCCTCGTGAAATATCATAAGAGCGCTAATGTCAGAGCATTCCTTTTTAAGAAGACTAAAGGCTTTCTACTTATTTTGGCAGGATAAAGTAATTAATGCCCTTCTAATTAGAGTCCATTTAACTACATTTATCGGAAATGAAGAACCTACATTCTAGAAAACGACGATTATCCCTCTATCAGTTCAAATAATTAATCATAATCAACCAGACATTGCACTTGTAAGCACTATGAATTAAGCAGTTCCAGTAATAACAATATGGTGAAAAAGCATGCTGAAAAGGTAGCAAATTAGAGAGACTGAATTATGAGACAATAGCAAGTGTACGATACTAATTTTAATTTCAATGAGGATTATACCAAATAATCTATTAAAATAATTGAAAGAACTTGATTTTATACAAAAAAAATTTATACAAAGCAATGCTAAAGTCTGTTTCCTTAACCATATTGAGAAGAGTTAGAAAGTTCCAAAGAATAACCCTGTATAAATGGCCTATACTATAAAATGGTATATATTTCTTTCCAGTTATAAGTAGATTATTTGTCAAAATACTGTTCGTCAGAACCAACTAGATCGCATGACACACACTTGGCATTTACACTAATCATCAGACATTTGGCCGACTGACCCACCGACATTGACATTGATTGACTTAATTTAAAAAATATTTTTTATATCATATTTAAAATTATTTACTTTATTGATTTTAAATAGTCCGGATTTCTATTGTACAAGTGCTAGACGTTAAAGGAGAAACTTCGTTTAAGTATTGGAGTGGTATGCCAAAGTGGCACTAATAATCCTTCAAATCTGAGGTTTGGGTTATGAAGGTCGGTTCAATATTTAACTCGAATCAGATATAGAGATGGGGTAAAGAAAACAAAATAAAACGTAGCGATGAACGCAGAAAAGGAGATTCGGGGTGATGTAAGAAAAGCGTCAAAATAAAACTGCTTTTCTACTTGATAAAACTATTTTATGAATAGGTATTAACTCTTCACTAAAACTTCTACTGAAATTAAATGAAATCTGGCAGCAATTCGGTATTAACATAGCAAGTGAAACGGTGAGATTTAATCTTGATTGAGTCTTTGCCAAAGAATTCTGCCAAAAAACCGCTTCTCTCAAATAAGAATAAAAAAAGTGAATTCAAATTCCTATTACGAAGTATAAATAGAAAATATAATAGTATGAAAATGATTTTCTCGATCTCAAACAGGGACAATCATTCAAGTGTAAAATGCATAGATTACAAATGCAACATCGGAAAATTTAATGCTCCCATTTGTAGAAGATTTGCCATTGTGAACATGCGCCAAAAATAGAAAAAGGAAAGCAGTTGTTTTAAGGTATTTATTGATTTTTAAATGACTTTCCTTACTAGAGTTTTAAATTTTTTGATTAATGATTACTCCAAGCTTTTGTATTTCAACACTTCTGAAAATAATATTACCAATGAAAATATTTATACTTTAACTAAGTTACTTAGTTTATCTGATCCAAAACATACCACAACGGACTTTTTGGTATAAAGCCCTGAGATATTGTCACACTCAGTGCATCGAATAATTTGTCATCGAAAAGTAACCCTTAGCAAAGGTTTAATCAAAATCTCAATTAACTTTGGTTAAAAATATGAGTTCGAATTGGCGATATCACGGGAGGACACGGTCTAATATATGAACATATGTAAGTTTATTTTAAGTTAGTATTATGCTGTATATATTTTGAATTACATTTGGTACGCAATCGTTACTATACATGTGATATCTATATTATAATATAGTGATGCCTTGTAAAGTATATTAAATTTAGTAAATAAAACCTGCCATCTTGAGCCTCAAAAAACATGAATTTAATAAAATTTAAAACGTTGAAAAATCATATATAGTTTTAATTAGTAGATTTTTTGTTACAAAATAAAAAAATTGTAAAAAATTTACGTTCAAAGTTATTTTTGATCTTTCGTTTGTAGTATGTTTATAAGAAATTCACAAATTATTTATTTATTTCATTAATAGCGGTAATTTAAAAGATTATATCTGCGGAATGCATAAAAAATAGGTTTAATAATAATACAAAAATATGAAAAAAAATTGAATTTAAACGGTAGAGAGGCAAGTTCTCTATATATTTTAATGTTGTTACAAAACCAAGTTTTTTTTTTGTAAAAATTGCTAAAATAAAATTGGATCTCATGGTAAATGAGTTTTTTAAAATCAGAAATGTACCCTTTTATCGCCCTCTTTACTTGGGATCATGATTTATGAGACACCGATATAACATACAAATTTAAGAATATAGACAATTGACCACAAATTTAAGAATATAGATAATTCTAATTTTTTTTGCAGATTAAACAATTAATAAATTATATTAGGGTATAGATAACGTCGGTCTTTTGCTATTGTCCTATTTCTATTTATTTGCCTAATTTTTACTAAAATTAGACGGTAAATATTTTGTGCAATAAAAAGTTTGTGTATAGTGTGTAGAGTGTATAAATCACTAATTATAATAGGAAATATAAGAAAATTGTAACAAACACGCACAATATTTTAATCATGCCAAGTAAGAACAAAAATATAAAAAGACTCTTTAGTCGACTTACCTCGCACTGTGCGTTAACATGATGATATTTCTGAAAAAAATAGGTTATTTAGCACAACTAATTTCTCTAGCCATAATTTTAGTATAGAAGTAATAGGAATAAATAGGGAAAAATAAGTTTAGCAGTAAAAGAAGTAGTGGTATAAAGAATTATTTTTTTGCCTATAATTGTTTAAAGATATTATTTTGAAATAAGAATTTTAAGTATCTCATACACGTGCTCGGAAAATTTCTTTCTTTCTTTAAAAAGAAGCTTTTTCTTCCTTGCGTGGATAATTAAATTTAATGAAATATAAACCAGGGCAGTCATTTGAAAGGTTTAGAAAATGGTCACCAATAAAAAAGTATTTCCATCCTTTCTCCTATATGACAATAATTAATTTAATAATAACAGATTTATAATTAACCTAATCATACTTCTTATAACTTATGGTTTTTTATAAGATGGTGGTTATAACAATGCTAAAATTTCAGTTATTATATTTTTAAACTTTTGCCTAGGACTCATTTAGTTTAAGAGCCAAGTAAATGTTTTTGACATTTTAATGTATAAAAATAACTCCCATTTATTAATTTTTTAAAAAATTCTCATAAGAAACTACCTTGTATATTAACTAGTAAGTCTAATTTCTGAGTTTACTTCCAAAGCTCAAGCTATTTTTTATTTTACTTTCCCCCCGTGTGAACTCTATCTATAGATTAATATTTTAGGAAATTGAAATCGTTTGTTGCCTTTAAAAATGTTGTTTCTATTGACTTTTAGATCAGTAATAAAAGGGACGACTAACTACATTTTCATATTCATTTTTGCTTTTATACTTGGTTGTTTAAATAACGTTTTGTTTACTTTGCTCATTAAAAAGTGATTAAAAAGGCATATTAAAAGCATAGAAAGATTGACGTTTTTATGCAATCAGAAAAATATGTTTTTACTTATTGGCTGTACTAGAGCAAGATATAATTAGGTTTTTTTCTTTGGCATGTTTCCAACATTATTCACAGTATTGATCAAAAGATATTGGATGATTTAAACATAAAACGGCTCATAGATTTTTTAAAAATATTATTATCAATTTATTATTATATAAAATAAGTTATTTTTTTCTAGGAATAATTATATTTGCATTCAAAATAATGTGCGATGTGAATTTAATCAAGCAGAGTGTAGGAAGCGAATATGGTGAAAATTGTAAACAAGTAGAAAGTAAACATTTTTTTGATCGTAGATAGTCACATAAATCATTTATTCGATCGTCTAAGCATATATATTTTACTAATGAATTTAGCTTACGAACTGACCTTCCCATTGAAGATACGCGTGGTAATTCTGCAAAAATATTATATTTGGACAGGGAATATTTTAATAAAAAATATTGCCTAAATGAAAAAAAAATATATATAGTACTGGATACGATTTCTACAAAATTTAACTACATAATAAGCAAATCTACATTTTAGTATTTACAACTTAATTGTTAAAGATAAGATAGCTTTAATTTATTACAAATTCTTAGTATACTTAAATATTATTAATTTACAAAAAATTAACTGCAAAATATTATCCAAAAAAAATATCTTACCTTAAGAGCCTGGTAATATAGTCTGGCCAATTGTCAGGAAACATGACAAGAAAGAAACCGACTGCAATTAAAATCATTCCCGCCAATTTCATCCCTTCGAACTGGGCACCATATAAAACCACATCTAGAGCTAAAAACAAATTAAAAAGTTAAAGTATGATTTTTTAAAAATTGCAATTAAATTGGAATAAAAAACAGTGTATAAAATCACTTACCTGCAGATACTGGTACGGCAGTAATGAGCCCTAAGGTTATAAACAGGTCATAGGTAAGTGCAACGCTGAAGTTGCCTAGTAAATTGGCCACTAAAAAGGATATAGAAAATAAAGGATATAAACAGTGAAAAAAATGTTTACTACAGATTTTTTGAAGAATTTTTTTTTTTGGGGTGCTATGGATTTTAATCAATTTTAAATCAATACATAAATATTTATATTTCCTTACTCTCTCTATAGGTGTATTCTCTATGATAAGATTACCTTTGATCTTTTCTCGTTCAATTATGACTATAAACTTACAGGCATCATTTAATTTTTATAAAAGTATTTGGAGATCTTTGAGATTATCTGCCTTTACCATATTATCATCAGGAAATTGCATATTCTTGAAAACTTGACCATTAATGTTAACGCCTTCTTGTCTGTTACTTAAAGCCTTACGGAAAATTGCCTCGCTATACAAATTAAATAATAATGGAGAAAGCAAATATCCCTGACTAACCCCTTGCAAAATTCTTACTTCTGCCGAGAGTCTGTCATCTACTCTAATTTCTGCTGTTTGTTTTCAGTAGAATTTGGTAATAATTTTGATGTTCTAGCTATCAATGTTGAGATCTGTAAGTATTTTGATAAGTTTATGATATTAAACCTTATCGAAAGCTTTTTCAAAATGAATAAAGCATACATACATATCTTAATTTCGTGTCTAAACCTCTCTGTGCCAGACCATTTATACTAAGTAGAGGCTCTCTGGTTCTTATACCTTTTCTAAAACCCACCTAATTGTTACTTAATTCGGAATCCTCTTATAAATTTTCCTCTTATAAATTTTCACACTTTTTAAGAGTATTCCCTCGGAACACTCTTAAAAAGTGTGGATTAAAGGAAAGTCTTTAAGAGTGTGGATTATAAGCACAGAATAAACGATTTCTGAGATCTAATAACTAAGATCGTTTATTCTGTGTTATAAGTGCAATCATTC
The DNA here is from genome assembly GCF_022605725.1 of Anthonomus grandis grandis. Lineage (NCBI taxonomy): Eukaryota > Metazoa > Arthropoda > Insecta > Coleoptera > Curculionidae > Anthonomus > Anthonomus grandis. Next base: position 23,426,151 of record NC_065548.1, on the reverse strand, counting down.
AACGGTCAAAGCACTCTTTTGCATTGGGTTTTTTAGGGATCGTAACAAATGTTGACAACAACCAATCTTTTGGTATAATTCCCGATGCATAGATGACATTAAAAAAGTTAAGCAAAACCTTGCTGGCGTCATCGTCTATAAGTTTAAGAAGTTAAACTGGCAGTTCATCAAGACCACTACCCTTCCTCCTCTTGTCCGTTTGACAGCATGTAAAACCTCCTCACAAATAATTGGTGGACCTATGTCTTTAGAATAATTTAGCATATTTTCTAGACAATTATCATAGGAAAATTCTTTTAGGTATTCTGAACAACGAACCAGCTGTTGTCTAAGTCCAAGATCAGATTAACGTCTCCATCTTTTATTACTGTAGGACTTTTCTGATGTGTCCAGTCATAACCATAATCTTTTTATGTAGATTGAAACTATAAAATTTTATTTTGCATCTTTGATCTTCTTCTTCATTATTTGATTAATTTCTCTATACTTGACAGCATTATTTTTGTTTTCACGCCTCTTATCCATGAGATTTAATATTTCGTCCGACATCCAAGTTTGTTTTTATTTCAGTTCAACATTTAAATTGGCCTGACCCACCGTAATGATCTTCTGTTTAATTTAATTCCATATTTTATTTATTTGAGAAGCGTCTTGATAACTTTTAAGGTTTATATTTACATTATGTTGAACCTTTTGCAACAGCTTCTATTTAATGTGTATTTAATAATGCCAAAACTGTATTGGATGTCCGATACAGCAAGTGATGTAATTGTTGACATTTTATTTTTGATGTTTAGCTGAATTTTTAGGATGGATCTAATTATTCTGCATTACTCTGTTTAAGGTTTATTCTTCATCTTCTTGTGTTGGATACCGTCATTTTTATGAATACCGAGATTTTTAGTGATTTCATCAGTTTAAATGTTTTCTTTATTTTGTAATTTGTCTTTGATAGAACTCACTTTAGCACACTTTTCAAGGCCATATTACATGTGTATGTCATCTCTAAATTCTTTTACTAATTCTAGTTATTTTGTGAGTTCTTCATCATTGTTTGCTATCAATTTCAGGTCAGGTCAAGTCAGGTTTCATTCATTTATATTCAGCATTTATCCTATTCAAAATCGAGCTTAATGAAAGTAATATAATTCAGTCTCCTTGATAAATACCAGTTTTAATATTAATATCTTTAATTGTACTTCGGCTTGGCCCACTCCTCAAATGGAGATTAGTTTTCCAGCATTATGAATGAGAGTATTACTGAAGATGTTCTGTATATGTTTATGGTTTTAATTAATCGGCTATGAGGTACAATATCATAAGATTTCTTGTAATCAATCCGTGGTAATGAGAGACTTCTTCTTTGGTTTTTACAGTCTTTTTAAATCATATTATTTGTGAAAAGGTGACCTTTAGAAATCTTTTACACCACTTTTTTACTCATCTGAAAATAAGTTATTCTTTTACGGATAGATATACATTCTTTCCGAAGTTACGAAATTATTTTCGTGACACATTCTTCACTTTTTGGTATAAGATGTGTTTTCCCTTTTATCAAGCATTCAGGTATATTTTGTCTCATCTTGGTTTATTGAATTATTATAAGCTTTAGCCTTTTTGTGAGTTATTTCTAGTTGTTTTCACCAGAAATTTGTCATGCCATATACGCCTGTTGCCTTCGAATTTGTTAACATTGTTAGGAATTGCTTTGAGTTTTACTTCTCTCATACTTTCCCGTATCATGCTTTAATTATAGCTGTCTTCTCATATTATTTCCGTATCCAGTCTGATTTGCAGTTGTATTTGACACCTTCTTCCAATATATTTCTATTTTCTTTTCAGCATGTACTAACTAAAATATTATTGTAAAATTTGCTTGCATTATTTAAAAATAGTTTGCTTTGCAGATATTGGTCTTCTCGATTCGTATATCTTCTAATTCTATAAGCTTTAGCTGCTATCTGTTGTTTGAATTTTTTAGATATTTGTGTATGATCTTTCATATTTTGTTGCTATATTATCCGTATTAGATTATTTTCTGTTTCCCCATTGTTATGCCTATGCTTGGATTCTGTAGTTCCTTTAATTGAGCTTACTCTTTTTTTTTAATTAACGATTTCATTCTGTATCTTTTTTTTCTATGGCGGCCCTTCGTAGCTAGTTTTTTGTTTCTGAGGTTTTGTTAATAGGTTTTAGATTAGAGAATACATTGTTTAGTTAGCCGTTACGTATGCGAGTATATTTTAGATTATAGATAAAAAATTCCATCTATTTTATAGCCATAAAAATCAGTAAAGAAATATACTAAATTAGAATAAAATAGAAATCATAATAGTTATTATGAATAGTTATTTAGATTACAGATTGTCATTACAAATTAAAGACTGTCATTTATAGAATCTCTTAAATATCGATAGTAAAAATATAAATATAAATGTAAACGACCAAAATTTTATAAATAAGACACAAATGCTCACAACAAATATATATTCCAGACTACCGGGCTTTTTCTTTTTAAAATACATTCTAGCAGATCTAAAGTTTATCCAAACAGTTAGAAAACAGATGTGGGTAGATTCCCACCATAGTTCGAAGGCTCATTAGGATTCTTATCACGTCCCAGCCTAGGGTTGCTTTTAGCACCATGTGGTCTCATTTTGGGCCCGGTACTTTTCCGTAGATTACAGTCGGCCATTCCTGACTATCTTCGCGCCCTCGTGAAGACTCTCTTTTCTTACGTAGGCGTTACCTATAATAAAAAAATAAAAAAACAACAATTAGTAAACTATTTCTCACTACAGTTGTTAATTCTCGCAGTCACTGTCGGACTTGTTAGAACTAACAACTGTAGAAAACAATTTTAATTTCTCAGAGGGACATATCCCTTTGCGGTTTTACAGCGTTCTGCACCCGCTTGATAACGTGGTTTGAGTTTCTTGCTCTGTCCATCATTTGAACACTTTGTTCTTTGGACAAGGACTTGTTGTCATACAGTAAACGTTTTTATGCCGGCATGTCTTTGGTTGTACAACTCCTTTTGTTTTTTGCTGACTTTCAGTAATCTTTGTTGACGCTTCCGCTCTCACAGTCGACAGGTCAACGGGTTCTTCGTCACAAAGCTCAGCTGTAAGATAAGCGTCATCAATACCACGTGGCTGATAACCAAGAAATAGCTCATAAGGCAATTTCCCGGTGACCGAGCTTACCGCTGTATTGATGCGCCATCTGACAGTAACTAGGGACTTTTCCCAATTTTGTTCATGTGATATGCTAGCCCTTAACGATGGAAGGATTGTCCTGTTATACCTTTCAACTTGCCCGTTGGCTCGAGGGGTGGCTGTCGCACACAACACACGTTTTATACTCATTCCAGAGCAAAAATCTGAAAATTCTCGACTGGTAAAAGCAGTTCCTCTGTCACAAATGATTCTTCGGGGTACACCGAACGTTTCAATAATCTCCCCTAACCATTTTGTAACTGGTCCAGTTTTCGTGTTAGGCACCGCTTTTAAAAACACAAATCTTATAAACGCGTCTACACCTACAATCAAATAACTTTTTCCTTTTTTACTTTTAACAAATGGACCCAAGTGGTCAAGATGAAGGGTATCCATTGGTATTGGTTTCTTCTCGATATATTGTAAACTACTTGGCGTTTTACCTGAAGGCTTTTTATTATACATGCAACCCAAACATGATCTTATATAATTCTTTACGTAATTTCTCATGGATGGAAACCAATAACGTTTTGACAAGATATCTAAAGTTTTGTCAACGGCAAAATGACCTGCGTCGTCATGATAATAGATAAGTATTCGTCTTCGTGCCGATTTAGGTATCACCCAGCGATGCCCTGCGGTAGTCTTTTTATAAAGTCGGTTTTTCTTTAGCACGTATTCCTTGTGAATTTGCCCCTTATTAGAATCGATAGATGGCCTTGATATTATTTCATATATATTTTTACAGTGTTTCTCCTGTAATTGTGCAGCTAGAATCCAGTCGTCTTCTGTGACGTTTACAGATAAAACCTCAATTTCAGCACCAATGGTATCGTTTTCTAAAATAGGGTTGCGGCTAAGAGCATCTACATGATTCTTTTTTGTCCCAGGTCTATACTCAATGGTAAAATCAAATTCCTGCGTACTCAGCCACCATCTACCTATACGAGGAATAAGGTCTCGCTTCACTAACGTTGTTTTTAGTGCATTGCAATCGGTGATAACTTTAAAGGTAATATCAACAAGGTAAACTTTAAACTGTTTCAATGAGCAAACAACCGCCAGAGTTTCCAGTTCGTAAGAATGGTAAACTTGTTCTTCTTTCGTCGTTGCTCTGCTAAAGTAATGTACTGACTTTAATTCTCCATCATTCTGTTTCTGCAGTAAAATCCCACCTATGCCTAATTTACTAGCATCTGTACGTAACTCTGTTACCGCATTTCTATCGTATATGGTTAGAATTGGTCTAGTTGTTAATTTTTGTTTCAATTCATTAAAAGCACGTTGTTGTTCATCGCGCCAAATAAATACCGAATTTTTCTTTGTTAGGTTTGCTAGTGGTTTTGCAATGAGAGCAAATCCCTTAACATATTTCCTAAAAAAATTTTCCAAACCTAAAAACTGTCTAACAGAATAAACATCGGTAGGCTCTGGAAAATTTGTTACCGCTTTTATTTTCTCTTCTACAGGCTTAACCCCTTCTTGAGAAATTTCGTGACCTAAATAACTTTTTTTTGGACATTAAAAATTTACACTTATCAAATCTCAAAGTCATACCTGCATCTTGCATCAATTTTAGAACTTTTTCTAATTGTGCAAGCCCACCAGATATATCCTGAGAAGGCAGCAGAATATCATCCATGTAAGCCATGGCCGTGGCATACCTAAATGACCCAAGAATTTTATTAATTGCTCGTTGAAACACTGCTGGCACATTAACAAGTCCGAAGGGCATAGTCATATATTCATAATGACCCTCTACTGTAACGAAAGCTGTTTAATGAATTGAATTTTCCTCTATGGGTATTTAGTGATAACCGGACGCTAAGTCTAAACTCGTAAAATAATCACATCCTTTTAAATTGTCCAATAAATCATCGATTCGTGGTAACGGATATTTGTCTTTAACTATTTTTCTATTCAAGGCCCTGTAATCCACACACATGCGAGTTTCGCCGTTCTTTTTGCGTACTAGTAGGATAGGACTCGCATAGGGAAAACAAGATTCATATATTATTTTATTCTCTAATAAGCCATTTACTATTTCCCTAACTGTATCCCTTTCGCAAAATGGTAAACGATATGGTTTATAGGTGACAGGTATGTCATCAGTTAAATTAATAGAAATTTTTGTGATCTTTGTTTCCCCCTACTTCAGTTAAATTTGTAGCACAACAGCCTCTATATTTATTAAGTAATTCTAAAAGTTTCATTTGATCTTTCAGTTTTATTTTATTATAAGTAAATTTTTTTATATCATTCACTGTAAAACTGGTTAAAGGTTCTTGACCAATAGTGAGACGCTCAATTTGATCTTCTTTATCCGCCGCTGGATCTGCTGTATAAGCCACACCCATTAATTTCTTTAAGGGGTTCCTTATCTACACTAAATAAACGTACTTGCCTTCCTCGTACTACCATTGTAATATCTGGGTGATTAATAAAAGGGTGTCCCACAATAACTGACAATAGGGTGTCCTACAATAAGTGCTTCGACAAAGGCCTTTCCCAAATCTACTTCTAAATTAATAAACGTTTTATGATGACTAGTTACTGAGCCACCGGCATAACCACTTAGCTTTACCTGTACCGCGTAAAGTTTTAATCTTAAATAGGCAACGTCAGATTTTCGTAAAGTGACCGCATTACTACCTGTGTCGACATAGCCACGAAAAATAGAATTATTTATGCGACAATCGATAAAATAGCAGGTACTACCCAAATAATTATTTTTTACGTTTAAAGGTAATAATTGTTTAAACTTACCAGAGGATGTTTCTGGTCTATTTTTAAGACAGTTCTGCTCTATATGCCCAAGCATTCTGCAAAATTTGCATTCCAAAACTGGCTTCATGCACTTTGCTGCTAAATGGCCACGTTGACCGCAGTTAAAGCATTTCGGCTGGAAGTTAGTGTTATGAACTGATCGTTTATCTTTTATGATTGCTCGAAGGTCGGAAGCATTTTGATGATGTGCAGGTTTACTTACATAATTTCTTACTGAGTGTTTTGCTGTCGGCTGTTCATGAAGAACTGACAAATATTCTTCGTATAGATCTTCCGGCGTTTGGTAGCGGCCCGCTCTGGCTCCATTTTGTACGTTAGTATCACAGAGTCCATGTATTAAACATGACACAGCTTTTTTTCCATAAACGTCGCATGTTCTTAGCAATTCAAATTTTTTCAAAATAATATGATGTCATGCTTTCATTTGGATCTTTCTTTCTATTTGGCATTGTTTGTAGACTCACGGCATAGTCAGTATGATCTGGAAAGCTTTTCTTTATTAATGCTTTCCACTCTTCCCACGTGTGGTTATTATTTTTTTTTAGGCTATGGTACCAGCTTTTAGCCATTCCTATAAGCCTGATGATAAGCTATGATAGATAGTATTAATCTTGTCCCACTGGTTGACATCTTTTAATTGGTCGATCTTATTTAACCACTGTTGGGTAGTCAGATTTGTCTTTTCGGGGAAAACTCTGGAATACAATCCGCTTTCACATTAGGTCAAATTGTACTGACGTTGCTATTTTCGTCCTTTCGTTGAGCCAAATTTTCAATCATTTTCTCCTACCTGCATCTTGCATCAATTTTAGAACTTTTTCTAATTGTGCAAGCCCACCAGATATATCCTGAGAAGGCAGCAGAATATCATCCATGTAAGCCATGGCCGTGGCATACCTAAATGACCCAAGAATTTTATTAATTGCTCGTTGAAACACTGCTGGCACATTAACAAGTCCGAAGGGCATAGTCATATATTCATAATGACCCTCTACTGTAACGAAAGCTGTTTAATGAATTGAATTTTCCTCTATGGGTATTTAGTGATAACCGGACGCTAAGTCTAAACTCGTAAAATAATCACATCCTTTTAAATTGTCCAATAAATCATCGATTCGTGGTAACGGATATTTGTCTTTAACTATTTTTCTATTCAAGGCCCTGTAATCCACACACATGCGAGTTTCGCCGTTCTTTTTGCGTACTAGTAGGATAGGACTCGCATAGGGAAAACAAGATTCATATATTATTTTATTCTCTAATAAGCCATTTACTATTTCCCTAACTGTATCCCTTTCGCAAAATGGTAAACGATATGGTTTATAGGTGACAGGTATGTCATCAGTTAAATTAATAGAAATTTTTGTGATCTTTGTTTCCCCCTACTTCAGTTAAATTTGTAGCACAACAGCCTCTATATTTATTAAGTAATTCTAAAAGTTTCATTTGATCTTTCAGTTTTATTTTATTATAAGTAAATTTTTTTATATCATTCACTGTAAAACTGGTTAAAGGTTCTTGACCAATAGTGAGACGCTCAATTTGATTTTCTTTATCCGCCGCTGGATCTGCTGTATAAGCCACACCCATTAATTTCTTTAAGGGGTTCCTTATCTACACTAAATAAACGTACTTGCCTTCCTCGTACTACCATTGTAATATCTGGGTGATTAATAAAAGGGTGTCCCACAATAACTGACAATAGGGTGTCCTACAATAAGTGCTTCGACAAAGGCCTTTCCCAAATCTACTTCTAAATTAATAAACGTTTTATGATGACTAGTTACTGAGCCACCGGCATAACCACTTAGCTTTACCTGTACCGCGTAAAGTTTTAATCTTAAATAGGCAACGTCAGATTTTCGTAAAGTGACCGCATTACTACCTGTGTAGACATAGCCACGAAAAATAGAATTATTTATGCGACAATCGATAAAATAGCAGGTTCTACCCAAATAATTATTTTTTACGTTTAAAGGTAATAATTGTTTAAACTTACCAGATGATGTTTCTGGTCTATTTTTAAGACAGTTCTGCTCTATATGCCCAAGCATTCTGCAAAATTTGCATTCCAAAACTGGCTTCATGCACTTTGCTGCTAAATGGCCACGTTGACCGCAGTTAAAGCATTTCGGCTGGAAGTTAGTGTTATGAACTGATCGTTTATCTTTTATGATTGCTCGAAGGTCGGAAGCATTTTGATGATGTGCAGGTTTACTTACATAATTTCTTACTGAGTGTTTTGCCGTCGGTTGTTCATGAAGAACTGACAAATATTCTTTGTATAGATCTTCCGGCGTTTGGTAGCGGCCCGCTCTGGCTCCATTTTGTACGTTAGTATCACAGAGTCCACGTATTAAACATGACACAGCTTTTTTTCCATAAACGTCGCATGTTCTTAGCAATTCAAATTTTTTCAAAATAATATGATGTCAGGCTTTCATTTGGATCTTTCTTTCTATTTGGCATCGTTTGTAGACTCACGGCATAGTCAGTATGATCTGGAAAGCTTTTCTTTATTAATGCTTTCCACTCTTTCCACGTGTGGTTATTATTTTTTTTAGGCTATGGTACCAGCTTTTAGCCATTCCTATAAGCCTGATGATAAGCTATGATAGATAGTATTAATCTTGTTCCACTGGTTGACATCTTTTAATTGGTCGATTTTATTTAACCACTGTTGGGTAGTCAGATTTGTCTTTTCGGGGAAAACTCTGGAATACAATCCGCTTTCACATTAGGTCAAATTGTACTGACGTTGCTATTTTCGTCCTTTCGTTGAGCCAAATTTTCAATCATTTTCTCCAAACGTTTGAAACGTTTTCTTGAATTACGCCTCGATTTCATATAACGGTAACTCTCATACTCACTATCTGATGAGCTAGTGGAATCAGAGCTACTGTGGGATCTCTTTCCCACTGTTGAGCCTTTTTTTATATATACTACAACTTGAGGAACTCACTAAATTACAAAGCAACTAATAACTAATAAACGTATATACAAAAATGTCCAATGCACAATCAATTAATAAAAAAAAATGTGGCGCGACCGAAAAGCACGCGAATTATTATCCCACCTGAACTGTAAACGACCAAAATTTTATAAATAAGACACGAGTGCTCACAACAAATATATATTCCAGACTACCGGGCTTTTTCTTTTTAAAATACATTCTAGCGGATCTAAAGTTTGTCCAAACAGTTGGATAACAGATGTGGGTAGATTCCCACCATAGTTCGAAGGTTCATTAGTATTCTTATCACGTCCCAGCCTAGGGTTGCTTTTAGCACCATGTGGTCTCATTTTGGGCCCGGTACTTTTCCGTAGATTACATAAATACTTACTAAATATATACTAAAATTAGAGGCATAGGAAATACAAAAAATCACTTAGACGCCTTGCAATAAGTTACAAAAATTATGATTTACTCGACTGCATGTATAGCATCCATTAAATGATTAATTTTCAACTCATGGATCATTTCCATCAAAATTTTAAATTAGTGTTCGCATCCTCTATACACAATTTCACTACAGGTATTTAAATTCAGCTCGATGTCGAAAGAAATTATAAAGTGGTAAAAAAGTCGAGTACCTCACTTAAAAATAAAAAACTGGAAGAAATATAACAAATGGATTTAACCAGTATTAAAAGCCTAATTATTAAACTTTCTTAATTCATGAATAATGTAATTCCCGTATACCCAACAAACAACTATTGAAAAAGTTTTATTTGACCGGATACATCTATAGTAATAACTTCAGCTTAAAAGGAAGTTGCTATTTCTAAAATAAGTTTATAGGGAGAAGTTTTCAGAAAGTTACAAAATGTTAAGAAGTTTCAAAGTATTGCCGTATAAATTCGTTTTGTGTCGAATTTTTGGGCTTAATGGATTTTGTATAAGTTGGTGCATGAGAGTCATGGAAAGTATGTTTTATTTTTGTTTGACGTGGAAATTCTTTTGTTTATCTTTTAGAATGTTAAAAAAACTTGGCAAAAGAATAATTAAGTACGTCTTGATTTATAAAATAAATATTTTTTAAAGAAAACATTTTTTGATCTTATAACTAAAATTTAAAACTTGTACTATCTGTTATCTCTGTCACATTCTAAATTCAATTTGTTTTTAAGTAATTTATTTAAAAATTAATAGTACTCGCCCAAGGAGAATGGATATAAGGAGACTGATCTCCGCGCTTCCCAAGTGAGGTGACGCGTACGCAAAATTGAACGATAACTGGGTTCGTAAAGTAGCCACCTAGGCGTTGTTGGTGAGAAGTGTACCTCGCTCTGATTGATGCATGTTGATTTTATTTTCACTATTAATTTTCATTTAATATTGTTTATCGAAAAAGAGAATTTTTGATAAACAGTAGTTTTAAATTCATTTTCAATAGGGATAAGTCTTTGTAACGTTCACGGTTGCACGATCGGCTCCCGTTCTTATCGGGAAAAGAGAAAAAGAGAAGAGAAAGGTTTTAACTCTTTTTTAAGACTCCACAGGTCTGTATATTATTATATAAGTATGAATATTTTTTTTTTATTCTTCATATATTTTTTGAATTTTATTTACTACAAACTGTTTCGCATCAATTTCGTTTTTTTATTCGTTTTATTGTTTTGCAGAATGAATAGATTTCAAAAGTGGCGAGAGGTATTTGATTACATTAAAAAAAGGACATCATGTATGTCAATTGTACTTTCCTAAAAAAGGTGTTGTCAGGATATGTCGAAAAGCAGTGTTACTCAAACTTTTTTCGTGCCGGAACCCTTTTAAAAAACTAAATTTTTAACAGAACCCTAAACTCTAAACTAAAAGCAAAAGCAGTTATATGTGAACTGTTTATAAATAATCATACAAAAAAAGATAGATACAGTAAGTAGTGAGTTAGTAAGCAAATGATAACACTAAGTTCATTTAATACGAGGCATGTAATTGTTTTTTATTTCTCATCAACTGGGTAATGTCAGGCTTGATAGAAGAAAGTTGAATTCTCATGTCTGGTTCGGCATCCAGTCTATTGCGGTATTTTGTTTTTGTAACTGTATATGATGAAAATCCCGTTTCACACAAATACGTTGTTGGGAACGGCAGAAGAATATTCAAAGCTTCTGTGGCAAGTTGTGGATATTCATCACGAACCCTGAACCAAAAATCATTTAGTGAAATTGTTTTGAACAATGATTCCATGCTTGTATCCAATGTCATTTCTAGAAACGATTCATAGATCTGATTTGACATATTTTCAGGCTTCTTCAATTTAGATGAAAAAGAGTTTTGAATCCATGAGTTTATTTTCAATTTTGTATTCTGTTCTTCAGGAAAGTAAGATTCAGAAGTCCCTTGTAGATCATTGAGATATTGCACCAATTCAACAAATATTTTATTTTGAAATATTTCTATATCACTAAGACTATGGTGACTAAGGAAATCACTAAGCAATGAAAAGCTTTCGATTTCTCTCTTACCAAAACAAGTAATCCAAAAATCTAATTTTCTTTTAAAGGCAGTTATTATGTTGTTAGCACTGAAAACTGTTCTACTGTTTTCCTTGTAGTGACAGGTTTAATTCGTTAAGTTTTCCAAACATATCTGCTAAAAATGCTAGTCTAAATAACCAGCTTTTATTGGACAAGCGGTCTTTTAAAATAAAAGAAACATCTGTAAGAAAAGCTTCTAATTCTGTTCTTATTTCAACAAGCCTTGTCATAGTTTTACCCCGAGACAACCATCTTACTTCAGTATGGAGCAATAGTGTTTTATGATCGCTATCATAATCTTCACATAATGAGAACAATCGGGATTGTAGTCGACGTGACTTGACAAAATTAATTATTTTTACTGACTAATCAAGAACTAATATTAGATTTGGTGGCATTTTCTCAACCGCGAGTGATTGTCTATGCAGGATGCAGTGGCTGGAACTATAATTTGGCGCTTTAATTTTTTTTTGGTTTTTTCGCTTCTGCTGTTCTACCTGTCATTGCCTTGGCTCCATCGGTACAAATATCAATGCAATCATTCCAATCAAGTTGGTTTTCTTCAAAAAATATGTTTATCGTGTTAAAAATTTCTTCTCCGGTTGTGTTAGTAGGCAGCGATGAGCACATAAGTGAGTCTTCTTCGAGTGAATGTTTATATGGATATCGCACAATTACTAGCAAGATGGCCAGTTCAGCAACATCAGTCGACTCATCCATTTGCAAGACGAATTTGTTATTTTGAAGCCGTCAAACCAGTTCTTATTTTATGTTTGCTGCGATATCCCCAATTCGGCGCGTAACTGTATCGTTCGAAAGCGGCACTGTGGAAAGATGCTTTACAGATTTTTCAGATGCTTTACAGATTATCTCTACCACACATGGTTTTATTAGCTTTTCAGCGATAGTGTGCACTCCTCCTGCTTGGGCAATGCGGTAACTAACTAAATACGATGCCTCCGTGGCCTTTTCATTCACAGTCTAAGTCGCATACGTCATAGTTTTTTGGCTTCCTAATTGTTCTTTTTTACGCAGAAAAAAATCTGTACTTTTATTTTTGAAGTCGGGATGTACAGTTTCTAAATGTCGGCGCATCTTAGCAGGTAACATCGAACTATTAGGAAGGAGTTTGCTGCACAACATACAAAGAGGTGAGCCGTTGGAATCAACAAATCCGAGATTAATGTATGATTTCGTCATACTTTCGTTTTTTCACCTTCAGTGTGTCATTAGATGTTTTACTACTTGAACTTGAAACCATAAAACTAGAACCTGACGCCGTCATATCACCTTGATTTGAATTTGACGCATCATCCAAACGCACATTTTTTGCAACAGCTTTAAACCAGCGTTCCATTCTTCTTTAATACTAATTTGATTTGGTCAATTTTATGACAAATAGTATCTCTTGACGCACGAAATACAAGATTTTACAACCACTACGAACAACAACAAGACAAGCGAACATAAAATACTAAGCGCTGTGTGAGTAAATTTTGCGATACGTTGCTTGATTAATAAATTCTCCGCGCCAAACAATCCTCCTTTATATTATACCAGCAACCATCGAATCATCTGGAATTCCTCGGAAACTTCGGAGAGCCAGACGATTTTCTCCGAAGTACGCGTCGACGCACGAGCACGAGAAACAGCGCGACGAACCGAGGTCATTCGATTGCTTATAGTCCGGGGGCGAATAGTGGCGTACGAGTAACGCTGTAACATTTCAATGTAATAGGTCGGTCATTCACTTAATAATATGGGAGATAAATTATTAAGTAAATGGGTTGGCCAAATCGCCATTCACTGAACCGGGAAATGGCACAAAATCCTCGTCGGTTTTTTTTAAAAATATTGCAAAAACATATATATATATATAACTATTAAAACCCATATAGAGCACAGTAAATTTTGGAGCACTGTTTAGCTTTTATTTTGAATATTGGCTAATAATCAATTTTGTGGAAATACATTTTTAAGCATATATTATATTGAATTATTTTCACATTGATTTCAATTAATAACAATTTTTTTAGTGAAACACTTTTTTCCTGCTAATGTTTCCCTTTAGTGCCAAATTTTGCATTTTATTAATATAATTTCTTGTAACTGCCACAACTATAGCTTATACTGTGCGGTGATGAATGACTTGTGATTGTTTGGACTTGTTATGTAGGATAATATTGAAATCTTATTCAGCAAGGAGTATTAACAAAATGGTAATGAGAAAAATACTAAATTCTAATGCAGAGCTTGAAGTCTGAGGCAATGCAATATGCTATTATTTGCCCAAAGAAGGTCTCGATGCCAACGAAATCAAGGCAATGCAATTGGTAATACAGTTTTTAATTCCACTTAAATTACGTTCTTAATTACTTTTGTTATTTTCAAAAATTATTTTTATAAGGGGAACCAAAACACAACAGTATAAAAAAGAAAAGAATAGTTGAATATGAAATTGTCAATTACATGGCTCATAATAGCCCCGTCTATTATAAATTAGCAATTCACCAAAAAATGCGCTTTTTCCAAAAACTCAATATTCTTTAAAAAAAAATTAAATTTTTGATTAAAGTAGTTCGATGATCTTTCGACGATTAGTTTTTTTGACTTGAACTATTTGTCATTATTTAAAAAAAATCTTAAAAAATGCTTCTTCTTAAAACAATTATAAATTTAACAAAAAAAAATACATGAAAATCAATGCAAGTTTTTTTAAAAACTGGCAATATTTTTATTCTGTTGCTTTTTTCATTTAATAAATCCCATTTCTTTGTTCTTAATCCTTGTGCCATGATTATTCCTATTCAAAATTGTTTAACAATGTTTTCCGATTACTGTGTTGTTACTCTTTGGTTAAACCACCAAAGGGTAATGATCCCGAGCTTTTGAGAACATTGATGAACACAAAGGAAATATTAGGTATTACTACAAAAATTAACCACAAATGGTTGGTCTTGATAAGCTTGTTAATAGCGATCTAAAAAGAAACGAATCGATATAAGTAGCTACTGACTCAGAAACAGGTAAGGAAGAAGAAACAAATGTTGATAGAAATCAAAACAGAGATACAGATTCAGGAAATGAAATTCCGACCAATCATCTGGATAGAAAGTAAGATCACGGATACAATGTACGCAGCACCCCAACTGCAATTCTGGCCTATGTTGCTGAATTTTGCAAAAGGAATATCAAAAATTGTGTAAATTGTATCTCATCCATGCAGGTTCAAAGGGATGAAGAAAAACCTTGAAATTCTATCTTGTTGATATTGTGGAAACTTACCAAGGGCTTACGCGACCAAGCGCAGCGGTTCTACAATTATTTTCCACATTTAAATCAACATTTTTAGACGTCGTTGGAAAACAAAAGGTTACTTCTGATTTTTGTGGCAAGCTAATGGAAACATCTCACAACAAAAAAAAAATAAAACAACTACGAAAGAATGCCAAATTAGTTTCAGAAAGAAAGATCTTTAATTGAAAATTTTAGAGTTAAAATTGTAATGTTCATGAACAAAAATATTTGTTGTAATATGATAGAGTAAATAAGCGTAAAATCAAATCAATCTTGATTTTCAAATTCTTTTGAAGAATGAATGTGACATCTTAATGAAATCCTGAATTAAATCCAGACCTACAAAATAAATCATTTCATGTAAATTAATTTGTATTTTATTAATTTTGTCATGTATGACCGGATTACTTAAAGCTTTTGAGAAATGATAATGATCTGTGCTATACAGTTCTCTGGAGTTTCCATTAAATTCTCGACAATACACAGGAATAAGAATATTAATTTTCTATTTTTAAAAGATAAACTTAATTCAATTTTCCTGGTATTTCATACAAAAATTTCATAAAAAAAACATATTTTGTGCATTTTTTCTTTGGAGTAAACAACACATTGCCAACTTTTATATTTACAGTTATTTTCGGCTGCCTAATTATTATTACGTGTATATATCAATAACGTTATCAAAACGTAACTTCAGTCAAATAGTGAGTGAGGTTCAGATACACTTCCGACCAACAGCGCCGATGTGGCAACTTGCTAAAACTACTTTTTGTTTATCTTTCGGTACACACACTTAGCATACAAATCAGTCTCCTTACCTACCCTTGTACTTACCTAATGAAAGACAGCTAGCGCTAAGTAGCGCAGGCCAAGGTAGTCTATCCCAATGTAGGGTCTCTACCCCTGTTAAAAACAGCCCTAGGCTCAGAGGCCACAAAAGAGCGGCATTGAGCATTCCTATGAGCGAGAAAAACAGAGCCACTTGTCCATATGTGGCTTCTCCAATTACCTAAAAATACAATTTGCAAACAATTAATTAAATTAAAAAATAATTCCATTAACAGTATATTTATTTACGATCCAAAAACTAAAATCCCTAAAGCTTCAATGGTTTTAAAAAGTTGTCGAATTGGAATTTGATTTAGGGCTCTAGTGGGACAGTGTACTTGATAGCTTTTGGCGTTTTATTTTAAGCGAATTTCCCAGAGGAAAACAAACAATCATTGTGTTACTAATCACTTTTAAAAGCTTTTTTCCATTTAATTACATGATTAACTAATACAAACTAATAACTCTATTTATTAATTCACTTATAGCAAAAATAAACAGACGATTCTATATAAATTTTAATTGTTAATACTTAAAATTATTACACCCTCTCTTATTATTCATGGATCTTGGTCGCATATTTTGTTCTCTAGATTTAAAATTTTATATTCATTTTAGGAATTTGGTTTTTAAGAAATAAACATTAACTTTATACAAGCAGCTAAAAAATATAAAAATTATGTTTAAGTTCTATACAAAAATTAGCAAATTAATATGATCACACATTCAATACATGTATAATAAATACATGTTTCTGTTTTAATACAATTAAGTGAAATCTTAGAAAGTTAAAAATTGACTCGGCCATGGTAGCCTGGCGGGAATATACCTGCCTGGCAGTCGTATAGCCGTGGGTTCGAGTCTTCTTCGTCTCTCTGAGTCTAGACTTAAAATGGTCATTTGTGAGTGTCCGACTTATTTTAATTTATTAGAATATGTTATGATAAAACAAGTTCCAAATTTAAAAAAAAAAAACATTAAATATTTTAAGTTAAAAAATATAAATAGTATAGTGATGTCACAAAGCTCTAATATAGCTGTGCAGTTACAGTTATAAATTTTATAATATTGAGATTGTCAAAAATATTTTACTAGTCGATAAATGACATATATTTTCAAAGAAATCACCTGGAAGATAAATTACATTAAATATTAATGTTATCTACGGTTAACTGAATATTGGAAAACAGGGAAAGTCTATTATTCAATTCATTTTAGTCATACCAGATACCTATTAATCCAATATTTCTATTCAATGCAATTCATTTCAGCAAAAAGTAAGAAAACTGTTAAAATAGAAACCTGGTGTATTAACATTTTAAGAACGCAATAAAAGGCAAAGCTTTCCAAGACACGTTAAAGAGAGTAAAGCAAAAAACTAATGTAACAAAAATGGACAAGAATAAACAGGATAACTCACATTTAAAGAAAAGTTAACAAATGCTATTTATTAAAAATAAATATTTTTGAAAGTGGAAAATAATGTACGTAATTTAGTACAGTAAACAGTAATTTATAAAAAGAATGGTAAAAAATAAGTTTTTCTTAATATCTTTGTAATAATTTATTATTAAAAAGTACCTAAATAGTAGTTAGAAATGATTAAAAATTAACACTTGCATGAAAGTAATTTTTCTTGTCCAATTTACATGTTGTGTATAAAACAGTAAATTAAACAAGGCGAGTTTTTGTTGTTTTCAAAAATGTGTTTCTGTCATCGCTAACAAGTAAATAAGAAGCCAAAAGACTTTAAAAGCAAAAGTAAATAAAAAGCCTGGCCGTTCTAAATTGCTTTTAGAATGCACTCTGCTCCGGGGAGCTCGTTTAAAATTCCCTTTTGATGTTGTTTGCAGCGTCTTAGACAGGCTTCGCATTTTAGTCAGTAAACATCAATCATTTGAATAACTGGAATAAGTTTGAAGGAAAATCGAAAGAGCTGCTCCACATTTAAAGTAAAAGGGAATCGAGAATCGGGTTATAGCTAGTCATTTTTGAAATACAATTAAGATTATAAAGTAATACTGCAGTTCTAATTCTCATATAATTATTATATAGCAATACTGTGATTTAAATAACAAATATCCTAAGAATTTTATGTTAAGAAAATTGTTATATTGAAACCAAGAGACCAAGAGGTAAACATATATTTTTCTTATTCTAAATAGATCATTGGACAATAAAAAGTAAAAAAAAAAAACATAAGATTGTTCCTAAATCTCAAAATGTAACATAAATAAAAACTATTAATAGCATTTAAAAATCACTGAAGATGAGCAATTGATGGTAGGTGTCAATAAAGATGATCTTGCTGAAAACGGTATTTATATATGTCTATGGATGATTATGGATATTATGTCCATTTTATTCATACTAATTTCAGTAAGGCTTTGGACCTATTAGACCAATATAAATTAATAATAAAGTCAATAGAATTAAATTTTCTTTTACTTTTAATGCTTTTTTAAATTTTCTAACCTGTCCTAGAATTATTTCATTAATTCGAGTTTTTTTATTACATAGGAGGCAGCCTTTACTCAAATTAATTGTTTTTCGTTAATTGATGGATTTGTGGCAATTGTTTTTCTATAAAAACTATTTGAGGCTATAGAGCAGAGTAATGCCTACCTAAGGCGTGGTAGGGTAGAGTGCTCTAAGAGTGCGCGGTCAAGAAGAGTACGCACTCGTCGATTTTTGGAGCATGTCGTCGATAACAACAAGGTGTTAGTTTGTACTGATTAAGAGGAGTGTCTGCATGGTTCTTGTGCATTTTAAGCAAATAAACAGCGATAATAACGTTATTTGGTAAGTTTAAGGAATTTTATCTGTTTTGTTATTATATTTTGACATTTTGGATATTGTACACAACTGTAGTTTTCAAGAATTTCGCGGTCATATTTTGTCATGCTTACAATAAACCTTGAAGAATCCTATAAATCATACCGTTGTTTACAATTTCGAACCAAGATGGAGGCAGCACTGGCGCTTTTTAAAATATGCTCGTTTTATAAGAGTGCGCAATCATTAATATTGTAAGAGTACGCGCGCAATCTTACAAACCAGGTTTTTTGTTCTAACGAATTAAACGTATTTTTTCTTGTGTTTCAGCATGTCTGGCAGAAAACGAAGTTCTCAACGTGCTTTATGCTTACCGGCGGTTATGGAGGCAGCAAGACAGAGGATTGAAAATGGAGAAAGTAAAAGAAGCGTGGCAAAATCCTTAGGAATGGCGGAAAGCACGTTAAGAAAAATGCTAAAAAGGACAACTGTAGCTACCAAACTGGGAAGATTCGACATTACCTTAACAGCAGAAATGGAAGAAGAGTTGTGTAATTATATTAAAACAATAGATAACATGTTTTACGGGTTAACTTCTAGAGCTCTAAGAAGTCTAGCATTTGAGTTCGCTGAAAAAAACAAATTAAAACATCGTTTTAATATAACTTAAGGGCTGGCTGCGTGGATTTTTAAAACGGCACAAAGATGTTACATTAAGGCAACCCACCGCTACAAGCATCGCCAGGGCTGTTGGGTTTAATAAACCACAGTGTGAGCGGTTTTATAAAAACCTCCCGGAGTTAATGAACAAATATAAATTTCCGCCACATACAATTTACAATATGGACGAATCGGGATTTTCAACTGTCCCAAACAAGCCTTCTAAAGTTTTTTTTACAAAAGGAAAAAGGTGTATCAATAAAATATCAAGCGCAGAACGGGGAACCAATGTTACTGTTTTATGTTCAATAAGTGCTAGTGGACAATTTATTCCTCCCGCATTTATATATCCACGTAAAAGAATGAAGCTTTTGGACGGAGCTCCGCCATCTTCAATTGGAATGGTATCTGATGGTAGTTTCATCAATCAGGATTTGTTTGTTGATTATGCCACTTATTTTCGAGATCATGCTAAGCCAACAAAGAAACAACCAGTACTAATGATAATGGATAACCACACTTTCCATTGTTCTATTGCAGCAGTTGATTTTTTTCGACAATATAAAATTATCGCATTAACACTTCCTCCTCATAGTAGCCACCGTATGCAGCCACTTGACCGATGTTTTTTTAGCCCGTTTAAAAAGTTTTATTCCAACGAGTGTGAAAAATGGTTGACGAACTATCCAGGGCGGGTAATTACGGTCTACCAAATTGCTTCAATATATCTGCAATATATACTTCAATATTTGCACCTGCATATTTTAAAGCTGCTTCTTTAACGAATGCGAATGAAGGTTTTAAAGTGACAGGGATATGTCCCTTTATAACCCCTATATTATATTTACCGAAGCTGACTTCAGGGCCACTTTAGTCACAGAACGAGAAAATTCTGCTACAGCTACAGTAGCTAGGCAAGTAGAAGCGCCAAACATTTAGTTAGAAGTCGCTGATAACTCAACATCTAAAATCAATATTCAACTTCATCAAATCTCTGAATTAGCCTCTGAAAATGCTTCCAAAGTTCTTGACAGTCTAACTGTTGTTCATGAGAGTTCCACTACAAAGAAAAATTCACCTCAGCCTACAGAGCTGGTTTCCAACACATCTGCAATCACTTCAACTTTGGAACAAACAGTTGCTGTAGCGCCAAAAACTAAAATATTTGATTTATCGAATACTGCTGGAACATCATCAACTTATATTAAATTAACAACAATTTCTCTATTACCCAAATCAATTACGTTCAGTCAACAAGTCGCAGAAGCAAAAAGTCGGAAATTATCACCAGCTCCCCATATAAGGACCAACTAATTGAAGAAAAAGAGAAAAAAAAACCGAAACCCATAGTCAAACTAGATATGGGCGATAACCTACAAGTGCTTTCGGAAGAGAGTTTAAAAAGAAAATGCGCTGTGAACCTCAGACAGGCAACGAAGACACCGAAAAATGGAATGGCTGTTTTGAAGAAGCCAAAATCACCGCCTCATAAGAAAATGTGGAGTTGTCCAGGGTGCAACGAAACATTTAAAGAACCTGTTATAGAAGACTGGACTGAGTGCATATTGTGTGCTGAATGGTGGCATGAAAAATGCAGTGCCTACGAGGGTTCTTATACATGTGACCTATGTTCATAAAATTGCGTGCGTACTCTTACAATACTAAATGCGTACTCTTAAAAAGCGGGTTTATAAGAGTGCGCAAAATCACTTTTTTTAAGTTTAATTTTTTCTGTTGAAGTATTGATGTTTAGTTTGCGAATTATACCTTATTTTGTTGTTTAAGTATCAACAGTCATAAATAAAAAAAATATATATTTTCAACGCAATTCGTTTGGATTTTTTACCTGATTAAACCTTAAGTGCGCACTCTTGAAGCACTCTACCCTATATAATATGCCTTTAAATTCAGGAGCAGAATGCCTACTGATTTGAAAATATATATCTATATATATATCTATAATCTGATTTGAAAATATATAGTTGAACTATTCCAATTATAGGTATTATTTATTCTAAAATTTTCTTAACTATATGAAGCAATATAAACATAGAAATATAATTTTAAGATACACATGGATTCATAAGTTTTGCATCACCTTATTCTCATATAAAGAAATTCTTTAGCCTCTGCAATTTTTGATTGGCTTATTTACCAATGTTTCGTACTCGTTGCATATTTATTTCCCGATAAAAATTTTAACAGTTTTTTTTTGTAAGTTCCATTTTTGGTTCGATTCGGTCAAGGTTGTTACATTTTACGAGTTCACTCAAAAAGATCCCTCGACAAATCATAAGTGAGATTGATTCTGCAAGAATAGTCACTTTGCTTCCAGAAGTTTTACTTGAAGAAGGTACGAGGCTAATAGAGTTGGGGTTTGGCCAAAGTGATGTGTCTCGTAATTGGAATCGTTATCTACTGAATAATTCTCTTCATGTTAAACTGATAAGTAGTAAATAACTAAAAAGCGTGTAACTTATTAACAACAGCACCGTTAAAATCACTTAACATTCCGAAGCAACCCAACTATAGCAATGAAGTTGGGTTGTATATACTCCAAAGAGATATGCATAATGCTTTGGGAATTCAAGTATCGATCTCTACACTGCGGAGGCGAATACTGGCAACAGGTTTGAGGTGTCGCCGACCATTAACAACACATGGCTTTACCTGCAGAATTTTGCAACTTAGTGTTTTTTACTGAGGAAATAGTCATCGGATACGGGTATGGAGAAGGCTAATAAGAGATATTTGGCGTGGAGCTGTTGGTGAGGCTTTCGTTTTTAGGGATACTAACCTCCGACCTCACTGTACTAAAGCTGTAAATGATTATCTGGAATCGAAAGACATCAATGGTTTGGACTGG